>NC_050576.1:344619662-345266805 GCF_011100635.1 Trichosurus vulpecula | reverse complement strand
TAGGAAGGAGCAAAACATAGTTAGTCTTTCACAACATGAAAATTGTGGAAGGGTTTTAAATAATGATAAGCATGTGGCCTATGTTGAATTGCTTGCCTTCTTAGAGAGGATGGTTGGGGAGGGAAGAGGGCAGAGAATTTGGAGCTCAAAGTTTTAAAAACAGACATTCAAAAATAAACAAAAGATGTTTTCGCATGCAACTAGGAAATAAGATATAAAGGCAATGGTGCGTAGAAATTTATCTTGCCCTACAAGAGAAGAAGGGAAAGGGGGATGGGAGGGGAGTGGGGGGACAGAAGGGAGGGCTGACTGGGGAATAGGGCCACCAGAACATACACTGTCTTGGAGTGGGTGGGAGGGTAGAAACTGGGAGAAAATTTTCAATTCAAACTCTTGTGAAAATCAATGCTGAAAACTAACTATATTAAATAAATTAAATTACAAAAAATAATAAAAAGAAGAAAAAATAAAATAAGGCTTTGAAACCTTCTGACCTCTCATTCTTTTTGGTCAAGGTCAAGTGTAGTCCAAGGTCACAGGTCACAAACCATAAGTGTTAGAGCCAGGATAAGACACCAAGTCTTCTGACTCTGAGTGGTTTTTCCAGGAAATCATATACTTTTACATATGTTGTAATGGAATATTGTAGAACAATAGTGTCTGAACTTTAATGATCATACAAGTCTGTTAGTTTAAAAAAGGAACACACCCTGACAATATGTGTATATTTAATTATTCATGAATTAAACTCATATACTAATGTAGTAATAACTATGTGTATTATAAAATATGTCAAATAGAAATAAAAAAAATATGCAACTTACATAAAATAAAAATCACAACCTCATCAACTCCTGTGGTATTCACATTCATTTCACTTTGACTATCCACAGTGATATTCATACTCTTCCAACACTAAGAATGACTTCTGTGATCCAAAAGGAAGAACTTCTTCTCCTTGTCAGTCATAAATACTCAGGGTGGCAAACTATAAATTACCCAGAATGGGAGGAATCTGAGATGATTTCAAAGTCCACCCCATAGGGAAATAACTGTCAAAAGGAAAGTTGAAAAGTGAGGAATACAGGGAAAGTGAAATTACCAAATATTTCAAGAATAAGATAATTAATTAAATGGCCTTAAATATGGAGGTAACCCAACAGGGAAGAAATGAATAACAAAAGGGAGTGTGTTCTGCAGATCAGCAAAAAGTTCCCATATATCTATGACTAAATAATGCAAGACAAAGAAAAATGAATCAACGCTTCATTAAGCAGAAGAACTTATGGACTCTGAATAGCTAATATTGAGATATTTTTGATTGGTTCTAAAGAGCAATAAATACGGTGAAAGTAATTACTGGCCTGAAATGCAATAAAAATAACAGACTTTTAAAAATGTATTTTACTCAAAAAAGCAAATAGTGATTGGGAATAAAAACATATTGACCTTAAAAAAACAAACAAACCAGAATGTGAAGAGACAACTTGAGACCTGAATGTCTCTGCAGAATATGAGAAGTCAAAAAAAACTAAACACAATAAAGCAAGAATTAATATAGGAAAATTGCACAGAACTTCTAACACAAAAGCAAAGTGCCAGTTGAAAGAATCTAAAGATTACTTCCATGAAAGGGGAAAACAGACAGCTCCTAAAATCCATAGTGGGTAATTTTGAAATTCTATGTTTGAACAAGAAATCCTGCAAGACATTCAAATATAAAGAAGAGAAAGACATTCAAATATAAAGGAAGGGAAATATTAACATTCATCATCAACAGTAAAAACAAAATCATATTCTCCTACCTCCAGGAAATGCAAGAGGTAATAGAACGATCTATTATAAAAAGGAGAGCAATCCAAGTCACCTACTTTATAAAGGTGAGCCTAATTACCAATGAAAAAGTTGGATCTTCAGTAAGAAGAGAACTCTCAATCATTCCTGGAAGGCAAACTATACCAAAACAAATTATTTCCTTTCTTCTATATAAGTGGTTGGAAGAATACCACTGATGAATGTCCCCATGAAAGAGCAGAGGATTTTGTAAAGAGAGATGGAGATTTTATGATGTGCATAATCTATATGGTTTGGATGCTTTGAGAAGCCTCTCACTTTTCTATAGGAGGAGGGAAATTAGGCAGAAAAATACAAATTCTTTTTATAAGAAAAATATAGTTCTAATACCTGAACTAGTGGAGGACAAGTCATGGAAGGTGAAATATAGACCAATATCAATAAAAGATATTAATTCCAAAATTTAAATAAAACTCTGTCTAAGAATACAGCAATTCATCCAAAATATGACAATTAATTATGACCACTTTGGATGTGCCATTATCATAACATGGATGCAAGAATGGTTAAATATTGGGAAAACTATCACCATAATGACATTAAAAAACATCGTTCAAAATCTCATTATTATTTCTACTGATACAGAACAAACTTATGACAAAATAAAATACTTATGTTTTTGTTAAAAACCTTACAAAGTATTGACAGAGAAGTACCTTTTTCATATCATAAAAAGCATCTTGATAAAAGCAAATGCAAACATCATAAACAATTGCTAAAACTTTATCCAACAAGTACATGAATGGATGCCCACTCTCTCCACATTTATTTGACATAGTTACGGGGATGTCAGCAATATCAATAATATAAGAGCAATAAATGAAAGGTCTGTGTTCTAATAATCACCCCGGGAGAGTGTTATTGGCCTCTATGGAGTAGAGCTCCTCTCATCTGCAGTGCCTTGGAGCATTTCAGGAGTGATGTGCTGTGCCATTGAAAGACTTGTACTTTGAAATGATGTAGTAACCCCTTATTGCTTTATTATTATACAATAGGGTGTATATTTATGTGTAGAGATGGAAGTAGAAGTAGTACCTGTGGGGAATAAGATTGTCTATGGAGCCTGTTTCATAGATGATAAAAAAAGAGAAAACCATTATCATTCCTTCTCATATCTGACACAAAATGTTGCTAAAGGTATTTCTAAACTTCTCACTAAAGCTTATCTTTTGTCTATTTTCTTTGAGTTTTTCTGATTACACAAGGAATAGATCCTCAAAATCAAATATAAATATAAAGTTACTTTTATAGCATTTTATAGCTTGTGATTGTTTCCAACCTAGAAATGTGTAACTCCTACCAAAACTGTCCTTCTCACAGTGGCTCAAAGGTTTAATCCCAGGCAGTGCTTGTTCTAAGCTCCATAAATTCCTTCCTGATTATTTTTTTTATTTTTATTATTTTTAGTTTACAACACACGGTTCTACATAATTTTGATTTCCAGATTTTCTCCCCTCACTCCTCCCTCCCCAAGATGGCACGGAATCTCATATAACTACCACGTATAACTTTGCATCGAATTAATTTATACACTAGTCAAGTTGTGGAGAAGAATTATGACCAATGGAATGAATCATGAGAAAGAAGAAACAGAACCCCCCAAAAAAACCCAAAAACCAAAACAAAAGAGAAGAAAAAAAAAGGCGAGCATAAAGTGTGCCTCAATCTGCATTCACACTTCATAGTTCTTTCTCTGGATGTAGATAGCATTCTCCATTGTGAGTCCTTTTTGGAGTTGTCCTTGCACCCTGTGTTGCTGAGAAGAGTGAAGTCTGTCAGGGTTGGTCCTCACGGAATCCATATATCTGTGGTTGTGTACAATATTCTCCTGGCTCTGCTCCGCTCACTCAGCATTATGTGGTGTAGGTTTATCCAGGTTGTTATGAAGTCCGTATCATCCCCATTTCTTATGGCACAATAGTATTCCATTACCTTCATATACCACAGCTTGTTCAGCCATTCCCCAGTTGATGGGCATCCCTTTGATTTCCAATTCTTGGCTACCACAAAAAGAGCTGCTATAAATATTTTTGTACATATGGGTCCCTTTCCCTCTTGTGTGATTTCTTTGGGATACAACCCTAGAAGTGGTATTGCTGGGTCAAAGGGTATGAACATTCCTATGGCCCTTTGGGCGTAGTTCCAAATTACTCTCCAAAATGGCTGGACCATCTCACAACTCCACCAGCAATGTAACCATGTTCCAATTTTCCCACATTCTCTCCAGCGTTTATCATTTTCCTGTTTTGTTATTTTAGCCAATCTGACAGGAGAGATGTGGTATCCAAGAGTTGCTCTGATTTGCATTTCTCTAATCAGTAGTGATCCAGAGCATTTTTTCATATGCCTAAGATAGCTTTAATTTCTTCCTCTGAAAACTGCCTGTTCATATCCTTTGACTATTTCTTAATTGGGGAATGGCTTGTATTCCTATATATTTGGCTCAGTTCCCTGTATATTTTAGAAATGAGGCCTTTATCAGAGATACTAGTTGTAAAGATTTTCTCCCAATTTTCTGCTTCCGTCCTAATTTTTGTTGCATTGGCTTTTTTTTGTACAAAAACCTTTCAATTTAACATAATCAAAATTATCCGTTTTGCATTTTGTAATGCTCTCTGTCTCTTGTTGGGTCATGAATTCTTTTCTTTTCCATAAATCTGATAAGTAAACTATTCCTTGCTCTCCCAAATTACATTGTTTCTAAATGTGCTGTGTTACCATTTCTTCAACATGGTTTTTTCTTAAACTTGTAGATAGTGTAGGAGATTGAAGAAATATACATTTATCCCAAGAAAGGATCACTTTTTTAACCTGGGTTCCTTTTGATTTGCCTTCATCTTCCATGTATAGTTTTAGGTAAAATATGGAGGAGTTCAGACTACATGAGTTTCAATTAATCCAAATTTATTCTTTCCAACTATTAAATCACTAGGTAAGCTAAAATATGTCAGAGTAAATAAATTTGAGCTTCGATTAAGATCACTCAAGGCAATTGAGGGGAAAATAAGTCTTTTCTATGCTTGAGTGTTTCCGATGGAAATTTCATGTTTTCTAAAGGACTAAATGGCCTATGACTGTCACATCAGTCATTGCATCAACCATAACAAATAAAAGAGAAATAGAGAGTGGCTACAATTGTCTAAGATTTTGGGTCAACAGCATCAATAATTGAAGCCAATGTGACTTAATTTTTTTTCTGAACTTTTCTTTCTCTTTGGTTACAGAGACTTTTTTCTTCCCTCTGACTAAAAGGGCTCTGTTGCAGTTCTTTTCATCAGTTGAGTTGGCTTTAAAATCTAAATGACAGGGCTGACACTCCAACCTTCTTTTGTACTGCTGAGTATACTTACTTTTTACACTCTCAGTTCAAGGAATAAAATTTGCTGGCACAAGCTGTGATTAATAGTTAATATCCTAAATTGGATTAGACATTCAAGAAAGTATTTCTTTTCCATGCTGATGAAAGTGTATTTAATTAAAGAATATAGAAATGTGAGGAAATGGAAGGGAAAAATTCTTAGTTCATGACTTGTTTTCCAAAGTCCAATTAGTTGAGAGATAAAAATGGTCCAAAAGCAATTTCATTCCAGACATAGTTCAGTTAAACCACAGATAATTCCTTGCATATCTTTTATTTTTATATAACACATTTCTATTTATTTCATCAAATACTTCTGAACTAAATATAAAAATACATTTTTTATTAAATTTTAAGTTCCAAATTCTTTTCTCCCTCCCAAACCTTCAAAAGGCAAGCAATATGGTATCAAGTGTATATATATATATATATATATATATATATATACACATATATATAAAAATATAAATATATATATATATTTCTACACACACATATATATATATATATATATATATATATATATGAAGTATACAAGTATACATATGATACCAAGTACATACATCATGAATATGAATGTTATCCATGTCACAAAACCAAATGCCCACAAAAAAAGAAAAAGAAAAGTAAAATAAGGATGCTTCATTCTCTTCTTAGATTTCATCAGTACTATTTCTGTAGGAAGACAGTAGTTTTCCTCATGAGTTATTTGGAAATGTCTTAGAACATTGTCTTGATTAGAATAGCTAAACATCCCACTGTTGATCACTTTTATAATATTGTTATTACTATGTGAAATATTTTCCTGGTTCTGTTCACTTCAGTTTGCATCAGTTAATATAAATCCGACATGTTTTATTTTCTGAAATCATCCTGTTCATTGGTTCTTATATACCAATAATATTCTATGACAATCAATACTATAATTTCTTCAATCATTGCCCAATTGATAGGCATCCCTCAATTTCTAATTCTTTGCACCACAAAAGAGGTGGTATAAAAATGTTTGCAAAAATAAATTTTTACAAATTTTCTTTGATCTCTTTGGGATCAGAGCTAGGAAGAGTATTGCCAGCTAAAAGAGTATACAGAGTTTTATAGCCCTTTGAATATAGTCCCAAATTGTTCTCCAAAAATAATGGACCAATTCATAATTTCACCAATAGTGCACTAGTGTCCCAATTTTCACCATCACTTTCAGCATTTTTCATTATTCTTTTTTGTCATATTAGTTAATCTGATATATGTGAGGTGGTATATCAAAGTTCTCTCAATTAACATTTCTCTAATGAATAGGGATTTAGAATATTTTTTCATGTGGTTATTCATAGTTTTAATTTCTTCTTCTGTAAATTACCTATGCTATCCTTTGATGATTTATCAACTAGGGAATGGCTTATATACATACATACATATATATGTATATATACATATATATGTATATTTAGATCAGTTTCCTGTTTATTTGAAAAATGAGGACTTTATCAATGAAACATGCTATAAATTTTCTCCCAATTTCCTGTTTTCATTTTAACTTTAATTGTATTAGTTTTGATTCTGCAAAAACTTTTTAATTTCATATAATCAAAATTATCCATTTTACTCTCTGTTATCATCTCTGTCTCTTGAGTGTCTTCCCTTATCCATAGATATGACATGTACATTTTTTCATGCTCTCCTAGTTTACTTATAATATCATACTATATGCCAAAATAATCTAACAATTTTGTCCTCATCTTGTTATACAGTATGAAATGATTATACACACACACACACACACACACACACACACACACACACACACACATAGTTTCTTCCAAACAGTTTTCTGATTTTCTCAGCAATGTTTTTCTAATTCTAAGTTCTTGCCCAAAAGCTTGGATCTTTGAGTTTATCAAATACTAGATTACAATAGGCACTTACCATCTAGTATTCTGTACATCCGCCACTATATTTTTTAGCCAGTACTAGATTGGTTTCATGATCAGTGCTTTAAAATATGGTTTGAAATTTGGTACTGCTAGTTCACCTTCCATTGTATTTTATTTACATTGATTTCTTTGATATTCTTGATCTTTTGTTCTTCCAGATGAATTTTGTTATTTTTTTCTACCTCTATAAAATAATTATTTGGCAGTTTGATTGGTATGACACTGAATAGGTAAATGAACTTAGTTAGAATTATCATTTTTATTGCATCAGCCTACTCATGAGCACTACATATTTCCCCAGTTATTTAGTTCTGCCTTTATTTGTGTGAAGAATGACTGTTTTCGTACAATACCTGCAATGTCTTGGCAGATATAATGCCAAATATTAAATATTATCTGTAGTTCTTTCAATAAAATATAGCTGTCTGTATCTTCCTGCTTTGATTGTTGATAGTATATAGAAATGTTGTTGTTGTATAAAAGGTTATTTTATATCCTGTAACTTTGTTAAAGTAGATGAAATGTTTCAACCAGTTTTTTAGTTGATACTTTAGGGTTATTTAAGTATATCATTTCATTTGCAAATACTGATGGTTGTGTTTCCTCATTGCCAATTTTTGTTTACTGTAATTTATTTTTCTTGTATTTTTTTTTCATAGATAGCATTCCTAATACAATAGTGAATGAGTAATGATAATGGACATTTTTCGTTTTGAGCCTGATCTCATCAGGAAGGCTTCAATTTATTCCCCATTAGAGATAAAGCTTGTTCTTAGTTTTAGATAGATATAAGTTACCATTTAAGAAAGATTCCATTGAGTTATATGTTTTCCAGTATTTTTAATAGGAATGGGCACTGTATTGTTTCAAAACACTTTTGTGCATCTATTGATATAATCATATGGATTTCCTTCTTTTTCTTATTGATATGGAAAAGTACAAAGATAGTTTTCCTAATATTGTGAAACAGCCCCACTTTCCAGGCATGAATCTCACTTGTTCATTGTTTATAATCTTTGTGATATACTGCTATAATCTCTGCCTATGTTTAGTTGAAAACTTTCACATTTATATTAATTAAGAAAATTGGTATATAGTTGCCTCTCTCTGCTTTTGCTCTTCCTTGTTTTATATATCAACACTATATTTGCATCAGAAAATAATATAGTAGTTCTCATTCTTTATCTATTTTTTCAAAAATATTTTTATAGTAGTGGAATAAATTGATCCTTAAAAGTTTGGTAGAATTCATTTGTAAATCCATCTAGTCCTGGGGATTTTTTCTTAGGGAGTTCATTGATGGCTTTTTAAACTTATTTTTCTAAAAGGGGATCATTTAAGTATTTTACTTCCTCTTCTGTTAATGAGGGAATTTTATATTTTTACAAATGTTCATCCATTTCACTTATATTGTCAGGTTGACTGGCATATATTGGGCAAAATAATTCCTCATCATTGTTTTAATTTCATCTTCTTCAGTAGTACAGTCATCCTTTTCATTTTTGATACTGATGATACAGTTGCTTCTTTTCTTTTTTTATTAAATTAATATAGAGTTTATATCTTAGTTTATATCTTTTTTATAAAACAAGTTTCTAATTCAATTTACTTATTCAGTTTTTAATTGCAATTTTGGTAATCTCTCCTTTGGCTTTCTGTATTTCCATTTGTTATTTAGTTGTGGATTTTTAATTTGTCTGTTTTTTTTTTTTTTAGTTTACCATTCAATTCATTGAAGTGTTCTTTTTCTCATTTATTAATATAAGCACTTAGAGATATCAGTTTTCCCCAGTAATTATTTTGGTTGCATCTCCCAAATTTTAATAAGTTGTATCATTTTTAATCATCCTATTTAATGGAATAATTGATTGTTTCTGTGATTTATACTTTGACTCATTCTGTAGGAGGAGATTATTTAGCTTCAATAAATTTTAAATACATGCTTCCTTGTTCCTTTATTAAATATAATTTTGTTGCATTATGGTCTGAGAAGGATGCATTTGATATTTCTGTGAGTTTTTTTTTTTTTTGCATTTTACTGTAAGGTTTTTATGCTGTAATATATGATCAACATTTGTGAAGTCGTCATGTATACCTGAGGGGGAAAAAAGTTAAGTACCTTTCTATTCTCATTCATTTTTTCCCAGAGGTATATCATGTATAATTTTCCTAAGATCCTATTATTCTCCTTATTTTATTTCTTATTTATTTTATGGTTGCATTTACATAGGTGGAGAAGGGATAGTTGAGGTCCCAACTTAGTACGGTTTCACTATTTCTTTATGAAACTCATTTTTTTTTTGAGAATTTGAATGACCAGCCATCTGGTACATATGTATTTACTATTTTTTCTAATTATTTATAGTTTATAGACTTTTAGCAAGACATTTTCTCTACTCATCCTTTTAATTAATTCTGTTTTTACTTTTTCTTTGTCTGAGATCATGATTACTACCCCCTGCCTTTTTAAAAACACATTTCAGCTGAATCATATTGGATTGTGCTCCTGCCCCTTATTTCAACTCTGTATGTGTCTCTCTGTTTCAACTGGGTTTCCAATAAGCATCATATTCTTGTATTATAGGTTTTAATCAACTCTACTATGTGTTTCCATTTTATGGGTGACTTCATCCCATTCATATTCACAGTTATGACTATATTACTGCATCCAGTGCTAGAACATGGGTCCCTTGTGATTGGTTTCTGACCAGTTTCCAGTTCTCCTTACCATCTGTATTTTGAAATTTCCCAAAGTTGTTGCTGCTTCTGTCACCACCAATGAATGCTGCCACTGTTGTTGCATCCGCATTGCTCCCCACTTCCCCTTCTCTCCTTCCAACTTCCTAATTTGTCTTGAGCTGAAAGAATGTTTCACCCTGGCTCTTTTTCCCCCTCTTCAAGTCTGGAAACTATTTGAAGTTTTATTTTAAAGCTTTTTGGAGGGCAATGTTGGGAGAGCTTGTTTGAATGCTTCCTCTACTTAGTCCATATGTTTGTTTTTAAAAGATAGCTGTGCTGATGCTAATTACTGCTGTAGATTTAAGATATTTTATTTCCTTTGAACCATTTTCTGTATCACTTTTTATGACCATTAATTCTATTTAATTATTTTTTTCAGCTTCAGGGAATTTCATGTCAATTTTGTTCCTTGATAATACTGTCAGACATATAAGATGTGCTATTGAAGAATTCCAAGTTTTATTAAAACCTATGTAATGCAGCAGATAGGTATTCATCTTGGAGTCAGGAAAACCTGTGTTCAAATACTTCCAAAGATACCAGCTCTGTGACCTTGAACAAGTTACTTAAACTCTGACTCAGTTTCTTCATCCATAAATTGGGGATAATAATAGCCTCAACTCACTTTAAGGATCAAATGAGATTATACATATAAAGCAATTTGCCATATAGCAATTTGCTATATAAATATTATTGTTGTTTAACATTTTCTACCCAACAGAATTTAACAACAGGAAAATACTTTCAAAGGAACTGACTACTGTGGTTCTCAACATTTTATTGATGGTAAAACTCTCTTTAATGTTTATTTTTCAATGTTTATATTTTTATGCTTGGTATTTATTTCATTGAATCAAAAGTAAAACTTTGTCAACCTACTAAATATGATTTTTAAACAGTGAAAGCTAGTCTCTTAACAAAGTACAGTGAGTAAGAAACTCTACTGCTCACTATCACATATGTACCTGGATGTATAACACTGGTTCTGTACCATTAGAAATTGTATCTCAGGCACTGCAGGTAGAAAATGTTCAAATTGGATAATATTAAGAGAAGAGGATAGCTTGCCTTTTATTTATTGCCTTTACACAGTGCTTTCAATTACTTCAAACTTTTTACTTGAAACAAAATACTATCCTTTTAACAACATCCCTCTGGTTGTACTATGTTAATTTTAACTATGAAATGCCATAATATCTGAGAAATCCAAATTTGAGGTCACAAAAGATAAGGGAAGGGTGCATGGTTGACATACATATTATTCAGTTTATTACCAACAAAGACATACACATCTAAAGAGGTTGTAAAAAATATGCATGTAAAAGTACGAGTGAGGTATAACTAACTAAATAATCCTTTTATTTCCTTGGTATCTCACCTTCAAAGAATTTTATTTCATTCTGGAAAGACAAAATTCATGCCTGTAATAAAGCCCACAGTCAAATATAGCATTTTTAAAGCCAAGAGAACGATAGAAAAATGTTCATAGTTCCCCCAGGGTCAGTATGAGTGTTATCAATTAGGTGAGGAAAGAAAAAATGGATAGTACAAAGTAGAGGTATTTCTCACTTTGGCAGATTTATTATTTACCCCAAATCAGAACAGAAACAGCAAATCCAGAGATCTGGAGAACAAACAAAAACTTACACAGGTGAATTAATTAAATGCAATTCGAATAGTCTAAGTTTACTTCAGATGTATTGATTTGCTTTTCAAGATAATAAACTTTCTTAGCTTGTATCATCCTATGGTCAAAAGCTGCTATATTAGGGAATCCATGGGTAACTGGAGTGATATCTAAAATTGAAGCAAGACCAATTTACTGCAATTATTTTTACATGTGCATGTGTTTATGTATACGTACACACACACACACACACACACACACCCATTCACACTTAGACTGACCCTGTGGGAGCTAGGAGAAAGGAGCAATATCATAGAATCAGAGATTAAGAGATGGAAGGGAGCTTGGGATATCCAGAGTCAAACCTATTATGTTACAGATGAGGAACCTAAGGATCAGAGTTCAGTAATTTTCTCAGGATAGTAGAGTGTCTAAGGCAGGCATTTAAATCAGGTCTTAGCACTTGATTAAGTACAGTACCCTTCTTGTTATTCCATATAAACAACTAATCTCAAAATCAAGTACTCGGAAAGGAGCAGAAGTAAGTAACTCTTAGGAGGTACTTTGAGGGATTCTAGGGAACCAACAAAGGATATATCTCTATCTCTATATCTATCTATAGGTACATAGATAGATAAATAGATAGATAGTGATATATAGATAGAGATGTTGATTTCTTTGGTTCAAGAAATCACTAGATAAGGAAACACCCTCAACCAATACATGTCAGCAACTTCTAATTAGCATTCTCTAATGGCATTTTCTTCAGTACTGAGACATAATGTCATGTGTGTGTGTATTTACATATACACACATATATGCATACACACATTTATATATATACACATCCATATACACATACACATACATACATATGCATATATCTCTATCTATCAATCAATTGATTGATAGATAGATAAGGAGATCATAGATCACATGAAGAGCTTGACCTCAAGTGTTCTTTACTCTAAAGTTAGCCAACCTCTATCCTGGCACACGGACAGAGCTTAGTGTTTCATGAATTTAATTAATTTGAATATACTTGTCTTTTTCATGTAATTTCACATTCCATCCAAATAACTGCACCCATAGATTACTATTGATTCTACTTATACTAGAGATTGATTTAGATACCTAAATCTCCCCAGTATGAATTTTCCCCTTAACTAAAAGGATCCCATTGTAGAACAGCAACTTCAGCTCTTTCTTGATTTTACAAATTAATTTTCAATGTTTTTTATTACAACACACATACTTATTAAAGTATGGAAAGAGATTGAAGTGCCCATAATCTTTTTATCTTTTACTCTTTTGGCAGTTGTCAGGGTTTCTTCTTTCTTCTTATCCCTCTCCCATACTCCACAAATAACGGGGCTTGTTTTTGTAGCAATTAAAATATTTGTATTTATTCGATAGACTTGCAAGGGTGTCTTTTTATTGCAGATATGAGGATACAGACTGTTGCCATTACTTATTTCAGTTCTGTCCACCTCTTCTTGACTGATTTGGGATTGTCTTGGCAAAGATAGTGGAATGATTTGCCATTTCCTTCTCTAGTTCATTTTGCAGATAAGGAATTAGGGTAAACAGTGTAGAAGGACTTGTTCAGGATCATAAAGCTAATAAGTGTCTGAGGCCAGATTTGAACTCATGATGATGAGTCTTCCTGACTCCAGGCTTGGGTATTTATCTACTGTACTACCTGCCTGCCCTAGGGGATCAGTAATGTTTTGATTATTTTTCCTTTTAGCCATAATCAATTCTAAAAATAAAACATGCCAGGTGATATTCGTATTAAATATTACTTCCAGTACAACACTTTTTCTTATCCACCCTACAAAGCTGGTAAATCCACTTGATTGTCACAATGCAATTTATTACAATTTTTTCCACTGTAACAACAATGCTTGGTTTAAGGGGTCCAATTTTGGTTTTGCTTTAAGTGATGACCCAGACTATGAAAGAGATAATTTTATCTTTATTAAGACCACCAAAGCACATAAGAGTATTAGTAATTAAGGATATATGATGAAAAGTCAGAGATACTGACAGATACTATCACCCTGTAATAATCCCTCACAAGATTTTATATGTGGTTCTGATAGTATCAACCTTCACAAATAAAGAAACTTTAAAGGAGATAGGGGAAGTTCACCTTAATATTATTTATATCAAGTGTAATATTAACTGTACCTCCCTCTAGATAATTGTAGTAAAGTCAATTCTAGTAATGTCTTTTCATGCCTTCTCATGAGGCATTTGTTCTCATTTAGGTTGAGCCAAATACTCAACTTGGGATGACACCTGTAAACAAAGCCAGCTTGAGCCAGATTGGCTATTTGAGCAGCTCTGAATGTCCTTGCCTCCTCTCATAGAGATTTATGATAAGTTAGATCACGAAGGGTAAAACAACCAGAATGAATTACATTTTCTATTTCAGATTTCCAAGGGCAATTGGTGCCTCATGATCAGAACTTGCCACCTTATATGACATATTCACCCCCTTTCCTTTCCTTCTGTAAGTTTCCTTGTTGGAAGGAGTAGGTAACCCTGGACTACAGGTTTGTTGTCCTGTTAACTCAATTAAAATGCCTTTTTTCATTCTGCTTAGGAGTTTCATTTATTTTAGAACTTGATAGATAAGGGCCTCAGCAGTTTAGGGGAAAAACAACCATAACCTCCTAATGCAGTTACTTTCATTCCTAAATTCTGGATATCATGATGTCCAGGTTTTACTTAGGCAGTCATCAAAACAGTATTTGCATGACACCCTTTGCATTCTCCTGGACTCTCCCCCTCTTCTATTTTGTAATCTTTGTCTGTACTTTTCCTCCCTTCAGCTTGTGTGTGTGTGTGTGTTTGTGTGTGTGTGTGTGTGTGTGCATGTGTGTGTGCATGTGTGTGTGTGTATCTACCTACTTAAATTAAATTCTTACTGTATCCCTTCATCCAAAGAGTATTTCCTAATTCTTTTTTTCTATTTCCAGCAAATCTTGGCCAACATCCACTACAGTTCAGAAAATTTAAGGTGTTTCCTGCCTATGTCACACACACACACACACACACACACATACATGTGTATATCTAAGAGATAGATACATATATGTGAATATATGTGTGTGTGTGGAGAGAGAGGGGGAGAGGAAGAGAGAGAGAAAGAGAGAGAGAAAGAGAGAGAGAGAGAGAGAGAGAGAGAGTACTGTGGATAGAGCACCAGGTCTGAAGTCAAGAAAACTCATCTTGCTAAGTCTGATTATAAACTCAAATACTTACTACCTGTTTGACCTGAGCAAATCACTTAAGTCTGTTAAGCTCAATTTCTCATCTGTAAAATGAGCTGCAGAAGGAAATGGCAAACCACCCCAGTATTTTTGCTGAAAGAACCCCAAAACTTAAGAAACTGAACGCATTCGTGCACATGCGTGTATGTATATATGCATGTATATACAAATATATGTGCATACATATATACATGTTTATGTATATACACAGATGTATATGCATATATATGTTCATATATATGTATATTTGTATATATACAGGATATTTATACCCATACCTACATATCTGTATCTGTATTTAATCTATATCTATCAATCTACAAGTGACACAAGGAGAGAGATCACTAAATATCTCTGTAATTTTGCCTATTTTTTCCAAAGAGAGACTGCCTTTTTTTTTCCTTGAGGGGAGCATGAAATTGGGTCATTTAGTTAGCAGATTGGCTTTTTTTTTTCTTCTGAAAGAATGATACTGGATTAGAATTATATTTCTCTTCCCTTTCTTTTCCCACATCCTAGCTAAGTATTGCTGATCTACAGGTATGATTGATTCAGATGGGAGGAAATAGTCCTCCCATAGCCAATCCCTTTACATAGGGGAAGGTAGCCTGGTCCCTTCTCAATACAGGTTACACAAAAGGCCTTCACAAATATGAAATAGGAAGAAAATCTATTTCTTTAAGCAAGTAATAAACAGAAATTGCAGAAGTTATGATGATTAGATTTTATTAGAACCTAGATAATGTTTACTATGTCTCACTAAAAGAGAGATAACTAAACTTAACCAAGGGTCAAATCTCAATGATAAATGGGGAGATTGTGCAAAGCTTCTAGGGAGGCAAGCTGGAATTCAGGCATTTGCTGAGAAGTCGAGTTATCTGTGACTGTGATAGAATATTTTTATTTTCTCCTCTCTGGAGTTGGTTCTGGAGAGTTTGGAATCACATGTGCCTCAAGGAAAGAATGAAGGATGCCTGTGCTTAACCGTATGTTGCATTAACTTCAGAGTAATGAAGAGAAGAAGATATAGAAAATATGCCTGGATGAAGTTAGATTTAATAATTATCACCAAATACTTAAAGTAAATTATTTTAGGGAAAGACAGTCTAGGAAATCTAGTATGAAATAATTTGTCTTTAGATAAGGCAACAGAAACTGAAGAATTACAGGAACCAAAAAAAAAAAAAACTTTTAAAAAATATTCCATTTGGAATCCAGAAATATGGGTATGATAAGACTAAAAATAATAAGGATTTATCAGAAGTTTCACACAAATAAACTTTCAAAGAAAAGATTATGTAAGGAGGAAAGTAAATTTGTATGTATGTGTATGTTTATATTAATTGAAATACTGCACAAGAAGAGATTGATGTAATACTATATTTGAAAATAGAGAATTTTGTTATCCAGAAAAAAAAACATGGTTCTGTTCCTGCATCTACTATTAATTAGTTTGGTCACTAGGAATTTGGGACAAGTTATTTAATATATCTGGGCTTCTTTTCTTAATCATTTAAATATAGGATGTTGTAGTAGATGATTCTATACCTCTTAGCAGTCACACTATTTATGTATGAAGGGAACAGTCCCTAACACTCACCTGTATGACTGATTTGGCACAGGAAAAGTAACAACAATGACAGTAACAACAAATAAGCTTCTTTTTTTTATCATCCTTTGGCTTCTGTGACATAGCAGAGTTCCCAATTAGTACCACTGATCAATATTCGTTTGTTGGCTCCCCTTCCTCCTCTCACTTATTAAACATGGATGCAAACTCATGTTATGGAGATCATTGGATTCTGGTCCAGTATTTTTTGGGATAGTTTATATAATTCATTTTAAAAATCAATAAATCAACAAGCATTTATTAAGCACTTATTACATTTCTGGTACTGTTCATGTAAACTGAATAATTTTATTTTTCTTTGTATAAATTTATGCTTCACATATGACATTTTCAGAACAACCATTCCTCTAAAAATGGAAACACTGTTTTGATTGAAATGTTTTGGAGAAAAAAAAAATGTGAAACAAAGTGGGAGAAAGTTGGACATTAAGGAAAACCACTTCCTACAAAATGTATTAATATTTTCTCTGATATAGTCATGATCATAGGAAAAACTGTTCTGTTTGAACAAGAATGAAGTTTTCGACAAGCTTCAATAAAAACCACAGAAGATATAAATCACATGTAACTGCTTTAAAGTTACACTGTATGCATAAAATAATGTGTGTGTAAATAATGTGGTACAATAAATTCACAAACCACTGGATTTAAAAAAAAATTTACTCACAGCATCTTTGGTTTTCTATCACAGCATCCCTTATATGAAATTCAATGTTCATTAAATGTTTTAATAAATGTGTTCTTACTTAATTTTTTATCACAACTTACATTATTACTAACGCTTATTCAGTTCATTCTCCAATGATTCTTTTTTCCAATTATTCATTTGATACAAATAATTTATTTATCATAAATCATTGTCATTGTTTCATATATCCTAAAGGTTTTGTAAAATGAAACAAGCTTAAGGTTTAATGACTCTTAATCAGAAAGGCTTTTTCTTTTCTTTCATTTTTAAGTATTTTTTGGGGGTCTTCTTTAGCAAGTCATTGCCTTGTTTTTCATGATTTTCTTGCATCTCTCTCATTTCTCTTCCTAATTTTCCCCCCACTTCTTTTACTTGCTTTTCCAAATCCTTTTTGAGCTCTGCCATGGCCTAAGACCAATTCATATTTTTCTTGGAAGCTTTTGATGTAGGCTCTTTGACTTTGTTGACTTCTTTTGGCTGTATGTTTTGATCTTCCTTGTCACCAAAGAAATATTCCAAAGTCTGAGACTGAAACTGGGTGCATTTTCACCGCCTGGCCATGTTCCCAGCCAACTACTTTACCTTTGAGCTATTTGTCAGCATATGACTGCTTGTAGAGTAGAGAGTACTTTGTCCCAAGCTTGAGGGGCTGTGCTGCAGTTTTCAGAGCTATTTCTCACAGCAAGCTCTGCCACACCAGCACTTCTCCCCCAAGAACTGCCAACCTGGACCACAATCCAGATCCAAGCAGGCTCTGCACTCCCACTCTGATCCACCATCTAAATCCTCCAACAGGCTGGGCCTGGGGCTGGAAGCAACCACATCTGGAGCTCTGGAAGCAACCATAGAACTGCATCACTTCTGCACCACACTCCCACCCCAACCCCACTAGGGCCTACAATGCACTCCTTTCCCTCTAGCAGTTTTCCACTAACATTCTCTGTTGTCTTTGGCATTTGTGGGTTGATAAGTCTGCTAACTGCCACAGCTCAAGGATTCAGGACCCTGTGGCCTGTTCATCCAGGATCCAGGTCTGGTTGGTCCTGGCATGGCTCTGCTCTGCTCTGCTCCCAGCTCTGTGCAACAGACCCTTCCCAGTGACCATCCAGGCTTTCCTGGGCTGCAGCCCTGCTTCCCTCTAGATGACTAGTACATTGTAGTTCAATTCCTTGACTTCAACTCATAAGATCCATTTAAGGATTATGTAAGTCACTAGCTATGTGAACTTGGGTATACCCCTTCCTTAACTTCTATGAAACTTTTCTCACCTGTAAAATATACAGAGTGGTAGAATGGTATAGTAGATAAAAGGCAAGACTGGATTCAGTTCTTCACTCTGGCATATAATAGGAGTGTGATCTTGAGCAAGTTAACTAACTTTTAGGCCTCTTCACAATTCACTAAAATTATGAATTACAAATAAGTTCCTCAGCTGCAATGAGGCACATTAGGCTAAGTAATTAACTACACCCCCCACCCTTTTTGCGTACATAGTGCTAAATTCTAGCAGGACAGGAAACTTTTCTACCACTTGGTGGGACCATATAGCTATCAAATAAATCACTGAGACTCTGATACATGAACTTCTGTGTATGGAGTTAAGAATGCTTTGGTTCTTCTCTTGACCATGCTTTTTACTAACTGTGTAACCACAGAAATCCTCTATGCCAGGGCTGTCCAACCTTAGGTTATCTTAGGGCTGCATTAAAATTAAATCATTATTTGTGGGCTCCACCCAGAATAAAAAATACAATACACTAATACAAAGTGGGGGAAAGTGCATCATCAATATGACAGGTGAAGGTGTGAAGTGTGAAAGCAAACACAAAACAGCAAAGCAACAACACAACAGTATAATGGTAGGTACATATGGACTAATTGCATTGTAATCTGCATTCTGCAGATCGACTGAAAATTCTGGGCGATATGTTCCATCTGGAATACTGCTTAAAAACACCAAAGAAAATTAACATCCATGAGATTATTTACTAGTGATGTAATTAACACATCTAACATGCATTCGATGCAAATTATTATTTTATTTTTTCACTCAGGCCACATAAAATCACACTGTGGGCTACATGCAACCCGTGGGCCATATTTTAGACAGCCCTGCTCCGTGCCTTGAATCCTCATCTGTAAAATAAGGAGACTGAACTAGATGTCCTCTAAGTTTCCTTAAAGCTACAAATCTGCTCCTGTTGTAAAGTGGGATTGAACAGGCTGAGATTGTGACCAAACATAGCATGATTTCAGGTCAGAAAGCAAGCAACAGAGAAGGATTCCTAGTCATTTCTAACAGCATTAAGGGTGCAAGCTACAAGAAATGTGTGGAGTCCAAGACATCAGTATCAGACAGGAATTATAGTCATGGTCTTGAGTTGTCTGAAACAAGGTAGTGGTTCATATCTTACAGGTAAGTCTATGGTAGGACCAGATTTTGGTAATGTCAGTAAGCTCTTCAGGAAAAGCAAAGGGGAAGTAGTAGGAAAAATGAAGAAAATAGTAAGTGTTTATGCAAATGAGTCTCTGTTAGAGTGGTGCAGGGGAAGGAGGGAGAGCTTTTATAGATTCATTTTTTGGAAAGTGAATTGCCAACTGGAATGGTCATTCATATGTCAGAAATGTTTAAGGTGGAAAACTGACCTATTACATATATTATCCCTATATTGAATACTAAGTATATTGGATTGGCTTAAAGTGATGTACTTGGAGAGTTATTCAATAATCTTCTTTGCCTTATCTCTCATTTTTCATCTTTCTTCATGCAGATGCAATCAAATTACTTGAAACATCTTATAAAAGTAATTTTGCTGTTTTATTATTAAGTTTTTCCTACATTTCTCATATTATTAAATAATTAAGAAATTATATTGCTGATTGTTTTATTTCATTTTACACTAAACTTAATTTCTATCCTTCTTGTGCTATTGTATTTTATGTTTAACTTGCAGTATGTCCTCCTTGATTTTAACTGTCTGTTTTCTTTTCTTGCTTCTCACCTCAGAGTATTTTAATCTTTGTTCACATCAGAAGCAACTGATGCATTTCTCCTAATACAATCTTCCATTCTGTTTTTCCCAATAACTAGATTGTCCATTACAATTCAGAATTTCTTTTTTTGCTTAGCAACACTCCACGACCTTGTCTGCTCTATTTGCTCCAGTTTTCTCATCAGTAAAATGAGCTGGAAAAGGAAACTTCAAACCACTACAGTATTTTTGCCAAGAACACCTCAAACAGGATCATGAAAAGTTGGACATAACTGAAAATGACTGAGCAACAACATACTCTGTTTCTCATAATTTTTGTCATATCATCCCTTATATTAAACTGTGAGCTCCTTGCGACAATGGCCTATTTTTTTTTACCTTACTTTGTAACCTCACAATTTTGTTGATATTTTAGTTGCTTAATAAATATTTACTGGCTGACTATTGACTGAAGAAGTTCAACATTTTCATGTTTCAGATAAGGAAACTAAGGCTCAGAAAGGTTAAGTACGGTGTCTATAGTCACATAGCTAGTAAGATACGTATGGAAAATTTGAATTTAGGGTTCAGGGCTCCATTGATATGTCCACTATAACAACTTGCCTTTTAATTACTAAAAGCTACTAATATGTATGTAAGTATGTATGTATGTGTGTATTATATATGTATAATACACATATATATATTTATAGATGTTTTTATCCATATACTATCGTGTATACATATATATGTGTGTGTACATAGATACATACATGCATATATACATATATATTAAGTTTGTATGTGTCCTAAAATATGGTGAAATTGAAATTAATGGAATATTTTTTAATCTAGAATCCTTGATCAATATCCTTTTTTAAAAGTTTACATTTTTTGGAGGGAAAAGGGATAACACAATTAGCAAAAATCTTATATTAATAAACAAGTTTCTCCTAGATGTAAATTGCCCATTTGCAGAACTGACTTAAGCCTTTTCAAGCTCATTTAGTAGTCAAGAAAAACACGTTTTATAATTGATATTCTTAAGTCCTCTAAAACATCTCTTTACCTGATAAAGCGTTAGAATCTGACAAAATGAGGAGGGGAATAGCTAATCTTTCAGGTGCTCTACCTCTCTCTGTTCAGGGAAGGTGAAAGTCTCCTCCCCTTCTCTCTCCTCCTCTTCTTTCTCCTCCATCATTTCCTTTTCCTCGTGAATTACACACATCATCTTTCCATGCAGGAATCTAAACAAAACAGTTCAACTTTAGTAAGTCCCATATGATTTCTCTTTCTTGTTTACCTTTTCATGCTTCTCTTGATTCTTGTGTTTGAAAGTCAAATTTTCTATTCAGCTCTGGTCTTTTCACTGAGAAAACCTGAAAGTCCTCTAACTTATTTAAAATCCATATTTTGCCTTGTAGCATTATACTCAGTTTTGCTGGGTAGGTGATTCTTGGTTTTAATCCTAGCTCCATTGACCTCTGGAATATCATATTCCAAGCCCTTTGATCACTTAATGTAGAAGCTGCTAGATGTTGTGTTATCCTGATTGTGTTTCCACAATATTCAAATTGTTTCTTTCTGGCTGCTTGCAGTATTTTCTCCTTGATCTGGGAACTCTGGAATTTGGTGATAACATTCCTAGGAGTTTTCTTTTTGGGATCTTTTTTAGGAGGCGGTTGGTGGGTTCTTTCAATTTCCATTTTACCCTCTAGCTCTAGAAAGTCATGGCAGTTTTCCTTGATACTTTCTTGAAACATGATATCTAGGATCTTTTTTGGTCATGGATTTCAGGTAGTCCAATAATTTTTAAATTATCTCTCTGTATCTATTTTCCAGGGGAATGGTCTTTCCAATGAGACATTACATATTGTCTTCCATTTTTTCATTCCTTTGGTTCTTTTATATAATAGCTTGATTTCTCATCAAGTCACTAGTTTCTACTTGATCCAATCTAATTTTTAAGGTAGTATTTTCTTCAGTGGTCTTTTGGACCTCCTTTTCCATTTGGCTAATTCTGCCTTTCAAGGCATGCTTCTCCTCATTGGCTTTTTGGAACTCTTTTGTCATTTGAGTTAGTCTATTTTTTAAGGTGTTGTTTTCTTCAGCATTTTTTTGGGTCTCTTTTAGCAAGTCATTGACTTGTTTTTCATGATTTTCTTGCATCCCTCTCATTTCTCTTCCCAATTTTTCACCTACTTCTCTAACTTGCTTTTCCAAATTCTTTTTGTACACTTCCATGGCCTGAGAGCAGTTCTTGTTTTACTTGAAGACTTTTGATATAGTCTGAGTCTGAATCTGAGTCTGTTTTTGCTGCCTGGCCATGTTCTCATCCAACTATTTGACCCTTGAGTTTTTCAGCAGGGTATGACTACTTTTAGAGTAGAGAGTACTTTGTCCCAAGCTTGAAGGGCTGCACTCTTGTTTTCAGAGCTATTTCTACACAGCAAGCTCTGTCACAGCAGCATTCTTCCTCCCCCAAGAACCTCCAACCTAGACCGTGACTCAGATCTAAGCAGGCTCTGCACTCCTGCTCTGATCTACCACTTAATTCCTCCCACCAGATGGGCCTTGGGCCAGAAGAAACTGCAGTTGTAGCTCTGTAAGCAGCCTCAGAGCTGCACCACCTCTGCTGGCCCTGGGGCAGTGGCTGACCATGAACTCCTTTCACTCCATCCCCACAGATTTTTCCCACAAAATTTCTCTGTTTTCCTTGGTGTTTGTGGGTTGAGAAGTCTGGTAACTGCCACAGCTCACTGATTCAGGGTGCCAAGGCCTATTCTCACTGGCTCCTAATCTAGTTGGTCTTGGCACAGCCCATGCTGGGTTCTGCTCTGCTCTGCTCCCAGCACAGTGCGATAGATCTTACCCGGCCACCATTAAGGCTGTCCTGGGCTGGAGCCCTACTTCCTTCTGCTGTTTTGTTGGTTCTGCAGTTCTAGAATTTGTTCAGAGCCATTTTTATAGGTGTTGTGAGGGTCCTGGGGGAGAGCTTTAGGCAAGTCCCTGCTTTCCAGGCTCCATCTTGGCTCTTCCCCTCATATATATATATTTTAGACTCTCCCATGCTTCCTTCAAAGCTTATGTCTGCTCGTTTATAAAACCATTCCTGATCTCCCTGGCTGCTAGTTCTTCCTCTTAACCAAACTAATTTGTATGCATTTTTGTATTTAATTATATGTGAATGTGTCATTTCCTCTGATAGAATGTAAGTTCTTTGAAAGTATTATTTTTTTCCTTAGCTTTACTTTGTCTTTTCTTTTCTTTTTTGTCTCTGTATGCTTAGTTCTAAAGAAATGTTTGTTGAATATCTTCTTGTAAATGAGGTAAGCCCTTGGGAGTAGAGACACTCCCTGAATCACAAAAGGATGATGGGGAACATGAGAAGGAATCATTGTAATGTTGTTTGTATTTTTCTCACATAAAACAAGCCTTTTGATAAGCAGAAACTGTTTGGTGGGAGTCAATGAACCTAATTGTGAGAAGGTATGCTCAAAAGAGTAAGTGGAATGTGTTGGAAAGAAGTAATTTGATGCTGAATGAAACTGTGTGCTTAGTTTCCTGTTATTCTGTGGGAATTGTTCTATGTGTTGATATTCATCATCAATATCCATATATGTTCTGTGGTTGTTGTTCTTGCCATTCTAAAACAGATTCAGCCCAGAGCTGCATATGTTAATTATGCCAACTTGAGCTATAATTACAATGCCTCATATATAGAGAATATATTTGAGTTTATTTTGCAACGACTTTGGTAAATAGGGCAAAATATGTATGTGTATGTTCTTTTCTTTTGGGGGTGGTGGTTAATGACTTGCTTAGTCTGGTCATATAGAAAAGAAGAGAGAATTGTTTCTTGAGATATATTAATACTACTGCAGTTTGACATAATAGAAAGAGGGCTGGCCTTGGAGTCTGAAAGACTTGGCCTAAATCCTGCCTCTGACCCACACTAATGCTGATGGTGTTTTTAAGGATCAACCATGTAGAATAATACTAGTGACTTAAAAAAATATCTAAATAATTTGTTTATCTGTATCTATGAAGACAAAAGGCACCATGGTGTAATGGTTAGGGAGTTGGCCTTCTTGCCAGAATGCAATGTGTTCAAGCCCTATCTCTGACACAACTGTAATGTAGCTGTAAAGTTCCTGAAGTAACCCTCTAGGAACATACATGGGAGAAGGATTGCCAACACCCATTGCTAGAAGAAGTTGTATTATTACAAGTTCCACTTACCAATGAAGTCATATGCTTAGATTAAAAAAAAATAATGAATTCCAACCGATGCAACTTAGGATAACAGATTCAGAACTAGAGTCTGTATAGTAAAATGCCTTCATTTTATAGATGAGAAAATTGAGTCCTGGAGAGTTTGCAACTTACTTAAGGTTAAAAAGGTAATACATAGCAGATCCAAGATTTGCATCCCGGAATGCTGAATCTACATTCTTTAAACAGCACCACATTGCCCTCTCTTCAGTCTTTCTCCAAGGCTCATCATTATTAAAGGGGAAAGTCCCAGACTTTCTTTTTTGTGTGTGTACAGATAGAGAGAGATTTCGAGCTAATTTTCAGAGATGATTTAGAAATGTTAACATTTTCTAACAGGGAGCATATAACTCCCTGTTTATATTTTGGATATGGCTCATTGATTTTAATCTCATAAAGCAAAGGGACCAGACTTTGCCTTATTAAGGTTGTATTTATACATCTGCTATAAATCTTAATACAGTATTTTTCCATTTAAGAATTAGAAAAAAGTGAATAATGCCTAAATAGGAGTGGACATGAATTAACTATTTCTTGTACAAAATGTGTAGGTAATGAAACACATGCACAAAAAATTCATATACTCCTTTCGAAGCCTGTCTGTTACTTAGTTGTCATAAAGAACTTTATAATTTCTTCTAAGGTAGCTGTGTGGGTCTTAATTAGTACTTACAGTTTCTGAATCTCAACTTTAATGGTTTCAGACATGTGCTTTATTAAGCTGATTATCATGTAGGCCATGCTCTTTCAAACAACATTAGGGGATTGTGTCTCTTTTATGTGCTTGATTGAATAACCTCCCATTTACTACTGATGACAATGCACTGGAACTTTAAGGATATTCTACAATTGCTACTTTTTTTCATATAATTTGGTTAGTGATGTCAAATACCTATAAGTGTCTATGAAATTATACTGTTTGGAGCACATGTATTACTGATAGAAAAAGAGAAAGTGAGAAATAGTATTAATCTGAAGTTGGGTACAGAATTATAAATTGACTTTATGAAGAGACCTTAGTACCTGAGGTTTTGCAACAGTTTTATTCCTTAATTTCTTCATCACAGTGATTTTAAAAGTACAGAGACAAAGGTTGACATTTTTTTGTGAGAAGATACCTTTTGGATACCTTTGGATGAGATGAGTATAACATTAGAGGATGATAGAATTATGGGGCACAAGGATCTTAATATTCATTCAAGTCAGCCTCCACATGTAATGAATGAGGAAAATGAAGCTAAGAGAAATTAAAACTGTGATTAAGGTCCACATAGTGGCAAAGGAGAATCAAATCTGGGATGCTCTGAAATCACATCCAATACTCTGTCCTTTTGACCATGATGGGGAATGCAAAAAAAATTATAACGGCAGGAAATACCAGCCAAGATGGTAGAATAGAAAGAGGCAGTGCAGAAAATACTTCCAAAAGGCCATTCCACAAAAATCTAAAAAATGTACCAAACCAATTCCTAATTGAAAAATCTAAGAAAAAAATCCCAAAGAGTCACTTTTCTAGCTTAGTTCAGCATATTACAACAGGAAGCAAGATTTAATGGGACCTGGGGATGGCATATAGCCATGATTAGCCATTCATAACATTCTCACATGAAAACTGAATAAGGACATACCAAATCTGTCACAGATGAACATGCCTTTGTGAATGGAGCAGGAACAAGTGCCAACTGACATCTGTGTTATACAGTGCTTACTGTTGGGTCATAGGAGAGTGAAGAGGGAGCATATGCACATATCCAGGACAGGTAGTAGTCACTGTCCCTATGTCCCTAGACTGTTTACAGAGTAAGGAGCAAGTACAGAAATGAGAGGGAGAGAGAGAGAGAGAGAGAGAGAGAGAGAGAGAGAGAGAGACAGAGAGAGAGAGAAAGAGAGAGAGAGAGAGAGAGAGAGTGCTACAATAAAGTATAAAAATCCATTAAGGCAGCAGGGATGCTCAAGATATAAACCTGAAAAAATGGAATGGTTCAAAAATGTCCATAAGTAAAGCCAAAAATAAAAGAAAAGGGAAAAAAGCACCTGAGACACAAAATCAACTAGAGTTCCTGGAAAAGATGAAACAATAGGGTTGGGTTTTTGTTTTGTTTTATTTTGTTTTTAGAACTTAAATATAAAGCTACAAATGAAATGAGCACATTAGAGGAAGCAAGTGGAAAAGAACTGGCAGTTATTGAAGATGTAATTGGAAAGAGAATTAATAGCTTTCAACAAGAGATTAAAAAACTTATCCAATCAATCTACACCTAGAAGATTAGAATGGACTAAAATAAGGGGATATAGCCATAAGATAAAGCAATAAATATTAGAACAATGTCAAAAGAAAAAAATCCATATCAAAAACAGCTGACTAGAAAACATACAAAGAGAGATGATTTAAGAATCATTAAGCTACATAAAAACCATGAACAAAAAGCCATGGTATCAGAACCTAAAATTCCTGCTACATGGGGAAACAGAGGCTGCTAGGTCATTTGAGTTCAGAAATTCTTAGTGACAGATAGTAAGGCTAAAGCAAATGAAGTACTTGAAATAAGTCTGGCAGAAATACAGGAAACCCCTTGGAGTGGAACGCCATCAGCCTTCTCAAATAGGGAGCAGGATTGTTACAGGCTCCCCAATGTTTTCTGAATTTCCAGCTTGGGTGAGATAACAAAATATAGTCTCATAAAGGAAGGACATTAGGATAAAAGGAAGGAAAGAAAGAAGGAAAGAAGGAAGGAAGGAAGGAGGGAAGGAAGGAAGCAAGGAAGGAAAATAATGGCATCTAATATTTTTATACAGAGAAGCAGGGTGGCAGAATGTGTAGAGGGCCTGTCACAAAATCAAGTCTATCTTGGTTCATGTCCTATCTCTGACACGTAGTGACTGAGAGCCACTAGGCAAATCACTTTATCTCTTGGTGCAACAGACAACTTTCTGACACTATAAATTACAAAAATATTTATACCCCTTTGATTGCAGAAGGTTCTTCATCAGGGGTATTCCTAGCCTATGAAATACACACCTCAATATTTACAAAGTACAATATAAATAATATGTCATTTGGACTTCACATAAACTCTGAGATGTAGGCACTAATGATCACATCCTTATTTTATAGATAAGGTTACTGAGGCTCAGAAGGTTTAAGTGACTTGTACATAGTCACTAATTATCACAAGGGGCCTTGAACTTGGGTTTTCCTAACTCCAGGTTCAGTACTTTCTTCACAATGTCAAGGTGCTTCTAAGATAAATTTAGATAAAACTGATGCTTTTTGTCTTTGATTGTGTGTGTGTGTGTGTGTGTGTGTGTGTGTGTGTGTGTTCATGTGTGTTGGCAAGAGCTGGGAGCAAATATGTTTAATTGTATAGTTACTGAAACATTTTAGAGTCAGCTACAAAGTAATATAAATGTGCTATAGTGGAGGTGTAAGAACACAAATGTATCCTTTACCTAGACTGGCCCTACATTGTACTGTGTCCCTCCTTAACCAGAGAAAAGAAAAATACAGGGTGTTACCAAAGTCTGGACACACAGGCAAAAAACCATATTTTCAATTAATCAAATGAATGAAATTTTTAACATTTTATTTAATTGGAATATTAACAAATAACATCTTCAAAATGATTTCCATCATTTGTGGTGCAAAGGTTGATGCACTCTGAAAGATTCATGTGAACTCCAGGCAATAACTCCACATTTCTGTCAATTGCCTATGTGTACAGACTTCAGGAACACCCTGTATAAAGAAATTGAACAGGATGCATCATATATGGGACTACAGAAGCGCTGAATAAAAGGACACTAGCATCCCACTAGGGTCAGTTCTGACCCAAAAGTCAGTTGGAACAGGACCTGAATCTGGTGAAAAAAGTGAATCACCATTGTTGAAGAAGAATGAGACAGATTTGCTGTCATTTCTAGCAATATCTCAGGGAAAAGAGTCAAAAAATGAACCATAGGGGAATAAAAGGGATGAAAAAATGAATTTTTGAAAGATTTCAGCAAAAGAAAACACATTTTAAAACCATGAACAAAAGCTGATCATTCCTCAGGGAAACCACCAAAATAAAAATGAACATGTTCAACAGAATATATGTTTAAACATCACTGAATAAATATAGTAAGATAAAGAAAATCAAAACTTAAAATGCAGAGGTCCCTGTAGATTCTCAAGAGCGCATAGAATTAGAGCAGCATGTTACCAAATGATTCAAGAGAGAAATAAGTTTCATTAAAGTGAATTTATGGCCACCACAGCAAAAATAATTAGTGCAAAAGAAACACTTCAATCCATAGTGACAAGTCTCAAAAGAAATTAGAAAACAAGTGATTTGTAACATAAGTGTAAGTAGGTTAAAAAAAATAGAGATAATTTCAGGTTCTTCCATGAAGAAAAGTAAACTTTATTTTATTAACAACAAGAGTTACAGTAATAATATGATTCCACTTATGTAACGCTTTAAGTTTTACCAAGATCCTTACAGTTATTTTTCATTTTATTCTCACATCAACTATGGTATGTAGGTGTTATTTTCAACCCAATTTTACGGATGAAGAAATTGAGGCAGAGCAATTTTACGTGACTTTCCCAGAGTGACACAGCTATTAAGTGTGTATGGCTAGATTTGAAATTAGAGCTTTTTTACTCAAAGACCAATATTTTTATGCATTTAATCACCCAGTTACCTTAGGACAAAAAGCTTTGTTGACTTTTGGAAAGATTGATTAATCTTTTTAATCTCTTTACACAGACCAATATGTTTGAAAGGAATACCAAGTTTTGCATAGTAGGTTTTCAGTTTCATGTCCAATCATCTTTTTCATTGTTCTATATTTTCAAAATGTTTATTTTATTCCATAAATTCAAAACAAAATTAAAAAATGTTAATGCAATAAGAGAATAGGAAGTATGTTGATCACTATTACAACTCTACATGTTTTATAAAGTTAAAGAACAGTGCTCACTTCCCTTTACTGTTTTTTCAATCATATAATTCTCTGATAGTGCCATTTCAGCACTTCTTCATTGTTCCTTGAATATCTTGTTAGATCCTACACATACTTACTCTTTGCCTTTTCATTGTATTTTGGGTAATCCTTAATTTTAATTTTGCAGAGACTATAATGAACCATCATTTGTATCAATAAAACATGAGGAGACAAATATTTTATATGTATATTTATACATGTGCATATAAACTTATTTTATTTATATCATAAATACTTCATATATATAAATGTTTACACACATGCATATATATATATGCATGTATATGTATATGTATACATATATATATGTATACACATTATAAACATACACATTTTCATTTCAGGAAGGAGCTTGAGGGTCATTAAAAGAACATTGTGATTTTCCAAATTCTGTGCTACTTTTATTTTGATGTTTAAATTTTGGATCAACTCAATTGATGCTCACAGAGTCTTAAATATATGTATGTATAATATATGTGTATATAATATATGTATATGTATTTAGGTATATGTGCACATGTGCATGTGCTTACTCTAACTGACATTTTCTACAGGTTACCCATTCAAATAAAAATAAGAATGAGACAATTATTATTGTCCATCCACATTTTTTCTATATTGATAGGTAAAATTTTTATAGTTTTTTTTTTTTTAATGAATCTCATTTAGTTGGATTTGCAGTATTCCAGGGCTTTGCTCAATCAATGAAATATCGTATTAAAAAAATCTAAGGGATTGCTTTCTCTTTAGTGATATCTACTTGAACTTGGACCCTAGGGTATACAACATCCATGACAATGATTAACACCTTTATATTTTGCTCAGTATTAATAACAAAAGCTTAATAGTCCCATGAAATGAGTTAAAACTTTTGCCCCTGAGAGCATATCACTATCCTTCCATAATTTTCCTCCAGAAATCAGTTCATATCATTTTCTCTTTTATTTATGTAAAGAAAGGTTTGTAGGAAAAAAGACTTCTGGGAGGCAAGATGCAGAGTAAGCAGTAAATCATGATAATTCTCCAATATTCACCTCCAAAGAACAAAAAATAGCACCTGAAAACAGATACTAGAAGAGCAGAACCAGCTAAACTGTGAGGTCAAATAATTTTTTTAGACTAAGAAACTTGGAAAATTGGCAAGAAAGATCTATCTCATCAGGTAAAAGGGGAACACAGAACAGGATAGGAAGTATCCCAACAAGCCAGCAGCAAGACACACATTAGCAAACCAGTAAGAGATCCTGAGCCCCAACATGGTGGATCAGGCAAATACCAACACCAGGGCTACCTATCTTCCCAGCCTCACAACCCACCTACATATGCCTCGGTATAGCCAGGGGAACTGGCAGGCTCCAACTCTATGCTCTATGCTTTAGCATAGCCCTGGGCAAATGGGCAACCTCCAGCAGCCAGACCTCCACGTGTTTCAGCATAGCCTTAGGCAAACAGTCAGCCTTCAGGCCAAACTGCCTAGTGTTTCAGTGTAGCCCCTGGAAAAAAAGAGGAAACACTGGAAAATCCCAACAACCTCAACACATGCTAGGCTCAGCACCAGGTAAACTGCCAAACCCCTAGAGTCTCCAGCAAGGTCAGTCACATCACACCAACCCCAACCACAGAGCACATGAGAATGAGCATCCCTTGTGGGCCTCAGGGCAATAACAGTGCAGAACCAGGTAAAGAGGCAGGCCCTGCAGACCCAGGCACAGGAATCCTGAAACAGTGCCCTTTGCAACCCAAGAGCAGAGCTCAAATTGAAAAAAAAGAAAGATAAAAGGCCAAAAAAAAAGAATCAGTCAAACAAATTCAAAAGAATGAAAAAATATATAAAATACTTCAAGAGAAAAACAACTCACCTGGAAGAGAGATCCAATCTATCTTCCCCAACAGGGAAGTGGGAGGGGAGGAAGATTAAATAAAGGGAGTGGGGACTGACAGAAAGGAAGGCAGGTGAGGGGAGGTGGTAGAGAGAAACAAAATACTGTTGATGAGAGGATGACTGATGGGTATCACTTGACCCTTGCTTTCATCAGTATTGGCTCAAAGAGGGTATTATATACACATTCAATTGAGTATAGAAATCTATCTAACCCAACAGGAAAGTAGAAGTAGAGGAAATTAAGTAAAGCTCAAAGGACTGTCAAGAGAGGGCAGAACAGGGTAGGGGGTAGACAGAAGCAAAACACTGGTGAGAAGGGAAGGGGTGAAAGGAGAGAGGAGAAAAAAGAGGAAAAATAGGATGGAGGGAAATACACAGTTAATAATCATAACTGTTAAGGTTAATGGGGTGAACTCTTCCAGAAAATGAAAGCAGATAACAAAATGTATCAAAAACCAGAATCCTACAAAATGTTGTTCATAAGAAACACATTTTAAGCTGGGAGATACACACAGAGTAGAAGTAAAGGGCTAGAACAGAATATAATGTGCTTCAGTGGAATTTAAAAAAAGGAAGGTTAGCAATCCTGATCTCAGACAAATCAAAAGCAAAAATAAATATAATTAAAACAAGGAAGAAAACTGTATCTTGCTATAAGACACTATAGACAATGAAGTAATATCAATACTTAACATATTTGCCCCAAGTGGTATAGCTTCCAAATTTTTAAAGGAGAGTTACAGGTTCATGACCCAACAAGGGACAGAGAAAATTACAAAATGAAAAAATAGATAATTTTGATTATATTAAATTAAAAAAAAACTTTTGCACAAACAAAACCAACGCAATCAAGATTAGAAAGAAAGCAGAAAGCTGGGAAGCAATCTTTACAGCCAGTGTTTCTGACAAAGCCCACCTTTCTATAAAGAGAAGTGAGTCAAATTTATAAAAATACAAGACATTCCCCAATTGACAAATGGTCAAAAGGTAGGAACAGACAGTTTTCAGATGAAGAAATCAAAGCTGTCTATAGGCTTATGAAGAAGTTCTCTAAATCACTTTTGATTAGAGAAATGCAAATTAAAACAACTCTGGGATACCACCTTATACATATCAGATTGGCTAATATGACAAAACAGGAAAATGATAAAATGTTGGTGGAGATGTGGGCAAATTGGGACACTCATGCACTGTTGGTAGAGTTTTGAACTGATCCAACCACTCTGGAGAACAATTTGGAACTTTGTCCAAAGGGCAACCAAACTGTGTATAACCTTTAATCCAACAATACCACTACTAGGTCTGTATTCCAAAGATATCATAAAAAAGGGAAAAGGACCTACATGTGCAAAATGTTTATAGCAGCCCTTTCCATCTTGCCAAAATATCGGAAATTGAGGGGATGCCCCTCAATTGGATAATGACTGAACAAGTTGTGGCATATGAATGTATTGGAATACTATTGTGAAATAAGGAATGGTGAACAGGCAGATTTCAGAAAAACCTGGAAACACTTGTACAGAACTAAGAAAATATCATACACACTATCAGCAATGTGGTGTGATGATCAACTATCGACTTAGCTCTTCTCAGATATCCAGATAAAGAACTGATGAATTCTGAATGCAGATCTGTAACAACAATGTTGCTAGCAGCTATTGTGGGGGTGAAAGACAAATAACAGTAGGACACAGGAAGGTTGCTAGAACAGGTTCTTTGATCTGCTTTTCCAAGGAAAGCAACTTTAAGGGGTTAACAATCTCATTTTAATCAAACATACATATATCATTCCCTTAGTTCAGGGGCAAAAGCCAACACCCAAAACTTCAGAGCAAATACAAGTAGAAATTACAAACAGAGACAATATAAATAGAGCAAATGTACACAGTTATTAACAGACCGACCTCTAGCTGTCTGGCCAAAGAATTACATAGTTATGAGAGGGAGAGGCACCAAAATCTGAGTTTTCAAAGTTAGTGGGGTCAAGTGGCTACTCAGCATCTTTTCTGGTCAAATCACACAACACTCTTCCAGTGAGTGAGAGCCCCAAAGCAAAATGCTAACCTCTGAATATAGATACCCTTTTTAAGGCCTTGAAGGCTTCATGTCTAATCAGAAAAAGGGTGTGGGCCTGGGGCTTCACACCTAGGTAGCCAAAGGGTGTGGGCCTGGGGCTTGCATCAGCAAGACTTAATCAAAGGCGCTTGATTAGTTTATCATTCTAAAAGAGAAAACAGTTAAAAAAGTCCCACCTTAATTACCAATACAAGATCAAAGCATACTTTATATCATACACACACACACACACACACACACACACACACACACGTATATATATAATGGATATATTTATATATCCATTATGGATATATAATGTAAATATGGATATATTTATAGGATAGCATAAAATTTTAGGAAGAGGGAGGACGTTTTGGAACTCAAAATCTTTTAAAAATGAATGTTAAAAATGTCTTGATGTGAAACTAGGACAAAATAAAATACAATTAAAAAAGAAAGGGAGGTGGAAAATATTAAGATATTCAAGGACATAAATTCAGTTCCGAAAACAATGTCTGAATTTGCAAACTTTAATTTTTACCCTTCAGCAAGAACCTTTCCTTGCCATTTTTGGTCATATTTTTCAAGAACTGATCTCACATTTGAACTTCCATTAATTTTAAAGAGAGCTTAATGCTTAGATTAGTTCTCTAGGGCACATGGAAAGGAAGGATAAAGGTGTTGCCTATTAACATAATTGATGCTGATAGTAGTAATGAGCCTTTTGTGACCTCTAGAAAAGGTGTGCACAAAGTCACTGTAAAGTAAGGTTATCTTCTCTATTTCACCATAAAGTAAGAAAAGCTTTATAGTACTAAGGGTATAATGTTCACCATTTTAAAATTTAAGCAACACATCTTTTTTTTTAAATAAAATTAATTAATGAATCATTAACTGTGCTGAACTAATCTTAGATGACTATTTTGCAAAAGAATAATTGAAAGTTTATGTCAGAAGTGCCTTATCTTCTCAACCTTTAAAAAATTAATCTATGCCTTTCAAAGGGTGCATTTTTACTTTTTGTTCACTTTGTATTATACACATAAGAGAAATGATGAGCTTCTAAAATACCTTAAGTTACTGTTTAAAACAATTCCTACCTATTAAATGGTAGAAGTTTAAAAATAAATCTCACAAATAACAAGAGCTGAAGCATCATATGCAAAAAATAATAAATACTGACATTTGGGTTGAGACTTGTATTACTAAAGAGAGAAGAATTTTGTAACAGAAACAGAAGGTAAAATCCAGTGTTTCACAAATGTATAATTCTGCATTTTGTACTATGCCTTACTCATGGAAACAGCTATATTAATGGATGTTTTAAATCTGGTGCTGTTACATTCTATTCAAATCAGCAAAGTTCCATGAAAAATAAAGGCCCTATTTTTAGGAGGTATATGATTTACAATGAATATATATATATATATATATATATATATATATATATATATATGTGTGTGTGTATATATATATACGTGTGTTTGTAATAATAAGAATTATGACTCTTAAATCAATATAATTTTATCTATAAATTTCAATAATAACTTCCAGATGAATATTGATTATTTATATCAATAAATGATATTAATAATCATAAAATCCTTGTGTTTGATTAATACAGAGTTAAGATTAAGTGAGTCCCTGCAGATACTAATGATTGCAGTCTTTAGGCTTGCCTGCAGGAAAATTCAATTTTGTGACGAGTAGAACTTTCTCACATCATTTTATGAATTAGTTGTCATTTTTAATAATTTCTGACATTCTTGATTTATAGGAAATTAAATATTCCACAAAGAGAAATAGGATCATTTTGAGAATGTTCCCTTCAGATATTTACAATATTGAAAGTAAAGTTGACACTATCTTCTAGAATGTCTTCCTTTAAAAAAAAAAAAACTGGACTTGTACACTCAGACACAAAGGTAAATTCAAATGGATTTATAACAAATAATATATTTTAAGCATATTTAAACACAATGGGCAGAAAGATATTCAAATAATGAAGGATATCATATATTACACAAAATGATTTGTTTAAGATCATGTGGAAGAAGGTAATTTCAATAGTCAAAATGGATTGACTAAGCAATTCCCTTAACTTTACCAAAGGAAGCAATTTAATAGTAGAGCAAACCCCTGCTGAATGTATTGAATCATGTTAGTTCTCAAGAGAAGTTTAGAAATAACATAATCTACTCTTTATTTTGGAGATGAGTGACCTGAAGTTTTGGAAAGAATTAAGTGATTTTCCAATAATGGCAAATTTAGTTACTATTTGGGCTAGTATCAGAATCTGGATATCCCGATTCCCAAATTTGTTGTTAGTTGTTGGATCATTGACTCACGTTTAATTCTTTTTGACCCCATAGACTATAGCACATAAGGTGTTTGTATTTTCCATTATGACCTCAAGTCTATCCAAGATCATGATCATTGTTTCCATCAAACTACCTATCCTTCTCATCCTTTGTCATGTTCTTTTACTTTTGCCTTTAATCTACCCAACATCTTTTCCAATCAGTCCTATCTTTTCACTATGTGGCCAAAGCATTTAAGTTTCAGCTTTACTATTTGACCTTCCAGCAAACAGGCTGAATTAACTTCTTTTTTTTTTTTCCTCCTTTATTTATTTTTAGTTTACCACACATGGTTCTACATAGTTTTGAGTTCCAGTTTTTCTCCCCTCCCTCCCCCCTCCCCTGAATTAACTTCTTTAAGTATTGATTAATTTTATCTCTTTGCTGTCCAAGGGACTCTGAACAGTCTTCTCTAGCACCACAATTGGAAAACATTGATTCTGAAGCACTCAGTTCTCTTTAGAAATGAACACTCATAGCCTTATATTACTACTGGAAAAATCATAACTTTGACCTTTGTTGTCACGGTGATTTCTTTGCTTTTTATAATGCTTTGCTGATTTCCTATAGCTATCCTGCCAAGGAACAAGTTTCTTTTCATTTTATGGCTGCAGTTGCAGTGATCTTTGAACCCAAGGGGGAAAAATCTGACACTGCTTTCATTTTTTCTACTTCTATTCGCTAGGAAGTAATGCCATCATCTTAGATTTGTTGTTGTTGTTGTTGTTGTTGTTGTTGCCAAGCTTTGAGCCAGCTTTTACACTTTCCTCTTTCACCTTTAATCAAGAAGCTTCTTAATTCCTCTTTACTTTCTGCAATCAGAGTGATATCATGTGCGTATCTGAAATTGTTTGTATTTTTCAGAGCAACCTTAATTCCAGCTTTTGATTCATTCAGCCTGGAACTTTACATGGTGTATTCTGCATATAAAATAAATAAATAAGATAAAAATATGCAGCTTTGTCTTTCTCCTTTCCCAATCTTAAACCAATCATTTGTTCCATCTTCGCTTCTATCTTTTGCTACTTGGCCTTCATACAGGTTTTTCAGGAGACAAGTAAGATGGTACTCCCATCTTTTTGAGGACTTGTCACATTCTGTTTTTATCCACAAAGTCTTCGAAGTAGTTAATCAAGCAGAAGCAAATGTGTCTTTTTGTTTCTGAAACTCCTTTGCTTTCTCCATAGTCTAGCAGAGGTTGGCAATTTGGTCTCTGGTTCCGCTGCCTCTTTGAAATCTAGTCTGCTCTTCTGGTAAATTCCTGGTTCACATATTGCTAAAGTCCATCTTGCAGAATCCGAGGCAAGACCTTGCTGGCATGTGAAATGAGCACAATTGTTTGGTGATTTGAACATTTTTTTTGGCGTTGCCTTTCTTTAGGATTGTGGCATAAACTGATCTTTTACAATACAGTGGCCACTGTTAAGTTTTCAATTTTCCTCACATACTGAGTGAAGCTCCTTAATAGTACCATGTTTTAGGATTTTAAATATCTCTTTTGGATTTCCATAATTTCCAATATCTTTATTATTTGCATTGCTTTCTAAGGCCCACTTGACTTCATTCTCCAGGATGTCTAGCTCTAAACCATTGTGGTTATTGGTGATATTAAGATCTTTCTTGTATAGTTGTTCTGAGTATACTTGGCACTTCTTTTTTCATCTCTATTACCTCCGTTTAGTCTGTACTATTTTTCCCTTTCATTATGCCTATTTTTTCCTTGAATCATGCTTTTAATATTTATAATTTTCTTGAAGATATTTCTTACCTTTCCCATCTTCTGATATCATACATTTTATCATTTTAATACTTTACATGGGATTTTCTTGGCCAGTGAACAAGTGGTTTACCATTTCCTACTCTGGTGGATCAGCTTTTGGCAGAAGTCTCCACTATTACAGGTAATAGTAACAGAACAGTATAGCTCATAGATTCATTGATATATATGTTCCTCCTCAACAAGACAGTGATCCAAGGGGGAGTTCCAATCTACTTTATTTCATTTTAATGCTTCTTCACATGGACAGAGCAACTTTTTACAATTTAAACAAAATATCCCTCTCAAACACATTATTTTAATCCATTATTTATTGCACAATTAAATATATATGTATGTGTATATGTGCATGTATATATACATGCATATATGTGTGTATAAATATACTCCTTATTAATTATTCTTCCAATTGTTTTTCACTCTCTATTTTAAACTCAGTCTTACAATGCTCTCTACCCTTTTTGTTTTTCAGTTTTGCCTCCTACTGTACTATAATCAACACCATCTGATGAATTTGTTGTTCCTGTCAATAATTTCAGGTCTTTTCTTATTTCAAAAATACTTTAAACATGAGTCATTATTTACCCCAATTTTGTCTCTGGTGGATAAAAAAAAACCACAATATTGTTTTTGGTGGTGATGTAGGAGTTACTGCTGCTGCTGCTGTATTTGTTGCTTTGACCTTTAAAGCTGTCATAGATACAGCATTCAAAATATCTGAATTTAGTTCTTCATTACTTTTTACAATAAAACTTGTATCTTTTTCTGGTTCTAACTTGTATTTCTGTTATTTTTCTTTTGATTTCAAATTCTTTGGTTATTGTATACATGGTTCCCTTTATTTCATTTTAGTTCATTCTCCTCTGTTGTCATCAAATTCATTATTTCATATAGCATATCAACATTGCATTGTATTTTTGTAAAAAGTAGGTTGGAAAACAGTTAAATATTTCTGATATACCATGGGATATGCCTATTTTTGTTACCAAATATTTCAATAAGAAATTTAGATTCTTTGACACTTGAATAATTGTCTTTGAATGATAGCAATAAAGTTCAATTATTTAACTATCACCATATGAGGGGCGCTCTGATTATACAAAAGCAAGCAGATACTTGGTATTTTTATTGCTTAAATGACTGAAGGACTAACACATTTAAGAGAATGTTAGCCTTTAAGCATTAATGTCCATCTTGATGAGTTTTATTTCATTTTGAAATCTTATTAGCAAGATAACATAATATCCTACTATATTATGACCTGTGAATATTCTTAGATATTATAATAATAGCCTCAGTTTCTGTTTCTTCATTTCTAAAAGATCAAAGTTCTATCTTAGAGGGTTAGTGTGAAAAGAATGTTTTGAAAACAACAAAATATTGTATATACATGTGAATTATTATTATTATTATTATTATTGTGCAAATATAATATGTATTCTATTGATCTATCCATAGATCTATCTACCCATCTCTCTCTTTATCTGTGTATTTATTTATCACCTATATTTTTTCTGAAACAGACATTTGGTATTTAGCATAGGAAACTGTACTCACAAATTTAGTATCCATACCGATTGTGCAACAGGGTATTAGAGAGATTGCTGATGGACTAACACTAAGTCACCTTCCCATAGTGTATTCACCATACATATAAGCAGAAAGACTAGAAAAACCACAGTTTTTCCAGCTACAGTCTGGCTTTCTAGCCTTAAAGCATACTGACTTTTATTTTATGTTGGGTTATCTCAGAGATCATTCTCTCAAATACACTATACCATAACTTTGGTTATATTCCCTACAATTTGGGCTTCATCCCCATCACTTGACAAAATGCCAACAATAATTTAATTACCCAATTTTTTTTATTCTTTTCTTTTTTCAATTTTTAAAACCTTAATCATTTCACAGTATTTTATACTGTTGATCACACCTTTCTCCTGGATAATTTCATCTCCTCTGCATATGTGTATATGTATATATGCATAATATTTATGTGTATCTGTATGTACATATGTATACATGTATGTGTATGGATGCAGGGACACACAGTTTCTTATTTTTCCTCTCTTCCTTGCTACTTCTGTGATCTACATCAATTATGTAGCTTCAGTTTCTTCATTAATTAAATGATGAGGTTGAACTGAATTATCCCTGGGCTTCTTTTGAGTTCTAGATCCCATGACTTCCCTAATGCCTGCACAGTAGCTCTATAAATTTCACAGAAGAATCATCAGAAACAAGAAACCTCAATTTGATGGAATTGGGAATACTATCACACAGTCATCTGGTTAAAAATATGTACAGCTTGGTTCAAACTATGATATGATAAAATACATATGTTGTTTAATCAACTAAAAAAATAATACAAATTTTCTTTTCAAGGTAACTAGGTAAAACAGTGGACAATAGATTGTCAGGCCTGTGGTCAGGAAAACAAGTTGAATATAGCCTCAGATGCTAACTGTGTGACCATGGGCAAGTCACTTATGCCTCAGTTTCTTCAACTGCAGCATGGGGATAATTATAGGACCTACCTCACAGAGTTGTTGTAAGGATCAACGAAATCATATTTGTAAAATTCTTAACACAGTTCCTAGAACATAGTAGCCACCATATAAATACTTATAACATCTCTCTCTCCATTTTGCAACCTGTAGTTCAGGCATTGTCTTTCCTCAGGACCTTCTTTTTTGTTTGTTTTTTTTGTAAATCTCTAGTTCTGACTGTTTCTTTCATTGCTGACATTGCTTGCTTCCTCTGGCACTTTCCATCTCATTAATCTGTCTATCTAGTTCCCAATTTTCCTTTCATGCCCCAAGGTACTGCTGGTGTAAGCACCTTGGTTGAACTATCAAGAACTCCTTTTAACTGGTAGTACATCCTTCTGGGTTCATTGCCCAGTGGAAATTGGTTTTGAGCTCTGGCCTGAAGAAATGTGTTACAGAAATACAGAAGTAGCCTTTTTAGAATGTCACATAATAGGGACAGCTGAAAACTATGAACCCTCCCAGAAGGCGCTGAATCCATGCTAACAAATTTTAAAGGCTTCTATCTAGAACTTTTGGAGGCATTTTGAAACTACCTCTCATGACTTGAACCATTAAGCAATGGATGTGCTGGATCCAGAAAGGTAAGAGTGGGAAGAGCTCTATTACAAAGTATTCCAGGACTTTTTTGAGAGCTTGTCCTGATTGGCTGATGTAGTCAAAGTGCTCTAATCATTCAATTTATGGAGTCTAAGTTGCGTTTAACCCAATATAATATGGATGCATTAAGCACCTACTATGTGAACTTTTGGGGAAGTTAGGTGGTACAGTGGATTGACCTGCAGGCTTGGAGTCAAGAAGATCTGAATTCAAATCTGCACTTACTTACTTAGCAGTTATGTGATAGTGGGTAAGACGTTGATCTCTGTTTGCCTCAGTTTCCTCATTTGTAAAATGATCTAGAGAAATAAATGGCAAACCATTCCAGTATCTTTGCCAAGAAAACAACAAATGGGGATGTAAAGAGTCAAAAATAACTGAAACAACTGAACAATAAAACCAGAAATGTGCACTGTTATAGTTAAACATAGCTAGGTGACTGAGGGGATAGTGGGCTAGATCTGCAATCAGGAAACCTTGAGTTCAAATCTATCCAAGACAGTGCTTTCTATGAGACCCTGGGCAAGTTACTTAACCTCTGTTTGCCTTTGTTTCCTCAACTGTAAAATAGGAATAATATTGCACCTAAAATGGAGAGTTGTTGCAAGAATCAAATGGGATAATATTTGTGAAGCTCTTAGCAGAGCACATAGCAAATAATAGGTGTTATATAAATATTTATTCCCTTCTCCAGTTAGTAACAAAAAATATTTTGACAAATAGTCCCTTTATCAAGGTACGTATATCCTATCAAATATGAGTTTCCAATTTTAACTTTTAAAGCCCTTTCTAACCTGAGACCTTTCTGCCTTTCAAGGTTTCTTATAACTTACTCCCCTCCAAGTATTCTAAGACCTAGTGATGCTGTCCTATTTCTTATGCACAGCACTGCATCTTTCATCTTCATGCATTCTCAGTGGCTGTCATGCATGCTTTGAATTCACTCCTTCCTTTCTTCACCTCTAGCCTTCCCTATTTTTCTTTAAGCCTCAGCTATATCTTTGCCTTATACAAGAACATTTTCCATATCTCTTGTAAACTTAGTGCCTTCCCTTTGAAGCTAGAGAGGTATGTGTATATGTGTGTATATATGTATATATGCATAATATTTATGTGTATATTTATGTATACATGTATGTGTATATGCATGGATAAGTATATGCATTTTTTATCATCTATATGTGCACATATTTTACACACATATATATGTTTGTACATATGTATGTTTGTATCTATATTTGGACATGACTGTTTGTTTATTGTCTCCCTTCTCTTCCTATTAGACTATGAGCATGTTGAGAGCCAAGGCTTTGCTTTGCACAGTACTTAGCATACTTGATCTTACCTCACAAAGATATTCGTCAGCATCTTCTTCAATTCCCAATGCTATTACATTGCACTTTTCCCTTTTATGGAATTGAAAAGATTGTTTGTCATAGCCCTAAAACTAATGCCTGACATATATGAAAATCTGTCTTTTGGAAATATGTCTTGCCATTAACTTGGCAAGAAAAACCTTTCTAAGCTGGACACCCTTAATTCCACCTTGACAATACATCTAGGTCCCACGTGTATTTTTCACAGTACTTTTCATTCACCCATTCAAAATAGTATATGAATTTTGGGAAAGTATTGGTAGCCATGAAGGTAATATTTGAAACTTGAAGACATATGTAGAGTGATCCATAAGAGTATACATTGATTTGGTATATTTGAATGAATGGATAACAAAACAAATAAATAAATAAATAAATAAATAAGCCCCTGCTTGTTCCCCCAAAGGCCAAATAACTCAAATAGTGATGGATAAGGGTGGTGATAAGGACATTTTTATCAGAACAATAAACTTCTCTGTGATTGGAGGGAAGATATTGTTAGTGAGGCTGAGATATGGTCATCCCATCCTGAAGTCAACCTTGGAAGGCATATTACAATTAGAGAACTATATAGTCAAGCAATCCCACCTAGACATCATCAACCTGATAACATAAGTATGTGACTATCCCTTACTTTCAGGTTCAGAGTTCTGCCATTCAAACAAGGAGAAAGATACTGTCTGATGAACTCTCCTATTTGCGATTATTTTTACCCCCTGTGGAAAGGGATGTCCTTGGTGTTATGGCAGAAAATATGCAAGGCAGGATACATAGGCTATTTGAGACCTTTATACCAATACCATCACACATGAATCCTAGTGCTCATATCTTTGATGTTATGTTTTTCAGTATATTTTCCATTGAGCATGAATACAAATGAATAATGCTAAAGATAAATCGCCCTCACTACCACAACTCTTTCTAACCCCTTACTGTCCCTGGGTAAGAGTAGTAATGGACTTTGTCATTGGATCCATTCTAAGTGTATTATTCCATATTAATAGTTCTAGGCATCTTTAGAATAGTGAATTTATTTACCCTGAACAGAGTTCCCATAAGATACCTTGGTCTTTTGTCAAATAAATATTTCCCTGTGGGAAATCCTATCCCATATCACTTAATTAGTTCAACATTCAGCATTCAGCATTCAATAGCTTTTATCTCTAATCCAGTGGCTAGTAAGAAAATATCAAAATGTTAGACTAGTTCATCTTGTATCATGCCTGCTATCATTTAAATGACTGGTCAAAATTTTTCCCATCACAGAATTCAGTTGTAGTGATTCAATCCAGTCTTCCACATTGAATTCCCCCCTTTCACTCATACTATGGTTGTTATTGACAGTTCTTTCCTGTTTTTCCTAGCCATTACCCCACATGTACCACTTAGTAGATGACAATTTCCAAGAAGAGCTTAAGGCAATAGAGTCCAACTCATAAGATATGTTTTAAATAGTCAAAGATGAATATAAGATGTTCACAAATAATTACAAACTGCAGGCATATTGTTGTAAATAGTACTTAAAGGTGAGAAAATATTATTGATAAAGGATGAAGACTATGTATAGGTCCTGAGATCCAGCTTACCATTTTTGGTGATTATTTTACTATCAGTAGGGTCCCACCAAGACCAGGTCTATAGGCCAGGCAGACTCTATTATTGGAAAGAAGTTGTACAGTGCCTTATTATTTTCATGGAGGAATCATGACAAAAATTCAGCTTCTAAGGGCTTTAGCAGGCCAAAAGAATAATCAACTTGTCTATTTCTATTGATGGCACCAGTACCATTTCAGTCATCAAGGCTTTAAGCCAATAGTATTTGAATATCACTTCGCAACTACTATAGATAAATCCTGTTTATTCTATGTCTGCAATAGTTCCCTAATCTGTCGCTTTCTTTTTTTTTTCAATGTAAATAAGGTAGAAACCTATTTAATCAACTTTGAGGACAGAGTTCAAACCTCTGCACAAAAAAACATCAATACTCATCTTTGGGGGAATGATGCAATGTAAGTAAAAACCAATTTGGTAGGGGAGGAGGAAAAGCTTTTCAATTGGTTGGTGGAGGAGGAGGAATGTTTCCAGGTCCTTCCGAGGGAAGAGGAGGCTGCAACATTGGGGGCATAGGAGTCGGGAGATGTACTCCTGGATTTGGGGAGTGTACACCTGGGGCTTGGAGGTGAACCCCTGGAGCTTGAGGATGAACTCCTGGAGCCCGAGGATGAAACCCTGGAGCCTGGGGGTGAATCCCAGGTGCCTGAGGGTGTACCCCAGGAGCTTGTGGGTGAACTCCAGGTGCTTGTGGGTATACCCCAGGAGCCTGGGGGTGAACTCCAGGTGCTTGTGAGTGTACCCCAGGAGCCTGAGGGTGAACCCCAGGTGCTTGGGGATGTACTCCTGGAGTCTGAAGGTGAACCCCAGGTGCTTGGGGATGTACTCCTGGAGTCTGAGGGTGAACCCCAGGTGCTTGGGGATGTACTCCTGGAACCTTAGGGTGAACCCCGGGTGCTGGGGGGTGTATCCCTGGAGCTGAAGGATGCACCCCAGGTGCTGGAGGGTGAGCTCCTGGAGCTTGGGGATGAACCCCAGGTGCTGGGAGAAGCCCTCCAGGAGCAGGAAGGTGTACCCCAGGAGCATGAGGGTGCACTCTGGGAGCAGGGGGGAGAATCCCAGGAGCTGGAGGATGAACTCCTGGAGCAAGGGGATGAACTCCAGGTGCAGGAGGCGGCATCTGAGGAGGCCCAGGAAGGCGTGGGGGTGCAGGCCCACTGGGAGGCATGGGTGGCAGAGGCATACCCCCTGGAGGTGGTGGTGGCAAGGACTCTGGCAGAGGTGGTCAAGGTGGCAAACCATTCATCAGTGGGGGTGGGGGCTGCTTCACTCCAGGAGGCCCAGCAGGGAGGGCTGAAGGATCAGGAGGCTTCTCCATCTTAGAATGGAACTGGAGAAAAAACTGCTTGGTTTCTCTGTTCCAGTGGGTCCAAAACTTCCCCTCAGCTTTGTCAATCTCTCTACTTGGCACCTTGAAAGCAATGGTTTCATAGTGCTCAGCTGCCATCAAAAGATACTGCCAGCATCTGTCTGGGGGTTCAATCCTTTGCTCATATGCAGACATGAACCGGTGATGTGGCATGATGCTCTCAGCAATCTCAGGATAGTCAATCTGGAAGAGGAGGCTCTGCTGGCCCATCTCCGTGTCCCATTGTTTGGTCATTTGTAGCCAGGACGGCCAATTTTTACAAACTTCTTCACTTCCACTTTGACTTTCTCTGAGGCTGGCTGGGCTGGAGCCTCCTTGGCTTCTTTTGCAGCTCTCTGAGCCAAATTCGTTTGATTCTTTTGTCCTTGCCTATGCACTAAGTAGCTTCCCTCATTATTATGAAGTGTTAAGCAGAGTTTGCATTCATAGGAACCCAAATGGTTCTTCATAAAGTATGGATCCTTGTTGATATCGATTGTTTCAAGAGCCAGTTGTCTGAGTTGTTCCCTTCTATCTCGGTTGCTCTCAGAAGATGAAGCCACCCCACCACTCCCAGTCTTGCCCCCAGGCTGATGCTGAAAATCCGTGGTGATGGTCTTTGTATTTCAGTGCACTGAGGAAAAACCTCTCCCTCTGTGAAGACTGTTCTCACTCTGTTTCAACAATCCGGCTAGCAGCTTCTGTGGGGGTGTAAGATCCACCCACAGCCAGCACCCAGAGAGCTGCCAACAGCACAGGTTCTTTTGATCTATTTAACCAAGGAAAGTGAGGTGAAGGGGTTGAGAAGCTTACTTTAATTCAGCACACAAATATCATTCACGTAGTTCAGGCAAAAAAGCCAGCACCCTGAACTTCAGAGCAAATTACAAACAAAGTACAAACATCAGCAGACAGACCCAATACAGATTCATAGTTACCAACATGTAGGTTCAGCCCAGGAGCTCAGAACAGGGGCTGGCCCAGAGTCACACATGCCACCACTGCTGAGGGAATGAGCTCCTGTCACTTTCTTTCTATCACTGTCTCTCTACTTATAATGGGATAAGCCTAGTGGAGTTCTTCTTCTTTTTACATAGACTATCTCTAGTCATGAATTTGACTCTTACCTCTCTCTATTTTGATTATATGTGATCAGAACATAACCAATCCATAACTCAATCACTATAATAGTTAAAATAGGAATAACAATACATTATTATATATTTCAACCTTTGATATCAGGAATTTGCTCCATAACACTTATAATTTTTGTAAGTATGACTACAATTTCTCTTATCATTTTATAGTTTTCAAATATGACTTATAAGATCACTACTAGCTCTAAACACTATGATGTATAAATTGATCCTTTAAGTTTAAAATCATATATATTGCATTTGCTTAAAATGAGTGATATCTTGGTACATGTAGTGTTATTTTATTTTAGAAACATTTCATGCTATGAAGTAAATAGGCAAATTGTTTACATGACCTCTGTATAAATATAAAATGGGTATATGCATACACACATATGTATATGTGTATTCTTACTATTTGAAAATGAGTATGTAGTAGTATTTCTATCCTAAGGTCACAAAGTAGTGTCTTTGAATGAAAATCCATGATCACACTCCACCCTGCCCCATGCATAGGTAAAACTAGCAGGATATGCTGCAACCATGAATAGAGAGTTAATTGTTACCTTCTGATCTAGAGTGTATTTTAGCTCCTTGAGTGTCAGCTTAAAGTTGCACCAATACAATCTTTCAAATATATTGCTGAGTCTTTCTTTTGAATAGCTAAATTGCCCTCATTTCTTACCTAAAACAATCAAAAATTCCACTGACTGCACTTAACCTACAAAGGAGGGCAGTAACAATGAACTTCAAAAGAAGACAAAGAGCAGAGAAAAGAACAGGTTTATGGTACATCATAAAATACAGAAAACTAATCTTATCAAGTTTGCACAAAGGTAGGAACCACAGTTAATTAAACAACAACTTCTTTAGCATTGACAAGTCCATTAACATGCTTATTTCCAGAAAAGATGCTTCTGTTTCATGGCATACTTTTCAATAATCCTATTCTATTAAAAATAAGTAAGGAATTTAAATGTTCTTATTTTATGAATCAAGTGTTAATTGTATTGAAATGTTCATACAAAAAGCTCCTTTCCTATGCTTAATTGATATCTACATACTGGCAAATATTACAGTCTGATTAAAACAAGGATTAGTGCTGGTTTTCCATCAATGAAACTCTAGCATTTGAGATAATTCATTAGTATTCATTTTGCATATCAATATAGCATTTACTTCCAAAAAAGTTAGTTATCCAATAAAGATATGTATTTAGTGTTAGAAGGAACTTAGAGATTATCTAGCATCACTCACTCATTTTCCACTCGTTTTACAAATGAAGAAACCTATGGTCTAAAATTTTGAATGACTTTCCTAGAATCACCTAGCTAACAAGTAGAAGAGCTAATATTCAGAACCCATAACATCCTGTATTCTATGCATTTCACATTGCATAAAGCCACAAAGCATGCTTCATCAAAATTTTGAAACTATAGTTCTTCTTTTAAAAATATCAAAATATGTCTTAAAACAGTTAAATATTAAATACCTTAAAATTTGCCTTAGAGAATATTTTAAAGCAACAGAAATTGTACTAAAATTTGAGACTTTCTCACTAACCTTTAGCATTTCCTTCATCAGCTTATTCTAAAAAAAAAGGAAAAAAAAATCCATTTTCCACCTCTACCTAGATTAGAATCTTCCATTTCAAATGTCTCCTGCTCTATGTAAGAATGGATTTGAGATCCACCAGGGGATTATGCTAGTCTCTCAGATATCAGATTAGATTGGTATTGAAAGTGCCTCAGGCCACTTCCCACAGCTAACCATGGCATCTTTTACTTCTCACTCCCATCTCCCAAATTTTTTCTACAGCAACTGCCAGGGGAACTTTATGTTTTTTGAAAAGAGAAATATATGGATATAATATAATGGTCCTGGATTAGGTTTTAACTCACAGCTCTTTTCTCTCCTTAAGTTTGAATAGCAAAAGAGAAGGATCAAAAGAAATAACCTAATTGCCTTTTCCTATTAAGGAAATACATCTTTACTTAAACCTTTTTAAAACTCTGAAATATTCCCCTTTCTTTCTGATATCTACCTAGATATAAACACTCAAATAATTTTTATACAATGTTTATCCAGTTAGTTATTTGGTTCTCAGGCAAATTGTTTCATTAAGCAAAATGAAATTAAAAAAAATTACTAAATAAGTTTTCAAGAAGTATTAACATCCTGAATAGAGGGCTAAATATTTTGAATCCATTTAAAAATAATCTGAAAAAATATGATTTGAGCCATATATATGGTGTCTTGGTAGTTAACTCTGGTATATTATATTTAATTCTGGGCAAGTCATTTGATTTATATATACTTCAGAAAACTCTCTAATATTTATATCTATCTAATAAATAGACATAAACATAACATATAAACTCATATGGACATAGTTAATGTAATATGAAATATAATTATAAGCATGAATATACACACATGGGTTAACCTGAGTAAACTTATATGTGTGAAATATATGTATGATGTATGAATAGGTGTACAAATATATGAAATGTAAATGTATTATGTCAATGCTTGCATGTACACATATACACAAAGATTTATACCCCACAGAATATATATATATATATATACTAAATACATGCATGCAAATATATGATACATGTGCTTTTATACTTGTTAATATGTATACACATGCACAAACATTTAAATTCTTATTATGCAAGAGTCAAAAGTCAATCAATTAGTGCCAATAGTACAGAAGGTTCTGAATGAAAACATTCTTCCCCTCAAATAGGAATAAACAACATTGTGCATCCTGGTTTCGCAGCAAAAATAAAACAGAGATTTTAAGGGATAAATAACGGGTTGAAAACCAAGCCTTTAACATACACACTTGATATCAGTGATTTTAATTTTAAAAAGCAATTAGCAACATGAAATTTTAAAATTTCAGCTTCTTGGAGGGCAAAGACTTTTAAAGTCATTATTTTTTAAAAATTAGGACTCTGGTTTCTATACTGAAGGCGCTACAACATTCTTCTCTTTTCCATTTCAGTTACATGGATGGACAATTAGAGTCTGCAAGTTCAATGTATTCTAAAGACGTCAGTTGAAATCATTCTTGAAAACATTTTCTCCTTAAATTATGTACTTCAAAGTGCTTATCAGAAGGTGTACAAAGCCACTCATCTGTACCTTTTTACCATATGTGATTCTGGTCCTTGTTTTTCAGTAAATCTTTCTAGGTGTTCACCTGAGGGTGGGGGAGATTCTAATGTTATTTTAATATTTAATTAAGATGAAAGATTTAGATATGGAAGGGATCTGAGGTTCATCTGAGGTCCAAAGAGGTTGAGAGTTGCCCAAGTTTACATAGGCAGTGAATGACAGACCCAAGCCTTTCATTTCTATTACACTTTCCATTCGATAATACTAAACTTTTTTTTGAATGTTGGAATAACAGAATACTGGAAAAGTATGTTCTAATGGACAGAACCACCCTCCTTATCTGACTGTTCTTATTGTGACTATCATTCGTACTTAACACTAACAGCAGGATGACTTTCCAATCAATGCCTTGGCAGACCATTTTGAAGGAGGACAATTTTCCATGTATTCAGATGAATTCTCACAATCTTCTAGAATTTTAACTAAATACTTGGTATGTCAATTAGAAAGAGTTACTGTCTAAAGAGTTCACACTGAAAGTTAAGTCTCAGAAGAATGAGATAGGATGAGAAATCTCAGGTCAAATTACAAGGACAATCTTTTCTTGTGTTATGGAATGTACATTTTATCAAGGCCCTGACAGTTCTCCTTTATGATAGCTGAATCTGCTGTTGTGCAACGACAATATTTCAGTCTCTTCTTTGGCACTAAACAAACAGAAAATACCCTTGACAACATGTTGACATCAAGCAATTAATTATTTCTCCTTGGGATTAGCTTTTCAACCAGTTGTGATTTGACCTAATATTAGAATTATCTTACCTATACCTTCCTATCTTGTTCTGAAGGATATCATTTTAAAAAACTGAGACAAATAATAAAATTTAAATAAATAATAAGAAAAGAAATGTTATAAAATTAAATATTAAACCTAAATATAAAATAAGAAAAGAAAAAAAACACATCATGGGCACAGTAGAACATGGGAAAGATTCAAAATACATAGCAATAAGATATCATTTCAAGAAAGCCTATATATTAAATACTGTGCTTCAAGTTGAAGGCTGTCCATCTTTACTTACTTGTAGGCTTTCTTCTGTTCTCTGTTGTACACTTTTTACTTTGTTCTTTTTTCCCCTTCCTCTCCCCTCTCCACTACCCCTATGTTACAATTGAGCATGGATATATTTATATATAAGTACTGATATATAGGTATACATGTACATTTATATGCATACCTATATACATACACACATATATATAAATACACACACATACATACATATATAAACATATACTTTCCCTAAGACATTCTATTCCCTAAACTTGTTTTAATGTTTATGCATTCTTTTTTCATATTTTTTCCTGACTCCTCTACTTTACTTCTACCTGCTACCTTGCCCTTTTATTACTTAACCTACCCCCACTCCAGCAAGCCCTCCCTCACCCTTCCATTCTTCTAAATCTGAATACACTTTTGTACAACCCTTTGACCTATTCCATCCTATTCTCCTTTAAAACTCCCCCCTTATCCTCCCATTCCCCTATATCTAAACACCCATCTATACCCTTTTTAACCTATTCCCTCACTCTCCCCTCTAAAGATCACTCCTTTATTATCCTCCCCCATTCCTTAGAGTTTAATTTCATTTTTAAATTTAGAAGATGTTTATACTCTTCTAGATGTATAGGTATTTTCCGCTCTTAAACCTATTCCTGATGAAAGTGGGTTTCCAAAGATCACATGGGGGTGGAGCCAAGACGGCATTGTGAAAAAAAAAAAAGAACTAACAGAGCTCTCTCACAAATTCTGTCAGATACGTCTAAAAAAGTGAATCTGAGCAGATTTGAGAGAGTTAGAAGCCACTAATAGACTGAGAGGGGTAGGAGCACTGGGCACACGGATTGGCACCAGACCAAACCAACTGGGAACAGCAGAGGAATCCAGACAGCCTGTGGTTCTGGTAGAGTGCTGGGTGAGCAAAATGCCAGAGTAAGAACAGGCACAGGATGGAAGTACTGGCTGCGGCCAAGATTTAGGCCCAGGACTCTCAGTACAGGATGGGAATATGTGCCAGTGCAGAGCCAGCAACCGTGGGAGCAGTTAGCCCAGAGGCCTCCAACCCACAGTCTAAAGGTCTGAAACTTGAGTTCTTGGACTCCTGGTAGACAGGATGTGCAGGTAAAATGGCTCATATCCCTCTCTTGAATAAACCCAGAGAATCAAGCCTCAGGAGAAACAGAGGAGCCAGAAGGGGGGCTTCAGTAGTCATAGAAGTGGGGGAGAGGGGCCTTCCTGTGGTGGCAGAAGGAGACTAGTGCAGATAGAGAGGTGTCCCAGCAAGCCCCACCTCAGCAGAACAATGAGAGTAACGTAGCCCCAGGGGGTGGAGCTAACATCAATGACAGGCCCCAGACTTGGCTTTGCACAACCAGGCTTTGCACAGAAGTGGCAGACACTAGCAGAGACAAGAGCTGAAACCACCCTTTCTGTAGAACAGTCCTGGGGAAGAGAAGACCCCACCCCAGCAGTCAGAGCACCCCTCCCCTGCACCTCAAGAAACCAGAAGCCATAGCACATAAAGCTAGATCCTAACACAAGAAACTTGGGACAGAGCCTCCTGAGCCCCAGAAGCCGAGATCCACTTAAGAAACCAGGAGGAAAAAAAAAAACATCATGAAAAAGAATAACAAGAAGCTTTCAAAGATGATAGATTCATATTATGGAGACAGGGATGATCAAGATACCAATTCAGAAGAGGACAGCATGGACACTACACTCACATTTGAAACCTCAAAAGGTAACATCAACTGATCTCCAGACCTAAAAGCTTTACTGGAAGAACTCAAGGAGGACTTTAAAAACCAAATTAGTGAGGTAAAAGAAAAAATGGAAAAAGAATTCAATGAGGAAAACAAATCCTTAAAAGGTAAAATCAGGGAATTGGTTAAGGAAAATCAGAATATAATTGGAGAAAATTTCTCATTGAAAAGTAAAATCAACCAAATAGAAAAAGAGATAGAGAAGATAAAGAAAGAAAACAAAACATTAAAAATTAGAATTGGGCAAGTAGAAGCTAATGACTCTATGGGACATCAAGAATCAGCCAAACAAAATTTTAAAAAATGAAAAAAATAGAAGAAAATGTGAAATACTGATTGGAAAAACAAACGACCTGGAAAATAGATCCAGGAGAGACAATCTAAGAATTATTGGTCTACCTGAAAGCTATGATGAATAAAAGAGCCTGGGCAGTATCTTCCATGAAATACTTAAGGAAAATTGTGCAGAGGTCCTAGAACCAGAGGGTAAAATTGTCATCCAAAAAATCCATCGATCACCCCCTGAAAAAGATCCCAAATTGAAAATTCCAAGAAATATTATAGCCCAATTCCAGAACTACCTGGTCAAGGAGAAAATTCTCCAAGCAGCTGAAAAGAAACAATTCAAATACCACAGAACTACAGTCAGCATCACACAGGATCTTTCAGCTTCTACCTTAAAAGACAGGAGAAATTTGAATATGATATTCTGAAAGGCAAAGGAGCTTGGACTGCAACCAAGGATCAACTATGCAGTGATACTGAGCATAATTTTCCAGGCAAGGAGATGGTCATTCAATGAAATGAGGGAATTCCAGATCTTCCTGATGAAAAGGCCAGAGCTCAAAGGAAAATTTGATCTCCAAATACAAAACTCAAGAGAGACATAAGAAGGTGAATGTGTGTGTGTGGGGGGGAACCCCTAGTTAATCAATTAGGCTAATTAATTACATCCTTATATAGGATTATTTTGTTTTATGTACATTTTATATATATATATATATATACACACACACACACACACACACACATATATATATATATATATATACATATATTTCTCAATCTTGAGAACAGTATTATCATTATGACAATTGAAAGTGATGTTCATAGACTATGGATATCAGTATAAAATAACTGATATTATGATAAAAATATAATTGAAAGATATAAAGTGATGGTTCTGGGAGAAGAGGTAAGGAGGTAGTAGAAAAGGGTAAATTACCTCACATGAATAGGCACAAAAACATATTGTAGTAGAGGGAAAGAAGGTAGGGAGAAGAGCTATATTTGAGTTTAGTCTCATCAGATTTGGTTCAAGAAGGGAATAATACCCTGATAAGAATAGAAATCTAACTTGTCCTACAGGCAATAGGAGGGGAAAGGGGAAAAAAGGGAGAGGGGTGGTCAGAATGGAGGGAAAAAGTAGCAAGTGGAAAACAGTAAAATAAGGAAGGGGAATCAAGAGGGAGGGTAAACTGAGGAAGGCGGTGGTCAAGAGCAGAACTTTGTTGAGGAGTAGAAGCAGAAAGGGAGAAAAAAAGCATAAACAGGGGGAAATAGGATGGAGAAAAAGACACAGACAGTCATCATAACTGTGAATGTGAATGGGATGAATGCTCCCATAAAAAAGAAGCAGATAGCAGAATGGATTAAAAACCATAATCCTACAATATGCTGTTTAGAAGAAACACATTCGAAACAGGGAGACACACACAGGGTAAAAGTAAAAGACTGGAGCAGAGTATATTGTGCTTCAGCTAGAGCAAAAAAAAGCAGGGGGAGCAATCCTAATCTCAGACAAAGCAAAAACAGTGATAGATCTAATTAAAAGAGAAAAGGAAGGACACTACATCCTGCTAAAAGGCACCATAAATAATGAAGCAATACTATTGTTTAACATATATGCACCATGTATAGCATGCAAATTCTTAGAGTAGATGTTAAGGGAGTTATAGGAAGAAATAGACAGCAAAACAATAATAATGGGAGACCTCAAAATTCCCCTTTCTGAACTTGATAAATCTAACCTCAAAATAAACAAGAAAGAAGTTAAGGAGGTGAACAGAATTTTAGAAAAGGCAGAAATGATAGACCTCTGGAGAAAACTGAATGGGGAGAAAAAAGGAATATACATTTTTCTCAGGGGTACATGGCACATACTCAAAAACTGACCATTTTTTAGGGCATAACAACCTCACAATGAATTCTGAAAGGCAGAAGTAGTCAAAGAATCCTTTTCAGATCACGATGCAATAAGATTATTTATAACAAAGAACCAGAGAAAATAAGCTAAAAATTAATTGGAAACTAAACAATCTAATTATGAAGAATGAGTTGGCCAAAGAAGTCACAGAAACAATTAATAACTTCTTTTTTTTAATTTAAATTTATTTATTTAACATATTTGGTTTTCAGCATTGATTTTCACAACAGTTTGAATTACAAATTTTCTCCCCATTTCTACCCTCCCCCCCACTCCAAGATGGCTTATATTCTGGTTGCCCTGGTCCCCAGTCAGTCCTCCCCTCTATCACCCCCCTCCGCTCTCATCCCCTTTTCCCTTCCTTTCTTGTAGGACAAGATAAATTTCTACGCCCCATTGCCTGTGTATTTTATTTTTTAGTTGCATGCAAAAACTTTTTTTTTTCAACATCTTATTTTAAAACTTTGAGTTCCAAATTCTCTCCCCTCTTCCCTTCCTACCCACCCTCCCTAAGAAGTCAAGCAATTCAACCTAGGCCACACATGTATCCTTAGGTTTAAACCCTTCCACAATGCTCATGTTGTGAAAGGCTAACTACATTTTGCTCCTTTTCAACCGATCCCACTTTATTGAATTTTCTCCCTTGACCCTGTCCCCTTTCCAAAGTGTTTGTTTTGATTACCTCCACCCCCATCTGCCCTCCCCTCCATCAGCCCCCACCCTTTTATTTTTTTTTATCTTCCTCCCTCTTCTTACCTGTGGGGTAAGACACCCAACTGAGTATGTATGGTATTCCCCCTCAGGCCAAATCTGATGGGAGCAAGGTTCACTCATTCCCCCCTCACCTGCCCTCTCCCCTCCTCCCACAGAACTGCTTCCTCTTGCCACCTTTACTGAGATAATCCACCCCATTCTATCTCTCCCTATCTTCCTCTCTCAGTATGTTGCTCTGTCATCCCTTAATTTCATTTTATTTCTTTTAGATATCTTCCCTTCATCTTCAACTGTGTCTGCTCTCTCTCTTTTACATATATATATATATATAAACAGACATATATATATATATATATATACATACATACACATACATACATATACACATAGATATATACATACATACACATTCTCTTATATATATACATAAATATATACATATATATATGCATATTCCCTTCAACTACACTAATACTGAGGTCTCATGAATCATACACATCATCTTTCCATGTAGGAATGTAAACAAAACAGTTCAACTTTAGTAAGTCCCTTGCAATTTCTGTTTCTTGATTGCCTTTTCATGCTTCTCTTGATTCTTGTGTTTGAAAGTCAAATTTTCTATTCAGTTCTGGTCTTTTCATTGAGAAAGCTTGAAAGTCCTCTATTTTATTGAAGATCCATATTTTGCCTTGGAACATGATACTCAGTTTTGCTGGGTAGGTGATTCTAGGTTTTAATCCTAGCTCCTTTGACCTGCGGAATATCGCATTCCAAGCCCTTCGATCTCTTAATGTAGAGGCTGCCAGGTCTTGGGTTATTCTGATTGGGTTTCCACAATACTCAAATTGTTTCTTTCTGGCTGCTTGCAGTATTTTCTCCTTGATCTGGGAGCTCTGGAATTTGGCGACAATATTCCTAGGAGATTTCTTTTTGGGATCTATTTGAGGAGGTGATCGATGGATTCTTTCAATTTCTATTTTGCCCAGTGGCTCTAGAATAGCAGGGCGGTTCTCCTTGATGATTTCTTGAAAGATGATATCTAGGCTCTTTTTTTGATCATGGCTTTCAGGTAGTCCAATAATTTTTAAATTATCTCTCTTGGATCTATTTTCCAGGTCAGTGGTTTTTCCAAGGAGATATTTCACATTGTCTTCCATTTTTTCATTCCTTTGGTTCTGTTTTATAATATCCTGATTCCTCATAAAGTCACTAGCTTCCACTTGCTCCAATCTAATTTTTAAAGTAGTATTTTCTTCAGTGGTCTTTTGGACATCCTTTTCCATTTGGCTAATTCTGCTTTCAAGGTATTCTTCTCCTCATTGGCTTTTTGGAGCTCTTATGCCATTTGAGTTAGTCTGTTTTTTAAGGTGTTGTTTTCTTCAGTGTATTTTTCAGTATTTTTGGGGGTCTCCTTTAGCAAGTCATTGACTTGTTTTTCATGGTTTTCTCACATCCTTCTCATTTCTCTTCCCAATTTTTCCTCTACTTCTCTAACATGCTTTTCCAAATCCTTTTTGAGTTCTTCTATGGCCTGGGGCCAGTTCATGTTTTTCTTGGAGGCTTTTGTTGTAGCCTCTATGATTTTGTTGTCTTCTTTAGGCTGTATGTTTTGGTCTTCTTTGTCACCAAAGAAAGAATCCAAAGTCTGAGACTGAATCTGGGTGTGCTTTCGCTGCCTGGCCATATTCCCAACCAACTAACTTGACCCTTGAGTTTTTCAGTGGGGTATGACTGCTTGTAGACTAACGAGTTCTATGTTCCACGCTTGGGGGGGAGGTGCCAGCTCTGTCAGACCCACACTGCTCCTTCCCCAAGAACCCCCAACCCGAACTGGGCTTAGATCTTCAGCGGACTGTACACCCCTGCTCTGATCCACCACTTAATTCCTCCCACCAGGTGGGCCTGGAGCCGGAAGTAATCACAGGGGTAGCTGCCCCACCTCCGCTGCCCCCGGGGCTGGAAGCCGATCCGCGAACTCCTTCCACTCCCGCAGCTTTTCCCACTAACCTTCTCTGCAGTCTTTGGTGTTTGTGGGTCGAGGGGTCTGGTATCTGCCGCAGCTCACTGAATCAGGGTGCTAGGGCCCCCTCCTCCCGGCTTCTGGTCTGAATGGTCCCTGCCCTCAGGCTGGGCTCTGCTCCACTCCGTTCCCAGCTCCCAGCTCCGTGTGGAATAGACCTCACCCAGAGACCATCCAGGCTGTCCTGGGCTGGAGCCCTGCTTCCCTCTGCTGTTCTGTGGTTTCTGCCATTCTAGAATTGGTTCAGAGCCATTTTTTATAGGTTTTTGGAGGTACTCGGTAATGGAGCTCACTCTAGTTCCTGCTTACCAGCTGCCATCTTCAATTAATAACTTTATTCAAGAGAATGACGATAATGAGACAACATGCCAAAACTTAAGGGATGCAGCAAAAGCAGTTCTAAGAAGAAGTTTTATATCTCTAAATGCTTACATGAATAAAATAGAGAAAATAGGAGATCAATGAATTGGGCGTGCAACTGAAAAAGGAAGAAAAAGAACAAATTGAAAATGCCCAATTAAATACCAAATTAGAAATAATGAAAATCAAAGGTGAGATTAATAAAATCGAAACCAACAAAGCTATTCAATTAATAAATAAAACCAAGAGCTTTTTTATGAAAAAAAATAAAATTGATAAAACTGGTCAATCTGATAAAAAAAAAAGGAAGAAGAAAATCAAATTACCAGTATCAAAAATAAAAAGAGTGAACCCACCTCCCATGAATAAGAAATTAAAAAAATAATTAGGAATTATTTTTCCCAATTTTATGCCCATAAATTTGACAATGTGGGGATATGGATAAATATCTACAAAAATATAAATTGCCCAGGATATCAGAAGAGGAAGTAAAATTCCTGAATAACCCCATCTCAGAAAAAGAAATTGAGCAAACCATCAATGAACTCCCCAGGAAAAAATCTCCAGGGCCAAATGGTTTTACATGTGAATTTTGTCAAACATTTAAAGAACAATTAATACTTATACTTTATAGAATATTTGGGGAAATAGGAGAAGAAGGAGTCCTAACAAATTCTTCTTATGACAAACATCATACTAATACCCAAACCAGGAAGAGTCAAAACACAGAAAGAAAATTATAGACAAATTTCCCTAATGAATATTGTTGAGAAAATTTTAAATAAAATATTAGCAAAAAGAATGCAACAACTTACCATAAGACTAATAAACTACAACCAGGTAGGATTAATTCCAGGAATGCAAGGCTGGTTCAATATTAGGAAATCCATCAGAGTAATTGATCATATCAACAAAAAAAATAAAACAGCAGAAACCATAAGATCATCTCAATACATGCAGAAATAGCCTTTGACAAAATACAACACCCGTTCCTATTAAAAACCCTAGAAAACATAGGCATAAATTGAGCCTTCTTTAAAATTATGAATAACATCTACCTAAAACCATCCTCAAGCATTATTTGTTATGTGGATAAGCTAGATGTATTCCCAATAAGATCAGGAGTGAAACAAGGATGTCCATTATACTACATTTTTGCATGTATGATTATCTCTATATAACGGCACTTCTGCCCAAGCCTGGGGAAATATTTTTTGAGATATGACTTTGCAATATGTGTGCTGCATAAGTAGAGGGAGACAAAATTCCCATTTTTCTGAGAGAATGTAAGAGGCATTAAATTGCATACCCACATGGGAGAAGAAGGCATTTCTTGAGATGAATGGAAGACTTCAGGAGAGGCAATTATAAGGAAAAAGTTTAAACTTTTAAATGCCTAACAAGGGTATCTGGCAACTCTAGAAATGTAGGGAACTGGCCTCTGACAGGTCCCTTTACTTCTAATGCTTGCAATCTTCAAGACTATTGAGAGCAGACTTTCCCTAGGTGAGACTATTCTCTCACCTGGTTTGTCTTAGATCTTATCTCACTCTGATGCCATTTGTCTCTTGTTCCATTTCTCCACCTCAGTTTGCTGCTTTGATAAGGAGGTAAACTAGCTGTTATAGAGCAATACCTCTCATGGGAATTAGGCAAAGAAAGGACTAATAGCCTGGCTACTCCCTTCCTATTGTTCCCCACAAAGGTAGAAATCAGTCTCTCTTCCAGAGAGATGGACAAGATTCCTAGATTAGATATCAATCTGTTCGATGTATCATAAATCAAACCACATCTACATATTAGAAAACTGTCCACATATATCTTACATAAATTACTTGAGTTTTTCTTTTGCATTTTCTGTCAAGAGAATGTCACAACATATTAATTCATAACTGTTATAGCAAGTAACAATTTTTAAATACTCAACTTTCTTAAAATTGATTTCTTATGTGGATTTGTGTCATTTCATTTTAAAGGGGTGGGGGGCTCTCTGAATTTTATCCTACATGTGCCCGTATCTTTTTCAGAAACCATTTCGTGCCAGTACTATTTTTTGTCATCCTATTTTTTTTTTCTTGGATGTAATTTCTGGTATCTATCTGCAATAAGTGAAGATTTTCATTTACCTTAAAATCTTCAGCTTTACCCCTTTGAATCTTAATAGCATCATATTTTAACTCTTGATTTGTTTAATTTGCACTTAGAGACGTGTTTTTTTTTCTTTTTTTCCCCTCTGGGCTAGTTACTAAAACGGTGTAATGGGACTTGGAGCTAAAGTTACCTTTGAATATTCAATGAAGTTTATGACTATAACAACCAGTTTTGTTTCTTACTTATATTAGGAAAACACAATAAAATACTGATGTCTTTAGTCCAATTCAATTCATGAGCACTGATGTTTTGCTTGCTTTTGTGGTTAGCACCGTATCTACCCAGGAATTTCCAGTATTAGATATATTAGTATTTCTTTATTTTTATTATGCCTTGCATTCTTATTTATTTTTAAAATTTATTTTTTAGTTTTCAACATTCACTTGCATAAGATTTTGAGTTCTAATTTTCCTCCTTCCTCTCCTCCCCCCTCCCCAACATGGCATGCAATCTGATATAGGCTGTACATTTATAAAAATATTAAATATGTTTCTGCATTAGTCACGTAGTGAAAGAAAAATCAGAACCAAAAGAAAAAAAAAACAACACAAGAAAGAAAGAAAAAAGAGAAAAAAGTATGCCTCAATCTGCTTTTAGATGCCATAGTTTTTTGTCTGGATGTGGATAGCATTTTCCATCATGACTCTTTTGGAATTGTCTTAGGTCATTGCATTGCTCAGAAAAGCTAAACCTATCAAAGCTGGTCATCCCACAGTGTTGTTGTTACTGTATACAATGTTCTCCTGGTTTTGCTCATTTCATTCAACATCAGTACATGTAAATTTTTCCAGTTTTTCTGAAATCCACCTGCTCCTCATTTCTCATGGAACAATAGTATTCCATTGCATTCATATACAACAACTTGTTCAGCCATTCCCCAATTGATGGGCTTCCCCTCAATTTCCAGTTCTTGGTGTTTGGTAGTGTCACCAGAGTCTAACTGACCAGTGTTTAGGAGTTTCTCCTAGGCTTTCATAGCTATTATAGCTATCTCACAGGTGTACATCACCATTGCTAGCCTCACTATACTTTGCAGCCCACCATTAAGCCCCCAACTCAATGAAAAGATTGGTTCTTTTATTTGTTTTTGTTGTTGTATCCTTTGTTATCACTGTTATTTTGTTTTTATTGAGGACTTGATATTTTACAACTTTTTAAAAAATGTCTACCAATTCTATTTTGAAACTAGGTATTTCCATTATTACACACACACACACACACACACACACACGTGTGTGTGTGTGTGTGTGTGTGTGTGTGTTTGTTACATCAGCTTCAGTAATTAGTCAGAGATAGTCATTTGGTAAGGCAATGAAATAAGGTGAAATTAGTTGTCTTGGTTTTCACACACACACACACATACATAAATGAATAGCATACATATTTAGTCAAGTATGAAAGAGATAGGGAATTTCAAAGACTAGAGAATTACTGATTACACATATTTTTTTCTCTTTCAAATCACTTTGGGACTGTCATGTAGACAAGCTAAACTATTATCTTGGAGAACATTCCATATGATTAGTGTTTATCTGAAACTGCAAATGCCACCATATGTTTTGAGATGACATTTGAAAGGAAATATTACATGACTTCCTTTCTTGTGTTATTGTTTGCTTTATTGCACAGGAATCTTAAAACAAGAGAGAGGTTAAATAACTACATTTATTTTTGATACAGTATCTTTACCCTTGTTAATGATCTTTTCTTCACTTCAACAGAGCAATATGTCCTCTACAAAAATGCATGGGCAATATAGCACAGTATGAAATGAACTGTGTATAGCAAAAGTTCATGTTACTTTCCTGAATCTGCTTTGTATGACTGCCAGTCTGTCACCTGCTTTTTCTGCTTTCCACACTTGAGCACAGCTCTATTATTAGAAGGAAAAGAAACATAAACAAAAGGAATAAGGAGAAGAGAGGGTTTTTTTTTCCTTATTTCCTCTGATATATCCAGAATATGCCACTGGCAAATATAGGATGGCTACTAAAATCAATAAGTGTGTATACCCATACGATACATACCTTTTACTCTTTCATTATTAAAGGATGTCTGTCATTGCCCCTTCAAGTATTTTTCCTTTCATAAATTCCCAGGTTGAAGAGAATTTGCTGTGGATAGTCTCAAATTTACAAAATCTCTCCCCACTTTCCTAATTTTCTCTGGGCATTCTCTCTTTTAATAATTAGTAGTAAATTATTACAATAAATAATATAATTATACATTATTCAGTAATTAAAATACATTATAAATATCAAATAATATAATTGCATATTATATAACAATTAAAATAAATTATAAACAACAATGAATGAATTATTTTCAAGAGCCTCATATAGGCCCAATTAGTAGAAGGTAGAGGGAAAAAAATGGTTAGTAAGGCATTGAAATTTTACATAAGAGAAAAGTCAGTAAAAAGAGAAAATTGTGGTTCTTAAGGTCCAGATATGCTAGAGAATAGGAGAAGTGCTACTAGATGATATGGCTGTAATTTTCATAAAGGCAAAGAAAGTTATCTTTGAAGTCATAGGCTGTAGAGCTCAATTTTGTTTCCTGTTAATTCAAGAACACATTATTAATGGGATGCCTTGGCAACATGCAGAAAGAGAAGTTGTCATCGGTGTCATGATGATTAGCTATAGATTCAATTCAGTTCACTTAGACTCAACTTATTTTAATATAGTCATCACATATTAAGTGCTGGAAAGAAAACAAAAAGAAAGGTGGGGCAGATAGTGATAATGAGGGGAGGGAGGGAGTGTATCAGTAATTAAGGCAGGACTTTCTTTTACTGTTTTTTCTTTTAGCACTTATTTAATCAAGTGCTGCTGAAGAGTCTGGCCTTTGTTTCTTTGATCAGATCAGGAGTCTTTGATAACTTGCTTGCCTCAAGGGAAAGCTTAGTTTACATGGGTTTGAGTCACATGTTTCTGATGCCAGAAGCTTTTAGGTCATGTGGGTTTGAGTCACACACTGTGATGCCCTTTGACCCTGAACAAGATATATAAACCTGGAGGTTGGTGTTTTTCCTTTGGGGCTCTCACTGTCTGGAAGAGTGGCATGACTCTGTGTAAGCTGTTGTAACTGTTCCCTGGCTTTGCTAACCCAGATGTTGGTTTGTATTTGGTCCTTTTATAATGTATGTTTGTAACTCATTTTTATTTGCTCTGAAGTTCAGGTTGCTGACTTTTTCTCCTGAACTAAGTGAATGATATTTGTATGTTTAATTAAAGTGAGACTGTTAACCCCTTAAAGTTACTTTCCTTAGTAAAGCAGATCAAAGAACCTGTTTTAGAGCCCTTCCTTATGCTGGTTTTTGTTGGTTTTACACAACCAGAGGAGCTGCTAGACAAATTGTGATTACAGAGAGGAAGGAGGAAAGGAAGGGAGTAAGGAAGGAAGGAAGGAGAGAAAGTATTCTTAAGTGCCTGCTTCATTTCAGAAGTTATGTTAGACTAGAGGTTGGGTACACAAATATAAAAGAGTGTGTCTCATGTAAACGACGTAATATTCCAGTAAAAATGACTTAACATGTTTGCAGATTAGTATATACATGCAAATCATAGGCAAAGTAATGACTAATTTGAGGAAGATTCTGGGAAGATGGTGTAGTAGGTCAGAGAATTCTAAGTTCTCCAAATTTCTCCTACAAACAACACAAAATAGTGCCTCAGAGCAAACATAAAGTGGTAAAAACAAGCAAGAGTTGGGGCAGAACAGTGTTCTTCCTGGGAAAACAGGAGAAGATCCAAAGGAAAATACCAGGACTGAGGTTTGGGCCCTGAGAAGTGAAAACAATAGAAAGTGGAAAGTCCTGGAGCTAGCTGCATTGGGAGGTAGCCTCAGTCACAGCCAAAGGAATTTTCAACCCACCCCCCCCCCCACACACACACACAGTGTGAAGAGTGAGGCATTTGAGCAGGTAAAGATCGAGGGAATCTCTGTTGATAATGGAAACCTGGCCTAGCTGTGCTACAAAGACATGGCTCTAGGCAAGAAGGAACAAGCACTCCCCTGGTGAGTGCAGAAGCAGTGGGGCTGGGTTGCTGCTGTCTGTGGGTACTTACAGGAGGGCAGAGTTCTTGGTTTCAGTTATTGGCCAGAGTGGAGAACTGAAGGAAGAGCTGAGGGGGCAGGCACTGCACCCATAGCTCAGGAGTAGAGGTGATTAAAATAAGGTGCTACAAATAAAAAATATGAGCAGGCAAAAAAGAAAGTTCTCAACTAAATAAAGTTACTATGGGAATAGAGAAGACCCAGGTTTGTGTTCAAAGGAGGCTACTGAAAACAAACAAACAAACAAACAAACAAACCCTCTTGTATCCCAAAGAATAGCATCAAATGGTCATCTTCCAGAAAAAGAATTCATTTAACTTAAAAAAAAGGACTTTAAAATCAAATGAGAGACTGAGGGAAAAAAATTTAAAAATAAGAACAACCTAAAAAAATAAGAAAAATATGAAAGTAAAGTAAATGAACTAGAAAAGGAGACCCAGTATCTTGAGAAAGTAAAGGACTCCTTGAGAATCAGAATTGAACAAGGGGAAGCCAAGGAAGTTGTAAGAGATCAAGAAATAATAAAGCAAAATCTAAAGAACAAAAAAATAGAAGAGAATGTGAAACATATGGTAAGAAAAATAAATGATCTGGAGATCAGGAAGAGAGAATATAAGAATGATTGGACTACCTGAAAGCTATGATCAAAGAAAATCTTGACATAATAATTCAAGAAATAAAGAAAATTGCCCTGAAGTTTTTAGAATATGGGGGGAAAATGTCAATAGTAAAAAAATCCACTGATCACCACCTGAAAGAAGTCCTACAAGGAAAACCTATAGGAACATAGTAGTCAAAATCCAAAACACTCAGCTCAAGGATAAAACATTATGGGCAATAAGAAAAAAAAATCAAATATGACAGATTTACAGTTAGAATCTCACAAATCCTAGCAGTGGTAACAGTAAATGACCAAAAGTCTAGGAATACTTTATAATAAAGAACAAAAGAAGTGGGTTTGTGGCCAAAAATACCTTATCCAGCAAAGTTAAGCATAATCCTGAATGGAAAAAAGGACATTTAATGAATTGCCAGAATTTCGGGATTTTGTTGCAAAAAAATCTGAACTTAATAGAAAATTTGACATACATGTACCAAGAGAAATATAAAGTACACATCAAAGACTAATAACATGAAACTCAATTAGGACAGACTATCTCCTTTTTATATGAGGAAATGTAAAATGTATGACTAAGATTACTATTAATAATTTGGTAGTTCCAAAGAAAGATTGGGTTAGACCCGAGCATGATGTGACTCTAAAAAGTAAAAATGTTTAGGAAAAGATAAAAAGAATAATTATCTTATAAAAATGAAGTGGAAGAAGAACTAACACAGCAAAATTTAATGGAGGGAGGAGTACTCTGGAAGCTTACTCTCATTGAAAATGGGTTAAAGAGAAAATAATACAAATATATCTAGAAGGATATATAACTCTTCTAAATTCAGAAGAAATAAGAGCATGAGGGAATAGGATAAGGGAGAGTACAGAAGGGTGTTTATATTAATGGGGACGGGGGAAAAAAGGAAATAACATACATATTTGGAAGGCTATAAAACTTCTAAATTTAGTTAGAAACAAGAAGGTAGGGGGAAAGGGTGTGGGGAGAGGATAAGGGAGGAATCTTTAGAGGGGGTAGGTTAAGTAACAGGAAAGGAAGGTAATGTTTAGAAATAAAGTAGTAGAGTCAGGAGGGATAGGAAATAACAGATATATGCAAACATAAAATAAAGATCAGGAGTACAACTTATTAGGGAAAAAAAAAGAGGAGTACTAATCATGATCTCAGGTAGAGTTAAAGGTAAAACAGATTTAATCAGCAGAGAAAAAGAGGGAAACTACACTGACAAAAAAGTGAGAAAGAAGATCAAAACATAGAGCCAGAAGAAGACAACAAAGACAAAGATCCTACATCAAAAGCCTCCCCAGAATTTTGAATTGGTCTCAGGACATAGATGAGCTGAAAAGGATTTGTAAAATCAAGTAAGAGAAGTAGAGGAAAAATTGGGAAGAGAAATGAGAGTGATGCAAGAAAATCACAAAAAAGGCACAGCTTGCTAAAAAAAGACCCCTCAAAATTGAAGAAAATAATTCCTTAAAAATTAGATTGGAGCAAATGGAAGCTAATGACTTCATGAGAAATAAAAAAATCACAAAAGAGAGCCAAAAGAATGAAAAAATAGAAAACAATGTGAAATATATTGTTGGAAAAACCACTGACTTGGAAAATAGATCCAGGAGAAATAATTTAAAAAATTATTGGACTACCTGAAAGCAATGATCAAAAAAAGAGCCTACATATCTTTAAAGAAATTATCAATGAAAATTGCACTGATATTCTGCTAGAGGGTAAAATAGAAATTTAAAGAATCCAATGATTGCTTCTTGAAGAAGATACCAAAAGGAAAACCCTTAGGAATATAGTGGCCAGATTCTAGAGTTCCCAGGTCAAGGAGAAAATATCTCAAGCAGACAGAAAGAAATAATTCAAGTATTGTGGAAACACCATTAGGATTACATAAGATCTAGCAGCTTCTACATTGAGGGACTGAAGGGCTTGGGATATGATATTCTAGAGATCAAAAGAGCTAGGATTAAAAGCAAGAATCACCTACCCAGAGAAACTGAGTACAATACTTCAAGGCAAAACATGTATTTTCAATGAAATATAGGACTTTCAATCTTTCTTCATGAAAATACCAGAGCTGAATAGAAAATGTGACTTTCAAATACAAGAATCAAGAGAAGCATGAAAAAGTAAACAAGAAAGAGAAATTGTAAGGGACTAACTAATGTTGAACTGTTTACCTTCCTACATGGAAAGATGATATTTGTAACTCGTGAGAACTTTCTCAGTATTAGGGTATTTGAAGGAATATACATACGTGTACATATATATATATATATGTACATACATGCACACACAAGTATATATACATATCACATATATTTATTTGTAGACAGAGGCCACAAGGTGAGTTGAATATGAAGGGATGTTATCTAAAAAAACCAAAATTAAGATGTGAGAGAGGAACATATTGGGAGAAGGAGAAAGGGAGAGATAGAATGGGGGTAAATTATCTCACATAAAAGAAGCAAGAAAAAGCTGTTATAATGGAAGGGAAGAGGGGGGAGGTGAAAGGGAATGAGTAAAACTTACTCTCACCAGATTTGGCTTAAAGAGGGAATAACATACACACTGAATTGAGTATAAGTAGGGGGGGAGGGGAAAAACCAGGGAGTTGATAGAAGGGAGGGCAGATTGAGGGAGGAGGTAGTCAAAGGTAAACACTTTTGAAAAGGGGTAGAGTCAAAGGAGATAATTCAATGAATGGACGACAGGATAGGATGGAAAGAAATATAGTTACTCTTTCACAACTTAACTATTATAGAAATGTTTTGCACAACAATACATGTATAACCTATATTGAATTGCTTGCCTTCTCAAAGAGGGTCGGTAGGGAGGGAAGAAAGGAGAGAATTTTAAACTCAGAGTCCCAAAAATGAATGTTTTTTTTTTTACATACAACTGGGCAATAAGATATAGAGGCAGTGGGTTATAGAAATCTCTCTGGCCCTACAAGAAAGTAAGGGGGAAGGGGATGGTGGGGGTATGGTGATAGGAGGGAGGACAAAATGGGGAAAGGGGCAAACAGAATACATGCCATTTTGGGGTTTGGGGAGGGTAGAGATGGGAAGAAAATTTTTATCTCTGTGAATTCATCAGTCATTCTGAAATTCATTTGCTAACTCCAATGCCAAAGTGTGCTAAAAAAGTGCATCCCCTTTGACTCAGATGTGATTCTGTTAGGTCTAAACAATCAATCTGTCAATAAATATTTATTTAGTGCATCCAAATATTTTCAACTAAATACAATGTTACACTGAAATCCTTTTTTACATTGAGCTTCAATTGTTCTGCCACTACAAAAAGCTAGGTGCTGCTAAGTACTTATACAAAAAAATCCCAAAGCTGTTTATTAAGTACGTACTGAATTATAGGCACTGTGCCAGTCACTGTGGATGCCCCCCCCAAAGCAAAAAAAAAACAATCTATGTACTCAAGGGATTCATAGTTGAAGAGGCAAGACAACATGCAAACAAACTATAAAAAATAGTAAATTGAAAATAATCAAAGAAAGAAAAACTCTAGATTAAAGTAAATGAAAAAAAAAAGCTTCCTGTGGGACATAACTTTACTTGTGATGTGAATCCAAGGAAGCTAAGAGGCATGTATGAAGAGGGAGAACATTCTAGACATGGCAACAGCCAGCAAAATAGTTCATAGTCTGTAGTCAGAATGTCTTATTCAAGAAATAGCAAGGAGGCTGATGTTAGTGGACTAAAGAGTATGTGGGGAGGAGGGGTAATGTGTAAGAGACTGGAAAGGTAGTGTTGCCAAGTTAGGAAGGCTTTTAAATGGCAAAAACAATTTGTTTTATGTTCAAGAATTGATAGGGAGCAACTTAAGTTTATTTAATAAAGGGATGACATGGACAGACCTGAGTTTAAGAAAGATCCCTTTGACCGCTGAGTGGAGGATAGATTGGATTGGGAGGAGACTTGAGGCTGTCAGAACAACCAGCAGATCCTACAATAGTACAGGTATAAAGCAAAAATTTCAACACCCAGTGGTAGCATTGGCAGAGGAGAGAAGGGAGAATATGTGAGAAACATTGGAAAGATAATATCAACAGCTCTTAGCAACAGATTGGATTTGGGGATGAGAGTGAGGAGTCTAAGATGACACCTAGGATATGATCTTAGATGACTGAGAGGATGGTGATATGCTATTAAACAAGTTAGGAGGAGGAGGAGGAATCATTTAAAGGTGGTAATGAGCTTAGTTTTGGATATGTTGAGTATAAGATGTATACAAGACATATAGCTTGAGATGCTTAGTAGTTGGAGATGAGAGAATCAAGGAGAGCAAATAGGTTAGAGATAGATATCTAGATTTGGGGATTATCAGCATAGAGATAATAACTGGAACCATGAGAACTGATGTGATCACCAAAGGAAGAAAAGAAGGCCCAAATAAAATCTCACAGGACACCCATAGTTATAAGGGGTAAACTGGACCCCCAGAAAAGACCTGTACACTAAAGTGATAACAAAAGAGAAAAAGGACATACACACATATACATATATATATATATATATATATATATATATATATATATATATACACACATATATATATATATATACATACATACATACACACACACACACACACACACACACACACACACACACACACACATATATATATATATATATATATGCATATGTTCTGTTTTTCGTAGGAAAAAAATTAGAAATTAATGGAATGCCCAGCCATTGAGGAACAGCTAAACATATAACAGTATGTGAATAGAGTGGGACATTATTATGTTGTAAAAATAATGAAAACAATGGTTTTATAAAACTTCTATGAATTGATGTAGAGTGAAGTCAGTAGAACCAATAGAACAACTTATATGATAACACTGTGAAGAAAAGAAAATCACAATTTGGCTATTGGCTTAGTTCTTGAAGAGGACGTAAAATGACATCACTGTGTCAGAGTCAAGTTACAGTTACAACTGATCAGAGCAATACGAGCTCAGAAGGCTCTGCCACGGGTCAGGCACAAATAGTAAACGTGAACATTTGGAGTGGATTCTCTATGTTTGTGCAGCTCACATTTCTTTCAAACTTCTTTAATACTGCTTCACTCATAGAATGCAGCACCTTCTTTGATGCCCACACCATTCTGGGCAGTTCTGTGCCAGTGTCTCTTATGCCATTAAATCAATTCCAAAGTTCTTCAGAGAGACCATGAGAGTGTCCTTATATCACTTCTTCTGACCATCACATGAATGCTTGTTTTGTGTGTTCTCCAGAAAATAGTATGTTAAGCAAGTAAATATTTTGCATTTGAACAATGTTGCCAGTCCATTGGAGTTGTGCTCTCTGCAGCAGAATTTAAATGTTTGGCAGTTTACTTTAAGAAAGGACACCAGTTTCTGATACCTTATCCTTCCAGGTGGTCTTTAGAATCTGCCTAAGACAATCCCAATGGAAGCAATTCAGTTTCCTAGCACAGTGTTGGTATACTGTTCAGGTTTCACAGGTTTACAACAATAGGTCAGCACAATGGCTCTGTAGATCTTTAGTTTGGTAGTCAGTCTAATATCTCTTCTCTCTCACACTTTCCTTTAGAACCTCCCAAACGCTTAGCTGCCTCTGGCAATGGCATGTGTCAAACTCATCAATTACCACCTCCCTGGAAAGTATTCTGCCAAGGTGAGTGAACTTATCTACAGTATTTAAAACTCCATTTACTAAAATCAGTGGTTCCACACATGACTTATATGGTGCTGGCCGGTAGAGCACCTGTCTTTTCATGGTGTTGTTAGGCCAAAATTAGCACAAGTAGCCGAGAATAGATCTATACATTATTGCATCTCAACTTCGGAGATTGCATCGGGTACACAATCAACTCTGAACAGAAAATCATCCATTCTTCCACACTGGAGGAAACTAAGGCAAAAAAGTGTTGGAGAATCTTCCCCAAAATCACATTGTAAATGTTGTTGACTGAATTTGAACTGAGTTCTTCCAGCCTCTAGGTTCAGAACTCTATATACTGTTTCACCTAACTGTGTCTTTGGTTAACACAAAAGACAAGTTGAATTTGTCTCTAAGTGCATAAGCATATATTTGTCTTTGTAGAATTTTCCCCTTTCTAGTTCTAAAACCTGTATTAGTTTCTCTTATTACAGAGAAAAATTAAAGTAATAAATAACAAAGGTAAGCATTACTGATTATAATGAGAGAAATTATGTTTTTTTTGTTGTTGTGATTTGCTTTCTGTTGGTTGCATTCTTGTTTATTATTAAGTTATTAGATAGGAATTTCATTGGAGAAGAGTTATTCACCATATTTATCTTTCTGAGTGTCTGGGACAGTACTTCTAGACCTTAAATGCTAAATAAGTTTTATTTTAATTAAAAACTAAGTGAATTAGTTCATCTACTATGACTCTCTAGTCTGAAGCAACCCCTCTGAGCTCACTGTCTCAGATTTCAACATGTGTAAGACTACTGGATTAGGTCCATAGAGGATGGTTATCTACTTCTTCCCCTCAGGTTTTAAGAGTAACTCTCTTTATAATGGGTTTCTATTGTACAAGAGCACCTATCCAATGTGTTTCCCAAGAGCGATCAATCAGTTTATATCAGTTAGCTTTTACAAAAGGTTATTTCCTGAGCAAAAATATAAGAAGAAAAGTAGTTTAAAAACAACGTCCTCATACAAAAAGGTCCACTCTCTTCTTGTAACCATACCAGGTCCCTGGGGATATTGGGCTCAAACTTAAAGTACAAAGGTAGTGGAGCACATATAATACTTAACATAATATAGCACCTACTGCATGCCAGGCATTGTGCTAAGCACTTTAATATCACATTTCATTCTCAGAGCAAGCCTGGGGGGTAGGTCCTATTATTCCCTCCATTTTGTAAATGAGGGAACTGAGGCAAAAAGAGATTGACATGTCCGTCTACAAATCTAGTTATTGTCTAAGATTAGATTTGAAATAAAATATTTTTGAATATACACTCATTACTCTAACCACTGGACCATTTAGCTGCCCATATGAAAAGAACATGTGGTGCTAAGAAGTCCTTCATTACTTCTGAATCTGGGAGTCCCTTTTCTTCCTTCTAAAGCCTTCACAAAGTTTACTTCAATGCAAGAGACCAGCAATCGACTAGTACTTCTTTTCTCAGCTGTGCATGCTCCTTTCGGTATAATATGTCTCAGGTAATGAATAAATTCACTGCTGGACTCAGTCAAGCGAGGAGCTCAGCTTTACCCTCACAAGACTCAGTTGATCTTGTAAGAATATATGTTGTTGGACCACAGATGATTATGATAGATATACAGGTATCAGTGGCTGGTCACTTGATCACTCTCATCAGGGAATATGCATTTAGCTTTGGTTATAAAATAAGAAATAGCATTTGCAGTCACTAGGTGCTCACAGACATATGGTAGTTAGGAGGGAAAAATATCTATCTATCTATCTATCTATCTATCTAATCTTCAAAATTTGTTATCAGCTCTGGCTCTACCTGTCCCGAGCAATTTAAAGTCTATTCATATTGTTTCACCATTTATCCATTGGCAAATGACTTATATTCTGGTAAATTTGACTCAGTTCTTTATATACTTGAGAAATGATACCTTTATAAAAGATATCATTATTATATATTATAAAAGATATGGCTGTAAAAATCTTCTTAACAGTTATTATTGCTAATGTATTTCCCTCCAACCTATCACCTCTCTTTATCCTGCACTCTGTTTCATGCTGTTCATCCTGAAAAGTGCTTTGCTTCTGAATACCATCTCCTCCAATCTATCCTCCTTCTATCATCCTCTCTTCCTCATTATCCCCTTACCTTCCTACTTTACTGTACGTAAAATCAATTTCTATGCCCAACTGAGTGTGTATGTTACTCCCTCTTTGAGCCAATTGCAATAAGAGTAAGGTTCCCATGCTTCCCTGCAACAAACAGATCCTATATCTTCCCCTTTAGCCTGAAAAACTTTTTTCCACCTTTTTACATGAGATATTTACTCCCATTAAATCTTTTTTTTTCCTCCTCTAGTGAATTCCTCTTTCTCATACCATAATTTTATTTTTTTTTAGGTAACCACCCCACTATGTTCATCTCACACACATAACCTCTGTCTATGTATATTATTTGTAACTGTTCTGATAAAAAGAAAGTTCTTAGGAGTTACAAGTATCACCTCATGCATGGATATAAACAGATTTACCTTACTGACTTCCTTATGATCTCTCTTTTCTGTTTACTTTTTTGTGCTTCTCTTGAGACTTATATTTGAAAGTCAATTTTTTTTCAGCTCTGGTCTTTTCATCAAGAATGCTTGAAAGTCTCCTATTTCATGGAAAGCTAATTTTTCCCTGAAGGATTATACTCAGTTTTGCTAGTTAGGTAATTCTTGATTATAATCATAGATCCTTTGCCTCTGGAATATGATATTTCAAGCTCCCCAATCCTTTAAGGTAGAAGCTGTGAAATCTTGCATTATCCTTACTGTGGCTCCGTGATATTTGAATTGTTTTTTTCTGGCTGTTTCCAATATTTTCTCCTTGACCTGGGAACTCTGGAATTGGGTTATAATATTCCTGGGACTTTTCATATTGGGATCTCCTTCAGGAGGTAATAGGTGATTTTTTTTTCAATTTCATTTTGTTCTCTGGTTCTAGATTTTCGGGCATTTTTTCCTTAATAATTTCTTTTTAAAAATTAATTTATTAATTTTTAGCTTTTGATATTTATTTCCACAAGATTTCGAGTTCTAAGTTTTCTCCCCATCTTTCCCCTTCCCCCACCCAAAGATGGCATGCATTCTGATTACACCTTCCTCCAGTCTGCTCTCCTTTCTATGATCCCTCTCCTGTTATACTCTTCCCACCCCCCCGCCCCCACTTTCCTATAGAGCAAGATACCCAGTTGAGTGTGTATGTTATTCCCTCCTTAGGCCAAATCCGATGACAATAAGGTTCACTTATTCCCTTTCACCTCCTCCATCTTCTCCTTCATTATAACAGCTTTTTCTTGCCTCTTTTATTTGAGATAATTTACCCCCATTCTATTTCTTCCTTTCTCCTTTTCCCAATGTATTCCTCTCTCACTCCTTAATATTGTTTTTTTAGATATTATCCCTTCATATTCAACTCATCCTGGGCCCTCTCTCTATGTATGTATGTAGGTATGTATGTATGTATATATGTATATATGTGTTCCTTTCACCTACTTTAATATGGATAGAGATCTCATGAGTTCCAAACACCATCTTTTCATGTAGGAAGGTAAACAGTTCAAATTTAATAAGCCCCTCATAATCTCTCTTTCCTGTTTACATTTTCATGCTTCTCTTTATTCTTGTGTTTGAGAAACAATTTTATTCAGCTCTGGTCATTTCATCAAGAAAGATTGATAGTCCTCTATTTCATTGAATGTGAATTTCCTCCCCTGAAGTATTATACTCAGTTTTTCTGGGCAGGTGATTCTTGGTTTTAATCCTAGCTCCTTTCACCTCTGGAATGTTACACTCCAAGCCCTTTGATCCCTAAATGTAGAAGCTACTAGATCTTATCCTGATGGTGTTTCCACAATACTTGAATTATTTCATTCTGGATGCTTGCAATATATCCTCCTGTGCCTGGGAACTCTGGAATTTCACTACAATATACCTAAGAGTTTTCCTTTCAGTATATTTTCAAGAGGTGATCAGAGGATTCTTTTAATTTCATTTTTACCCTCTGATTCTAGAATAATAGGGAAATTTTCCTGGATAATTTTTTGAAACATGATGTTTAGGCTCTTTTTTTGATCATGGCTTTCAGGTAGTCCAATGATTTTCAAATTATCTCTCCTGGATCTATTTTCCAGATTAGTGGCTTTCCCAATGAGATATGTCACATTGTCTTCTATTTTTTTTTTCATTTTTTTGTTCTGTTTATAATTTCTTGATTTGTCATCAAGTCACTATTTTCCACTTGCTCCAATATAACTTTTAAGGTAGTATTTTCTTCAGTGGCCTTTTGGACCTCCTTTTCCATTTGGCTAATTCTGCCTTTCAAGGCATTCTTCTCCTCATTGGCTTTTCGGAACTATTTTGCCATTTGAGTTAGTCTACTTTTTAAAGTTTTATTTTCTTCAGTATTTTTTGGGTCTCCTTTAGCAAGTCCTTGACTTAGTTTTCATGGTTTTCTCTCATCACTCTGCTTTTTCTCCCCAATTTTTGCTCTACTTGTCTAACTTGCCTTTCCGAATCCTTTTTGAGACTTTCCATGGCCTGAGACCAGTCCATGTTTTTCTTGGAGGCTTTTAATGACTTCTTCTAGCTGTATGTTTTGGCCTTCTTTGTCATGAGAGAAAGATTGCAAAGTCCGAGTCTGAATATGAATCCATTTTCACTACCTGTTCATGTTCCCTTCCAACTGCTTGACCCTTGAGCTTTTCATTGGGGTATGACTGCTTGTAGAACAGAGAGTACTTTGCCCCAACCTTGATGGTCTGTGCTATTGTTTTCAGGGCTATTTCTATACAGCAAGCTCTTCCACACAAGCGGTCGTCCTCCCCCAAGAACCTCCAACCTAGACCATGACTCAGATCCAAGCAGGGTCTGCATTCCTGCTCTGATCCACCACTTAATTCCTCCCACCAGGTGAGCCTATGGTCAGAAGCAACTGCACCTGTAGCTCTGTAAGCAGGCTCAGAGCTGCACCACCTCTGCTGCCCCCAGGGCGGTGGCTGACTGTGAACTCTTTTCACTCTGTCCCCAGAAGCTTTTATTCCCACTAACCTTCTCTCTTGTCTTTGGTGTTGTGGGTTGAGAAGTGTGGTAACTGCCATAGCACACTGATTCCCTGATATATTTTTATCTTTCTGCCACAGCAAATACCTTCTCTGGGCCTCATTTTTTTTTCCCCATCTGATAGTTGCATTGGCATAAATAGGCCCACAATTTCCATTTCAGCTCTAGATGAATTGAAGCATTTGCTTCTTACTCTTTTTCCCCCTATAATTAATGTTATCTTCTTTTAAGCAATATTTAAAAACTAATATGAAGAGAATTGTGAACTTCCAGTTCTCTACTAGATATTCTCTAAGGTAATAGCAAGGACAGTTGAAAAGCATGTGAATTCCCTGTTTTATTCCTTAATTGAAACTAATAATCAGAGGGTCACTAAAGAAAGTTATACATTTTATAAATCTCTTCAATGAAGCTTGAATGATTTTGATATATCCAGCATATCCACCCTGTTGGAAAATGGACTATAAGGTAAGAATTCGTTTAGTAGAATCACTTTTTGATTTGTTTGGTTTCTTTTAATGTCAAGCCAAAAAAAATAGGAGAAACTTGTCTTTTCTATACTAGCAATTCTCTAATATCACCTACCAAAATCAGTTTTACAAAGGAATGTTTAGTGAAAAGTCTTTAGGACAATAAAAGTATGAAAACACCTGTTTGAATTAAGAAACACTCACTATTTTGCCCACTTCAGTCTCTGGAGATAGTGGACTCAAACTTAATGCAGTTGTCATAATGCTTTCATCCTACCATGTTGGCTTCTTTTTTAAAAAAAAAAGTTTTTCCCCAGTTACATTTAAAAACAATTTTTAACATTTGTTTTCAAAACTTTGAATTTCAAATTCTCTCCCCCCTCCAACTCCCTCATTGAGAAGGCAAGCAATTCTATATAGGTTATCATGTGTAGTCATGCAAAACACTTCCATAATAGCCATGTTGTGAAAGAAAATAAAGAAAAAAACCTCAATAAAAATGTTTTTAAAATTATGCTTCAATCTCTATTCAGATACCATTAGTTCTTTTTCTTGGAAGGGATAGTATTTTTTTCATCACAAGTCCTTCGGTGTTACCTTGGATCTTTGTGCTGCTGAGAATAGCTAAATAACCCATGGCTGATCATCATACAATATTCCCATTACTTTGTACAAAGTACATCTTTGTTTGCACCAGCTCATATAAATCTTTCCAGATTTCTCTGAGAGGATCCTGCTTATCATGTCCAATAGTACAATGGTATGCCATCATAATCACATACCACAGTTTGTTCAGCCATTCCCCAATTGATGGGCATATCCTCACTTTCTAATTCTTTGCCCCCAGAAAAGAGCTGCTATAAACATTTTTTGTACATATAAGTCCTTTTCTTTTTCTTTTTAAATCTCTTTTGGATACAGATCTAGTAGTGGTATTGCTAGATCAAAGGGTGTGCATGGTTTTACAATTCCTTGTACAGAGTCCAAAATTGCTCTACAGAATGGTTGAATCAGTTCATAACTTTGCCAACAGTGCATTAATGTCTCATTTTTCTCACATCCCCTCCAACATTTGTCACTTACCTTTGCTTTCCTTTTGACCACCACCTTCCTTTATCTTCCTTCCTTTCTATCAGCCCTCTCTCTTTTCTTCTCCTTTTCCCTTAGTACTTCTTCCCTCCCTTCCAACCACCCCCTCCCTTTTCTTTTCCCTTTCCCCTCCTACTGCCTGTAGGACAAGTTAGATTTCTATGCCTAACTTAGCATATTATTCCCTCCTTGAAACAAATCTGAGGAGAGTAAAGTTTAAACAATGCTTATATCCCTCCCTTCTTTCCTTCTACTGCAATATGTTTTTGTGCCTCTTCATAAAATGTAATTTATCCTTTTCTGCCTCCTCCTTTCCTCTTCTACAATCACAATTATTTTTTACCCTTTATTTAATTTTTTTATCATGACATTAGTTAATTTATACTTTCACCCTCAGTGTGTATATACATTATATATATATATATATATATATATATATATATATATCCCTTTTAAATGTTACAATAAAGCTACAATTCTCAAGAACTAGAAGTATCATCTTCCCATGTAGGGAATGTAGGGATGCAAACTGTTGGCCCTTACTGAATAACACATTGTTGTTGTTGTCGTTGTTGTTTATTTTTTTCATTTTTATCTTTTTATGCCTCTCTTGAGTCATATATTTGAGGATGAAATTTTTCACTGAGCTCTGGTCTTTTCATCAGGAAGATCTGGAAGTCTCATATTTCACTGAATATCCATCTGCTTTCCTGAAAGATAATTCTCAGTTTGCCTGGGTAGCTGATCTTTGGTAGTAATCCAAGCTCCTTTGCCTTATGGAATATCATATTCCAAGCCCTCCAGTTTTTCAGTGTAGAAGCTACAAGGCCCTGCATGACCCTGACTGTGGTTTCAACAATATTTGAATTGTTTCTTTCTCGTTGCTTTCAGTATTTTCTCTTTGACTTGATAATTCTGGAATTTGGCTATAATATTCCTTGGCACATTCAATTCATGATCTCTTTCAGGAGGTGATCAGTGGATTCTTTTGATGACTATTTTACCCTCTGGTTCTAGAACCTCAGGATTATTTTCCTTGATGGTACCTTGGAAGATGCTGTCCAGGCTCTTTCTTTTTTTTCATCATGGCTTTCAGGTAGAGCAATAATTCTTAAATTATCTCTCCTGGATGTATGTTCCAGGTCAGTTGTTGTTTTTTTTTTTTTTTCTAATGAGGTATTTCACATTGTCTTCTATTTTTTAATTCTTTTGATTTTGTTTGACTTATTCTTGATGTCTTATAGAGTAATTATCTGAGACTTGACAAATTTTAATTTTTAATGGTTTTTTCCAGTTACCTTTTGTACCTCCTTTTCCATTTGGTCAATTCTACTTTTTTAATTAGATTTTTTTTTTATTTTTAGTTTACAAGACTTAGTTTTACATATTCTTAAGTTTCAAGTTTTTTTTTTCCCTTCCCTCCCCTTCCCCCTCCCCCCCAAAGTGGCATGCATCCCGATATAGATTCTATTGATTCTGTGATAACTTACTTTGATAAACTTGGCTCCCCTCAGAAATACAAGTCTCAAAGACAGATCCAAAATACTCATGATGGAAAAAGGTAGCTACATCCAGAGAAAGAACTGTGGAATCTGATGCAGATTGGGACAAACTATTTGCTCGTTCTCTTTTATTTTTTTTTGGTTTTATTTCTTCTCTCTCATGATTCATTCCTTTGGTCATAAATCTTCTTTGCATCTTGACTATTGTGTAAATAAGTTTAATGCCAATTGTACTTTTAAGGAGTAGTTTTTTAGTGTGCTTTTCCGTTCATTTTGTCTATTTTATTTTTAAAGGAATTATTCAATTTTTCTTCTAATTTGACTTTTTTTAAAAATTTAAGCGACTAAGAAGCAATCAATAATTTCATTAAAGTAAAAGAGAACAAATGGACAATTTGTGGGATGTACCCAAAGTAGTACTTAAGTGGATTTTTTTTTTTAATCTTTAATGCATACACCAATAAGAGAGAGTAAGAGCAGAAATATGAATTGGGCACATAACTTGAAAAAAATTGAATAATAAAAAATTAAAATTACCAAACACCAAAGCACCAAAGAAGCCTGAAAATCAAAGCAGAAATATGTAAAATAAAGGAGAGTTGAATGAAAAGAAAGTAGGAAAATCCCTTGAATTAATAAATTCAATTAAGCATTGGTTTGGTGGGGGAGGGCTGGTGGTGGTGGAAATAACTATTTTTAAATTTGATTTTAAAAAAACACTGATGGGGTACTTGAGTGCTTGTGCTTGGACCCCGATTTCAAAATCACATTTATCCCTATTCTCAAAACACCCTCCCTGACAGTTTTCTCCCCAGCTCAAGGACACTATGCTTAGCAATAACTCATGAGTGTGCCCCAGTAAGACAAACCATCTTTCTCCATCACAAGATCAAGCTGATCTTTGAAGAAATTCCCTTTTAAAAACAAAACTATCTTGTAACTACAGAAATATCATGTATTGATTCTCAAAGTTATGATATTCAATCCAAAGGCCAAGCTATAGACATGAACTCTCAAAGCTATCTTGCAAGAGACATAACAGACCAAAAATACACCCCTGATCAACCCCTTCCCCTGGTTTCCAGTAGGAAATAATGCCTGAAACCAAGGTTGTAAGTTAACTTCTAATTAGCATATATGGCAGATAATCTAGTACTTTTCTTATGTAAGCTTTAGCATCATTCCTAAGTGAAAAGTTCTTTGTGGACCTCTGCTCACCATATTGGCATTACAATAAACCTTTGCCATCTTGATTTAAAAAGTTCTTGAGTCTGTGAATTCATTCCAGATGACCCTGTCCATTACTTCAGTCCTTGAGGGGTCACTGATTCCCTTAAACAGCATCATTACCAACATCAAAAATTAAGTTGTGACTGAATTACCATTGAAGATGACATTAAAGCCATTAATACTAAGTATTTTGCTCAACTATATGATAGTAAAAGAGGCAGTCTAAGTGAAATGGATGACTATTTACAAAAATATAAACTGCCCAGATTAACTGAAGATGTACAAGAATACTATTACAATACTATTGTAGAAAAAAGAAATTTAACACTCTGTCAGTAAGCATGCATTTACAAATGAATTCAACTAATCATTTATAAAACAATTAATCCTCATTCTATATAAACATTTTTTTTAAAAAAAGAATATGTCAAGAGTTCTACCAAATTCTTTTTATAAAACAAATATGGTGTTTATACCTAAACTGAGAAGAGAAAAAAAGAGAAAGAAACTTATAGACCTACTTCCCTAATGAATATTGCTGTAAAACAATTAAATTAAACACAAGACATGAGATTGAAACAATATATCACAAAGGTCATACAGTTAAATGAAGAGGGATTTATGCCAGGATTCTTGATGTGGTTCAATATTAGGAAAACTATCAGCAGGATTGTTCATTTCAATAACTAAAACAACAAAAGTATATAATTATATCAATATATGAAGAAAAATCATTTGACAAAATGCAACACCAATTCCTATTATAAACACTAAAAAGCAGAGAAGTATATGGAGCCTTTCTTTAAATGGTAAGTAGTATCTATCTAAAACAAATAGTAATCACTATCTATAATGGGATTAAAATTTAAACTTCCTTATTAAGATTAGAAATGAAGAAAGGATTTCTATTATTATACCTGTTATTTAATATTGTTCTATAAATGCTAGCTATAAGCACAAAACAAGAAAAAAAGAATTGTGACCAGCACAGGAGAAGAGCCAAGATGGGGGCTTGAAAGCAGGGACTTGAATGAGCTCCCCACCAGGTCCCTCCAAAAACCTAAAAAAAAAAAATGGCTCTGAACAAATTCTAGAAATGCAGAACCCACAAAGTAGTAGAGGGAAGTAGGGCTCCAACCCAGGAAAGCCTGGATGGTTGCTAGGTGAGGTCTATTGCAAATGGAGTTGGGAGCAGAGAGGAGCAGAGCCCAGCATGGGTGGCAGCAGGACCAACCAGAGCAGGAGCCGAGAAGAACAGTCCCTAGCATCCTGAATCAGTGAGCTGTGGCAGTTACCAGACTTCTCAACCCACAAACACCAAAGACAACAGAGAAGGTTAGTGGGAAAAGTTGCAGGAAACAGGGTGAAAGAAGGAGTTCATGGTTCGACACCTCCCTGGAGCAGCAGGGGTGGTGCAGAAACAGAACTATAGCTGCAGTTACTTCTGGCTCCAGGACCACCTGGTGGGAGGAATTAAGTGGCCTATCAGAGTAAGAGTGCAGAACCTGCTTGAGATTTGCATCAGGTCCTGGTTGGCAGCTCTTGGGGAAGGAGTGCTGGTGTGGCAGAGCTGGCTGTATAGAAATAGCTCTGAAAACAACAGTGCATCCCCTTAAGCTTAGAACAAAGTACTCTTTACTCTACAAGCAGTCATACCCTGACGAAAAACTCAAGGGTCAACTAAGTTATCTGGGAGCATGGCCAGGCAGTGAAAACAGACTCAGATTCAGTCTCAGACTTTGGAATCTTTCTCTGGTGACAAAGAAGACCAAAACATACAGCCAGAAGAAGTCAACAAAGTCAAACAGCCTACAACAAAAGCCTCCGAGATAATCATGAACTGGTCTCAGGCCATGGAAGAGCTCAAAAAGGATTTGGAAAATCAAGTTAGAGAAGTAGAGGAAAAATTTGGAGAAGAAATGAGAATGATGCAAGAAAACCATGAAAAACAAGTCAAGGACTTGCTAAAGGAGACAATATATACATATACATATATATATTGAAAAAAAAACCTGAGGAAAACAACACCTTAAAAAGTAGACTAACTCAAATGGCAAAAGAGCTCCAAAAAGCCAATGAGGAGAAGAATGCCTTGAAAGGCAGAATTAGCCAAATGGAAAAGGAGGTCCAAAAGACCACTGCAGAAAATACTACCTTAAAAATTAGATTGGAGCAAGTGGAAGCTAGTGACTTGATGAGAAATCAAGATATTATAAAACAGAACCAAAGGAATGAAAAAGTGGAAGACAATGCGAAATATCTCCTTGGAAAAACCACTGACCTGGAGAATAGGTACAGGAGAGATAATTTAAAAATTATTGGACTACCTGAAAGCCACCATCAAAAAAAAGAACCTAGACATCTTCTCTCAATAAATTATCAAGGAAAATTGCCCTGATGCACTAGAACCAGAGGGTACAATAGAAATTGAAAGAATCCATCGATCACCTTCTCAAAAAGATCCCAAAAAGAAAACTCTTAGGAATGTTATCATCAAATTCCAGAGTTCCCAGAACAAGGAGAAAATACTGCAAGCAGCAAGAAAGAAACAATTTGAGTATTGCAGAAACACAATCAGGATAATACAAGATTTAGCAGCTTCTATAATAAGGGACCAAAGGGTTGAAATATGATATTCTGGAGGTCAATGGAGATTGGATTAAAATCAAGAATCATCTACCCGGCAAGATTGAGCATCATGCTCCAAGGGAAAATATGGAATTTTAATAATGTAGAGGACTTTGAAGCTTTCTCAGTGAAAAGAACAGAGCTGAATAGAAAATTTAACTTCCAAACACAAGAATCAAGAGAAGCATGGAAAGGTAAACAAGAAAGGAAAATCACAAGGGACTTACTAACGTTGAACCATTTTGTTTACATTCTTACATGGAAAGATGATGAGTATGGTTCATGAGACTACCGTATTAGGGTAGCTGAAGTCAATGTGCATATATGTGTGTGTGTGTGTGTGTGTGTGTGTGTGTGTGTGTGTGTGTACATATATATGTGTGTGTGTGTGTATATATATAGACAGAGGGCACAGGGTTAGTTGAATATGAAGGGATGATATCTAAAAAAATAAAATCAAATTAAGAGATGAGAGACCAATATATTGAGAGAGGGAGAAGGGGAGAGATAGAATGGGGTAAATTATCTCGCATAAAAGTGTCAATAAAAAGCAGTTCTGTGGGAAGGGAAGAGGGGGTAGGTGAGGGGCAATGAGTGAATCTTGCTCTCATCTGATTTGACCTGAAGTGGGAATACCATACATGCTCAATAGGGTATCTTACCCCACAGGAAAGAAAGAGGAAGAAGATAAAAGGGGGAGGGGAGATGATAGAAGGGAGGGCAGATAGGGGAAGGAGCTAATTAAAAATGAAAACTTTCGAAAAGGGACGGGGTCAAGGGAGAAAATTCAATAAAGGGAGATAGGTTAAGAAGGAGCAAAATATAGTTATTTTTTCATAACATGGGAATTGTGGAAGAGTTTTACATAGTGATATTCATATGGCCTATGTTGAATTGCTTGCTTTCTTAGGGAGGATGGGTGTGGAGGAAAGAAGGGAGAGAATTTGAACCTCAAAGATTTAAATCAGGTGTTCAAAAACAAAAAAAAAAATGTTTTTGCATGCAACTAGGAAATAAGATACACAGGCAATGGGGCATAGAAATTTACCTTGCCCTACAAGAAAGGAAGGGGAAAAGGGATGGGAGGGGAGTAGGGTGACAGAAGGGAGGGCTGACTGGGGAATGGGGCAACCAGAATATACACCATCTTGGAGTGGGGGGGGAGGGTAGAAATGGGGAGAAAATTTGTAATTCAAACTGTTATGAAAATCAATGCTGAAAACTAAATATATTAAATTTAAAAAAAAGAATTGTAGGAATAAGAATAGTCAATAAAAAAGGAAATATCTCAGTCTTTGCAAATGATGTGACGGTAGACTTGGAGAACCCTAGAGAATCACCTAAAAACCTAGTTGAAATATTTAAGAACTTCAGTTAAGTTGCACGATATAAAAATAAACTTACTTAAATCATCATTTCTATTGACTAACAACAAAATCCATCAGGGAGAGATAGAAAAATAAATTCTTTTTAAAATAAGAGTAGATAATAATAGAAAACATTTGTGAATCTCTGTGACAAAATAAATCCAGGAATTACATGATCATAATTACAAAACAATTTTTAGAGAAATACAGACAGTTCTAAACAACTGCAGAAATATTAATTTCTCATGGTTAGGTTGAGCTAAGAGAATAAAATATGACAATTCTACCTAAATTAATTTGCTTATTCCATGCCACACCAACCAAACAATTATTTTACACAGCTAAACAAATTAATAGCAAAATTTATCTGGAAGACAAAAGTTAAAGGATATCAAGAAAATTAATGAAAAAGAATGTGAGGGAAGGTGACTTAGCAGTACCCAGTTTCCAAATATTGCAAAGCTGTAATCATCAGAACATTTTTTTTTTTTTTTTGCTTTTTGGGCCAGGGCAATGACTGAGGCTGGATTTGAACTCAGGTTCTCTTGATTCCAGGGCTGGTGCTCTATTTAAGGTGCCACCTAGCTGCCCCCCATCAGAACATTTTTTGACAGGCTAAAAAAGAGTGGTGGACAAACAGAATAGAAAAAATGCACTATACACAAAAATAAATGATGATGTAATCTAGAGTTTGATAAACTCAAAGGTCCAAACTTTTTGGTTAAGAAATCAACGTTTGTGAGGAGGATTCTGGGAAGATGGCTTGGTAGGTCAGAAAATTCCAAGCTCTCAAAATTTTCAGCCACAAAAGAGATAAAACATGGCTTTAGGGCAAACATAGAGTGGTAAAAATAAACAAGAGAAGGGGAAGAACAAGGGTCCTCCTGAGACTATCAGAGAAGATCTGAATAAAAATCTCTGGATAAGGAAAGAGGGAAAATCCCTATGAAGAATAAATACCTCCAGGCTAGGGACCATTTAAACAAAAAGCTGCAAGCCCTGGGATTAGCTAGTTTGGGAGACTGCTAGGCTGCAAATCTTTTACTTCTGGGAAAGAGAGGGGAGTTGGGCATCTGAGCCAGGAAAGATCAAGGGAAACTCTGCTGACCAGAACACCAGACCAAGCTGTAGAGCAGAGATGTGGCCTTTGACAAGTGGAAACCATTATGGGCCTAGTGAGTGCAGAAGCACTGGAATACAGATACTGCTGGCTGCAGGCACTTATAGGAGGCTAGAGGATTTGGTTTGAGTTTGAGATCAGAGAGGAGAATTGAAGGAGGATCTGAGGCCTCTGGCACCCCCCTCTCCTTAACCCAGGAACAAAAGTCATTATAAAAATTAAGTTATATGTATGTGTGTATATATATATATATATATATATATATATATTTAGAGAGAGAGAACATGGGCACAGGGTGAGTTGAAGATGAAGGGAAGATAGCTAAAAGGAAAAATCAAATTAAGGGATGAGAGAGGAATATATTGAGAGAGGGAGATAGGGAAAGATAGAATGGGGTGGACTATCTCACATAAAGATGGGAAGAGGAAGCAGTTCTGTGGGAGGAGGTGAGAGGGCAGGTGACAGGTGAATCTTGCTCTCATCAGATTTGGCCTGAGGAGGGAATACCATACATACTCAACTGGGTATCTTATCCCATGGGAAAGAAGAGGGAAGAAGATAAAAAAAGGGGGGGGGATGATGGAGGGGAGGGCAGATGGGGGTGGAGGTAATAAAAAGCAAACACTTTCAAAGGGGACAGGGTCAAGGGAGAAAATTCAATAAAGGGGGATGGGTTGGGAAGGAGCAAAATATAGTTAGTCTTTCACAACATGAGTATTGTGGAAGGGTTATACATAATGATACACATGTGGCCTATGTTGAATTGCTTGACTTCTTAGGGAGAGGGGTGGGAAGGGAAGAGGGGAGAGAATTTGGAACTCAAACTTTGAAAACAGATGTTCAAAAACAACAACAAAGAAAGTTTTTGCATGCAACTAGGAAATAATATAGACAGGCAATGGGGCATAGGAATTTATCTTGCCCTACAAGAAAGGAAGGGAAAAGGGGATGGGAGGGAAGTGGGGTGACAGAAGGGAGGGCTGACTGGGAAACAGTGCAACCAGAATATATGCCATCTTGGAGGGGGGGGGAGGGCAGAAATGGGGAGAAAATTTGTAATTCAAACTCTTGTGAACATCAATGCTGAAAACTAAATATATTAAATAAATAAAAAAATAAGTTATTACTAAAATGCACAGGCAAAGAAGAAATAATCCAACCACAGAAAATCTCTATGAGAATAGAGAAGACTGGGGTTCATCTTCAGAGGAGGATAATGAAGCAATGAAACCCTCCTCTATCCAAAAGAGTAATGTCAAATAGTCACTTGCTCAAAAAGAGTAGTAGAAGAATTTAAAAATATTTAAAAACCAAATGAAAGAGATTAAGGAAAAACTTTAAAAATAGGAACAATCAAAGAAAAACAAGATTATGAAAAGAAAGTCAATCAATTAGAAAAGGAGATCCAGAATATTAAGGAAGAAAATGACTTCTTGAAAATCAGAATTGGGCAAGGATAATCCAGATAAGTTATGAGACAAAGAATAATAAAACAAAATATAAAGAATGAAAAAATAGAAGAGAATGTTAAGCATTTTATAAGAAAAACAAATGATCTGGAGAATAGATCAAGATGAGAAAACATAAGAATAATTGCCCTATTGAAAGCTATGATCAAAACAAGAAAGAATTTTGTTACAATAACACAAGAAATAATTTTTAAAAATTGTCCTGAAGCATTAGAACAAGAAGGAAAATAGAAATGGAAAAAAATCCATTGATTCCCCACCTGAAAGAGATCGTATAAGGAAAACACACAGAAATATTATAATTAAATTCTGAAACCCCCAGCTCAGGGATAAAAGAATATGAGCAACAAAAAATATATGTGGTGCCACAGATAGAATCACACAAGATCTAGCAGTGGAAAGATTAAAGACCACAGATTTTGGCACACTAGATATCAAAAAGCAGAAGAATGGGGGTTCTGACCAAAAATATACCCAGCAAAGTTAAGCATAATCCTGAATGAAAAAAAAATGAGGAAAACAGGGTTGAGTGACTTGCCCAGGGTCACAAAGCTAATAAATATTTGAAGCTATGTTTGAACTCACAAAGATGAGTTGTGCTAATTCCAGGCCTACAATCTATCCACTGTGCCACCTAGAAGGGATGGGTATGAGCGTATTCTCCATGATAACTTGAAGACTATAAGAAGCATAAATGACATCATCAAGGATTTATATGATTAGAAAAAAATGATAGGCTACTTATATAGAGTTAAGGATAGTAGTCACAGTAGCTAGACTCATATGAATAATACGCAAAAAAAGCCTACAGCTCAGGGAGAAATTTTATGGTGTATTGAAAAAAATAGCTTTACAGGTACAGTTTCGTGAAGATATGGATAAAGAGTAGTTTGCACACAAAAAGACTAAGAGATGGGGGCAGAGCCAAGAAGATGACTGCAAAGCAGACACTTGCTTAAGGCCATCCCCCAGGACCTTCCAAACACCCAGAAAAATGGCGCTGAACAAATTCTAGAACTGCAGAACCCATGGAATAGCAGAAGAAAGCAAGGCTGCAGCCCAGGACAGCCTGGATGGTCACTGGGTAAGGTCTATCACATGGAGCTGGGAGCAGAGAGGAGCAGAGCCCAGAGTGGGCTGCACCCAGACCAACCAGACTGGCAGCCAGGCAGAACAGGCCCAGCACCCTGAATTAGTAAGCTGTGGCAGTTACCAGACTCCACAAACCACAAACACCAAAAACAATATGGAAGGTTAGTGGAAAGAAACTGTGGGGAAAGGAGTTCATGATTCAGCCACCACCCTGGGGACAGCAGAGGTGGTGCACCTACAGAACTACAGTAGCAGTTGTTTCCAGCCCCAGCCCCACCTGGTAGGAAGGAAAAAAGTGGCAAATCAGAGCTGTAATGCAGAGCCTGCTCAGATCTGAGTCGTGATCTGGCTTGGTGGTTATTGGGGGAGGAGGAGCACTGGTGTGACAGAACTTGCTGTGTAGAAATAGCTCTGAAAACAACAGCACAGTCCCTCAATCTTGGGACAAAGTACTCTCTATTCTACAAGCAGTCATACCCTGGAGAAAAAATCAAGGGTCAAGCAGTTGGCTGGGACCATGGCCAGGCAGCAAAAATTGCCTCAGATACAGACTCAGATTTTGGAATCTTTCTTTGGTGACAAAGAAGGCCAAAATATACAGACAGAAGAAATCAACAAAGTCAAAGAGCCTACATCAAAAGCCTCCAAGAAAAACATGAACTGGTCTCAGGCCATGGAAGAGCTCAAAAAGAATTTGGAAAAGCAAGTTACAGAAGTAGAGGAAAAATTAGTAAGAGAAATCAGAGTGATGAAAGAAAAGTATGAAAAACAAGTCAAGGACTTGTTAAAGGAGACCCAAAAAATATTGAAGAAAACAACACCTTAAAAAGTAGACTAACTCAAATGGCAAAAGAGCTCCAAAAAGCCAGTGAGTAGAAGAATGCCTTGAAAGGCAGAATTAGCCAAATGGAAAAGGAGGTCCAAAACACCACTGAAGAAAATACAACCTTAAAAATTAAATTGCAGCAAGTAGAAGCTAGTGACTTGATGAGAAATCAAGGTATTATTAAACAGAACCAAAGGAATGAGAAAAATGGAAGACAATGTGAAATATGTCATTGGAAAAACCACTGACCTGGAGAATAGATCCAGGAGAGATAATTTAAAAATTATTGGACTACCTGAAAGCCATGATCAAAAAAAGAGCCTAGATGTCATCTTTCAAGAAATTATCAAGGAGAACCTCCCTGATATTCCAGAGCCAGAGGGTAAAACAGAAATTGAAGAGTCCACAGGTCACCTCTTTAAAAAAGATCCCAAAAAGAAAACTCCTAGGAATATCACTGCCAAATTCCAGAGCTCCCAGATCAAGGGGAAAATACTGCAAACAGTCAGAAAGAAACAATTTGAGTATTTTGGAAACAGCTTCTACATTAAGGGATTGAAGGGCTTGGAATACGATATTCCAGAGGTCAATGGAGCTAGGATCAAAACCTAGAATCACCTACCCAGCAAAACTGAGTATCATGCTCCAAGGCAAGATATGGATTTTCAATAAAATAGAGGACTTTCAAGCTTTCTCAGTGAAAAGACCATTGCTGAATAGGCTTTCAAACACAAGAATCAAGAGAAGCATGAAAAGTTAAACAAGAAGGAGAAATCATAAGGGACTTACTAAAGTTGAACTGTGTTGTTTACATTCCTACATGGAAAGATGATGTATATAATTCATGAGACCTCAGTATTAAGGTAGCTGAAGGGAATATATACATATATACATATATATATATATACATATATATATATATATATATATTTTATATATATACACACACACACACATACATATATATATACATATACATTTACATACACACACACACAGAGGGCACAGGGCGAGTTGAATATGAAGGGATGATTAAGGGATGAGAAAGGAATTTATTGAGGGAGTCAAAAAAAAAGACATAGAATGGGTTGAATTATCTTGCAAAGAAGTGGCAATAAAAAGCAGTTCTTTGGAAGGGAAGATGGTCAGGTGAGGGGGAATGAGTGAATCTTGCTCTCATCGGATTTGACTTGAGGAGGGAATAACATGCACACTCAATTGGATTTCTTACCCCACATGAAAGAAGGAGGAAGAAGGTAAAAAGGGGGGATGATAGAAGAGAGGGCAGATAGGGGGAGGGGGCCATGAAAAGCAAACACTTTGGAAAAGGGACAGGGTTAAGGAAAAAATTGAATAAAGGGGGATAGGATAGGAAGGAGTAAAATATAGTTAGTCTTTCAGAACATGAGTATTGTGGAAGGGTTTTACATAATGATGCATACGTGGCCTACGTTGAATTGCTTGCTTTCTTAGGGAGGATGGGTGGGGAGGGAAGAGGGGAGAGAATTTGGAACTCAAAGCTTTAAAAGCAGATGTTCAAAACAAGGTTTTTGCATGCAACTAGGAAATAAGATATACAGGCAAAGGGTCATAGAAATTTATCTTGCCCTACAAGAACATAAGGGAAAAGGGGATAGGGGGAGTGGGGTGACAGAAGGGAGGGCTTACTGGGCAACGGGGCAATGGGGGTATATGCCATCTTGGAGTGGGGAGAGGGTAGAAATGGGGAGAAAATTTGTAATTCAAACTCTTGTGCAAATCAGTGCTGAAAACTAAAAATATTAAATAAATAGAAATGAAAGAAAAAAAAAAAAGACTAAGAGATGTTCGTGAAATAGTGGAGCAATGGAAGTCATTAGTGTTATATGTTAGCTAAAGAAGTTAATCCTTTAAGAGAGTGTGTCTAAAACTATGACAATATTCCTCTGTACTCTTCCCTGCTAGGATTCTGTCTATAATCATCAGGCATAATATTATTTTTTGGACATTGACCAGTTTGATTATGTCCAAAGGAAGATAATCAGGATAGTAAATGGCCTGGGAAATATGCAATAAAAGCAGCAACTGAAGGAATTAGAAATATTTACCCCAGAGAAGGGAAGGCTGAGGCATCAGTGGAAAAGAGGATATGTTGTGCTAATGATAGTAGTCACCAAATATTGGAAGGACTGAGATACAGGCTGTGCATTTGGTTTTGTTTTTTTTGGTTTTTTTTTTGTTTTTTTGTTTTTGTTTTTGTCTTTTTAGTTTGTTCACTGACCCAAGAAGAATAATAGCTGAAATCTTCAGAATGAAAGTTTAGACTTGATACAAGGAAAAACAAACAAACACAAATTTACTAACAATTAAAACTGTGCAAATGAAGAATGGGTAGAATAGACTGATTAATAAAGTAATAATTATCGCAGTACTATAGGGTTTATTTGTTTGCTTTATTGTCTTCCCCTCCCTTGTCCCCCACCCCCAAACATTGTTTGTCTGGGAATGATGGTACATGCCTCCATCCCTTCTGCTAAGGAAACTGAAGCAAAAGGACATATTTAAATCTGTAGTTCCAGCTGAGTCTGGCACCAATATGGTGAGGCCTCAGGAGTGGGAGGGAACCAAGTTTAATAACCAGGAGTGAATCAGCCCAGAACAGAAGCAGAGCACATTGCTTCTCCTTGTTGATCAGCAGTGTCATTCTCCCACAAATAGCCATAGCATTTCTAACCTGAGCAAGAAAAACAAAATCCAATGTTAAAAACAAAAAAGCAAAAACAAGAAGAAGACTTGAGGTTGGGGTTAGGGTTAAGCAGGTATTATATAGTGGATTTGTGTTTGTGTATGTTCTGGACAAAGGGTCTCTGAGGTTCATTCCAAGTGGTATTCTGTGATTTATGGAAGCACATAGATTAGAAAAGGAGAAAGGCATTTACATGGTTAGAAAGTCAGATAGTTATTGAATTGCCCAGGTGCTGCCATTGTATTTATGCAATGACAAGGAATGAAGATAAATGCTTTTAGTTTATTGAGAGATTCTGTTCTTGAGAAGTTACCGAAGAACAAGTGTCAGTCAAAAAATAATCATTTTTCTCCTTTGTTTGAGGTGCTGCCAACAAAATAACAAGAATAAACCATGCCTGCTTCCAAAAACTAACATTTTAACAGGGAAATATTAAATAAAAATGTAAATTTATGCAGAATAAATGTAAATTAAATAAATGCAAGTAAATTCAGTTTAGTTAAATACTAGTTTGAGAAGAAAACAAGAGTAGTTATGGGGATTCGGCGTGGCTTTGTGCAGAAATCATCATTTGAACTATTTCTAGAAGGAAAAATTTCTTTGAGGTAGAAGAGAGGAGGGATTGCATTACAGGTAGAGGGCATGGCCAGTGCAAAGATTTATGTTTTATAATGTCTTTATCTTATAAAGGAACCACAAAGAAAAGAAAATAAAAAAAATCTGATTAAACAAATTTCTCACTCTAGTATTATTTGTATGTACTACCCTAGGAAAAAAAATTGAGGGTTTTTTAAGAGAAATATTTTCTTAGGTTATTTCAAAAAGGGTCATAAAAGAAACTGATGATAATTTGAATAAAGATTATGATGAGGTAAAGAAAGACAGCTTAAGATGCTAGATGGGTTTGTAGCAGTCCTTCATTATTTTCGAAAATTCTTTTGAGAATACTAACAAATCTGTGTATAGGTGCTGATTTAGACAAAAAGAGTGAAATACTAAGTATCATGATGTTTCTTCTTTCTCTATAGGTCTTTTTACTTCTTTAAAGCCATTATCATCCACTAGCATAAGCCATGCAGCTTGAAATTGTTTAATAATATGCTCTCCACTCCCCTCAGGCCACACCACTTGACCACCACTGGAATTTTATTGAATAATTCTGACCTAGGTTTGATTTGATTAAATCAAAAATTTTGCATTTCTCATCTTAGTGACTTTTAATCAGCTAATTAAAAGGTCTGTGCTATAACCTACCTCAATTTTGTCTATATACTCATGATTTTAAGTAGAAACATGAAGTTTTGTGTGAATCCTTTTGCTTTAAGAAGTAGCTAAGTGAATATATTTCATGATAATTATATTTTTAAAAAATTGATAAACACTGAATAAGGTCACTTGAGCATTATCCAAAGGCAATGCTTCCATAGGTCCTTGTGCACTATGAGGCTTAATTAAACATAAAAGATGTTTTCAATTTCTACTGGGAATATGTTCTAACAGAAATCTCATTTAGAGAAGCTGACACTAGGAATCAATTTCATTTTACTAATATGATTTGCATGGAATCACTTTAGTAGCATTTCCTAGATAATGATATTGCTGCTCCAGGTTTTAATACTTGGAAAATGTTGCCTGACAGCTCTTTTGCATTTATTTGTTCTTTTTTTTTCTCTGAATGGCAATGCAGACAATTTTTCTAAAGGGATACATCCTTTTTTCCCTTTTCAGATATATTTCTACTATATTGAGACATAATTATAAAGAAACACTGATAATAAACATTGTCAAAATGGAGATGCTTTGATCCTGAGGCAACTGATCTTCTTTGCAATCTTCTGAGAGTAACCAAAGATATCAGAACTGTTGTTGTCAATTTTGTGTATTTTTACAATTGTTGTAAGAGCTTTTATGTTATTTTTTTCTGCAAACATATGAAGAAAAATGAACCCAATTATCCCAGAGAAAAAGTTGGAATATCTTTATTTCAAGACCTTTATTTGTATCATTTTTGCACTTTCTCAAATTTAATATTAATTTTTTTCTACTGATATGATATACTGTTCTTGATGTTTACAATAATGTCTAAAATGTATTGGCAAATAATAGTAAAAACAAAAAGGAAGAATGTTAAACTCAAAATGTGACAGAATCTCTGAGGAAGAAGAGATCTAAAGGTCATCTCATAGAATTTATAAAGTCTTTTCTTTCATACGCTCAACCAGTCCTCATTAATCTGTTGTCTGAAGACTTCCATTAAAGAACTACTAACTCCTTATAGAGACAACCCATTCTACTGTTGTTCCGTGGTCATGTCCAATTATTTGTAACATCACAGACTACACTGTCTGTGTGATTTTCTTGGGAAAGATATTGGATTGGTTTATCATTTCCTTCTCTAGTGGAATAAGTGTAACAGAAGTTAAGTTACTTGCCAGGATGACACAGCTAGTAAGCATCTGAGTCCAGATTTGAACTCAGGTCTTCCAGACTCCAGGTCTAATGCTCTATCCACTGAGTCATCTAACTGCCTCCATTCTACTGTAAGGTAACTCTAATTATTAGTTAGTTGCTTCTTGCATCAATCTAAATTTTATTCTCTGCGACTTCCAGGCAATCCAATGCTTCTTCCCTATGATGGTAATCCAAATAGTAAGAGAGCTGGCATGCACTTTCTCCCTTTTCTAGGGTAAACATCCCCAGTTCTTTCAACCCATTTTTGTGTGGAATATTCTATATTTGTTTCATCTCCCCAGTTAGCCTTCTCTGAACATATAAGCTTCTATCTCTTCTATTGACATTATGGTGTACAGAATTAAACATAGCACTCGAAGTGAGGACTTAAATAAGGCAGAATATATCTAAGAGAACTATCACCTCTGTCAGAATGCTGTGCCTCTTTTAATGTTACCTAAGGGTGAACTAGCTCTTTTGGCTAACATGCATGCTAAGAAGCATGTCAGAGAGCTGGTAAATCCTAATTTTGTAATACACCAATATGCTAGTTCTTCATTTGGACTTTAGTCTTGCCTCACCTTTCTCATCTTATTTACATGAAGTTACTTTTATGAATCTAAAGGTAGGTTTTATATCTATCTATATTTAATTTAAAGTTAATAATTGTTTTATCCCAGAAAGATTTTCATGTTGTTATCTTATGAATTAGGTATCTCTTCCAGCTTTCTACCATTTTCAAATTTGTCAAGACTTCTTTCTATAGCTTCTTCTCTGCAATTGATAAAAAGTATTGAACAGAACAAGACTCAGAAGAGATCCCTGGGTCCTCCTCAGGAAACTTCCTTCAACTGGCTATTGATCCATTGATCCCAAACCAAGCTAAAAATAAATATGCTAATGTTTCACCTACCTGCCAGTCAACAATTCAGAAAGTTCATGTATATGAATTATATCCAGAAACCAAGAAAAGAATCTTAAAGCTTATGTATACTATACCTATGGGTGATATCCCCTTTATGACAAATTTTGATATTTATTTATATGCAGTTTTACACAATCTTGTTTATCTGATTTCAAAGTCCATAAGAAATAGGAGTAAAAACTAGAAGGAAGGAAATGGCAATTACAAACAGACATACTGAGAGATTGTAAGAAACAATGACTGATTACAGACATTTGCATATAAAGGAAAGTTGACAAGTCAGACATGAAGCAAATATCTTGGATAAGGTTTTAATATACAAGATCTATTAAACACACACATAAGGAAAAGAGCTATCCTTCAATGGCAAATGGGCAAAGTTAGGATTTTTATGTGAAAGGATATGAACATACAGTCCTCAAAAGAATTATAAAGCATTAAGATATATATTAAATATTGCTCCAAATTAGTGGTAGTAAGAAAAAAATAATTCTGAAACTCTACATCACAGTCAGCTGAATGCAAATATGAAAAAAGGGAATGGGCAGTATTGGTTGGAAATGGCCACAACATTCTGGAAGGTGGTATGAATTTATGCTAAGAAAGTGATTAATACTATCATAATGCTTGACACAGAGATCCTACTACTAGATATATGACTCAAGGAGGTCAGTAACAAATATGTATTATATTGCAAAATGTGTACAGCAGCAATTTTGAAGTAGCATACCACTATAAACAAATAAATATCCATCAGTTTGGGAATGTCTAAGTAAATCATGGAACATAAACATAAAAAATACTACTGACCTATAAGCTATTATGAATATGAATAGTTCACTAAAGCATAGTAAAAAGTAAAGCACAGTATGGTAGGCAGAAGTAGGAAAACAGGATATAAAATAATTAAAACAATTATTTTAACATTTTATTTCCCCCAGTTATATGTTAAATCATTTTTTAACATTTTTGGATTTTTTAATGTTTTGATTTCCAAATTCTATCCCTCATCCCCTGCTCTCCTTCCCTTCCCCTTCCCAGAAATGGTGAGTATCTGATAAAGGTTATATACGTGCAATCAAGTAAAACATATCCATATGACTCATTTTGTACAAGAAAACTCAAAGAAAGAAAGAAAAAGAAACAAGGAAGAAAGAAAGAGAAAGAAAGAAAAAAAAAAGAATGTGAAAAATAGTATGCTTCAGTCTGTTTTCAGAAAACAGCAATTCTTTCTCTGGAGGCAAGTAACATTTTTTTTATCATGAGTCCTTTAGGATAATGCTGGATTATTGTATTGCTGAGAAAGCTAAGTCATTCACAATTCTCAAACAATATTGTTGTTACTATGTCCAATGTTCTCCTGGTTCTGCTCATTTAACTTTTCATCAGTTCATGTAATACTTTTTAGGTTTTGCAGAAATCACCCTACATTGTCATTTCTTTTAGCACAATAACATTCCATCGCAATCATATACCACAACTTGTTTAACCATTCCCAAATTGATTTATATGCCCTCAATTTCCAATTCTCAGTCACCTGAAAATAAGTTGTTATAAATATTTTTGTAAAGGTAGGTCTTTTTCCATTATCTTTTTTCATATCTTTAGAATATAGACCAAGCAATGATATTGTTGGACCAAATAGTATGTACAGTTTTATAGATCTTTGGACATGGTTACAAATTGCTCTCTAGAATGGTTGGATCAGTTCACAACTCCATTAACAATGAATTAATGTCTCAGTTTTCCCACATCTCCTCTAACATTTATCATTTTCCTTTTCTGTCATATTAACCAATCTGGTAGGTGTGAAGTGGTACCACAGAGTTGTTTTAATTTACATTCCCCTAATCAATAGTGATTTAGACAATTTTTATGTGACTATTGATAGTTTTGATTTCTTTGTCTGCAATCTGCCTGTTTATATACTTTGACCATTTATCAATTGGGGAATGACTTGTATTCTTATAAATTTGACTTAGTTGCCTATAGTTGAGAAATGAAGCCTTTTTTAGAAATACTTGCTGCCAATTTTTTCACAGTTTTCTACCTTCCTTTTAAATTTGGTTGCATTGGTTTTATTTGTCCAAAAATATTTTGATTTTATGTGATCAAAATTATTGATTTTATATTTTGTAGTACTCTCTATATCTTCTTTAGTCTTAAATTTTCCCTTCTTCATAGGTCTGACAGGTAAACTATTTCATGCTCTCCTAATTTGCTTATGGCATCACCTATTTAAAATTTGTTATCATATATAGTGTAAGTTGTTGACCTGTACCTAGTTTCTGACATACTATTTTCCAATTTCTGACTATAACAATTTAAATATAAAAACAAAACCAGAGAAAGTGCAATTAAACACTGTGCAATTAGAATAATCAAAGTTGGCCATGAAGAATAGATGAAAAATAATTATCCATTTTCATTGCAGATGTCAGGGACTATGTATTGGAAAGCTGCATATCATATACTATTACACTTGGTAATTGTGTCCACTAAAATTGATAAACCATTTGTTTTTCTTCTCCCTTTTATTCTTTGTTAAAACAAATGGAGTATTTTGCAAAGAAGAATAATATATTTGTACATTAAAGTTATAGAAAAACTATGATATTAAAAACTTAAAAATGGAGTAATAGCACATTATGGTAAGAGGGTGAAAAATATCTAGCCATTAAACATTTTCAAAATTTACAGTTGTCTAAGCATTTTTATTGTAATGGCAAATAATCTTGTGCTTATTCCCTGTTTATATTATATTGTTTTATCCATAATATTATCTGTTCTTCTCTCTTCCCAATGAGATATTACATATTACATAACTCTTTGATACTAAAATGTGAATCATCAAAATAAGATTCATTTTTAATCTGACTAAGAGAAAGGAGAAGAATAATAATGTAATATCTTGTTAGATATTTTTCACCCTATATGTCTGATATTTTTTAGGATCTACTTTGAAATAAATGGTCAACCAACCAACCAACCATTTTTTTATGTATCACCAGGAAATTTTATCTTTTTAGTAATGCAGCTGGATTTTCATAATAAAAGTACACTATGGCACAGTTTCAATGTTTATCATCATCATAAAGCTTGGGGGAAAAGAAAAAAAGATACAAATATGATTGAACAATTTGATTTCTTCAATTCTTTGCATTTAAGAGAAGTTTTCATGATGTTCTCTATCATTTGGCTGATTTGACTTTTGTCTAAGACAGATTGTCTTTTAATTAGAGGAGATTGAATATAACAGATGGCTAGACAAAGTCATATTATCAGTCATATAGCTCTATAGAAAAGACTAAACATTTTAAATGTATCAAACAACATTTTCATTGCTTTTCATTAGGTCTTTTATTCTGCTCAGAGATGTCAAATGTTGAAGTAATTTTTTCATACTATGTATCTAGTTTTCTACTTCGCAAAATATAATTAAATTTTGTTATCTGTTCTAACAGAAGAGAAGAGATATTGGAATGATAAAAATGGATAATTCAAAAATTCTTTACATTTCATTAGAGAAAGTATTTAGCAACAATGCTCTTATGATGCTCACCTTCACTTATAGATGTATACAGTAGCCTTATGAAATACTTCTTCTTATTGTGTCCCTTACTCATTCACATGAGTGATCAGAGCCCTTCAAAAATACATGAGAGCCAATCCACCTATACCAAAAATATTTATGAAAGTAATGAAATGAGAAAACTAAGAGTTTAGGACTCAAATATTTGACTAAAACATACAGTCAGAAGAAGTCAACAAAGTCTAAGAGCCTACGTCAAAAGCCTCCAAAAAAACTATGAATTGGTCTCAGGCCATGGAAGAGCTCAAAAGGGATTTGGAAAAGCAAGTAAGAGAAGTAGAGGAAAAATTGGGAAGAGAAATGAGAGTGATACAAGAAAATCATGAAAAACAAGTCAATGACTGGCTAAAGGAGACTGAAAAAATGCTGAAGAAAATATCAGAGTTGAACTAACCTGTCTGGTATATCCAAGGAGACAGATTCTTTCACATGACAGGATTCTAATTCATTGGAATATTGATTAATAAACCAATGAGAATTTATTATGAAACTATTTTGGCCCAAGAGGTGTGTTAAGCAGTGGAATTTAGAGACAAAATTAAATGATTCTTGCTTTCAAGTTACTTACATTCTTTTGGGGGAAAATATTCATATAAAAATATATGAAAAATAAATGTAATATAATTTCTTAGAAATACACAAATGGTTCATTAAGTGGTTTTTATATATCAATGACTGACAAAGTCTTTACCATTCTATCCATGGTTTGAAAGCATTGATGTATGATATGTACCTTGTGGTAAATGGATGCAATGGAATGGTGTGTGACAAAGAGATGACAACTTCACACCAAATTACATGAATATGTATTTTTAACCTTTATATTACTACTATGTTCACAATATTTTAGCATCAACCAAGATTAAAATCAGATTTCCTCAAAGAAGTTTTGCATAAAAGTAGGTTTCTGAGGCTGTAGTCTTCCAAAGAAGGCAATGGATATTATTTTGATTTTCTCTGTATGTTGTTTATTTCACTTTATTTTTTCTTGAATTTAGGCTGAGATAACCTATATCTTGGGTCATGATGGAGTCACATAATATAGGTTCAATTGTTAAATTTTCTATATAAATATTTATGCCTCAGAACTTGATAAACATTAAAATAAGACTTGCATTACTTTTCTTTTTATTGTCTAGCCTTAAGAAACTGATGGTGAAAATATTGACAATATAAATCAAACGTTAAAATGAGTTATACTTAACATTTTTGAGAGTCAATGGTTATTTAGTAGTAAACCCCTGCATAGTCAGGATAAATCCACTGACATGCATTCTTTGGCTACACATACCACCTGCCAAGAATGAAGTGAGTGATCTACTCACTGAATCATACATCAAAATATTAAGAAGCTCTTAGACAATCTGTATTTCAATTGACATAAAGACAAATTTATTACATCTATTATTATCATTACATTTATTACATTATTACACATCTACTATGTGTAAGACATGGTGACAAGGTACTCAAAACTCTGAAACAACTGTCTACTAGTGAAAATGAAGACATATATAAAAGTAATAATAGAAGTTATAGCTAGTTAAGCGCAAAAGTGTATCAAATAGAACCCTTTGAGGGGGGGAAGAAAATTAGGGAAGGAATAGTCTGCCACCTTAGCACCACTGTGGAGAATTATGTTAGTAGTTGAAGTTGGGGGTAGATTCCATCCTAGACAAAAGGACAGTATTCTTACAGTCACAGATATGAAAAAGCACAGGACAAGATAGTGTAAGAGCTAGTAACCTTGTTTGGCTGAAAAGTAAAGAACATAACAGATTATAGTCTGAAATATCCTTAGAAAGGTAGGTTGTAATTCAATCATTTAGGATCTTGACATGTTTTGACAAGGAGTTTTAGGGAGCTACTAAAGAATTTTAGCAGAAGATTAATGTGGTAGCAGCCATGGAGGATGGATTGAAGAAGGAAGAAGCTAGTCAAGGATGCACCAATTGTGAACCAATTCCAATAATCCAACAAGAGTTTACATGTTTCTAAATGGTTTTGTATTTATATGAAGTAGTGGCAGTAATAGTGGAAATGAGGAAAAATAGGCATAAAAGATATTCATGTGCATATGGTTAATTGCGTGTGGATAATTCAAGGTTTCAAGCCAGAGATATTGTAATGATTGTGTGATCAAATAGTTCCATGGAAAATATGAAGTTACAGCGGGGATATAGTCAAAATGGGATATAAACTCATGGTCATGTGACAAAATGTACAATGATGTCACCCCTTAAAAGGGGGTGTGTATATACCCCAATGAGTCTTTGGATTTGTCTTGTTAATTCCAACCTGCTCTCACACTAACACTAGGCTTTAGGTACCAGAGATGACTACCACAACATAGTTATATTCAAAATCTGTCATAGTCTTATGATAATCTTGGTGAAGTAGCATACTCTTTCTCTATTCACTACCTTACTTCTCCAGGCTCATCCAATTCATATTTTTAATATGTAGCCAAACACTCACAAGGGCATGCAATCTATACAGTATTTTTTTTTTAAATGCAATTTATTTATTTAACATATTTGGTTTTCAGCATTGATTTTCACAACATTTTGAATTACAAATTTTCTCCCCATTTCTAGCCTCCCCCCCACTCCAAGATGGCTTATATTCTGGTTGCCCTGTTCCCCAGTCAGCCCTCCCCTCTATCACCCCCCTCCCCTCTCATCCCCTTTTCCCTTCCTTTCTTGTAGGGCAAGATAAATTTCTACGCCCCATTGCCTGTGTATCTTATTTTTTAGTTGCATACAAAAACTTTTTTTTGTTTTTGAACATCTGATTTTAAAACTTTGAGTTCCAAATTCTCTTCCCTCTTCCCTTCCCACCCACCCTCCCTAAGAAGTTGAGCAATTCAACCTAGGCCACACATGTATTATTATGTATAACCCTTCCACAATACTCATGTTGTGAAAGGCTAACTACATTTTGCTCCTTCCCAACCCATCCCGCTTTATTGAATTTTCTCCCTTGACCCTGTCCCCTTTCCAAAGTGTTTGTTTTGATTACCTCCACCCCCATCTGCCCTCCCCTCCATCATCTCCCCGCCTTTTATTTTTTTTTTATCTTCCTCCCTCTTCTTTCCTGTGGGGTAAGATACCCAACTGAGTATGTATGGTATTCCCCCTCAGGCCAAATCTGATGAGAGCAAGGTTCACTCATTCCCCCCTCACCTGCCCTCTCCCCTCCTCCCATAGAACTGCTTCCTCTTGCCACCTTTATGCAAGATAATCCACCCCATTCTATCTCTCCCTATCTCCCTCTCTCAGTATGTTACTCTCTCATCCCTTAATTTCATTTTATTTCTTTTAGATATCTTCCCTTCGTCTTCAACTCACCCTGTGTCTGCTCTCTCTCTTTTACATATATATATATATGTATATACATATATATAAACACATATATATATATATACACATACATACATATACACATAGATATATACATACATACACATTCACTTATATATATATACATAAACATATATATACATATATATACATACATATATATATATATATATATATATATATATGGATATTCCCTTCAACCACCCTAATACTGAGGTCTCATGAATCATACTCATCATCTTTCCATGTAGGAATGTAAACAAAAGAGTTCAACTTTAGTAACTCCCTTCCAATTTCCGTTTCTTGATTACCTTTTCATGCTTCTCTTGATTCTTGTGTTTGAAAGTCAAATTTTCTATTCAGTTCTGGTCTTTTCACTGAGAAAGCTTGAAAGTCCTCTATTTTATTGAAACTCCATATTTTGCCTTGGAACATGATACTCAGTTTTGCTGGGTAGGTGATTCTAGGTTTTAATCCTAGCTCCATTGACCTCCGGAATATCGCATTCCAAGCCCTTCGATCTCTTAATGTAGAAGCTGCCAGATCTTGGGTTATTCTGACTGGGTTTCCACAATACTCAAATTGTTTCTTTCTGGCTGCTTGCAGTATTTTCTCCTTGATCTGGGAGCTCTGGAATTTGGCAACAATATTCCTAGGAGATTTCTTTTTGGGATCTATTTGAGGAGGCGATCGATGGATTCTTTCAATTTCTATTTTGCCCTGTGGCTCTAGAATATCAGGGCAGTTCTCCTTGATAATTTCCTGAAAGATGATATCTAGGCTCTTTTTTTGATCATGGCTTTCAGGTAGTCCAATAATTTTTAAATTATCTCTCCTGGATCTATTTTCCAGGTCAGTGGTTTTTCCAAGGAGATATTTCACATTGTCTTCCATTTTTTCATTCCTCTGGTTCTGTTTTATAATATCCTGATTCCTCATAAAGTCACTAGCTTCCACTTGCTCCAATCTAATTTTTAAAGTAGTATTTTCTTCAGTGGTCTTTTGGACCTCCTTTTCCATTTGGTTAATTCTGCCTTTCAAGGCATTCTTCTCCTCATTGGCTTTTTGGAGCTCTTTTGCCATTTGAGTTAGTCTATTTTTTAAGGTGTTTTCTTCAGTGTATTTTTCAGTATTTTTTTGGGTCTCCTTTAGCAAGTCATTGACTTGTTTTTCATGGTTTTCTCGCATCCTTCTCATTTCTCTTCCCAATTTTTCCTCTACTTCTCTAACTTGCTTTCCAAATCCTTTTTGAGTTCTTCTATGGCCTGGGGCCAATTCATGTTTTTCTTGGAGGCTTTGGTTGTAGGCTCTATGACTTTGTTGTCTTCTTTAGGCTGTATGTTTTGGTCTTCTTTGTCACCAAAGAAAGAATCCAAAGTCTGAGACTGAATCTGGGCGCGTTTTCGCTGCCTGGCCATATTCCTAACCAACTAACTTGACCCTTGAGTTTTTCAGTGGGGTATGACTGCTTGTAGACTAACGAGTTCTATGTTCTACATTTGGGGGGGAGGTGCCAACTCTGTCCCAGCCGCACTCCTCCTTCCCCAAGGACCCCCAGTCCAGACTGGGCTTAGATCTTCAGCAGGCTGTTGCACTCCTGCTCTGATCCGCCACTTAGTTCCTCCCACCAGGTGGGCCTGAAGCCGGAAGTAACAACAGCTGTAGCTGCCCCACCTCCGCTGCCCTTGGGGCTGGAAGCCGAACCGCGAACTCCTTCCACTCCCGCAGCCTTTCCCACTAACCTTCTCCGCAGTCTTTGGTGTTTGTGGGTCAAGGGGGTCTGGTAACTGCCGCAGCTCACATATTCAGGACGCTAGGGCCCCCTCCGCCCGGCTTCTGGTCTGGATCGTCCACGCCGCTCAGGCTGGACTCTGCTCCACTCCGTTCCCAGCTCCCAGCTCCGTGTGGAATAGACCTCACCCAGAGACCATCCAGGCTGTCCTGGGCTGGAGCCCTGCTTCTCTCTGCTGTTCTGTGGGTTCTGGCATTCTAGAATTGGTTCAGAGCCATTTTTTATAGGTTTTTGGAGGGACTCGGGTACGGAGCTCACTCTAGTCGGTGCTTACCAGCTGCCATCTTGGCTCCGCCCCCTCCTATACAGTATTTATACTTACCCAACCAGATACTTGCAATAAGCACTTTTAGATTTTTAGCAAAACTATTCACTTAAAAATAAAGCAAAATAAGTTCCTATAATTGTTATTAAAGGAAATGCATGAATAATAAAATACATGCCAAAACACATACGAACACACATTGCTCTCTTCCATAGATGTACTCAGTATCTTTGATAAAGAGTGTGCACACATTTATAGGAACTGGGAAACAAAGGGCATTACAGAAGAAAAGTCATGTGTTCAGGGAAACCACAACTGTCTTGGAGGCTTATTGTTATATTTAGGAACACCTAAACCATAAGGAACTTTCTGCTCACAGTTTAGCTGTTGATTTTCACCACACTTCTGTCGAGGAAATTCTGTTTTCTTCTCTACTGGAATGTAGTATATATAAACTTTTTCAATTTACCATCACCCTTAAAAGAATATTGAGAAAGTACTATTAAGAAAGGTCTTATTGAGAATAGCAATTCTCTTTAAAATAGAGAACTGAAAAGCTAACCAAACTGCTCATATCAGGTATACAGTCAAGACCAGTCAGTCTTTATTCTGACTGTAGTGTTGTTCAAACAGAATGGAGTCCAAAGAAAACAATGGTGACCCTTTAAGTCAGTTTACCAGGATAACAAAGCAATAAGTTTCCCTCTACCTTTCATAAAGGTGATAGGAAAAAACAAAAACAAACGATCAACATCCCCCAAAACAACAATGAAAAGTAAATAAACCCTTGTTCTTATAAAAAGTTTTCTTTTCTCCAACTCTGTATGGCACTGAAAGGATATAGCTGCCAACGAGATTCTTGGCTAATATAGTCAGTTCTTTCTCCATCCAATCAGTAATTGCTCAGTTGAAGCCTTCTCTATGCTGATTGATTTAAACCAACATTGCTCTGAAGGAGTAACTTTTCACCTCCACAGATTTGTCTTCACTTCTACTCCTAGATAACTTCTTCTATTGCTAGATTGCTGAAAATTTCTATCACTTCATTGACTTTTAAAAAAGAGTTTCTTTTCAATAGCTTATCTCAATAAGTAACAAATTCCTATCAAATCAATAATTATTTTTTTTTGTAAATCATTCTTCAGTCTCCTAGAGTTTACACATTTTTTAAAAATATATTTTGTTTTCACTTTTTTAGTTATAAAACACTAAAACTATAAAACACTAAAAAAAAGATAACTTTAATAATCCTCTGCATCAAGGGGGCAGAGCCAAGATGGCAGCTGGACAGCAGGGACTTGTGTGAGCTCCCCACCACGTCCCTCCAAAAACCTATAAAAATGGCTCTGAACAAATTCTAGAACTGCAGAACCCACAAAATAGAAGAGGGAAGCAGGGATCCAGCGCAGGAGACCCCGGATGGTTGCTGGATGAGGTCTATTGTGCATGGAGCGGAGGGGAGTGGAGCTCAGCGTGGGCGGTGGCAGGACCAACTAGACAGGCAGTTGGGTGGAACAGGCCCTAGCATCCTGAATCAGTGAGCTGTGGCAGTTACCAGACTTCTCAACCCACAAACACCAAAGACAACAGAGAAGGTTAGTGGGAAAAGCTGCGGGGGACAGAGTTTGCAGGTTCAGCCACCACCCCACGGGCAGCGGGGTGGTGCAGCAACAGAACTACAGCTACAGTTGCTACTAGCCCCAGGCCCATGTGGTAGGAGGAATTAAATGGTGGATCTGAGCAGGAGTGCAGAGCCTGCTTAAGATTTGCATGAGGACCGGGTTGGTGGTTCTTGGGGAAGGAGGCATGCTGCTGTGACAGAGCTGGCTGTATAGAAATAGCTCTGAAAACAACAGTGCATCCCCTCAAGCTTGGAACAAAGTACTCTTTGCTCTACAACAATCAGTCATACCCTCATGAAAAACTCAAGGGTCAACTAAGTTGCCTGGGAGCATGGCCAGGCAGCGAAAACAGACTCAGATTCAGTCTCAGCCTTGAAAATCTTTCTTGGGTGACAAAGAAGACCAAAACATATAGCCAGAAGAAGTCAACAAAGTCAAAGAGCCTACAACAAAAGCCTCCAAGAAAAACATGAACTGGTCCCAGGCCATGGAAGAGCTCAAAAAGGAGTTGGAAAAGCAAGTTAGAGAAGTAGAGGAAAAATTGGGATGAGAAATATGAGAAGGATACAAGAAAACCATGAAAAATAAGTCAATGAATTGCTAAAGGAGAACCCAAAAAATACTGAAAAAAATATTGAAGTAAACAACACTTTAAAAAATAGACTAACTCAAATGGAAAAAGAGCTCCAAAAAGCCAATGAGAAGAAGAATGCCTTGAAAGGCAGAATTACCCAAATGGAAAAGGAGGTCCAAAAGACCACTGAAGAAAATACTACCTTAAAAATTAGATTGGAGCAAGTGGAAGCTAGTGACTTTATGAGAAATCAAGATATTATAAAACAGAACCAAAGGAATGAAAAAGTGGAAGAAAATGTGAAATATCTCCTTGGAAAAACCACTGACCTGGAAAATAGATCCAGGAGAGATAATTTAAAAATTATTGGACTACCTGAAAGCCATGATCAAAAAAAGAGCATAGATATCATCTTTCAAGAAATTATCAAGGAGAACTGCCCTGATATTCTAGAGCCAGAAGGTACAATAGAAATTGAAAGAATCCATAGATCACCTCCTGAAAAAGATCCCGAAAAGAAAACACCTAGGAACATTGTTGCCAAATTCCAGAGCTCGCAGGCCAAGGAGAAAATATTGCAAGCAGCCAGAAAGAAACAATTTGAGTATTGTGGGAAAATAATCATGATAACACAGGATCTAGCAGCTTCCACATTAAGGATCGAAGGGCTTGGAATATGATATTCTGGAGGTCAACAGAGCTAGGATTAAAACCTAGAATCACCTACCCAGCAAAACTGAGTATCATACTCCAAGGCAAAATATGAATTTTCAATAAAATAGAGGACTTTCAAGCTTTCTCAGTGAAAAGACCAGAGCTGAATAGAAAATCTGACTTTTGAACACAAGAATCAAGAGAAGCATGAAAAGGTAAACAAGAAAGAGAAATCATAAGGGACTTGCTAAAGCTGAACTGTTTTGTTTACATTCCTAAATGGAAAGATGATGTGTATGATTCATGGGACCTTGATATCATAGTAGCTGAGAGGAATATGCATATATATGTGTATGCATATACATATACATATGTGTGTGTCTATGTATGTATATATGTAAGTGTATATATATATATATAGACAGAGGGCACAGGGTGAGTTGAATATGAAAGGGTGATATCTAAAAAAATAAAATCGAATTAAGGGATAAGAGAGGAATGTATTGATAGAGGGAGAAAGGGAGAGATAGAATGGGGTAAATTATCTCACATAAAAGGGGCAAGAAAAAGTGGTTCTCTAGGAAGGGAAGAGGGGGCAGGTGAGGATGAATGAGTAAATCTTGCTCTCATCAGTTTTGACCTGAGAAGGGAATACCATACACACTCAATTGGGTATCTTACCCCACAGGAAAGAAGGAGGAAGAAGATAAAAAAGGGGGATGATAGAAGGGAGGGCAGATAGGGGAGGAGGTAATCAAAAACAAACAGTTTTAAAAAGGGACAAGGTCCAGGGAGAAAATTCAATAAAGGGGGATAGGTTAGGAAGGAGCAAAACATAGTTAATCTTTCACAACATGAGTATTGTGGAAGGGTTTTACATAATGATATGCATGTGGCCTATGTTGAATTGCTTGCCTTCTTAGGGAGGGTGGGTGGGGAGGGAAGAGGGAAAAGAATTTGGAACTCAAAGTTTTAAAAACAGATGTTCAAAAACAACAACAAAAAAGTTTTTGCATGCAACTAGGAAATAATATACACAGGCAATGGGGCATAGAAATTTATCTTGCCCTACAAGTGAAGAAGGGAAAGGGAGATGGGAGGGGAGTGGGGTGACAGATGGGAGGGATGACTGGGGAATGGGGCAACCAGAATATACACCATCTTGGAGTGGGTGGAAGGGTAAAAATGGGGAGAAATTGTGTAATTCAAACTCTTGTGAAAATCAATGCTGAAAACTAAATATATTAAATAAATTAAATTAAAAGAAAATCAGAAAAAAATAACCCTTTGCATCAATGGTGTCTTCAATCTGGTCACTTAATCTCTTTGGTAAATGAGAAATTATGTCTCTTTCATATCAATTAAATTTTTAATGAAGAAAGCATCTTTCTTCATCTCTTTAGAACATTAATCTGTTCCCAAACAAGTGAGAAATCATTCTATATTGTTCACAGAGTTTTAACTTTTTAATTTTATTACAGAAATCTTTTTCTCTCCAAAAATTACCCAAATTCCAGCTGAAAGTTAATGTTTTTTTTTTCCTTTTCATATAAATTAGTAGACCAAATTTAAAAAGATCTTTTTCTACTCCTTTTAAGTGTCAAAATGTTCATCCATAATGCCGGTAGTAACATATCATATGCATAATAATACAGTTTTTTTTTAAATTTAAACAAAATGTTTTTCTCTCCTTTTCAACATCAAATTGTTTAACATGAAAATGTCCTCAAAGAAACAAGAGTACCTTGGAAACTTATATATATATATATATATAGAAATTATGATATTGTGAAGGGAAGATGACAGTTTGGTACTGAATTTGACGTATCAGAAAAATATAAAAATAGAAATATTCAACAGAAAATTGTTTGAAATTGAGTTCATGGGGTAGCAATGGAAACATGCTTATTTTGTTCATCTTCATAAAGGTGATATTTGAAGCTATGGAAGTGGATAGAGCCTAATATAATGCTTTTGACATAAGAAGTAAAAATAAATGCTTGTTGATGGAGTGATTGCTGAGAGAGTTAGAGATAGAAAAGACAGTAAGCATTTATTAATCCGCTACTATGCGCCAGGACCTGTGCCAAGTTTTTCTAATATAACATTTGATCCTAACAACAACCCTGTGAATTAGGTGCTATTATTGTTTTTACAGTTGAGGAAACTGAAGACAAGAGAAGTTGTGACTTTTCAGGGTCACACAACTAATAAAGATCTGAGACAATGTATTTGACACAAGATATTATTATCTTCAAGCTTCTATCTACTTTGGCAACTAGTTACCTCATGGAAATAGTGTCATAGTATAGAGTCAAGCTCTGAAGCAATTGTCTTGTCAAGGCAATTGGATACAGGATCCAACTGATCCTCTTTAATTCAAGAATCTAGAATATAAAAACTAACTAAATATTTATTTTTTTATGAATATACAAAAGTTAAAAAGACAAGAAGAAGACCGAGAATAGAGAGTTGGCTGATGCCAGCAACTAAGAAAGAGAAGACAAAGGGAGTGAAAATGGAGGCTGAAAAGTAGTAACACAGGGAGGGTAGAATATAGGAGAGAGTGAAGATGTCAAAACAATAACCATACTGAAGAGATTTACATATTGATTCAGGTGGCAAAATTTATAATTTATTAGTAATACTTATAATTTTGGCAGGGTAAAAATAACAATTTGTCAACAGTTGACAAGAATATTAAATTGAAATGGTTATACACCGTATGTTAGGCTGATTTGAGCTATGCCTCTTTCTCTAGCTTCCCCTATTCCAAAATGAGGGTATATTTTGTACCACTTACATTGGGTTTGGTTTGTGAAGACTAATCAGGGCCAAATAGAAAGGGAATAACAAAATTGGAAGATAAAATCTGATATCTGATTCCAAGTTCAGCACAATATCTCCTAACTAGCTGTATCTGTTTCATTAGAAAACTAGCTCTATTTTTATTATATTTCCTTTTTTCTTTATCTCATCATTTCCAATAGTTTTATTGGGAGAAATTTTAATAGAGGCATTTTAAAATTACAGTAATTCCAACAAGAATTAGTCAGTTGATAGAAGGTTTTAATACCATTCTGCAGGTTTTCGTTATGCAATGGTTTAAACCCTAACAGAAATAAATTGTGGGAATGAAAACTTCATTGCTCTGTGTGGTAGAAGCAATATTCTAACACCCTACACATTTTCAAGTTTGACTAGTTTGTTTGTGTACCTGTTTTTTTTTTCCTTAAAAAAGTATTGAAACCATCCTAGAGACTAAATTGGTTCAGTTGATTTGGGGTGTTGACAGCACTTTCTGGTTGCCTGCATACAAAACAGCCAGAGGAGCTTTTAGGAGATCTCTGATGCTTGGCTGGCAGACAGCCATAGGCAATTTAGAAGCAGGGGGCTTTCTTCATCTTAGTCAACTCAGTGTCACTGATACATATCCTTGTTAAATATCTGCTGTCTGTTAAAGGTAAGTATATATTGTATTTAGAATTATTTTGGAACAAAACTGATATATTAGGGATGATTATCATGTGGAAGAGGGACACTGGAATGCATATAATAGTAGTTTGCAATTATTTATATGATTGTTATATGGGATAGGAATAAGATTTTTTTATGTTAAGGAAGAAAAAACATAATCATTCATCAATCACCTACTGTTTGCCAGGAACTAGGCTAAGCACTTTATAAATATTATATTTGATACAAAAGCCTGAGAAATAATTGCTATTTTTATTTTTACTTAAGATAAAATAGAGTGAGTCAGTCAGAAGTTTCCTCATCTGTCCAGTATTACAGACCTAGTAAGGACTTAAGGTTGAATTTGAACTCAGGTCTAACCTGACTCCAGGGCCAGTGCTCTATCCACAATGCCATCTATTTGTCCCAGAGTAAAAATCTAGCAGGATAGAGTAGAGTTGAAAAGATGAAAGTTCAGAATTCACCTCAAGAAACACTTACCAATACTCTTAGCTAGAAAAATGGGTCACCTCAGGTAGTAGTGTTTCACTCCATTTGAGAATTTCTGTAATAGAACTAATGACCACTTTTTAGGTTTGTTGGAAAGGTAATTCTCACTCTGGTATTTATTTTTTGGAGAAGGAGGGTGAGGGAATAGGGAGGAAATAAAATATAATAACCAATCATGGAACACATTCTTAAGAACATGAAGGAATGATTCTTTACATGAGAGTAATAAACTAAATGACATTATTATTGATATTAAACAAAATTCAATTAAACAAATGTTTATTATGAATCTTCTTTGTGTAAGTTACTGTATTTACACTGAAGGACAAACAAAGAATATTTCCCTCAATCCAGACCCCAGGATGATGTAAGCAATTATCATTTCCTTGGGAAATGAAAGTGGGGCAGTGAAGTGTGCTAGATATTAATATTCATTGGACTTCAGTTTGTTATCCCAGCTATCTCAGTTACTTGAGAGAGTAATACATCAGAGGGTTAGGGCTTTGAATAGGAAAGGGAAAGTTAATTTGCATCTTTTACTTCTGATTCTTTGAGGTCATGAAGTTTAGATAAACAGATTTTTGCTGTTTTACTTTATGTTCCCAGACCACATGGCCTTCAGACATTAGAGAACCTGAGGGAAAGATATACAGGACTATTATATTGATGGAGAAGTTAAAACAGAACAGTATTGGAACCTGGATGGATGTCAAATAATTGGAAGTTTAACTGGAGTGCTATAATGGCAGCCCCAGAACAAAAATTAGCAATGGTGGCACTAGGGATTGAGGATGGTGAGAGGGCCAAAAGCATAGCTCAGCATTTCTCATAGCACAATAGTGCTCCATCAAAATAATTATACCAGAACTTCTTCCACCATTCCCCAACTGATGGGCATCCTCTCTATTTTTGCCAACACAAAAAAGCTGCTATAAATATTTTTTAACAAATTGATCCCTTTCTTTGGTGTTTGTGGGATACAGAAATAGCAGTGGTATTCCTGAGTGAAAGAGTATGCACATTTTTATAGCCCTTATGCCATACTTGCTAATTACTATCCAGAAAGACTGAATCAGTTTACAACTCCACCAACAGTGCCTCAGTGTCCCAATTTTTCACACATGATCTAACATATCATTTTTCTATTCTTTCATAATAGTCTCTCTCTTCTAATTTCCTCCTCTCCCTCTGTCCACACAGCTGCTCTGCCCAAGGGAATATACATTTTGATCATGAGTCTCACAAGGTATCTTGGGGTTTACTGGTATAGATTACTTTTTTAAGGACCATGACTTAAACACAAATCCCTCTGGCTCTCTTTGATTGACCAACAAAAGATCCCAGCAGAAGATTCATTTGCTCATTCTTTGGGCTCTGAGGGTTCAGAGTGAGTTTAAATAGGAAGTGTTTTTGTTTTGGCCAGAAACTCTGAGGGTTTTCCCTTCCCAGATTTGTGTATTTTTTGTTTATTTGTTCTTTTGACTAGGTAAAAGAGGCTATTCTTTGCCTCATTTCTTACCTAACCTTAATCATTGAATGGGCATTGCCTCAGACAAACTGAGACCTGACACCTAGCTTTTAAAGACTAAGGTCTCCCATTGAATCTGGGGCCATGTCTAGTCATCCTGATTTATATATTGCCACTAGATCCACATGACTCTGGAGGAGACAGTAAGGCTGGTGACTTTACACAGTCTTGCTTCTCTTAAATCCACTTCACTTGCAAGTCAAGACATCACCTTCCTGATGTTATGGTCTTCTTCATAGACAAACAACAGCAACGATAACAACAACAACAGGAAGTTAGCCAGTATGATGTATATGAAGTAGTAACAGAGTTTTGTTTTTTTTAAATTTACAGTTCTTTAATTAATGGTGATTTAGAGCATTTTTTTAACATGACTAAATATAGCTTGGATTTCTTTTTCTGAAAATTGACTATTCACATCCTTTGGCCATATTGATCCATTGGGGAATGGATCTTATTTTTATAAATTTAATTCATTTCCCTATACATTTGAGAAATACAGTTTTTATCAGAAAAAGACTTGCTGTGAATTTCCAGCCCCCCAACCCCAGTTTGTGCTTTCCTTTATTTCTTGTTTTTTGGGGGTTTTTTTTGTTTCTTTGAGCAACAACATTTTTTTAAATTTCATGTTATCAAAATTATCCATTTAATTTCTCATGATCTTCTGTATCTTTGGTTTAGTCATAAGTCATTCTTTTTCCCACAGATCAGACACATACATTTTTGTATGCTGTCATAATTTGCTTATATCACACTTTATGTCTAAATCATTTATCTATTTTGATTTTATCTTGATATACTGTGTATCATTTTGCTTGATATCTACTTTCTAGCAAACTGATTTCCAGTTTTCATAGTAATTTTTTGTCAAATAGTGAGTTTTTTTCCCAAAATCTTGGATCTTTGGATTTATCAAACACTAGATTACAATGCTCATTTAGTATTCTCTGTTACATACTTAATCTATTCCAATGACCCGCCACCCTGTTTCTTAATCAGTGTGGTACCAAATTGTTTGGATGATTACTGTTTTCTAATAAAATTTGAGAACTGGTATAATGAGGCCACTTTTGTTCATGTTTATTTTTCATTGATTCCCTTCATATTCTTTACCCTTTGTTCTTCCAGATGAATTTTGCTATATTTTTTTTGTTTGATTGGTATGGCATTGAATAGGTAAATTAATTTAGGTAGAATTTTCATTTTGATTATAGTGGTTCATCTTAATCATGAGTAATTAATATGTATCCAATAATGTAGAACTGTCTTTTTTGTGGGAGAGGTGTTTTATAATTGTGTTCATATAGTTCCTGGGTTTATCTTGGCAAGTAGACTCACAAGTATTTTATATTGTCTATCATTATTTTAAATGACATTTTTATTTTTATCTATTTCTACTAGACTTTATTGGTAATACATTTAAATGCTGATGATTTTGTTGGATTTATTTTATGTCCAGTAACATTGCTAAAATTGCTAATTGTTTACATTCATTTTTAGTTGATTCTCTAGGATTCCCTAAGTATCATTATCGTATCATCTGAAAAGAGTTACAGTTTTGTTTCCTTATTGCATATTCTAATTCCTTCTATTTATTTTTCTTCTCTTACTGCTACAGCCAGCATTCACACTACAATACTGAATAACAGTGGTGATAATTAACAATTTTGCTTCAAAACTCAACTTACTGGGAAGTTCTTGTTCCTATCTTGTTCCCATGAAAGATAATGTCCGGTGATGGTTTTAGTTAGATGGTACCTACTATTTTAAGGAAAGCTCCATTTATTCCTGTGTTTTCTAGTGCTTTTAATAAGAATAAATATTTTATCTTGTCAAAAGATTTTTTTGCATCTACTGAGATAATTATATGATTCTTGTTCTTGTTATTGATATGATTAATTATAATGATAGCTTTCCTAATATTGAACTAGTATTGCATTCCAGGAATAAATCCCACTCAGTCATAATGTATGATCTTTTTACTCTATTGCTGTAATCTCCTTGCTAGTATTTTAATTAAAACTTTGGCATCAAGGTTCATTAGGGAATTTTGATCTATAATTTCCTTTTTCTGCTTTTCTTCTTCATGATTTAGCTATTAGCACCATATGTGGTCATAAAAGGACTTTGACAGAATTCCTTTGAATGTTTTTTTCCAGATAGCTTTCCCCCCACTGGAATTAATTGTTTTTAAAATGTTTAGTAGAATTCCTTTATGAACCTGTTTGCTTGTGGGAATTTTTTTCTTAGGTAGATCATTGAGGTCTTAATTTACATTTTTCTTAAATATTGTTAAGTATTCTGCTCCCTCTTCTCTTAGTCTGGGCATTTTGTATTTTTGTAAATATTCATGTATCTAACTTAGATTTGCAGATTAATGCCATAAAATTAGGGAAAATTGTTTCTGATAGTTGATTTATTTATATCTCCATTGGTGTTGCATTCCTTTTTTTACATTTATTGGTATAGCTAATTAGATTTCTTCCTTTTTCAGGTAAAATAAACCAACGGTTTATGTATTTTTTCATGAAACCAGTTCTTATTTTTATTCATTGTTATTTTTTTCTTACAAGTTTATTAATCTTTCCTTTTATTTTAAGTATTTTTATTTTGTTTTTTTTTAATTTAAGAATTTTATTTTTTTAATTGCATACCCAAATTATTGTTCTATTCATTTTCCATTTTATTGACGTAGGCATTTAGAAACATAAATTTTCCCCTAATGTTTTGGTGGCAACCCACAAATTTTGATATGTTGTCTCATTTTTGCCATTCTCTTTTATTTTTTTAATTTTTTTATATATATTTTTTTTTATTTTTAGTTTACAACACTCAGTTTTACAAGTTTTTGAGTAGGAAATTTTGTGGCTCTTCGTGTGGCACAATTTACCCTTTCTTACCTCCTCCTTACCTGTTCTCCCAAAACAATCCCTTTGTGCCCATTAATTATGTATTGTATAATCACATCACTTACTTTATACTGACACCCTCGGTCTATGAATATCCTTTTTCAATTGTCATAATAACTGTACTATTCTCAAGACTGATTAATATATATATATATATATATATGTATATGTATGTATGTATATGTATACATATATATATGTATCAAATTTTCCATTGAGCTCCAGCCTTTTCATCAGGAAGGTCTAGAATTCCTTTATTTCTTTGAATGCCCATCTCCTTGCATAAAAAATATGCTCATAGTTGATTCTTAGTTGTAGTCCAAGCTCCTTTGTCTTTCAGAATATCATATTCCAATTCATCCTTTCTTTTATTGTAGAAGTTGCAAGATCTTGCATGATCCTGACTGTAGTTCCACAATATTTGAATTGTTTCTTTCTGGCTGCTGGCAGTATTTTCTTCTTGATTTGATAATTCTGGAATTTGGCTACAATATTCCTGAGAGTTTTCAATTTGGGATCTCTTTCAGGGGGTGATGGTGGATTCTTTCAATGACTATTTTACCCTCTGGTTCTAGGACCTCCAGGAAATTTTCCTTGATGATTTCTTGGAAGATACTGTCCAGGCTTTTTTTTTTTCATTATGGATTTTATGTAGACAAATAATTCTTAGATTGTCTCCCCTGGATCTATTTTCCAGGTCAGTTGTTTTTCCAATCGAATATCTCACACTTCTATTTTTTCTTTCTTTAGATTTTGTTCAACTGATTTTTGATGTCTCATAGAATGGTTAGCTTCCACTTACCCAATTCTAATTTTTAACATATTGTTTTCTTCATTCAGCTTCTATAGTTCCTTGTTTTCCATTTGGTTAATTTTACTTTTCAATGACACATTCTTTCCATTTATATTCTGAACCTCCTTAACCATTTCACCAATTTTACTTCTTAAAGATTTGTTCTCATCAGTGATTTTTGTTTCATTTTGTTCCATTTTTTTACCTCTCTAATTTGGTTTTTAAAGTCCTCCTTGAGTTATTGAAGGAATGCTTTTTGGGCTGGAGACCATTTCACATTCCCTTTTGAGGTTTGAGGTGTGGGTATAGTATGAATGTTGTCCTCTTCTGAATTGGTATTTTGATCTTCCCTGTCACCGTAATAGGAATCAATAGTCTTTGGTATTCTGGTCTTGTTTTCATGGTCTTTTTTTCTCCCTGTCTTCTAAAGTGGATCTCTGCTTTTAGGGCTCAGGGAGGTCTATCCCAAACTTCTTGTCCTGGGAACTGTGGGCCTATTCACTGGCTTTGTGTGCTGTGGCCTCTGGTTTCATGAGATGTGGAAGAGGAGTGGTCTGGCTGCTAAAAGTCTCCTCTTCCCCTAGGGCTGCGCTACAGAATGAGTGGGCTCACACTTTGTCTGTGATGGTGTCTGCCACTTCCCTTGGCTATGCAAAGGCATGTCTGGGGTCCTGGTATTGATGTTTGCTAGCTCCATCCCACAGAGGCTCAGGAACTCCCACTATTCTGCTGAGGTGGGGCCTGCTGGGACACCTCTCTTCCTGCACTAGTCTCCTTCCACCACCACAAGAAAGGGCCTCTCCCCAACTTCTTGAGCTAAAAAGCTACTGAAGGTCCACTTGTAGCTCCTCAGTTTCAGAGTTTCTCCTAAGGGAATATTGTCTGGGTGAGGAAGGGAGGGATGAGATCCATTTTATCTGGTCATCATGGCTCCTCAATGTTCAGGAAGCCAAGTTTCAAACCTTTAGACTGTGCGCTGGAGGCCTCAGGGGTAGCTACTCCCATGGCTGCAGGCTCTGTGCTGGTGTCTCCCATAGCTCCAATGGACTCCTGTCCTAGGCTGAAAGTCCTGGGGATAGCTGCTGTAGAGGATACTTCTGTCCTGGGCCTGCTCCTGCTCACACATTTCACATGTCCCGTACTCTTCCAGACTGGCACACTGGCTGGGTTTCTGTGCTGCTCCCATTTGGTATGGTCCAGTGCCATTTCAGTTCTCCTGCCCCACTCAGTCTACTAGGGGCTTCTAACTCTCTAAAATCTGCTCAGATTCACTTTTCTCAAGGTATCTGAGAATTTGTGAGAGAGATCAAGCAGTTCCCTCCTTTCACAGCAACATTTTGGCTGTGCCCCCCATTGTCTTCTATTAATTATTGATTGTTTCTATTGTTTATTCCTTAACCCATTCATTCTTTGCTTTAGAATTTAGTTTACAAGTAATTTTAATCTTTGTTTCCTTGGCTCTTAAATGAATATAAGTTTAACACATTATGGTCTGAAAAAAGATGTATTTATTATTTCTGCTTTTCTGCATCAGGGTGTGAGGTTTTATGCCTTAATACATTGTCAAGTTTTTTGAAGGTGCCATATACATTTGAGAAAAGGATAGTCCCTTCTATTTCCATTTAATTTTCTCCAAAAATTTGTCATGACTGTTCAAAGCTATAGATTTTTTTTTGCACTGCTGTATTAAGAGCTAGTTGGGGGCCGGGTGTTCCATACATTTCTGGTGCTATCAAGGTGGTGTGATCCAAGGACAGGTATGGTCATTGCTTTCCTGGCCTGAATTTTGTTGTTTACCCAGGAAGTGACCTTGTTTCTCTAATCCTTGTGGATATAAAACTGTGACCAGGTCCTCTGCTTTCTTGCAACCAAAAGCACTAGTGCTTCTTACTGTTTTGGATCTGAGACAAGTACCCCTCATTTATTGTGAGACACTATATGCATTTTCTCAAACATAAAACTGTGCTCATTGCCCTTTTCTACTTTAACTGCCAGTACTAGTACTCCTATCTTCCTTGGAACTGTGACCAATGCTTCTTCTTCCCTGTATCCACAGACATTAGTGCTTTTTTTTGGCACTGGAGTTGAAACCCAGAATTCCATATGATCAGTGCAACAGGATTCTGTACCCACTGCCAGAAAAAAAAAAGATTTCCTGTAATCTCTTTCTTTCCAATCATCTCACTGTATTACTATCTCTAATCTGAGAGCTCCTGAAGTTGCTGCTGACACTGTCAACACTTCCAAGGTCTGTGGCTGGTTTTGCTGCAATGTGCCCTGGGCTCTGGACAGGCCTCCTCCCTGATGTCACAGATATCTCCTGCCAACCTTCTAAGTTGCCTTAGACTGCAAAAATGTCCCAGCCCAAACTTGCTGTCTGTTCTACTTCAGAATTCTAATAGGTGTTATTTTAAAGTTGTTTAGAGGGCAATGTTGGAAAAGTTCAGCTGAGTTCCTCTCTCTACATCACCATCTGCTTTTCAAATGTAATAATAATTATTGAAAATAGTCTCTCAAATGTCTCAAAATATCATTCCTGACCTAGGATAGAAAAATTAAAATTATATTAAATTACATATTCCTTGAAACTTTGCATCTTGTTTACTCATCAAACACAAGTAATATTTTCAGGGCCACATATGGAATAGATTTCTTCAGCTACTGTTCTTTTGTCTCTCTTCTCAAGTATTTCAATTTCTTCTTCTCTCAGTGATGATTTATCCTTCCTTTCATCTAGTAGACTAGTATGCATTTCCTTGCTATGGTCAGAAATCTAAAACATAAATATCCATGTTTTTAATTTTAGTATTTCCCAAAGTTGAAAAACTATTTCTTAATGTTGAGTCAAGCATTATTTTGGAGTAACTATCCTTCTAGCTTTATTACAATTTTGATGACCTTATAAAATTATTATAAAATGTTACTGTCTTCATAAATGAATTTTAACATCTGGATTTTGTTGTGCTCCATTCTGCCAAAAATAAACGTTAAAAGAATTTACAGTTTGGTGAAAATATTCTGAGGCCATAACCTCTCAAAATTCTAGGTTTAAGTCTCCCCTATCTCCCACACAGAGCACTGATTCTCCTTCACTTGAAGCAGAAGTAATGGTTTTTCCAAGTATCAAATTCCTGGAAATTATTCCCATTGAAATTCCTCATCTCCATTCACAGACTATCTTTCCATATAGGAAAATTCTTCAATAGGATTCCCTTCTAACATGAATACAAGATAGTGCCATGCCTCTTCTCTTTCTCAGTCCTTCCCAAATATCATATGCCCTTTTCATCTTGAAGGTCTACAAGATTTATTTACCTTTCATTATTAACCTTTGACTTGCATGTTACCCTCTTTCTTCATCCTCTCTCCATCTGTTTGTTTCCTCATCCCATTCTGTATTTTTGGCCTTCACAAAACATTAATTCCCCCGTAGGTAGAGTGATAGATGGGCTAAAGCAGATTTTGGGCAACTGGCAGGTCTCAAATCTGTTGTGGAGTTAGGTTAGGGGAATGTCTATCCAAGTATGTGAAGACTTCCCTGGGAGAACGGGTGAATGATAATAATTTGTTCCAACAGCTATGAGAACAGTTGGAGCAGGTATTGCAGAACACTTAGAGCTTGATCAGGCAATGAAGACATGAAGGTCATCCCCTGCATCTCTGGCCATCACCCAGTTATCTTGACTTTTGTTTTGCCACTGGACTTGATGTTTTCTTTTAACATTATTGTTTGTTTGTTTTGCTTTTCTTCTTTCAGGTTTACCTTCCCTTCTGTGTGTTTACATTTCCAATGAGTTGTTTTATTTTTCTCCTTTTGTTTCTTTGTTGAGATTCACTCTGGACTTTCTAAACACCCTGGTTCCCTGTTCTGGTTTCCTAGAAGTCTCCTCCTCAATCGACCCTCATTCCTTCCCTACAGAATGACCATGTGTGCCTGAAATTTATATTAACTACACACCAAAACTCTCTCTTTGAGTACTTGCAGTCTAGGTCTATCTACTCTACATGTATCTTAGCCTCACTTAATAAAACTCTTCATTTATTTCACAAGGCACTGAAACTCCCTGATTTCTTCTCATTCTGGGAAGGGGAATTTAGGTGCCAAGGGCCTCAGTTTGCAGTGCCAGAGAAAGTATATAGTCCTCAGTATTAGTCATGTGACCTAGAATTTGAGTGCTTTGCACGCTAACGGTTGGACCCAAGAAAAGTGGTTTTTTTTTGTTTTTTTTACTATTGTCAATTGGTTCCTCCTCTTCTCTCTCTCTCTCTCTCTCTCTCTCTCTCTCTCTCTCTGTCTCTCTCTCTCTCTCTCTCTGTGTGCGTGTGTGTGTATGTGTGTATGTGTATTTTTCAGATTCTCTAAAGAATTGGAATACCAGGTCCTCATTAAGTGATCCCTAAACAAACGATATCTTTTTTAATCATTAGTTAAATGATAAAAGTTCAAAGCAAAGTCACTAAATGAAATGGTATGGAAATGAAAGTAGCAATAAAATATTTTCTCCACAAACTTAGGACAAAAATAAACAACAACAGTTAGAAGAGTGGACACACATAGGGAATATTCATAGAAATATACAACAAAAAACAACATATGGTTAAGTCATACGCAAGGTAGAGGTAGGTAAAGAGAACATTATAGTGCCACAACTCCAAGCCTCCAATCCTGTTTTTTTTTTTAATTTAAATTTATTTATTTAACATATTTGGTTTTCAGCATTGATTTTCACAACAGTTTGAATTACAAATTTTCTCCCCATTTCTACCCTCCCCCCCACTCCAAGATGGCTTATATTCTGGTTGCCATGTTCCCCAGTCAGCCCTCCCCTCTATCACCCCCCTCCCCTCTCATCCCCTTTTCCCTTCCTTTCTTGTAGGGCAAGATAAATTTCTATGCCCCATTGCCTGTGTATCTTAGTTTTTAGTTGCATGCAAAAACTTTTTTTGTTTTTGAACATCTGATTTTAAAACTTTGAGTTCCAAATTCTCTCCCCTCTTCCCTTCCCACCCACCCTCCCTAAGAAGTCGAGCAATTCAACCTAGGCCACACATGAATCATTATGTATAACCCTTCCACAATACTCATGTTGTGAAAGGCTAACTACATTTTGCTCCTTCCCAACCCATCCCGCTTTATTGAATTTTCTCCCTTGACCCTGTCCCCTTTCCAAAGTGTTTGTTTTGATTACCTCCACCCCCATCTGCCCTCCCCTCCATCATCCCCCCCCCTTTTATTTTTTTTATCTTCCTCCCTCTTCTTTCCTGTGGGGTAAGATACCCAACTGAGTATGTATGGTATTCCCCCTCAGGACAAATCTGATGAGAGCAAGGTTCACTCATTCCCCCCTCACCTGCCCTCTCCCCTCCTCCCACAGAACTGCTTCCTCTTGCCACCTTTATGGGAGATAATCCAGCCCATTCTATCTCTCCCTATCTCCCTCTCTCAGTATGTTGCTCTCTCATCCCTTAATTTCATTTTATTTCTTTTAGATATCTTCCCTTCATCTTCAACTCACCCTGTGTCTGCTCTCTCTCTTTTACATATACATATATATATATATATGTATATATATATATATATATATAAACACACAATATATATATATATACATACACACACATACACATAGATATATACATACATACACATTCATTTGTATATATACATAAACATATATATATATATATATATATATGCATATTCCCTTCAACTACCCTAATACTGAGGTCTCATGAATCATACACATCATCTTTCCATGTAGGAATGTAAACAAAACAGTTCAACTTTAGTAAGTCCCTTGCAATTTCTGTTTCTTGATTACCTTTTCATGCTTCTCTTGATTCTTGTGTTCGAAAGTCAAATTTTCTATTCAGTTCTGGTCTTTTCACTGAGAAAGCTTGAAAGTCCTCTATTTTATTGAAAATCCATATTTTGCCTTGGAACATGATACTCAGTTTTGCTGGGTAGGTGATTCTAGGTTTTAATCCTAGCTCCATTGACCTCCGGAATATCGCATTCCAAGCCCTTCGATCTCTTAATGTAGAAGCTGCCAGATCTTGGGTTATTCTGATTGGGTTTCCACAGTACTCAAATTGTTTCATTCTGGCTGTTTGCAGTATTTTCTCCTTGATCAGGGAGCTCTGGAATTTGGTGACAATATTCCTAGGAGATTTCTTTTTGGGATCTATTTGAGGAGGCAATCGATGGATTCTTTCAATTTCTATTTTGCCCTGTGGCTCTAGAATATCAGGGCAGTTCTGCTTGATAATTTCTTGAAAGATGGTATCTAGGCTCTTTTTTTGATCATGGCTTTCAGTTAGTCCAATAATTTTTAAATTATCTCTCCTGGATCTATTTTCCAGGTCAGTGGTTTTTCCAAGGAGATATTTCACATTGTCTTCCATTTTTTCGTTCCTTTGGTTCTGTTTTATAATATCCTGATTTCTCATAACGTCACTAGCTTCCACTTCCTCCAATCTAATTTTTAAAGTAGTATTTTCTTCAGTGGTCTTTTGGACCTCCTTTTCCATTTGGCTAATTCTGCCTTTCAAGGCATTCTTCTCCTCATTGGCTTTTTGGAGCTCTTTTGCCATTTGAGTTAGTCTGTTTTTTAAGGTGTTGTTTTCTTCAGTGTATTTTTCAGCATTTTTTTGGGGGTCTCCTTTAGCAAGTCATTGACTTGTTTTTCATGGTTTTCTCGCATCCTTCTCATTTCTCTTCCCAATTTTTCCTCTACTTCTCTAACTTGCTTTTCCAAATCATTTTTGATTTCTTCTATGGTGTGGGGCCAGTCCATGTTTTTCTTGGAGGCTTTTGTTGTAGGCTCTATGACTTTGTTGTCTTCTTTAGGCTGTATGTTTTGGTCTTCTTTGTCACCAAAGAAAGAATCCAAAGTCTGAGACTGAATCTGGGCACGTTTTCGCTGCCTGGCCATATTCCCAACCAACTAACTTGACCCTTGAGTTTTTCAGTGGGGTATGACTGCTTGTAGATTACAGAGTTCTATGTTCCATGTTTGGGGGGGAGGTGCCAGCTCTGTCAGACCTTCACTCCTCCTTCCCCAAGAACCCCCAGTCCAGACTGGGCTTAGATCTTCAGCAGGCTGTTGCACTCCTGCTCTGATCCGCCACTTAATTCCTCCCACCAGGTGGGCCTGGAGCCGGAAGTAACAACAGCTGTAGCTGCCCTACCTCCACTGCCCCCGGGGCTGGAAGCTGAACCGCGAACTCCTTCCACTCCCACAGCTTTTCCCACTAACCTTCTCCGCAGTCTTTGGTGTTTGTGGGTCGAGGGGTCTGGTAACTGCCGTAGCTCACATATTCAGGGCGCTAGGGCCCCCTCCACCTGGCTTCTGGTCTGGATGGTCCACGCCGCTCAGGCTGGACTCTGCTCCACTCCGTTCCCAGCTCCCAGCTCCCAGCTCCAAGCTCTGTGTGGGATAGACCTCACCCAGAGACCATCCAGGCTGTCCTGGGCTGAAGCCCTGCTTCCCTCTGCTGTTCTGTGGGTTCTGCCATTCTAGAATTGGTTCAGAGCCATTTTTTATAGGTTTTTGGAGGGACTCGGGTATGGAGCTCACTCTAGTCCCTGCTTACCAGCTGCCATCTTGGCTCCGCCCTCTCCAATCCTGTTTTTTACTGATATATTATCACCAGGCTATTTCCCAATTTCTTTCAACTTTGACCTTTCAGTGCCACATCATGGAGCTCAGCTGGATCTTTCTCAGCTGGCTTCAGTTTTGGCTAAGGCTCTTAAATCCACCCTCAGCCCAGGTGTTTAGTGCTTAGAATTAGGCAAACTTCTTTTTTTTTTTTTAAATTTCCTTGCTAATCATCTCAGCCCCAATCTTTCCTTTGACTTCCTTTTTTATAATTAGGATTTTTCATTTTTAGTTTACAACTCTCATTTCCACATAATTTTAAGTTCCAGATTTTCTCCCCCCCCCCCACTCCCTGCCCAAGATGACAAGGAATCTGATATATCTTCTACATATAGTTTTCATTGAACTTATTTACACATTAGTTAAGTTGTAAAGAAGAATTATGACCAATGGAATGAATCAGGACAAAGAAGAAACAAAACCAAAAAAACAAAAACAAAAACAAAAACAAACAAAAGAGAAAAATAACAAAGGGAAAAAAAGGAGAGCAAACAGTGTGCCTCAATCTGCGTTCATAATTTGTAGTTCTTTCTCTGGATGTAGATAGCTCTCTCCATCATTACTCCTTTGGAGTTGTCTTTGCACCTTGTATTGCTGAGAAGAGTGAAGTCTATCAGGGTTAGTCATCACAGAATCCATATATCTGTGGTTGTGTATAATGTTCTCCTGGTTCTGCTCTGCTCACTCAGCATTATATTGTGTAGGTTTTTCCATGTTATTATGAATTGATTTCCTTTTCCAGAGGCTTAGGTACCTCTGCTAAAGATCTTTTCCTAGGCTTTGGTAAGAATTCCATGTTATACTCCCTACCCCCACCCCCTTTTTAAGTCTCTGAATTCTAGCAAATAAGTCTCATCAATATTTAACCAGTCACTACCACATAACTTTGAGGCTCACAGTTTAACAGTTCTTTTTTCAAACTTGAGTCTTTTCTGTTTGCCCATGTAGACAAGTTGATTGGGAAAATGTCACAAAGAGAAAACTAACTGAAACAAACAGAAAAAATAAAAATAAATAAATGAAACAACCACAACTGCCTCTTTCTTCAGTTTATCTGTATGTCCAGCCTTTTATATGGAAATACCTCCATCTAAAAACTAAGAAGATCTTTAAGGCAAATGCTTAGATCTCCAATTCTTTGTACTTCTGTCTTAGTGAACATATTGTTATAGAGATGTGGTTGGCACCCTGGTCCAGCATAGTGATGAGGTGTAAAACAGAGCACTGGTTCAACAACAACTGAAAGTATAATTAGGGGTGTGACAGTGCCTAATAATTTCTAATAACTGGAAGGTTTTGGGTAGTCGATTTTCTGGTAAGGGCAGAGCCTTTGATGCTGAACCCATTAAGGGACAGTTCTGCCTGTATTTTTCATATGGCAACTCTTTGGAACTCTGCAGTCATAACCCTAATTATATGCACAGGATGATTATAACTCTAAAACCCCAAAAAGGTATTTTCAACGAAAACTTGAGTATTTATATTACATATGTGTGTATGTGTCATATGTATTACTAACATTTACACTGAAAGACTTCATAATGCTCAATGTCAAACAAAACACACAAAAGAGTGTCTTCTTCAAATATGAAGAGTTTCTTTTTAAAGGTCAATCAGAAGAGCTAAATTCATGTAGTATCCATTCCTATTTTCTGGTGTTTAGGTTTCTACATTGCACATTAAAGAACTCCTCAGGTTAGTTTTGGATATGTCAGTGAAACATTACCTATAACATATACAATACTACTATATGTTATGATTGTCACCTAGAACATTTCACATCATACCAACATATTTCCCTTTACATTCAATTTTAAAATAGATCTGTGTCACACTGTTTTTTAGGTTTTTTTTTCCTATTATATGGTATTTTTGTTAATCATCAAGACTGTTTGAAGACTTAATCCTTTTTGAAATAACTTTTCCTTTATTACCTCTGGTAAAGGTATGTTTTGACATTTTTTTTAAAAAAAAGTAATTACTCTGCTTCCTTTCATGCCATTGGCTATTTCCTTTAGATGAGGAATTTTGCCTAGATTCACTTGGGGTCTATTATTTAAGTACAATTTTGCAACATGTTGATAATTTCTTTTCCCTGACTGCAAATGATATTCATTTGATTGTTGGTGGTTCTAATTTTAAAAATTTAATGAATAATTCAGGCCTACATAAGTGACTTTATTTCCCTCAAGGCATTTCCATTTTCTTTCCTGTTCATTTTCATTTTCCTTATTAAAACTGAGCTAAATCATTATGCTTCAATACTTCAAGGATATGTGATTTCATCAATGTGGGTATGGCCCTCCACTGACATAGGTCATAGACCCTCTGTGAGTTACAGTGTTTTGTAGAGTTGTGATGGCTGAAAATTCATTATGCTGGGGCCAAACTGGTGATTAGCCTTTCTGAACTTATCTAGACCTGTACATGGATCACCAACATTCAGTCTGTCACTATGCTGTACCAGAAATATTTCCAAACTGGGAGGAATTGATCAATACTGTGCTCTTCTAGCACTTTCATTGAGTGTCCAGGCTCAAGTCTCCATTTTGGCATCAAGAATAAGATATTCATAACTTCACAAAACAAAATAGAATTGATTTTTGAGTTTGTTTGGTTCTTTTTTATAAAATCAACTTTTTTAATGTTAGGGATCTTTGTAATTATTTCCTGTGCATTGATAACAATGCTTTAGGTTTCTCCCTAAGAAATGAGAGTATCCTTTTATTATATTAAATTATATCATTTTTCTTAACATCAGGGTTAAGAGGTATAGATATTATAAATTACATTTTACAAGTGGGTAAAATGAATAAAATCATTTTACTGAGATCCTTCATTTAGAAATGTTAGAGATTGTAGAAGTCTTTTAATCCAACTTTCAATTTGCATTTGGTCAGGTCAGAAATGTATAATAACTGGACTGAAGTCATATAGGTAGTAAGTAGCAGTTAGGAATTAAACCTAAGGCTTCTCATGTGTCATTTTCTTTATCTTAATCCAAAAAAATATCTATCAACATAATCAAATGATAAATGAATTCAATTACAATACATATAGAAATATACAGTAGAGTGATTGGTGTTCGTATAATACTACCTTTTGAATATTGAGAGGGATGATTTACAATACCAATAGTTTCTGGATAATTTCTGCAATTCCTATGAATCCACAGAATCAAATTTTGAGTATGCTTTGTTTTGCTTCACAACTTATTTACCTTCACATATATCTTTGAGGTAAGGTTCTATTTTCTTTTACCTTAAAGAAATATTCTTTTACAGTAGTCCTTTCTCCTCCAAACATGCAGATGGTTTATTTTGAACTGTTCTTTTACTCATTCTTAATTGCATTTCTTCAATTCAAATCTTTTTTATTAACATTTTTTAAAGAACTTATTTTTTTAAGGTGAATAACATTTTTAAAAAGTTCTCCATACTTATTGCTATGTATACTAATAATAGAAATTATTGCTAATTTGGCTCACCTATGCATTTCCTCTGTCATTTTAATGTCCACATGCAGATTATCAATTAGGGTTCTATGCTCTTGTGATAAAAATAAAAAAAGTACCTAATAATAAATACTTATATTATTATATCATATCTTCCATTTTACTAGGCAAAACAAAAATGGTACAGATTTATACAACTATGCAAATTAAATTTAAATAGAATTAGCAGAAATAAATAAGAAAGAAAAAATGTAATTTCAGGGGGAGGGCAGTTATCATTTGAGGATGTTAGGATGATCTTCATATGGAGCAAGTTATTTGAGCTACAACTTCCTGGAAGAGAGGGATTAGGACCATGGGAAGTTCCATGGCTGGACATACACACATAATGATATACAGACATGTATAGATGCATATATATATATATACACATATATATATATATACATATATATACACATATATATCATACTTATATACAGACAAGTATGGATGCATATAAATATATATGTGTAACTATCCATATCTTTCTACATATATACATATATGTGCATGTATGTGTGTATTTATTATATATAGATATTGATAGATAGACAGACAGACAGACAGACAGATAGACAGACAGATAGATATCAATAACCATGTGTTGTTTTTTTTTCTCCCCTGGCTTCAAAATAGGTCATTAAGTTTTCCATTCTAATTGAACGAGCTCTTTGAAAAAAAAAAATGGGTTTTTCCTTAATTTGTATCCCAAGCATTTATCATAGGGCCTGGTACATAATAGAAATTAAAAAGAAATTGTTGAGTGACTGATCAACTTGCTAAAGTTGCTTGTTGCAAGAAAAATTTGAAAGAATAAAATCCTTTACTAACCTCAAAATATACAATAATTGGGCTTTGTTGAATTTATTAATTTTATTTTGTAAGATTGAGAAATTCCACTGAGCTACTATTTTAAAAAAAATAAGGATTTGTCACAGCATGCTATTAACCCTGGCTAATGGACCCTTTCCTGAAGACTAGGTCCACTTTTACAACTAACCTGGGAACACTTAAAGTATGGAAGACCAAAAACAAATTCCTTAGTCTGAGGATCAGATTAGCTAAATTAAAAGAAACACAGAATACAAAACAATGTAGACACAGATCAGTTGAAGAAAAACAAAACAACCAACTGTTGCATATTCATTTAAGGAAATGTTATTGTGTAATACAAAATAGAAATGCTAGGAATTCAAAGAATGTATGCATTGATGAAGAATAAAATAATCAAATGAAGTGAAAAACATGTGTAAAAACTAAAATAATATGAATTAAGTACGAATAATTGAAAAACCAATGATTATCACAGAGAAAACATTATAAATAGAATCCTTTCCTTATAGCAAAGAAATGGGATGCTAGCCATGTAAAACATGCAATCTCTGTATCTGATGTTTATGCTTAATTGTTTCTCTTAATTAGAAGGTATGGGGTTCACTCTCCAGGGAGAAAGAATGTCCAGAATTACTTACCGTGATGTAAAAACAAAATAAATTATTATTATCTATATAAACAAATTCAGATATTTTCATAACCAGGTTGACCTCAAAATGATAAATTCTTTTGGTCACAGGAAATCTCCATGGTCCATCTGTTGAGTCTTACAAGTTGCAGTATGCTTCAGAACTAAAAATGACACATATTATCTTGAAGTTCTTAAAGCATTGACTTAATCAAATGTTATTAGGTTAGTAACAACATGCTAAGCTTCACATACAAATGCAAAGTGAAGGAAGAGATTTGTTTATTAAATAAAGGGATTTTTATTGAGCATCTATTATGTTTAAAGAATTGAATTAAAATGATGTGTGTATAAACAATATTGAATTGCTTACCTTCTCAAGGAGGGTAGGTGGGTAGGGAAGAAGGGAGAGAATCTGGAACTCAAAGTTCTAAAACAATTGCTCAAAATAGTTATTACATGCAACTTGGAAATAAGATATACAGGAAATGGGGTATAGAAATCTATCTGGCTCTACAAGACAGTAAGGGGGAAGAGGATGGTGGGGAGTGGGATGATAGAAGGGAAGGCAGACTGGGGAAAGGGGAAATCAGAATACATGCCATCTTGAGGTGGAGAGGAGGGTAGATATGCGGAGAAAATTTGTAACTCAAAATCTTGTAATCTTGTGGAAATGAATGTTGAAAATTAAAAATAATCTTTCCAAAAGCACTAAATTAAAAACTACTATGGATACAAATTTACATTGATATGAACTGCTTTCTTCTAAGAGCTTACCAGTCAAGTACAGCAAATAAAAAGTGTCCTGGAATAATAGCATGAGGTACTATCAAGATAAATGCCAGAGGCAATCAAATAAACCAATCAATAAATACAAAATGGATGCAAGATATCCATGAATTAAGAGAGGAAGGCATGAGTAGCTGGGAGGATTGTCTCATGCAAGTGGCAGTGTTTGAACTGAGTCTTGAAGAAAACCAGGATTTCAGGAGAAGTGATTTAAGAGATCAAGAGGGACAGCCAGCTCAAAGCCATGGAGATGGGTGATGGAAACTTATCACATGGGAAGATTAGTCATTAAAATAATATAGTTACAATTTAAAGTGGAGGAGATTAATGTATAACAAAGAAAAATGGATAAGGACCAAGTTGTGAATAGCTTTCTATACCGAATATATATTTTATATGTTGTTGTTGAGTAATGTTCAACTCTTCATGACCCCATTTTGGGGTTTTCTTGAAAAAGATATTGAAGTAGTTTGCCACTTTCTTCTCCAGTTAATTTTACAGCTGAGGAACCTGAGGCAAACAGTTTTAAGTGACTTGTCCAGGGTCACCCAGCTAATAAGTGCCCAAGGTAAGATTTGAACTCATGATTCTTTCTGACCCTAAGTCTGGCATTCTATCTGCTGTGCCACCTAACTACTCAGGTACTTATTTAGGGTATTCAAAAGTCTTAGTAGTGTTTTAAGCTATTAAAGCAGCTAAGTGATGCAGTGGATATAGTTCTGGACCTGGAATCAAGAAGATCTGGGTACAAATCTAGTCTTGAATACTTCTTAACTGTGTGGTCCCATTGAAGTCACTTAACTGCTATTTCCCTTGGTTTCCTCAACAAAGTTTTACATCTGGTAAAATGCCTGGCACATTGTAGATGCTATAAAAATGCTTATTCTCTCACTTCCCTTTTCTATATAACAGCACTAAAACTTTTTGGATATTTTCTAATTTAACCTGATAGTGACAGAAAGCCACTAGAGTTTATTGAGCTTTGGGTGAGGTGGGGTTACATTTTCAGGTTTACGCTTTGGGAAAAATCACTTTGTCAGATGTGTGGAGGATTGAATGGAGTGAGCAGAGATTGAGGCAGCACCAGCAATTAGGTCAATACAATAGTCCAGAAAAAAATAATGAAAGATGGAACTGTGTGAATGGAGAGATAATATATGTGAAGCATGTTGTGGAAACCAAAGCTACTGGAGTTTAGAGAGGAGAAAAATCATTTCTAGCCAGAGATATCAGTAAGGATACTGGAAGACATGAGATTGAAGCTGAAACCTAATGGATCAAAATAATTTTGACAAAGGGGATAAAGAAGATAGACTTATTAGCTGAATGACATTGGGAAAATCATTTAATCTCATAGCCACTTATAAAATGGGGATAATAATAGCAGTTATTTACCCAGTTTTTTTATGAAGATAAAAAGATAATGTGGTTAACACATTCACAAACTTTAAAATGTGGTGTAACTTCTAGCTGTCAATGTCTTTGAAATTTAGAAAAGAAGATAATATGTGCACTAGTTGGGACATTCTCTGTAGGAAGAATGGCATGAGTAAATGCCTGAAGATGTATGATATGCAGACAAATTTTCTTATAATTGAAGACACAGTCAAAAAGACATATTGGGGACAAAACTATGTATTAAAGAAAATGACAGACCAGACCTGTGGAGAAGACACTAGGCAGTAATTGACAATACCTATTGCCGTCACTTCAAATTATTACTGTCTTTGCAATTCATTCATTGCAGGCATGTGTGTAAGAAAAGATGCAGGGAAGAAGGAAGTATTTAGGCAGTGAAAATGTATACAATAGGAATCTGACACAATTCTTTGCCTAGATGCCAGAGGCTTTTATGAGGTGGACAGGTAATGTAGTATACAGAGCACCTAAATTCAAATCCTGCTTCAGTTCCTTATTAGCTGAGTGACTCTGCACAAGTCACTTTTTTCTCACAACCTCAATTTCTTCAGCTATAATATGTGGATAATAAGAGCAATTATTTCCCAGGCTTTTTATAAGGATAAAAAAGATAATGTGGTTAAAACATTCATAAACTTTAAAGTGTGATATAAATTCTAGGTGCTATTTTTTTTAATCGAAAAACAAAAAATTATTTAGCTTTCATTTTATAGTTTCAACAATTCATCATAAAAAAATTAAGTAGTAGAAAACACACTAATTTGAGTATCACAACATCTAGGTTCTATTCTTGATTCTTTTATTAATTAGCTATGAGACCTCAGGCAAATTATTTCATTTTAGAGTCATCTGTAATATCTGTAATAAAGACATTGAGGAATGAATGAAATATTTGCAGCCTATTCCAGTTCTAAAATGTTATTATTTCAACTAATAATACACCTTCTTATGGGTGTGTTGTACCACAGGTTGTTTTATTAGACATTTTCTGGAAGTGGATTCTTCATCAACATAGCTTGATATTTTAATTTATTTTTCAAATAACAAAAATTTATTTTCTCTCCTATTCCACATTGGGGGAAAGAAAGAACATGAATTCTTATAACAAACATGCACAGACAAGCAAAACAAATTCCAACATTTGCTATACCCAAAATATATGTTTCAGTCTGCATTTTGAATTCCTCATATTTTTGTTAGGAGGTACGTAACATTCTTAATCTCTGTTCCTATAGATTGGTGCTTGGTCATTTCATTAATCTAAGTTCTTTAATAGTATTATTGAATAAATTCTACTTAACTCTGAATTGGTTTATATAAGTTTGTTTAAAAGTGTCCTTTTCATGATTTCTTAAAGCATTTTCCAACACTTCATAGGATATATACCTTCACAACGAGCTGGGTTATTTCTTCTTAGGGTTTCCATTTTGCTGGTTCTAACTTAACTAGAATAGTGCTCCTATGAGGTTTATCTCTCTGATATCTATGGTTCTTTCCCTATCTTGAGTTGGGAAAATGATTTACAAAAGGAAAGTACTGAGATTAGTAAAGTTTGTTTGTTTGTTTGTTTTTTCTCTGAGTTAGTTAGATAATTGCTTCATTTTATCTCTTTATTATCTTCATGAAAGGCCTTAGCTGGGCCTTGCATGCAGCATAGAAAATACATATAATGTCATAAGATTGGCAACTCATATAACATGCTGTTTTTATTACTGCTATTTATCTGTCTTGTGACCTGGGTCAAAGCACTTAGCCTTGTAGTACCTCAAAGTAGCTATCTACACAATAATTCTTTGAACCTATCTCATAAGTGCACAGGGAAGATTATTCACAAAGTGCTGACAAATGTTTCTAAGTCACTTGGAAATGAATTATAGTAGGGCTACTCAGAAGAGCCTAGGGTTCTAAATCTTGATTCTGTGTTTACAGATGTGTGACTTCTGACATGTGTCATAACCCATGTCTGCTGAAGGCATATGTGCTACAGAATTCAAAAATCTTTTATGACTCTTAACACTCTCCTGATATTTTAAAGAAAAGCATGTTGTCACAAAATCTATACTTGCCTTATTTAAACCAGAGATACTGAGCAGTGGACATTTCAACTGAAAATTAATTAATTTGGTGAGGAAAGATAATATTTTAGCCTTCAATAAATAAAATTAAATAAATACCTAATTGAATGAAGAGATTTTTTTACTATAGATTCTGGTCATGTTTAAGAGATATGAATCAAGATTTTTACAATAATCGCTGGAAATAAGTATTATTAAAAATTATATTGTGAATATAAAACATTCCATCTTGGTGATCTTTTTATTTTCACTGGCTGTCTCCCATGTCCTCAATGCTTTACCCTTGTCCCTACCTCCTGACTACCCTTTTTTCTTTCAAGTAAGCTAAAATTCCATATTTAAAAAAGTGATTTCTGATCTCCTTCTGTTTAGTCCCTTTCTGCTCTGAGATTATTTCCAGTTTATATGGTATATATATATACATAGTTGTTAGAATGTCATGTCCCCCATCAGACTATTTTGATTTTCCTAAATACCACATCTCTCCTGTCAGATTGGCTAAAATAACAAAACAGGAGGATGATAAATGCTGGAGAGGATGTGGGAAAATTGGAACATTGTTACATTTCTGGTGGAGTTGTGAAGTGATCCAGCCATTTTGGAGAGCAATTTGGAACTACGCCCAAAGGGCCGCAAAAATGTTCATACCCTTTGACCCAGCAATACCACTTCTAGGGTTGTATCCCAAAGTGATCACACAAGAGGGAAAGGGACCCATATCTACAAAAATATTTATAGCAGCTCTTTTTGTGGTAGCCAAGAATTGGAAATCAAAAGGGATGCCCATCAATTGGGGAATGACTGAACAAGCTGTGGTATATGAAGGTAATGGAATACTATTGTGGCATAAGAAATGGGGTTGATACGGACTTCGTAACAACCTGGAAAAACCTACACGACATAATGCTGAGTGAGCAGAGCAGAGCCAGGAGAACATTGTACACAACCACAGATATATGGATTCTGTGAGGACCAACCCTGACAGACTTTGCTCTTCTCAGCAACACAAGGTGCAAAGACAACTCCAAAGGACTCAAGATGGAGAATGCTATCTACCTCCAGAGAAAGAACTATGAAGTATGAATGCAGATTGAGACACACTTCATGCTTGCCTTTTTTCCCCCTTTTTTTCCTTTTTCTCTCTTTTGTTTTTGTTTTGGAGTTGTTTTTTTGGTTCTGTTTCTTCTTTCTCCTGATTCATCCCATTGGTCATAATTCTTCTCCATAACTTGACTAGTGTGTAAATTAATTCAATGCGAAGTTATACATGGAAGTTATATGGGATTCCATGCCATTGTGGGGAGGAAGGGGGGGAGGGAGGGAAGAAAATCTGGAACTCAAAATTATGTAGAAACGAGTGTTGTAAACTAAAAATAAAAAAATAAAAAAACATAACAAGACAGGGTTAGCAAGACTGATAAAGTAACATAACTAGTTTTACACAATTGTTTCCATCTTTCAGTTTCAACAAAATTTAGATTAAAAATTGCTTTATCTAACACCATTTCTGGCTCATAATGTCCACTCAAGGTTTATAATACAGGATAATTTTATTGCAATTTAGAAATACAATAATGGTACAAACAGAAAATTTTCATATGACATTAATTGCATTCCAAATCACTACATAAATTGTGGTTACCAAGCATAGAGGCTTTTCTTTTCTCCCCACAGTTGCAGAGCCTGGTTGTAGACTAAGGGGTGATTGAGTCAGGGATTTGGGAAAGGGGAGAGAGAGAGACTAAGGACCGGGGAGTACTGGGAAGCTGTAGAGTCCAGCATCTGAATTAAAGGTCCTAGGAGTCATTGAGGAGGATCCCTGAGGAACCTTTGCTTCCCAATAGGGGTTGTTGGGCTTTGGGAAACTTGGAGGAAAAATTCCAGGTTCCAGTGGTGTGGGAGAAAGAACTTTGGGGCCTGAGAGGAGAGGTTCCTCTGCTTGCCTAGAGCTGTGAGATTCAGGGTGCCCAGGGGGCCAGGGCTGTTGTTAGTGGGGTATGAGAGGGTGATAAAGTAGCAAAGTAGAGAACAGGGAGCAGATATTTGTTGTGACATATATTTTAATTTTTGCAGTTTCAATGTTATTATAATTTATATTAGATCTTTAGGTGAAAAAACATAAAAATAAAGGACCTAAATAAGAAAAAAACAGCTAGTAAATGAGGCAATTATTTTGGAAGGAGCCAACTCTCTATTGTATATTCCCAGCTGAATCACTCTTTAAACTTTCCAAGTAGCTAACTTCAGAAAAACCACAGCAAGCTAGAAATATATATCTATTGAGATAATTCCTATTCTAATAAGTATTTTTATTTCTCAGGAATATAATAAGTAACAGTCTTTTGGGTAAAATATATTCAGATTGTCTCTCATGCTCTGCTTTTATTTCTCTATTTTGAAAGCCTCAAGCCACTTTTTTCAAAATCAAATGAGAATGAATGTCACTAAATTGCACATAAGGATCTCTGTAGTTGTATATTAAAAACTACTTATTAATTCTATTGACTTATTCAATACCTTTATGTTATTAAATATTCTCCAGTTTTATCTATAGGATTATTACTTAAAGTTCTTAATTCTAAACATTGGGAAGCCACAATTACAATGCATTGTAGAACACATTCTAGATTTTTTAACATCCTTTTTCCAGTTTTCTATTTATACTAGTCGCATTCTTATTAACCACACATGAATGAAAACATCTTTGTATCTAGTACATTGAGGTGGAATTCTTAACCTCCAAGGAGTCTATAGATAGATTGGAGGGGGATGTAGAAAAAAATATACATTTTTCATCATTTAAACTGATTTTTCTTCACAATCCTAAGTGTATTATTATTTTGAGAAATGTGTTATATGCTTCACCAGATTATCTGTGATTAACAGAAACTGCCAAATAATTTTTAGGTACTCTAACTTTTATTGCAGCCCTGGCTTGGTCAGAGACAGGATGACAGCATGAAAAGATCTTAATTGTTCTAATTTTTACTCAGGAAAATTTCATTTTTGTGTTCCCTCCTTAAAAACTTTTTTGAAAGTGAGAACTTTGAATCTTTCAACCAAGGTGAGTGGGACTCTGGAAAAGATCCATTGGCACCTTGTCCCTTCTCCCCCACATTGGGAAACTGAAAGTGTCTCTTTTTCAGAATTATGCATTTTCTGAATATGCCTAGTGCCAAATAGCATAATGAAATCTGACTTTATCTTAAAAATCAAATTAGTAGTAACACATTTCACTTAACTCTAAGATTCCCGTTTTCTTTCTTATCTCTCTTCACATTCCAAATTTGGTCAGAATTGGAAAGAAGGGAGAAAGAAAGAGCATTTTCTTATTTCAACAACTTTAACAACAAAAAGAAGTCAGATAACACACTCTCTTCACACGGAAACACAAAACACAAAACAGATACAGGCAGAAAATGACAGGATGCACAGAGAGGATTTTTAGAAATCCACTACATAAATTAGTCATTGCCAGCATGTTTCACAAAATCTTGCCCCAACCTCAGTATCAGGCTTAATTGTTCTTTGTACCATAGGACTTTTTCCTTTTGGAGTAAGACATATTTTTAAAAAGTTCAATATGGAAAAGGCTGACATTGAGATGTGTTCTGGTCCATCTTCCCTTAACTTTTACTCCTTTGTTTTCTGATAACCTCCAGAATGAGTCCAAGAATTAAAGGGAGGAAGGAGCATTGTAGGGTGTGGCCCTTCTTGTCTAAATCTTTCCCTCATTTCCTTTCCTATTATCTCCCATGTATCCAAATCTATAGTTCCTTCCTTTGGAAACCATGGAAAACACTTTTCAACACAGTTTTAAAATTCCTCTAATTGATCTTTAGTTATTATTAGACCTCTTTCTCTCACCACTTTTTTCAACAATTGTAAATATTGGTCTTGATCTTTACACTGAGCTTGCCCCTAGAAAATAAAAGTATTCTACCTGCAAGACAGAAAATCCCCATGTAAGCTTGGTTAAGCACAAAATCCCCCACTACATACTATTTATCGGAGCTCCTTGGGGTAGGGGGTCACCGAGTCAGTTTTTTTGGATCCCTGTGTGGGTACCAGATGCCAGCAGCCGGCGCAAGTGACGTACTTAAACGATGATCCGAGAGGAGAAAGAATGGGCCTGGCAAGCCATGTTGGTGAACAAAGCTGTTTTATAGTGCAGTGTACTTGTTTTATATCTTTTCTGGGATACATAGTTCTGTCCAAGAATAATTTTGTTTACCAGTCCAGATTACCAGTCAAGGTAGGACATCTGCCGCGGATTCTATAAACATCTGCATATGTGAGACATCTAGTGATGGGAGCAGAGGTCGTGTTTATGCTTTTCTCAGCAGTTTCAGGGGACCTTACTCCCTGATTGGCCAGAAGCCATGTTCCAGGCCTCAACTGTCTCAGTGGGCCCTTACAAAGCAGGAATTCTTTTTACTCTGCTTGTATCTCCAGTGCTTAACACCATGCCTGGCACATAGTAGGCTCTTAAACAGTTTTTTTTTCTAATAGTCATGCTGGAAATTTCTTTTGATAAAATGATTCTTTCTCTGGTACTTATTTTTACTACCTTCTTTCTTTTTTTCCCTTCTTTTTTTCCACTTTATTTCTCTTTCCTTGTGATTGGGTACTGTTCCACTTATTTCTCTAGCATCAGTGCCTAGCACGGTGCTTGATACATCATAGACATTTGATAAATGTTCAATAAAATTGAGTTAAATTTAGTGATCACATGGCATAATCAAGTCAAAGCAGAAGGACATATAGTAGGCAATTTTGGACCTTGGAATTTCTCTTGTCTAATTCCAAGCAGTTAGCAGAGTATAGTGATAAGGGAAAGAGAACAGAATATATTAGCCTTTTTAAGGCTAAGCTTACTAGTTGTTCGTGATCAGGGATAAATAATTTAATTTATCTGAGCCTCAGTTTCATCTAAGAAACAGGGTTATAATAACAGAAGCTACTTATACCTAGGACTATTGTGAGGAAGGTACTTCTAAACTTTGAAACAAAATATAAAATAAATTACGATTACTTATAAATGCATTTTTCAGGTGGTAGAATACATGAATGTTTTAAATTGACATAATATATTATATGTGAACTTATTTATTTACTTATATAGTTACATTTTCATGTAAAATCTTAACATGGTACATAAGAGACTTTTAAATAGCCTCCCTTTTATCATTGCTAGTAAGAAATGAAGAAAGTATTATAGCATGAAATAAATCACAGGAACAAGAGGAAAAGAGATAGGCAGTTGTGAAGAGAATTGAAACATTAGTACATACAGGAGAATTTAATCACAAAAAAGTACTTCCTCAGAGAACAAAGAGAATGTGGTCATTCCCTATTGAGGGAATACGCTAAAAGCTCTTCCCCATTTTGGGTCCCATGTTTACTGGTAAGAACTAATCATAATGAGGAATACCTGGATCAGTAATTCTAATATAAACTTGCCTATGAAGAGATTCACGGGATGAAAGTGTCCTGACAAATTGTAGACTCAAAGAATCAGAGAATTTCATGCATTTTCTCTTTTATCTTTGAATCACTCTATAAAATATATTATTCCCTCTAGACATATCAGGTGATAAAAACCAAAGAATATGATTTCTTCTATATCCCAAAGGAACAGTATCTTCATTCATAAGATATATATGTATACACACAGTTATGTATCTATGTATGTATACATATATACACACATACTTATATATGTATGTATGCACACATATACATACACATATAGTATATTCACATATGTATAACATATATATGTATGTGTGTATATGTTTGTGTATCAAAATCAATAAAGCGTCCCTCCAGCTGTATCTACAACATGCCAAATTAGAAAGAAGTGGCATATTGCTTTGGAAGGAGAGCTATATTGGGTCTCTAAAAGCCTATAATTGAAATTGTGGTTAACACACTTACTTTGCCAACTTGGGCAAGTCATGATCTCTCTGATCTTCAGTGTCCTCATGTATAAAATGGAATAACAGCACCTGTACTACTTATCTCATAAGATGATTGTTTGGAAAGTGTTTTGTAAACTTTAAAATGCTATCTAAATATGAGTTGTTAAAAATTAAAATCGTGAAACCACATTGTGATTTCTTTGTAAATTATTAGGTATATGTTATAACATGTCAAATAGCCAGTTTATCAACTATTTTTCTACAAAGAGTACTGTTGTTTAGTAAATTAACCAAACATATTTTGATTGATATTGTATGCGGGAAAAATGAGATTTTGAAAGCATCAATGAATTGAAACAAAACAGAATCTGTTACAATATAATGAGTAGCTGATACTACCCACAGGAGGTTAAATATTATCCAGAAATTTAACATACTATCAATATTCATAAAAATTTCTTTAATCACAAATAGAGACAAGATGTCAGAGAAAAGACAGGGACTCACACGAACGCTCCTCCGAACCCTTCCAAACATCTTTAAATCATGCTCCCAAACAATTCTAGAATGGCAGAACCTACATTTTTCCAGCCCAAGACAACTCAGAAGGTAGGCAGAAAGGCCCATCACAACCAGGGTGAAAGTGGAGAGCAGTCCAGTGCAGTCTGTGCCAGGAAACCAGCAGTAGTCCTTGGGGCAACTGAATCAGTGGCTGCAGTGTCAGTTTCCAGAACTCTCAGTCTACAGACTAAGGTGTCTGACAACTGGTCAGAAGGAGATTACAGGTGTCTCTTGGGTGGCATCTGGGGTAGGACTCTTTTGCATTGTCCATAATTGGATCTGGGTTATAGTCCAGGGTCTTAGTCCCAGGGCAAAGAGGAGCATGAGCACACCAGAGCTTGCAACCACAGGGGAGAGGGAACCTTGATCACAGTTCCATGGTGAAAAGAGTGCTTAGAGTGCTTGTGATCACTTACAGACCAGTACACCGTAAAGAAGAGTAGTAAACACAGTTCCCTCTAGGTCATAGCACCTTGGAACCTGGAAACCTATACAGGCCCCAGAATTACCTCTGAAAACAGCCGCATGAAATTTCTTTATTCTAAGTTACATAGCATTTATCAGAAGCAAAATTCAGTTGGTAACATGATAGGATTGGCATAGAAAACTAAAACACCCTTCCCCACAAATATATATTTTTATGGCAAGCAATTTGGTTTGAAGATAATGTGCTAAGGACTAACTTAAGGTCTTCAGGGAAAAAAAGAAAAAAATATATACTAGATGAAATAAAAGGTTGTATGGAATGATGTGGTGAACAAGATTTGTCTCCATCATTGGCAATATAAGGACTTTTGGATAGGCATATGGTCATATAGTCACCATTTATTATCTAACAGGAGAGGATTAACAGATGTCCCGACTGGTGAGAAGATAACACTATAAAAGGAGTTTGGCAACAGTGAACAGGTACATTTCTAAACCCACAGTTGATATTCCAGGAGACAGGAGTCCAGTGAATTAATCAGGAGATGCAGACAATAAGCAGTTATCAGCAGTCAGGTAGTTGGTGGATGTCTGATTGTGTATAGTTTGGACCCAGCTATATGAACTGTTTAAGTTATGAACCCTGCCTGAGAGAACTAAGGAGGTAAAATGACATATTCTTAAAGACAATGGGGTTTTGCAGCTGGGACATGAATATTGCAAATGCAGGGAAAGAAGATTGGAACCAGAGACAATAAAATAATAGGAGGCAAGGTCTTTGCTGCAAAAAAAAAAAAAGCTTGGATACAAAATAAAATAGGACTTGCAGGTAGGATGAGATATGGAACAAAGGGTTTTTATGTTTTCTCTGGCAAGGTACAAAATCAGTCCCAGAACCTGAAAGTGAGGGTAAAGTAGTAGAATTAAATTTTGTGTGTTGGCATAGGAGGAATAAGTCAGTCTGAATAGCATATTGTGTTGTAGCAGATGATAATCTCTTTATTTCCAAGGGATCATAATATAATAAGACTTTATTGAAGTCATCTGTGATTTAGAAAGAGATAGTAGTAATGTCTTTCTTTTGTTTTTATTCAACAGTATGCTATGGTACTATTCTAATATCTCATTTTAGTATGGAAGTCACTCTTTATTCCTGAAGACTACCATTGGCTAACACAAATTCTACTAAATGGTAGAACTTGTCAGGGACCTAAGTATGAGTCCAACATTAGAATGTGTATGTTAAATAAAAATCAAACATTCCAGGGCAAAGAGAATCATGTCTAGATGGTAGACTGCTATATAATGAAGTTATTGGCCCTGAAAACTAGTAAAAAATAATGCTCTGTTAGTTTAATATGAAAAGTACCACTAGGGAAGGTGACAAAAACTATACTGGGAAACATTATTCCAAATCAAAGGATGAAACAGATCAAAGACATTTCTACAATTGTCCAAAAAGAAAAATCAACAACTCTGTCACAGGAAAGGCATTACTGGAAAAATAAAATAAAAAAAAAAAACATTCATTCAGAAACAAGTAAAGATGTGAAACTGAGAAAAAGATAAAAAAAATCTAAGACAAAAAAAACAAAAATGGAGGGAACATATGTACTCAGAACTCCAAAGAAATTAGTGAAACAAATTCCTTGACAGACAGAAAGAGACTGAAAGACAGAAATATTAATAATAAGAACAAAAAAAAACCAACAACTCAAGAACTTTAACCTATATGAGGGTGATGAAAGATGGAGAAGAAAATTTATGAGACCAGCCTCACATTAAATAAAAGAAAAAGAAACTATAAGGACTAAATGACAAATGTGTAGACTGTTATTTAACATTTCTAATCCCAAATCTGAACACATAAATTCTTCAATAAAATTAAAAGAGAACCAAGAAGACTGGAAGAGAAGCTAAAATCAAATGTCTCCTTTTGTGATGCAAGTATTTAATATTTAGATAGAATAGAAAACAAAAATGATGAATAGAAACAAAATTTGTTATGCTTTATGCAATTCCAGAAGAATAGGATTGGCACTTATGATTTAAAATAAGGAAATGGTAAGAATTGATAATATCAAGAGAGATATACCAAAAAGTATAATATGATTAAGGGCTGTTGACAAATGACCCCCAGCCCATAAAGGGACCTGAAATGAAACATTGCAATACATCAATAAAATGCATTTATTGTATGATCAAAGGCTTATAGGAGAGAGAACATCCAGCAAGGGAGGAGAGGGGTAGAGTACTCATCTGCTCAAAGGGAAGAGAAAAGGGGCTGAGATAATATAGTTTCTAGAGGGTTTGGGAGTGGTGGAAGTAAGGTGTTTGGAAGCTCCTGAGTCTTCAGCTGAAGGCTGCCCCTTGAGCCCTTCAAGGCTGTCCTTCCTCTGCAGTCATCTCCAAGTTCATCTAAAGTTTACTTTGCGAAGGATCATTGGTATGCTAAGCAGGTTTGAGCCTCAGAAATCCTTCTAATTGCTTGGTTGTTGTATAATTCCATTCCCTTGCTTCCCTGTGAAGAAGGAAAGTTTTAACACATAGTATGGTCATTACAGAGCTCATGTCCACAGGGCAAAATAGAAAATTAAACAACATCATAATTACATATATGTGAACCAAATGGAATATTCCATATATTCTTTATGGAAAGGCTCAGTATATTTCAATACATACATTGTTAGAAACAAAATTTTAGAAAATCCTCCTCAAAAAAGCAAAATATAATGATGAAGACAGTGTTGGAAAACAGATATTAAAATATGATAATTTCATATGAAATTTGAAGAATATATTTATTTTTAAGCTTGATTCAGCATCTACAAATATTAATCATGTGTTATCAAAGAAATTGTTGTTCCTATTATTATTTACAAAAAAGCTCACATTTATATATTTCTTTAAAGGTTCTAAGATATTTTCATACATTTTCTCATTTGATCCTCACAAAAATCCTGGGAGGTAGGTGCCATCTCCATTTCACAGATGAGAATATTGAGACACAGAAAAGATGATTTGTCTAGGATCAGAGAGTAAGTAAGAAAGCAGCAGATTAGAATCCAGTTTAATTTACACCCTTCTCCCCCACCACACATGCATATAACATCATTTATAGATGTGCTAAAATAAAAAAAAAAGGGAAATGTGTACTAGAAATAAAAACAAAATGGAGACAAAGAAATGTCAATTTATTGTGTCAAAGAACAAATAAAAATAAATTTAAAGGGATGTAAAAAATAAGAGGGCAACCAGTCTTTGAAAGAAAAGTTGTATTTCTGAAGACAAGTATTTACTAACAATAGAGCTAATTCACCTTATCATGAAGTTTTAAAATCTTAGAAAATCATTGAATTAAGAATGTGCAAGCAAGAGCAAAGAAAGTAGATTGATGATATATTATAGACCATATAAACATGATTTAAAAGAAAAAAAATAAGCTAGCTCAAACTTTTAATGGATGATTGAAAATAAATGGCATCATTTTATGAATAAGTGAATGGTTGGATGGATGGATGAATGAATGAATGAAAAAGTTATTGATGGTTCACTATGTGCAATATACTTTTCTAAGTTCTGTGCACAGAAATAGAAAAATGGAGACAGTCTCTATTCTCAAAGAGCTCACATTCTGATGGAGGAGACACCATATACTGCTGTAACTGATTTGAAACTCTCATGGCCCTTAAAGTAGGTGACAAAACAAATGAAAATTCATCCCTGAATGAGTGAGACAGGATGGAGTCAAAAGTTCTTATGGGAGCTTTAGTGACTCCCCATTGCCTATAGCAAAACAAACTCTGCTGTTCAGCTTTTAAAGTACTTCACAATCCGGATTCCACCTTTCATTACAGATTTATTCTTGTATTTATCATTTTCAAACATTCTATATTTCATCCCAACTGGCACACTTAAATTTCTATGTTTGTGAAAATTCATCTCTCATCTCTATAACTTTTCACAATCTAAAAATCATGCCTAAGGTGTTCTATTTTCTCACTTCTACCTTTTGGAATTTATAGCTCCCTTCAAAATTAAGCTTGGGCAGTACCTCCTCCTTGAGTCCTTTTCTGATCCAGGAAGTGGGTAAAAATGTCTCTCTTCCTTTAAATTATGTTGCACATATGTTCAATTATCACTATTCCTATTGTTTATGCTTCAGAGAAATAATCTCCCTGAAGTCAAGGAATATTACATTAAAAAAATCTATCTCCTCAGTGCCTGAGTGTAGCAATTTCAGGCCTCTTTACATTTGTATTGGTATTCTCAGTGCCTAAAATAGTCCTTGGAACCTAGTTCCAACCTAGAGAGCCTTCTTTCTCTCCATTATACTTCAAATCATGGCTTGATTCATGGTTTTATTAATTGTTGAGATTTAAGAAAGTGATGGAGAAAATGCTAATAGAGCAGATTAAATTTAAAATGGTGATATGATTTTTTTGGAGAGCCAGTAATTAAACATTTACCAGTACGCTGCAGGTTTAAACTATCTTACTTTTGTTTATTTGCACACATTTAAATAATTTAGCATAGTGCCATGCACATAGGAAATAATTTATAAATATTTTCATTCATTCATTCTTCCAGTTCATGACAGATCTCAGTTTTGAACTTGTCCTCCTAGTATGATTTTGTATTATGTTCTCATAAGCTGTTCTAAAGCTTTTATTTTCTTTTCACATGCTCAAATAAATTCCTCCCTTTCTTGTTGAGCAAATATCAGCTCTCCAACTTCACTGTGAAAATTAAAGTTATTTGTGAGCTCTCTTATCTCTTTTATTCCACTCAGAATTTACTCAGAATCTATCTAAATATTTATTTCTCCTCTACTTATTCTTCTTGTTGTAGGATAAGGTAGTCTGTCTATTTCCCAAGGTCAACTCCTCTACTTGTAACCTTGCTCCCATCCACTCACATTTAGTCTTGGAGTTTATCCCATCACCTTCTTCTCTATCTCTTCCATATTCAGTTCCTCCTGATATATTTCCCTACTTTCTACAAATATATTAGGGTCTAATCTATGAACAAAAATCACTTCATATGGGCACAACTTTAAGTAAACATCCTATATAAAGGAAAGAAACAAGCATTTATTAATAACCTACTATATACTGGGCATGATGTTGAGAGCTTTACAAATCTCATTTTATCTAATCCTCAAGGAGACCCTGTGAGGCATGTGTTATTATCATCTGCACTGGCAGTTGAGGCAACTGAGGCTAATAGAGGATAAGGGACTTGCTCAAAGTCACACAGTTGGTAAGGGTTTGAGGTGAGAATTCAAATATTCCTGATTTCCTGCTCAGCATTTTATCTAATACAATAAGTAACTTGATTTCTCTCTTCTTTTTTACGACCAAACTCAATTCTAGAAGTATTTATAACATAACCCTACTTCTTACCGTCTATTAATTTCTTAATCCTTTGAAAGGTGAACACTAACCTGACCAGCTGAAGGAAATTCAACTCAATGTCACTAATGATTCCTTAACTTCCATATCTAAAGATCTTTCCTTAATCCTCATAGTTCTTGATGTCACTCCTTTTATTGGTACTACTGATTATGTTACTCTCATGCAAAATCACTGTCCCTGTCTTCCATTACATTTCCTCTCTCTGTCTCTGTCTCTCTCTCATTCTCTCTCTCTCTCTCTCTCTCTCTCTCTCTCTCTCTCTCTCTCTCTCTCTCTCTCTCTCTCTCTCTTTCTCTCTGTCTCTCTGTCTCTCTCTCTCTCTCTCTCTCTCTCTCTCTCTCTCTCTCTCTCTCTCTCTCTCCTCCTATCCTATGCTATGCTTTTCCTGCTATTCTAAAAAAAAGTTTATTTTAGTCTTCTTTTTTGGATTCATTCCCTGCTCCACCCTTGCATCATGATTTTATCTTAGGGGACTATTCTGAGTCTTCTCTCCTCTCTTTATTTATGCTTCCATCATTACTTCATCACCATTTAGGGATTCAAGTATCATCTTTATGTGCATGACCCCCAAATTTCTAGTTGTAATAGCTTTCCTTAATTATGATCCTAAATTACTAACTACATCTGCCTCAAGTTTTCCAGTGAACAAAAACCCACCAGATACTGTTCTATTTCCTTTCTGGATATTGCTAACCACTAAGAATTTTTTCCCTTATGCAAAAATTTTCTAAATGCAATCTGTGGAAAAATCATCTCAAAACTAAATATTTCCTTTGAACATACTATCAAATAATTATTTAATCATTTGGATTAAAGGAGGAATAAATCTGTCTATGTATTAATTATAATGATGAAACCACAACTGATTATTATGTATAGCTTGTTTTTCTAGAGTTGAGGAAGATGTGAAGATCTATGACTTTGTCATTGTTCTCCAGTCATATATCATCAGAAGTCATAATAAGGCAAGTACATAGAATCGCTGTATAGAAGCACTGTTTGTTAATGTTAAAAAGAACTTAAAGCATATCTAGTCCAACCGGTAGTTCTGCTAATGTGTCCTCTATAATATAAACAAAAATTGCTCCTTGAAAACTCCAATTCACAAATTAATAAAAACACAAATTAGAATATAAGAATATGAGGGAAAATGAAGTTTTTAAGTTTAGAACAGAGAGAGTTCACTAAAAAGTGGGATACAAGTAGGTTAATGAAGGAGGGTGTTTGAAAGACAGATATTATAGGTTCATCAAAAGTTTTACTAATCTCAAATTCGACATATTAAAAGGAGATTTCTAGCAAAAAATATTAATTAAATGCTAATCACCATGCCCCATCTTTTCACATAATTTGTGATTCACAAGTAATTATTGACTATATGAAAATGTTAACTCTAGGGGCAAAATGGAAATTTGAAAAGCCAAATACAAGAGTGTTAATATTAAGACACTCAGACATACGTGACAGAGAAGGGAAAATATGGGGATATATCTATATGCAGTCATGAAAATCAACAGGAATTAAAAGCACACTTTGAAATCTAATTATGTATTTATAACTATGCAAGGTAAGGAGCAAAAGCATTCTCCATTAATAACTATTAAATGGTTAGGGATTTATTTTAGATGATTTATTTTTTTAAAAATTCACTTTTATTCAGGAAATGCTATTTATGTGTACCTCATAGTGACTATCATTTGTACACAAAGCAAGTCTGCACATTGATAGAGAAGATTCTAACATGACTCTAGGATCATTAACTCATTTTAGGAACAAATGTGTTTCCTAGAAAAAATATTTATCATAGGAGACTTCATTGATAGCCACAAGTAATTTATGGTTAAATGCAAGCCCATGTATTATAGCACCCAGGGAGCTTACAAGCTTCCTATTGCATGAAAGAAAGATTAATAGCTCCTAGAAAACAGCCTGGAAAATTTTGTAGATGAGCCAAGCAAAAAGCACCTAAGAGCAATGAATAGTACAAGTGAGCCTCTAAGAGGAACCCTAATTCCAACGACAAATTCTATAGGTTAGGATATATGTCCACTCATAAGAGATAGGATTTGGGGTTTAAAGCTGAAGATTAATACATTTAATTTATTGACCTGCAAGTTGATTGAGTTATTCAACTAATGGAAAAAAAATAAAGCTCACATTTAGGGTTATAAAACACTTTGCATATGTTTTCTTATTTAATCATTATAATGACCTTTTAAGATAGGTGTTATCATTATTCTCCTTTTACAAATGAGAAAACTGAGACTCAGAGAATTTAAAATATCTGTTCTCCATAATCACTGTGATCTTGATATGTTTGACGTATTTCATCTGCACAATAATGTGAAAGTACCAACTAGGTGGCTCAGGGGATAGCGTGCTGGTCCTGGAGTCAGGAAGATATGAGTTCAAATCCTGCCTCAAACACTTATTAACTCTACTACCCTGGGTAAGTCACCTCAACATTGTTTGCCTTAAACCACTGGAGAAGGTAATGGTAAACAACTTCAGTATCTTTGCCAAGAAAATGCTATGGACAATATTAGTATGCTATGGTCTAAAGGGTCACAAAGAGTATGAAGTGACTAAATGACTGAACAACAAAACAATAATAATGATGTCTCAAAAGAGGTGTGTTTCATGACATCTGAAACAATGAAATGTTTAATTCAAGATTTCATACTTCAAGAGTCTTTGCTTTTGTAAGAATGGATACTCCTTCCTCTGAGACAGTTCATAGTCTATTCACCTTAGTGAACAGTTGATTACTGAGTTCTTATACACTGAGTAAGAGTGTAAGAGGATCCCCACCCAAATAATTACATAAACTTTATTATATGAACATTGTTATTTTTATTTTTGTCAGTCATGTGTCTTTTCTTGTTTACTTCCACATTCCCAGCTATGCTTGAAAGGGGTAAGGATGCCTAATCGTTGAATTTTGTTGTTAGGATATGTTAATAGACTAGCATTAAAGGAAAGAACATATCCAAAGCTGGAAACCAGTTTGATTTTGTATGGGAAGTCTTAGTTACATATCAGAAGTCCTCTTCTCTGGAATACCTAGCAGATGTAGTCTCAGCAGGCAAAATTACAGGCTATTAGAAGTCCCTCTGATTGAGTCAGCTGGATCTCTGAACATTCGCTCTTGGAACTTAAGAAGATCATTTTGAGGAGGTGTTTGGGGGATAGGGATGATGAATGATTTGGTGGTAGTACTAATGGAGAAAAAAGGGAAATATTTTATTTTTTATAGCCTAGGAATGGAAAGAAAGGTGAATGGGAGTGATGTCTTCAAAATGAATTGAGGTTGAAAAAGAGATCCAACTATTGGAAGAGGTAGAATGCACTGCTCAGAGATCTTGGTTAAAAGCAGTCCAGAGGCAAACAAAACATCAATGTGTATGAAATTGGCACAATGACAATTTGACTTGCTGTGAACACTATATTTTATAGTAACTCACTTTTCTTTTTTAAATTTTTATTATTTATTTAATATTTTAATTTTCAACATTGATTTCCACAAGATTTAGTTACAAATTTTCTCCCCATTTCTACCCTCCCCCCACTCCAAGATGGCATATATACTGATTGCCCTGTTCCCCAGTCAACACTCCCTTCTGTCACCCCACTCCTACCCCCATCCTCTCCCCCCTTACTTTCTTGAAGGGCAGCATAGATTTCTATGCCCCATTCCCTATATATCTTATTCCTCGGTTGCATGCAAAAACAACTTGTTCTTTTGAGCATCTGATTTAAACCTTTGAGTTCCAAATTCCTTTCCCTCTTCACTTCCTGCCCACCCTCCCTAAGAAGGCAAGCTATTCAACATAAGCCACACATGGGTCATTATGTAAAACACTTCTATAATACTCATATTGTGAAAGACTAACTATATTTCCCTCCATTCCATCCTGTCCCCCTTTATTCAATTTTCTCCCTTGACCCTGTCCCTTTTCAAAAGTGTTTGCTTTTGATTACCTCTTCCCCCAATCTGCCCTCCCTTCTATCATCCCCCCTTTTTTATCCCCTTCCCCTTACTTTCCTGTGGGATAAGATACCCAATTCAGTGTGTATGTTATTCCCTCTTCAAGTTGAATCTGATGAGAGGAAGATTCACTCATTCCCCCTCACCTTCCTCCTCTTCCTTTCCAACAGAACTGCTTTTTCTTGCCACTTTTGGGTGTGAAAACTTACCCCATTCTATCTCTCCTTTCTCCCTCTCTCAATATATTCCTCTGTCATCCCTTAATTTTATTTTACTTTTTTTTAGATCTCATCCCTTCATATTCAACTCACCCTGTGACCTCTGTCTATATATATGTATATTCCCTTCAACTAACCTAATACTGAGAAAGGTCTCATGAATTACACACATCATCTTTCCATGTAGGAATGTAAACAAAACAGTTCCACTTTAGTAAGTCCCTTATGATTTCTCCTTCTTGTTTACCTTTTCAAGCTTCTCTTGATTCTTGTGTTTGAAAGTCACATTTTCTACTCAGCTCTGGTCTTTTCACTGAGAAATCTTGAAAGTCCTCTATTTTATTGAAAATCTATATTTTTCCTTGGAGCATGATACTCAGTTTTGCTGTGTAGGAGATTCTTGGTTTTAATCCTAGCTCCTTTGACCTCTGGAATACCATATTCCATGCTCTTTGATCCCTTAGGGTAGAACCTGCTAGATCTTATGTTATCCTGATTGCATTTCCAAAATACTCAAATTGTTTCTTTTTGGCTGCTTGCATAATTTTCTCCTTGACCTGTGAACTCTGGAATTTGGTGACAATATTCCTAGGAATTCTATTTTACCCTCTGGCTCTAGAATATCAGGGCAGTGAAAACTCACTTTTCTATGATGTTTTCTAGTTTCCAAGTATTGTTCTCAAAAGAACCAAGTGTGCTAAATCATATAATACTCTCCTCATTGGTCAGACGGGAAAATGAGATCCAGAGAGAGTAAATAATTTGTCTGTTATCACAAAGTTTGCCCAGTAGAATTAGAGCTTTGGCACAGTTCTTGTGATTTCCTATACCAATGTATATTATTCTATTTAGAATTCTATTTTATTTTATTTCATATTCTATTTTATAATATGTATCACCTTTCATGAAACAGTTGTCCCCATATGAAGTACTGTTGATATTTTTTCTTGTAGTTAAAACACAAGAACACAGCAATTAGCTTGTTTTTCATACTAGAGATAATTAAATACTTTGATTCAATCTAATGAGCATTTATTAAGCACTTACTTTTCTATTTGTGCAGTGTTGTGTGAGATTCTCTGTGTGATACAGATGCCTTGCTTTGATCAAAGCCATTCATTCTCATAAAGCTTAGAGCTTTAGGGAAAATTTTGCTCATACACTCATAAAATTCTACAAATTCTATTATTCATTATGAAGACATTAGACAAGTTTAAATCAAATAATAGGAAAAGTCCAAGGACGTTAAGGGAAACATTAGCAGAGTATATAGAGGACCAGTCAGTCAGTCCATAATCATTTAGTAAGTGTTACTATGTGCCTGGCACTTTGCTAAGCTCTGGCTCAAGCAAGATTTTCTGGAAGAGGTGGCATTTATGTTATACAGACACAGTGAATAAGAATGCTCAACTTGAAGTGAGAAAGATATCATTTTAAATCATGCCTCAGACACTTACCAGCTCTGTGACCCTAATCAGGTCATTTAAAGCCTTTCAGCCTTAGTTTCCTCATCAGTAAAATAGGATAATAAGTATGCCTTCATTATAATGTTGTTATGAGGCACAAATATAATGACACGTGCAGTGCTTTCACAAACTGATTAAAATTTTATATTAATTTAAATTCTAGATATCATAATGCTTTAATGTTGAGTGAATGTTAAACAGATGTGGATGGAGGTGATATGTATGGCCTCATCTGAATAGGAAAAAGAGCTATCGAAGGGATGAAAGAATCAAAGTCAGACATATGTGAGTCCCAGTTTGGTTGAATCATCGCGTACAGCAAGGTGGAAGAATGGATAGAACACTGAGCCTAGAGTCAGAAAGACCTGAGTTCAAGTTTTTTTTTTTTTTAATCTCAGATACTTACTTGCTATGTGACTTTGGATTTTTTTTTAATTCTGTCTGCCTCAGTTTCCTCAAATAAAAAATGAGGAGCATTTAAGTGTTGTTATAAGTATTAAATGAGATATTTGTAAAGTGCATGGCATAGTTCCTAACATATAATAAGGGCCTAATAAATGCTCATTTCCTTTTATCTTCCCTACATGAAGATAACTGAGTTATTAATAAGGAAAAAAATAGGGTTGCCTGACTTTATTGGATACCTTAACCTCCAACCACAAGCACTGGAATTTTAAGCAACAATGGGGAACCATAAGTGAATCTTAAGGAATGACATGATCTCTGGATGATTAAATTATCAAGTTGTGTAATGGATGTATTATAATGGGGGAGGGAATGTAGATAGGGGAATCTAAAAAGAGATCAAAGCAATTTTTCATGCAAGAGGTAATAACAGTATAACTATACTAGGAAGTTTTTAAATTGGAAAAGAATGGATCCATGTGAGACAGATGTGTACTCTGTGGTACTTGGCAAATGAGAGAATGCAATATGAACTAGAAAGGAGAAGGAATGAAAAGTAACAGGAAGCTTTCAAATATAGATGCCATGTTAATGTTGAAGCTATTGACAAAATGTGTAGTCAGTTTGAAAAAAAAAGTTTGAGGAAAATCCAATATGTTAAGTTTAAATGCCACTGTAGCTGCCATTTCATGTAGACAAATTCTATGGATGAGCTTGGGAGAGATGACAGAACAGTTATGCAATAAGCAGAACTATGATTTCATTGATATTTGCTCCCAGATGAGCAAACTTCTTCTACCAATACAGCTTACAACCTTCTGTATCACTTTTAATCTTAGAAAGTTGATTAGAGTTTGGAAAAATTGTGAATTGTCCAGAGTCTTTCAGATAGTATATTGCATAGGCTAAACTTAAATAGAGTTCTTCTCCCTGGAAACAAGCCCAGGTCTCTACCGACTACTACACGGTGATAATACAAACTAAAGGTAGCTCTTGCTAACTTAAGTCAAATGCACTTAAAAGACCCCCAGAGATCCCTGATGATCAATAGATGAAGTTACTGATAAAAGCATAAATATTTTCTCCAGTAATTAATAAATCAATGATAGAAGGAACTTAAAACATTTCCCTCTTATATGTTAATGAAAAACCTCCCAGGAAGTGCAGTTGCAAGTGTTCTATGAAGCAGTGATTGAAAGTGATATGTATATGGAAGAAACATTTAAAAAATGTAATTATGATATGTTATTCAGTTATATTTGGAAAAGCTAAAGAACAGCAATAACAGAATTTTAACTTTAATCTAAAATGCTTCATCATAGCAATTATGCCCATTTATATATGATATATGAATGATTTGTGATGATGTTTTTGCTGTTCCTATTTCAAACACCTGGATGGAAAGGACATTACTCAAATTAACACTAGTGTCATGATTATGTTAATTGCAGCTTCTGGTTTACCTTCCTTTTCCTAAGGAGGGTAATGGGGGGATGCAATTTTTATAAGAAACTACACATGGCAGCACAACCCTCCAGATCAAAACCTGCAGAGAATGAAGACAGTTGGTGTAGAAGACAGTAGGAAATAGACATGACACATTTTCTTTCCTAGGGGAATCAACAGCTCTCTCTAGGATTCAATGGAAGTTTCTTTGCTTCTTCCTTCTTTCCTCCCTTCCTTCCTTCCTTTCTTCTTTCCTTCCTTCCTTCCTTCCTTCCTTCCTTCCTTCCTTCCTTCCTTCCTTCCTTCCTTCCTTCCTTCTTTCCTTCCTTCCTTCCTTCCTTCCTTCCTTCCTTCCTTCCTTCCTTCCTTCCTTCCTTCCTTCCTTCCTTCTTTCTTTTTTGTGTTGTTTCTTAAAATCATAACAATACATAAATAGTAACAGTACAATTGAATTAAGAAGCAGATTTTTTACTCTTTTCTTAGTATCCAAAGACACATATTCCTAACTTTCCATATAAATTGAACAGTTATCATATGTCACAAATACCTACTTGTTTGAAAGAGTAATGGTTTTCCTTATTTTAAAATTCCTTTAGTATACTTATTATAGCTTCACTGAAGACCTTATTAACCTTATTGTCTGTTCCTTATTCAATGTATTTTTAAAAAAATATTTTATTAATCTCATTTAATATTTCACAATTACCTGCAAAAATTAGCAAACAAAAAATTAAGTTCCAAATTTTCTCTCCCTCTCACCCCAACTTGAGAAGGCAAGTAAAATTCATATCAATTATACATGTAACGTCATGTAAAACATAAATCCATATTAGCCATGTTGCAAAAGAAAATGCTGACCTAAAAAATAAAGTAAAAAATATGTTTCAATCTACATTTAGAGTTCTATTCTAGAGGGAAATATCATTTTTTCATCATTCATCCTTTGTTATTGTATCGGATCATTGTCTTGATCAGAATAGCTAAGCTTTCACAGTTAATCATCCTGACAATACTGTTGTTACTATGTACAATGTTCTCTTGGTTCTGCTCCTTTTACTTTTCATCCGTTCATATACTTTTTTGCCAGGTATTTCCAAAACTATTCTTCTCATCATTTCTTATAGTTTAATACTTTGCATCACAATCTTATACCACTATTTGTTCAGCCATTCCCCAATCAAAGGGTATTCCCTCAATTTTCAATTTTTAAACTACAATAAGAGCTGCTATAAATATTTTTTGGTAATGACTGTTCCTTTTGCTTTTCTTTTATCTCTTTGGGATGCAGACCTATTCATGATATTGCTAGGTAAAATAATATGCATAGTTTAATAGTCCTTTGGAAAGTGCTCCAAATTATTCTTTAGAATGGTTAGACTAGTTTACAACTCCAACAGCAATGCATTAGTGTCCCAATTTTAGCACCCCTCCAGCATTTGTCATTTTTCCTTTTCTGTCATATTCACCAATCTGATATCTCAATGTTGTTTAATTTCCATTTCTGTAGTCAGTAGTGATTTAGAGCATGTTTTAAGGTTACTATTGATAGATTTGATTCATTCTTCTGAAAACTTTCACAGTCAACATCTTTTGGCAATTTATCAACTGGGAATGGCTCTTAATTTTTGTAAATTGTCTCAGTTCTCTGTAAAATTGAGAATAAGACCTTTATCAAAGAAATGAGCTGAAAATGTTTGCAGTTTTGTATGTTCCTTTTAATTTTGGCTGCATTAGTTTGTTTTGCAAGAGATTTTTTTTAATTTAACATAATCAAAATAATTTTGTCTTTATATAATTTTGATTACATGAAATTAAAAAGCTTTTGCACAAACAAAAAATGTGCACTTGTAGCAATCATTGGCATTTATGTCATTATAATGAGAAGACAGGATATGAGAGTGAGGAAGGTAACGTGGTGCAGGGTGCTTGATTAATAAAAAATATATACTTTCCAAGATAAACCTTCCCATTCAACAAAAATGTGGCCCCAATGCAAGAAAACTACCATAAGACTTGATAGCAACAGATTAGAGCATTTCTCAAACTGTGAACAGTTTGTTGTTACCTTGGAGGGAAAGCTGAGCCAACAGCAAGTTGGCAATAGTCAAGTAGAAAAGAAGTGGGCAGGTTTCATAGAGTTTGTGTACAGCATCACATTTGCTCAACTTGGCCAGAACATTAGCAAACGTTGAGATTGGATTGATGAAAATGACAAGGTAATTTGGAAGCTACTAAATGAAAAATAAGAAAGCAATGTTTAACTCCATCAAAATCAAAATGCAAGGGATACAGGATTCTTGGCTCAGTAAGAAGGAAGATGAAATTCAGTTGTATCCTGAGAGGAACAATTTAAGTCACTTTTATGATGCCCTGAAGGCTATTTATCAGCCAAAGATTTATGGTGCATCTCAACTACTCAGTGTTTATGTGACCACCTTGATTAGTGATAAAGACACAATCCAAGAGAGAGGGGCTGAACACTTCCATAGTGTTATCAATGGATCCTCATTAGTCAATACTTAAAGCCATTGACTGTATAACTGAGGTTGAAGTCAATCCCTTTTTATTCAAATTCTCAACTGAAAAATTTCTTTAGGCTCCTCTCATGTAGCTCTGAAGGAAAGTATGGGATAGAAGAGGGATTAGACTGCCTACCAAATTGAAGGTGTATAGAGGTGTTGCGCTGACTTCATTGTTATATGCTTGTGAAACTTGGACAGGCTACCAGTGCCATGCCAGGAAGCTGAATTACATCAATTTGCATTGCCTTAGGATGATTTTGAAGATAACCTGGCAACATAAGTTCCAGATACTGAGGTCCTTCCTTGAGCTAAACTGCCAAGCATTCAAACTCTATGGCAGACTACAACTCCAATGACCTGACAACGTCAAATGCCAAATGAATATTTACCTAAAAGACTCTTAAGGAGAACTGACGCAAGGCAAACACTCACATGGAGGTCAGAAGAAGAAATAAAAGGACACTCTCAAAGTCCCTCTGAAGAACTTTTGAATTGATTGTGAGACATGGGAGACACTAGTACAGGACTGTCCTACATGACATGCCCATATCAAAGACATTTTGCTCTATGATAAAAGCAGTATGGCAGTATCTCAAAAGAAACATGAGATGTGCAAATTTAGAGCTATTGTTACTTCACATGTTCATAGGGACTATCTGTGCTTGATGTGTTGTAGAGCCTTTCAAGATCATATTGATTTAATCAGTCAAGGCCACACACATTGTTCATTGACATAGTGATATCATTTTGGTCTTCTTCAAGAATGAAATACAGCAAGCAACCAATCAAAATTATCTCTTTTACTTCCTATAATCTTATCTCTCTCTTGTCTGGTAATAACTGATATGTCACAGTGTATTTTTCCATATTCCTCTAATTTTCTTATGATAGCACCTTTTATGTCTAAATCACTTATAAATTTGTCCTTATTTTGGTATATTGTATGAGATGTTTCTGTCTAGTTTCTGCAAAACTACTTTCTGGTTTTCCCAGCAACTTTTGTTAAATACTGAATAGTTGTCCCAAAATCTAGATTCTTAGGGTTTAGGAAACACTAGATTATTATGGTTACTTGCTACTGTGTATTGTGTACCTAATCTATCTCACTGACTAACACTTTATTTCTCTGATAGGACCAACTTGTTTTGATGATTACCACTTTGTAATATATATTGAATTCTTGAACTCTTAGATTACCTTCTTTTTATGTAAATTAATTAATTTAATTTTAGTTTGCAACATTCACTTCCATTCACTTCCATAAGTTTTATGTTTTCTCCACCTCCCTCCCTTCTGTCCTGTCCGATATGGTATGCAATCCTATATAGGCTCTACATATACATTCTTATTAAACATTTTCACATTTTTCATGTTGTATAGAATAATTAGAATGAATGGGAGGAACCATGAGAGAGACAAAAAAAAAAAAAACAAAAACAAAGCAAAAAAATAAAAAGAGCAAATACTATGCTTCAATCTGCATTCAGATTCTATATTTCTTTCTTTGGATGTGGATGGCATTTTCATCATGAGTCTTTTGGAGTTGTTTTAGGTCCTTACATTGCTGAGAAGAGCTAAGTTTATCAATCAGTCCTTGCATGATGTGGCTGTTACTCTGAATAGTACTCTCCTGGTTCTGCTTACTGCGCTCAGTATCAGTTTATATAAGTCTTTCCAGGTTTTTCTGAAGTCTTCTAGATCACATTATTTAACATTTTTTTTTGATTCCCTTGAAATTCTTTACCTTTTGAACTTCTGGACTGAATTTATTGCAATTTTTCTACACCTTTAAAATTGTTCTTTAGTAGTTTGATTTTTATGGCACTGAATAAGTAAATTAGCTTAATTATCATGTTTATTGCATGGGCTCAGCCTATCCATCAACAATTAATATTTCTCCAGTTGTTTAGATTTGTCTTTATTTGTATGAAAAGTGTTTTGTAAATGTGTCCAAATTATCCCTAGGTTGGTTTCTTTAAGTACACTTTCAAGTTATTTATATTGCCTGCAACTATTTTAAATGGAATTTACCTTTCTATCTCTTCCTGCTGGATCTCTCTCTCTCTCCCTCCCTCCCTCCCTCTCTCTCTCTCTCTCTCCTTCCTTCCTTCATTCCTCCCTTCCTTCCTTCCTTCCTTCCTCTTTCTTTCTTTCTTTCTTTCTTTCTTTGTTTCTTTCTTTGTATCTTTCTTTCTTTCTTTGTGCCTTTCTTTCTTTCATAGTATATAGAAATGCTGATGAGTTATGTCGGCTCATTTTATATCCTGAAAGTTTGGTAAAATTGTTCAATATTTCAACTGGCTTTTTAATTAAGGTCCTTCACTAATATACTTTTACTGGCTATTTCTTCCTTAATTATTTTTTCTTTTAAATTTCAATGTTATCCCATTTGAAGCATATATGATTAGTATTAGCATTACTTTATTGCCTATGATTCCCTTTATCAAACTGTGTTTTACCTGCATACCCCTTTCAATTAAGTCTATTTTTGCCTTGTCAGAGATCATGACTGCTTACCCTGTCATTTTTTTAGTATAGCTAAAGCATGATACATTCTGTTCCAGTCCCTTATTTTAACCCTGTGTTTGTCTCTATTTCAAGTGTGTTTCTTGTTAACAACCTATTGATGGATTCTGTTTCTAATCCATTCATCTATCTGTTTTCATTTTATCAATGAGTTTGTCCCATTCATATTCACAGTTATGGTTACAAGCTCTGCATTTCCTTCAATCCTATTTTTCTCCCATTTATCCTTTTCTCTCTTTTTTCCTGTCCCTCCTTTAAAATCTGTTTTGATTCTGACCATTGCCTTCTTGTATCTCCCTTCCATTTTATTACTTTCTTTTTCTCTTATTCTCTTCCCCTCCTACTTCACTCTTGGATGTTATAGATTTCTATTCAATCTACCAAATGAATATGTATTTGTAAGTTTGCATGTATGCATATGTATGTAAGGGCAAGCGAAGTGGGACTTTTTACTCTTTTTTTTTTCTTTTGGAGTGCTTCTTAGCAGTAAGGTAATCAAGTGCCTTTATGTGGGTCTTGCCTTTGTAGTAAGGCCCACATCCTTTTGCTAATTAGGTCAGAAGATGTGTGAAGCCCTCAAAAGGTGTGAAGCCCTAGGGCCCTGAAAAATAGTATATAGACCCTGAGGGTAAAGGTTAAGCTAGAACCCTGGGAATGGCAGGAGATGTTTTGTTTTGGGGGCTCACTCATTGGAAGAGCATTCGTGTGATTTTGCCAGACAAGACTCTAAATAGTTGAGAAGGAGTCCCGCAGCTTTGAAAACCCAGATGTTAGTGCTTTTCTCTCTGGTAACTATGTATGTATTATGATGGACAGTTAGAAGCCCTGTCTGCTGGTTTGTGTTATCTGCTCTGTTTATGTAATTTCTGCTTGTAGTTTCTGTTTGTGTTTACTCTGAAGTTCAGGGTGCTGACTTTTCCCCCTGAACTAAGTGAATGATATATGTATGTTTAATTCAAGTGAGATTATAAACCTGTTAAAGTTGCTTTCCTTAGAGAAGGAGATCAAAGAACCTATGCTAACAGCCCTCCAGTGTGCTGGTGTTGTTGGTCTTACACCTCCACAACAGCTGCAAGCAGCATTGATCTACATGTGTGTATATACATATACATATATATTTGTGTGTGTCTGTGTCTGTGTGAGTGCCTGTGTGTGAAATTTCCCTCTTGGAAACAATTTAAATCAGAATGACACTCAAACATTCTCCCCCCAAAAACATTTTTCTCTCTACTCTAAAAGGTCTTCCTTATGCACCTCTTTTATATGAGATGATTTTTGCCTAATTTTCCTCCTTCTTCCCTCTTCTTTCAGGGTGTCCCACTTTCTTGCATATCCTTGCTTTTTAACATCATCCCAACATAATCAATAAATCCACCTTTTTTCTATGTAGAATCATACCTGCCTTAATAATAACAAAGTTCTCAGAAGACGTGTATATCATCTTCTCATATAAAAAGGTTCATAGTTTAAATTTTTGTGTCCTTTATGATTTCTCTTTAATGTTTATATGTTTATGCTTCTCTTGAGAACTGCATTTGATCAGCAGATTTGCTATGGAGATCTGGACTTCTTATCAGGAATGGTAGAAAGTTCTTTTGCCTTTTGCAATATTGTATTCTAAGCCCTCTGTTTCCTTAATGTGATAGCAACTACATGTGTGATGCCAACTGTGATCCATCAATAACTGAATGGTTTCCTTCTGGCTTCTTGAAGCATTTTCTCTTAGACCTGGGAGCTCTGGAATTTGCTCATAAAATTCTTTGGAAGTTTCATTTAGAGATCTTTTTTCAAATAGTAATCAGTGAATTTTTTTTCAATTTTTATTTTGCCCTCTGGTTCTAGGATACTAGGGCAGTTTTCCTTTACAATTTCATGAAATATGTGGGTTTGGCTTGATCTTAGATCATAGTTTTCAGGTAATCAAAAATATTTAAATTATCTCTCCTGAATCTATTTTCCATGTCAATTATATTTCCTATGAAATATTTTATATTTTCTTCTAGTTTTTCTTTTGACTTTTTGATTGTTTCTGGATGTCTCGAAGTCATTAGCTTTTACTTGCACTGTTCTAATTTTTAAGAATTATTTTCTTCAGTAATCTCTTGTATCTCTTTTTCCACTTGGGCAATTCTATTTTTAAGATAATATCCTTCTTGAATATTCTTTGTATTGCTTTCACTACTCTGTTGTCTTTTCATAATTTTCTTCTTTTCCTTTCATTTATTTATCTAATTTTTCCTCTACTTCTTTCATTTGAACTGGAAAATTTTTTTTTGCTCTTCCTGCAATTCTTGAGCTTGTGTCCAATTTTCCATTTTTCATTGAGACTTTCTTTCCATGTAGTTGTTTTGACTTGATTGTCCTCTTCTCAGTTTATCTTGACCATCTCTCTTATCATAGTACTTTTTGTGAGGTTCTTTTTGTTGTTGTTTCCTTATTTTTCCACCCTGTTTCTTGATCTGAAACTTTACATTAACATTCTTGCCTGTTCTCAGCATGGGGGGAGGAACATTGTCTCAAGCTTCAGGCTTTGTCACACCTCAATTTTCAGAGCTAGTCCTGGGGTTTAGAAGTTTTCAGTACTTCCAAGGTCATGTGATCTTGAGAGATGTGTGGTCACTTCTCTCTTGGTCTATACTCTGGTTGTTACCCAGGAAGGGCCCCTGATCACTGGTGATTTTAATTAATACTCTTCCTCAGGATCCCTCCTCCCTTGGTACCAAAAAGTGATACTGCTTCTTCTTACTCAAAGGGTTCCTCTCTGCCTTTGAATTCTGACCCAAAAGTCGATATAGGCAATTTAGTTACTAAACAGCATCTCTTCTAACATCCAGTGCTAGCTGAGACATCTTCTATAAATTCTTTTTCACCATTTTCCATGTTCCCTTACCATCTCCGGCTCGAGAAATCCCAAAGTTGTTGCTGTTTCTGTCACCACCACCTAGACCAACATTTGGTGTGTCATCAACACGGGTTCTGGGCCAGCCTCCATCAAGTATCACCAATCTCTCTGGCCTCCTATGTGGTTTGGGCTAGAAGAAGGTCTCATTCTGACCTTGTTGTTGCCTCTGCCACTCTAGAATTTTATCTGAGTTATTAAAGTTGTTTGAGAATATTGGGAATTTTGGGATTGAGAGTTTTCTCTATTTGTCCTTCTTGGCTTTGATCCCAGAAGTCCTTGACTTTCTTTTGAACTATTTGAATAGACTACTCTTTGGTCTTCTTGCTTTCAGTGTCTCTTATACCCACCCTCCTTCACTATAGTTGTCAAAATGATGTTTCAAATGCAGTGATCTGATCATGTCATTGTTATCATTCAGTTGTTCAAACATGTTTGATTCTTCCTGACCCTATGGACAATATTGTCCATGAGGTTTTCTTGGCAAAGATACTGTAGTGGCTGGCCATTTTCTTCTCCAATGAGATAAGCCAAGCAGAGGTTAAGTGACTTGACCTGGGTCACATAGCTAGTAAGTGTCTGAGTCTGCATTTGATCTCAGGTCTTTCCGATACCTTTCCCAACCCTCTATCCAGTGAGGCATGTAACTGCTTCCAGTAGTATCATTACCTTGCAAACAAACAAACAAACAAACAAACCAAAAAACCTACTTCATTGATTCCCTACAGACTTGTGGATGATATGCAGTTACCTTACCTCTCAACACCCTGGTTTCAACTTTTCTATACATATTTCACTTTATACACACTAAGTTCCAGACAAATCAGAATACTAGACATTATTCCACTTTGTCCTTATCTCTCCCAGCTCCATGCATTCATTCCATATCTCTTCTCCTACTCTGCAATACACTCCATCTGAATGAGAAGCTGTCAGCAATACTATTCTCCTTTAAGGTCCTCAAAAAGCTCTTAATACTTCTACCATAAAATATGAAATCCTTGTTTAAAACATTTGAAAACCTTAATTCAATACAGAATCATATATTAAGTGCTTGCTACAGGTCAAGAATTTGCCTAATTGTTGGAATGAAAAGGACAAATATAAAATAGTCTCTTGTCTCAAGGAGTTTGAATTCTCATTAAGGAAGTACCTTATAAATACATATACATATATACATGCATAAATACATGCTTAAAGAAGCATCTTAGACATACATAAACACACACATATATTTATATATATACACATATGTATATATTCTCCCATATGTCTGTGTGTATGTGTGTATACAGAAGGATAGGTAAAAAAGATGGAAAATAGATGGATAAACAGACAATAGACAGACAGGTAGATAGATACATAGATAGATATTCCATATTGGGGAGGAAGGGCATGAACAACTAGGGCAGTATAGGGCATCAAGAAAAGCTTTGAGTTGAAGGCAGCACTGGAGATAAAATTTGAATGGAAGCAGAGGTTCCAAAAACTGATGTGATAGTATTCCAGGTAGAGGAGACACCTGGTACAAAGGCAAAGAGATGGGACTTATAGTGTACAACATGAAAACAAGGTCAGTATAGTTGTAGCTAATAAAGGTAGATAATATTTAAGAACAATGGAATTGTAAAAAGGCTTCAAACTGTGAACAGCTTCAAATGTTAAGCACAGTGGCTTATATTTGATTATAGAGGTAATAGGGAGGCACTGAAGTTTATTGATTATGAATGTGACATGGCTAGACTAGAACTTTGAGGAAATTACTTTGATGTCCGTGTTGAAGATGGCTCTGGTTTGTGTCCTTCTAGTCTTATTTCATAATATTTCCATCTCACATTCAACAAGCTAGAAAAACAATGCAAAACACACTTATTTGCCATTCCTTCATGTATGAATGAGTGAATGAATCTGTGAATGAAAGAAAAGTATTTATTCCACATTGTTATGTGCTTCGTAAATGCTGCCTTTGGTACTGAACTTAGTTCTGGGGATATAATTGTAAACAAATGAGACAGTCCCTTCCCTTGAACATTTAGATTTTTATAGGGGAAGGCTTTCTTTCTCTCTCTCTCTCTCTATCCCTCTCTCTCTCTCTCTCTCTCTCCCCCTCTCTCTCATTATGTGTATATATATATGCACATACATATATACAAACATATGTATATATGCGCATATATATGCATGTATATATTTATGTGTGTATGTATATACATAGATATATCCATATTTCTATCAATCTACATATAGATATAGACAGATAGACAGACAGATAGACAGATAGAAAGATATAGATATAGAGTTTGCATTGCACAGTGGCATTCCATTGCCCTTTGCTTGACATGAGGCACCTTGTCATCTCTGCCTTTTAAAATCTCTAACTTGCTTCCATGTTAAATTCAAGTGCCACCTCCTACATAAGTCTTCTATTAACTTCCCCAAGGTACTAATAGCATTTTATAAAAATACATTTTTATTTTATTTTTATACATTTTCTATTTATTCATCTATTTTAAAAATTTGTTTCATCTTTTCTCTTTATTTTCTATTTATTTATTAATCATGTATGATTTGATTTGGAAGATTTTTCAACAGCATAGTGATAAGATTAGACCTCTGAATTTGGAAGATTATTGAGGAGAGAAACAAATGAAAGTAGCATAATCAATTAGGAAGCTGTAATTTATCATTTTTCACCCAATGTAAAGTCCTTAATTACTGAGCTTACTCAAATTTTAATTTTTGTATACTCAGTGCTAAATACGGAGACTAATGAGATGTTATATGCTTAATGAATGTGTATTGAATAAATAAATGAAGGCACAGCTCATATGTTATCTTTAGCACATATTCTATCAGATTAAAATGATCCACCTGACTTATGCTTTTATGGAACACTTTTTGTCCTCTTCCATTGATTTTATCCCATTATGCCTTATATAATACATATTTGTGGGAATATATTATCACCCCAGATTCCAAGCCCCTTAAAGACAAAATTGTTTTTAAAATCCTTGTATCTACAAAAATACAGACGGCAGATTATGATTCTTTGTTGAATTTATCAGTTTTTTTTTAGAATTTTTAAATGAATAAAATTATTTATGATTCAACTGCCCCCCCAATCTAGTTTTCGGCCCTTGCCCATGGTACTAGATAATTGCATGAATTGATATGACCAAAGAATAATCTTTACTTGTTCATAAACCCTTTACTTCCACACTTGCCTGATGAGCTCAGAAAATAACAAATATATATTGGCACCATGCCTTTCCTTAAAGCTTTTACAACTTTACATTTTTTAATAATTAATGGCAACTATTTTGGTTTCATCTTTCTTCACCTTTCTGATTTTGTCTTGCTGCAGCTAGAAGTATTTAATATTTCACTTTCTACCACAATAAAATTTTCTTTACTCATCTGCTTTCCTGATAATTTAAGATGTTTAGGTTAAAACGTGTGACCCTTGTCAGAATTTGTTAGATGTACTAGGAAGTCTAAAAATACATATTTCTGAGTGCTATTAAAGGAGTTTTATTCAGTGATAGATTTTATCAAAGAAAATAGAGTAGTTCTCCACTTGTTCTAATAGGTTCAAGTGTGCAATTATGACCCATTAATCAACATGAAAAGGTTAATGTGAAATGGATCTTAATAGGACCCTTTGACAGAAAAAGGTCATTTTCCTGGAGTTGGGGAGAGAAGATAAAAATTATATTAAAATAAGAAATGATTTGTGATTTATGATTTCTGTCTTTTGACTTTAGGTGAGAAAGTGAAAGTTTATGTTAAAAGACCAAGTGCTAGTTTAAATGGGTATGGAGTTCACAGAAAACACATTCTTTTATTTAAAAGGGACTTTAAAAATCGTACATTTTAAAACTCCATGCAAAGCAGAAGTCAACTGAATTTTTAAAAATATTCCATTGGGATATTTCACTTAAATATTTCTAATGACTCACATTGATAATGGGAACATATTAAAGAAGTTTGTTTTGTTTCCCTAAAAGCATATTATATAACCTAGAGGAAGTACCATCTGGTAAGTTTGGAAGTGAGGAGGAAAATCCAAAGGAAAGGAAGATGAGAGTTTGTGTCCTTCCACCCATCTTTGGAATTCTGTGAACAGAACTGATTATTTTCTAATTTCCCTCCTCCTATCACACATGGCTTGACTCACTCTCCATCACTCAGGCAACCTTCACTCTGCCCCGCACATGGAACAAAGAATAGATCAGCTTCAAAACAAAAGTAAAATAAGGTGAGTGAAAAGGTACCTGATTCACAGAAAAGTGTCCCATATTTAAGTCTTCTGTAATAACATAGTGTAGGACTAGATATTCTTGACTCAACAGAATAATTTTTCTGGAGTAGCATGGCTCATCATTTTTTTTTTCTTTTGGAGTTTCTAGTTGTGATTTATAAAATAAAAACCACAAGATACCATCAGCATAGTAGTGTGCAGCGTATATGATTCTTCCTGTGACTCCTTAGCATTTTGTTGTTGTTTTTTGATTGTATTAGTTAGACTCTTTCTGACCCCATTTGGGTTTTTCTTTTTCTCTTTCTTTTTTATTTTTAGTTTACAACACTCAGTTCCACAATTTTTTGACTGTCAAATTTTCTCCCCCTTTCCCCTCCACCCCCAAATGTGGCATGTAATCCAATATAAATTCTACATATACCTTCATGGTAAACTTATTTACACAATAGCCAAGTTGTAAAGATAACTTATAACCAATGGAATGAATTATGAGAAAGAAGAAACAAAACCAAAAAGGAGGGAAAAAAGAGGGCAAATAGTTGCCTCAATCTGCATTCAGACTCAGAAATTCTTTCTCTGAATATGGATAGCTTTTTTCATCATGAATCTTTTGGAGCTGTCTTTGAACCTTGTATTGCTGAGCCAAGTCTATCAAAGTTAGTCATCACAGATACCGTGTGACTATAATCGTGTGTAATGTTCTCCTGGTTCTGCTCCCCTCACTCAGCATCAGATAAGCCAAGTCTTTTCAGGTTATTATTAATTCCATCTCCTCCTCATTTCTTCACTTTTCCTTTTTTTTCTTTTCTTTTTTAAAATTTATTTTTAGTTTTTAACATTCATTTCCACAAGAATACAAGATTTTGAACTACATATTTCCTCCCCATCTCTACCCTCCCCCATCCCAATATGGCATATATTCTGATTGCCCCTTTCTCCAGTGTACCCTCCCTTCTATCACCCCAGTTCCTACCCCTTATCCCCTTTCCCCTTACTTTATTATAGGGCAAGATGCCTGTATATCTTTTTTCCCAGTTGGATGTAAAAACAAATTTTTAACATTTGTTTTTAGAACTTTGAGTTCCAAATTCTCTCCCTTCTTCCCTCTCCGTTCACCCTCTTTGAGAAGGAAGCAATTCAAAATAGCTGATATATGTATCATTATGCAAAATACTTCCATAATAGTCATGTTGTGAAAGACTAACTATATTTCCCTCTATCCTATCCTGTCTCCCTTTATTCAATTTTCTCTTCTGACCCTGTTCCTTTCAGACTACTCCATCCCCCAATCTGCCCTCCCTTCTATCATTCCCTGTTCTTCCCCATATGGTAAGATACACAATTGATGTTATTCCCTCTTTAAACCAAATCCTAAGAAAGCAAGGTTCACTCATTCTCTTTCACGTACCCCCTCTCCCCTTCCATTATAACAGCTTTTTCTTGCCACTTTTATGTGAGATAATTTACCCCATTCTATCTCTCCCTTTTCCCTTCTTCCAATATATTCCTTTCTCCTCTCTCACCCTTTAATGTTACTTTTCAGATATCATTCCTACATATTCAACTCACCCTGCGTCCCCTGTCCATGTATATGTATATGCCTGAGAAAGGTCTAATGAGTTATAAATATCATCTTTCCATATAGGAATATAAGCAGTTCCACTTTAGTAAGTCCCTTATGATTTCTCTTTCCTGTTTACCTTCTCATGCTTCTCTTGATTCTTGTGATTGAAAGTCAAGTTTTCTATTCAGCTCAGGTCTTTTCGTCAAGAATGCTTGAAAGTCCTCTATTTCATTGAAAATTCATATTTTTGCCCTGAAGTAATATACTCAGTTTTGCTTGGTAGATGATTCTTGGTTTTAATCCTAGCTCCTTTGATCTCCAGAATATCATACTCCAAGCCATTTGGTCCCTTAATGTAGAAGCTGCTAGATCTTATGTTATCCCAATTGTGTTTCCACTGTTATGCCGAAAAAAGTGAGCGAGACCCAGAAATAAATTTTGATGTGGATTTATTCAAGCGAGCAGCTGTTAGAGAGAGGACTCAAATTGAACAGCCCCGAGCAGGGTAAGGGTCAGGGTATTTAAAGAGAAAAAACACAAACTGGTTTCCATGGAGATGGGAGCACAAACTGTGGGGCAAGCTGGTGCAGGATTATATCCATGGAGATGGAGGGTAAACCTGGGGACAGGGCACAATACCACAATACCCAAATTGTTTCTTCCTGGCTGCTTGCAGTATTTTCTCCTTGACCTGGGAACTCTGTATTTTGGCTACAATATTCCTAGGAGTTTTCTTTTTGGGATCTTTTTCAAGAGGCTACTGGTGGATTCTTTCAACTTCTATTTTACCATCTAGTTCTTTTTTTTTGGAGGGTGAAGGCAGGGCAATTGGGATTAAGTGACTTGCCCAAGGTCACACAGCTAGTAAGTGTGTCAAGTGTCTGAGGTCGGGTTTGAACTCAGGTCCTCCTGACTTCAGGTCCTGTGCTCTATTCACTGCATCACCTAGCTGCCCCTTACCCTCTAGTTCTAGAATTGCACTCCTCCTCCCCAAGGACTGCCAACCAGTATTGTTACCCCATCCAAGCAGAGCAATGCAAGAGAATGCTGCCCCAACACCTGCAAAGAGATCCCTGCATTCCTGCTCTGATTAGCCACCTGATTCCCCCAACATCTGTGAGCCAGGATCGCTGGAAGCAGCCACTGCTGCAGCTGCTGCCTGTAACACCATCACTACAGCCACCTCTGCCTCCACAGGGCTGGGGCCATACCGTGTCCCTCTCTCACCCAGGTCCAACAGTTTACCCACTGACCTGCTATGTTGTCCTTGACATTTGTAGGTTAAGAAGTGTGGAAACCACCACAGTTTCCAGTGATTCAATTCCCTCGGGCCTGCTCCACTGGTTCTGCTCTGGCCTGGTCTGTCCTGGCATGGTCCACACTGGGCTGAGCTCCACTCCCAGCACTGCGTGATAGACCATTCCCAGTGACCATTCAGGCAGTATTGGGCTAGAGACTTGTTTCACTCTGTCATTTCATGGGTACTTATAGCTCTAGAATTTGTTTAGAATCCTTTTTTACTGGTGTTTGGAGAGCTTTGGGGGAGAGCTAAAGGAAGTCCATATTGTCATGCCACCATCTTGGCTCTGCCCTCTAATCCTCATTTCTTATAGCACAATAGTATTCCATTACAATCATGTACCACAACTTATTTAGCCATTCCCCAATTGATGGGCATCCCCTTGATTTCCAATTCTTTGCCACCACAAAAAAGCTACTAATAAATATTTTTGTATATAGGGGTCTATTTCCCACTTGTGTGATCTCTTTGGGATACAGCCCTTGTAGTGGTATTGCTTGGTCAAAGAGCACCCACATTTGTATAGGCCTTTGGGCATAGTTCAAAATTCTCTCCAGAATGGTCAGATCAGTTCACAAGTCCACCAACAATGTAACAGTGTTCCCATTTTCCCACAACTTCTCCAGCATTTATCATTTTCCTGTTTTGTCTTATTAGCCAATCTGACAGGAGAGATGTGGCACCTAAGAGTTATTTTGATCTATATTTATTTAATCAATAGTGATTTAGAGCATTTTTTCACATGAATATAGGTATCTTTAATTTCTTCCTCTGAAAACAGGCTATTCATACCCTTTGACCATTTATCCATTGGGGAATGACATATTCCTATTGCTTGGTTGTTGTCCTTCATTCTCAAAGAGAACCAAAATGATATTACTGTGCTTGAGTCAAGATTCAATGTGCCAGACTGTGGCTGATGAGGCCAATATGAGCTCAGAATGCCTTACCATAGGTCAGGCACAAATAGTCCATGGGAACTTTTTGGGTGGATACTCCCAACTTGTGCATCCTGCATTTCCTTTGAGCTGTTTCAATTCTGCTTTGCTCATAGAACACAGCAGCTTCTCTGATGTGGGAAAGCCATGCTGAGGGGTCCTGTGCCAATGTCTCCCACATTACACAATCAATTCCAAAGTTCTTGAGAGAGACTTTGAGAGTGTCCTTGTATTGCTTCTTCTCACCAACATGTGAACCCTTGCCCTGTATGAGTTCTTCATAAAATAATCTTTTGGGCAAGTTGACATTTTTCATTTGAACAACATGGTCAGCCATTGGAGTTGCACTCTCTGAAGCAGAGTTTGAATGCTTGGCAGTTTAGTAGAGTAAGGTGCTCAGTGTCTGGTACCTTATCCTGCCAGGTGGTGTTCAGAATCTTCCTAAGATAATTGAAATGTATTCCTATAAATGTATTCATATAAATTTGACTCAGTCCCCTGTATATTTTAGAGATGAGGCATTTATCAGAGACTGATTATAACAATTCTTTCCAACTTTTCTGCTTCCCTCCTAATCTTTGTTGCATTAGCTTTGTTTATACAAAAACTTTTCAATTTAAAATAATCAAAATTATCCATTTTGAATTTTGTAATGCTCTCTCTCTCTTGTTTGGTGATAAATTCTTCCCTTCTTTATAAATCTGACAGGTAAAGTGCTCTCACAAATTGTTTATAGGATCAGCCTTTATATCTAAATAGTGAACCCATTTTGACTTTATGTTGGTATACCGTATATGATATTGATCTATGCCCATTTTCTGCTATTCTAATTTCCAGTTTTCCCAGGAGTTTTTTCTGAAATAGTGAGTTCTTAACCCAGAAGCTGGACTCTTTGGGTGTATCAAAGGGTAGATTGGTATACTCATTGACTACTGCTTCTTATGCCCCATTTCGGCATTTCGTAACAAAGATACTGGAGTGGGTGGCCATTTCCTTCTCTAGATCATTATACATGTGAAGAACCAAGGGAAAGAGGTTTCAGTGACTTGCCCAGGAGACTGGATCTGAACTAAGGTCTTCCCAGCTCCAGGCCCTGTGCCCTATACACTACACCATGTACCTGCCTTTGAATTTGTCTTCTCACTTTCTGGCTACTTGATGTGTTATTTGATTTGATGTGGTTGTTCCTGGGATGTGAATATCCTGGAATTCAGCTATGGTATTCGAATGTTTTTTCAGATTTTTTTAAAGCAAGTCATTTGTGCAGTCTTTCTCTTTTCACATAGTCCTGTGATTCTAATATATTTAGGTAGTTTTCTTTTCTTTCTTTTTTTTTTGAAATGTAGCATTTAGGGTTTTTGTTTGTTTGTTTGTTTGGTCATGGTTTCTAATGAGTACGGTGATTCTTAAATTATCTCATCCTAAAGTCTTTCAGAGGTCAGTTATTTTGGGAGGAAAAAAGAAAACAGTAGATAACTTCTATCCATCTTTTGAATTTATTTAGTACATCTTGCTGTCTCATGGAGTTATGCTTTTTCAGTCATATATGACTCTTCATGACCCCGTTTTTGGGGTTTCTTTGGCAAAAGTACTGGAGTGGTTTGCCATTTCTTTCTCTAACTCATTTTATAGATGAGAAACTGAGAAAAATAGGGTTAAATGACTTGCCTAAAGTCACAAAGTAACTAAAAATCTGAGGCTGGATTTGAATTTAGGTATTCCTGAGTCCAGACCCCACACTGTATCTAGTGTACCTCCTAGTTGCTCCTCACATTATGTTTGTCCTATTCTATTTTTTCCATGACTTGTTGCCATATATACACACACACACACACACACACACACATATGTGTGTGTGTATGTATATGGATGTGTATATGTGTATATATATGTGTATATATATAGGCATACATGTATGTGTATGTGTAGATATGTATTATATATGTACATATGTATGCCCGTGTATATATGTGCACATTGTTTTGTGTATATGCATAAGCATATATTCATATATATATATATACATGTAGACAAATACAGGTATATGTATGTATATACACATGTGTATATCTATCTATATCTATCTAATTCTTTGCTTCATTTCTTCCATCTACTTCAAAAAATTCTTTTGGCCAAACCATTTTTTTTTCTTCTGAGGCTTTTCTTGTGCTTCTGAGATTACTCTTCTTTTTATGGGTTTATAACTTATGATTCTCTTAAACACACATCTTTTAAAAAAATGTCCAATTTTTTTTTCTGTTAACTCATACTTGCAGTCTCATTAGAAAGTACATGACCAAGGCAACTCACAAAATGATGCTTTGGGCTGGAGATTCTTGTCACAAATTAGTAGAAAACCCAAAGAGAATAACAAAGTGGATGAAGTTTTTTGGACAAAAATCCTCTGATTAGTTAATCTTTTTTACTGATGGCTTTATGCTTGATTTTCTGGACTTGTTCATCTCCTTACAAACAGCCTTCTCATCCCAAAATACTTTTACTCTTGTACCTTCTCCTCTGAGGGAATGAACCCTGGCCTACACCACCTCTTTTTGAGGGACCCAGGATACAATCATTTCAGTTCCAGCTCTCCTCTTGGCTTTCCAAACTTTTCTACCTCCTTCCCTGGCACAATAATACTTGCAACTCTTATTCCTCCAACTTCAATTTTCTAGCTCCTTGTTATGAGTTATCTTCATCTATTACAATGTATGTACCTTGGGAGAAGGGTCTGTATTTTTTATCTATATTTGTATTTCTAATACTTAGCACTGTGACTGGAAGATGGCATGTGCTTAACAAATGCTGTCTAGCTAAAATGCTCTTTTTGTCCATCAGACAGACATATAGAACCTCTTATAAAAGCAGTCTCTGTTGGTTGAAAAAAAATTCACAAAAATATAAGAACAGGTAAAATCTGCCAGCAAGGAAAATGAAAGGAATTGGAAAAAAAAATCTCCCCCATCTGCTAAAGTCTTAAGAACTGATTTTATTTTATTTTGCCAAAATGGCCCATAGCTTTCCTGATCCTAACAGTGTCCTGGCCCACAACTACAATACTTTTATGAAGTGTTTCATAGAATTATTTTAATGAGAAGACTTCATAAATTCCAAAGTTCTATATAAATATCAATTTGTAATGTTCATAGAAATGCAGTTTTCTTCTGGTCATCAGTGTTTACAAAGTACATTAAGAAGCTCCAATGGTTCCAAATAAGAAACATCAGGATGATAGTGCAACTCAAGCCATGCTATGTGACAGTTAATTGACAGAATGGGGCTATTTTCCCTGGAAAGAAAAATACATATGGGAAAATTATGACTGTCTTCAACCATTTCATGGGTTGTCATGTTGAAAAAGAATTATACTAGTTCTGCTTGGCCCCAAAATTATGAAACAGGACCAATGGTTGAGAGTTAAAGGATGAAGTATTGGTCTCAACATAAAGAAGATATTCTTAACCATTAGGATTTTCCAAAAAAAGAAAATGATGCCTAGAGGCATAGTCAAAAAGAGGTTTTCAAGAGCAGGCTATCTGACCACCTGTCAGAGATCTTGTCAACAACATTCATAATATGGATGAGAAATAGACTCAAAGGTTCTTTCCAAGACTTAGATTTTTTTGAGTTTATGTACAGGTAACAGATACATTATTTAAAGATTTACTTACTAAGATAGAATGCATTTCATGTGTTAGGCAAAAAAATAAGAGTTGGTTAAAATATTCTTCAATCACTCTTGTTTCCCATTTCTGTGACTTCTCCTGTCTTTAAAATATTCCCAACTGCTAGATGGTGCAGTAGATGTAAATTTTTACTTGGAAACAAGAAGATCTGTGTTTGGAACCTGACTCAAATGCCTACTAACTGTGTGACATGGGGCAAACCATTGAAACTAACTCAGGCTCATTTTCCTAAATAGTAAAATTCGGATAATAACAGTACCTCTCTCCCATGACTTGTGAGGAACATATGAGACAGCACATCTAAAATGCTTTACAACTTTTTTTAAAAAAACCTTACTTTCAAATTTGGAAGGTAGTGTTTTTTTTTCAATTTATTGTAGGAAATACATATTGGAATGTCATTAACATTAAAGTATTACCTCTTCAAATATTATAAGAGGACACCAGTAAAGTATATTTTTTATTTTTAAGTTTTATTGATAAATTTTGTTTACATAACAATTTTATTTCTAAATATGTCTTTGCCTTTCCTGTATAGCAAGTCATCTCTAGAAATAAATAAGACAAAAAGAGAAGAAAACAATAAGTTCAACAAAGCTAACCAATACGTAAACTGACAATACATGCAATCTTCTACATCCATTGTCTGCTATCTCTGCAAAGAAAGGTTAAATGCACATTTTTTATATCTTCCATTTAGGATAAGTATGGCTATTATTAAAATCACTAAAGGCTCTGTTTTTTGGTGGTATTGCTGTTCTTTTTAGGTAAATTGTTGTAGTTGGCATGAATATTATTTTCCTTATATACTTTCTTCTTGTAAAAGTTTCCCCCTGATGCTTAGACTTTTTATACATAATAGTTTAGAATGAAGAAAAATTTCATTATATTTATTAATCAATAATATTAGGCCATCTCCCAGTTCAAAGAGATCTACTTTGTTTTGAATTCTCTGCTAAAATATGATTAATTTCTTTGAAAATAAATGACTAATGCTAAAATTACACGCAATCACTGAGGGAGATATTTTAGGTGTAAATCCATGTCATCAGTCATACAATCACACTGTATATGAAAATGATATTGACAAAAACCAGTTTCTCCCACGAACAAAGAGTAGCAAAGATACATATTGGACTTATACAGTCAGCAATCATTGTTTAATTTTTAACAGAAAAAAAGTGTTTAGATGAATTGGGGGCAGGCCTGGACAAGACATTTATATCATGCCCTGATCTGGGGAAGCAAAGACATATTAAACAGAGTGGTCTCAGTATTTAGGAATGTCTTTATGATATGAGGTCTTATAAATATGCAGCTACTAGCAATTTTGTGCCCCTAAGAAAAGATGACCATTAAGTTCTGGAAATCTGTTAAAAAGAACAAAAATTATTTTCCTTGTTTACTTATTACAATTTCATTTTGTGAACTGTCAACAGCCTTTCAAATTCCTGTCATATCTCAGCTGTCACTGATCAGCCTTTTGCTAGAAAATATTTTGAAAGATCAAAGTTGTTGACAAATTTTTCATGTTTTTTCATTTTGTTCTTTATTTTACTTAACATTAGGCAACTTTACGTTAACAGATACTTGTCTTATGTCACCTAATATTAATACAATCACTTTGAGTTCTTTCACATTAACCAACATGTACATTAATATTTTTCATTCCTTATACCCAGATTGTTATCCTCTTTAAGAGTTTGAGAATAAAGAATGCCTACTTTCATCAGTGTTAATTCATTTTACTTTTTCTTTTCCTTTTGAACCCACCAATGCCAAAGAGCAGCTTAGAGGGAAACTGCAGGACAGAGTTCAGAGCGGTCCAGCCACCAACTCTGGAGGTGGAGGAAATGGTGCAGCAATGGCCATAGGAACAGCAGGAAGCTCCTAAAGGATTGCTCCCAGAGCTGCAGTGTCAGCTCCTTCCTGAGTCCCTGGCTCATGAGGTGTGAGGAATCTAGCAGCAGATCAGAGTGGGAGTGCAAGGAGTGCTTTGTGGGCACAAAGGCAGATTCTCTTGCTGTGCCCTGCTCATATCTGTGTTGCAGTCCTGGTTGGCAGTTCTTGGGGGAGGAGGAGAACTGCTGTGACAGAGACTGGGGTGACAGCGGAGTACAGCTAGCTCTGAAAACAGCAGAGCTTGAATGCTAAAGCTTGGGACAAAGTATTCTCTACTCTACAAGCAGTCATATCCAGACACAAAGCTCAAGGGTAAAGTAGTTGGCTGGGAACATGAACAGGCAGCAAAAACAAACTCAGACTAAAACTCAAACTCTAGATTCCTTTTTTTGGTGACAAAGAAGAGCAAAACATACAGTCAGAAGAAGTCAACAAAGTCCAAGAGCCTATATCAAAAGCCTCCAAGAAAAATATGAATTGGGCTCAGGCCATAGAAGAGCTCAAAAGGGATTTGGAAAAGCAAGTAAGAGAAGTAGAGGAAACACTGGGATGAGAAATGAAGGTGAAGCAAGAAAACCATGAAAAACAAATCAACAACTTGGTTAAAGGAGACCCAAAAATACTGAAGAAAATAACACCTTAAAGAATAGACCAACTCAAATGTTAAGACGGCTCCAAAAAGGCAATGAGGAGAAGAATGCCTTGAATGGCAGAACTAGCCAAATACAAAAGGAGGTCCAAAAGACAACTGAAGAAAATACCACCTCAAAAATTAGATTGGAGCAAGTGGAAGCTAGTGACTTTATGAGAAATCAAGATATTATAAAACAGAGCCATAGGAATGCAAAAATGGAAGACAATGTGAAATATCTCATTGGACAAACCACTGACCTGGAGAAAAGATCCAGGAGAGATAATTGAAAAATTATGGACTACCTGAAAGTCATGATCAAAGAAAGAGTGTACACATCATCTTTCAAGAAATTATCAAGGAAAACGGGCCTGATATTCTAGAACCAGAGAGTAAAATAGAAATTGAAAGAATCCATCTATCACCTCTTGAAAAACATCCCAAAAACAAAACTCCTAGGAATATTGTTGCCAAATTCCAGAGTTTCCAGATCAAGGAGAAAATACTGCAAGCAGCCAGAAAGAAAAAAAAATGAATATTGTGGAAACACAATTAGAATAATACAAGATCTAGCAGCATCTACATTAAGGGACTGAAAGGCTTGGGATATGATATTCTGGAGGTCAAAGGAGCTAGGATTAAAACCAAGAATCACCTACTCAGCAAAACTGAATATAATGCTCCAAGGCAAAATATGGACTTCAATAAAACAGTGGACTTTCAAGCTTTCTCAATGAAGACAGCAGAGCTGAATAGAAAATTTGACTTTCAAATACAAGAATCAAGAGAAGCATGAAAAGGTAAACAAGAAAGAGAATTCATAAGGGACTTAATAAAGTTGAACTGTTACATTTACATTCCTACATGGAAAGATGATGTGTGTGATTCATGAGACCTTTCTCAGTATTAGGGGAGTTATAGGGAATATAGACAGAGGGCACAGGGTGAGTTGAATATAAAGGGATGATAACTAGAAAAATGAAATAAATTTAAGGTGGGAGAGAGGAATATATTGAGAGATAGAGAAAGGGAGAGATAGAATGGGGTAAATTATCTCACATAAAACTGGCAAGAAAAAGCAATTCTGTTGGAAGGAAAGAGGGGGCAGATGAGGGGGAAGGAGTGAATCTTGCTCTCATCAGATTCAGCTTGAGGAGGGACTAATGTAGACCCTCAATTGGGTGTCTTACTCCACAGGAAAGTAAGGGAAGGGGACAAAAAAGTGGGGATGATAGAAGGGGATAGATAGGGGGAGGAGGTAATCAAAAGTAAACACCTTTGAAAAGGGACAGGGTCAAGGGAGAAAACTGTATAAAGGGGGACAGGATAGGACGGAAGGAAACATAGTTAGCCTTTGACACCATGAGCATTGTGGAAGTGTTTTACATAATGATGCATGTGTGATCTATGTTGAATTGCTTGCCTTCCTAGGGAGGGTGGGTGGGAAAGGAAGAGGGGAGAGAATTTCGAACTCAAAGTTTTAAAAGAAGATACTTAAAAAAAGTTGTTTTTTTGCATAGAGCTGGGAAACAAGTTTTATAGGCAATGGGGAATAGAAATCTATCTTGCCTTTCAAGAAATTAAGGGGAAAAGGGATGGGGGGAGTGGGGTGAAAGAGGGGAGGGCTGACTGGGGAATGAGGCAATCAGAATATATGCCATCTTGGAATGGGTGGGAAGGTAGAAATGGGGAGAAAATTTGTAACTCAAAATCTCGTGGAAATCAATGTTGAAAACTAAAATATTAAATACAACAATACCTTAAAATTAAAAAAAAGAAGTATTTCACACAGGTCCACATGTCTTCTTAGTGAGATAATTGGTAGGTAAAATGTGTGCTAGCATAGTAACATTTTTTTCCTAAACTGACCAAAAAATCCAAGGTAGGTGAAAACAAGATCTACTCTCAATAAAATATGGAGAATCACAAATTTTAAAGGAAAAAACATCTGCTTTTAAAATGTCATAGGCATGTATATACCCCCAGGCATTGCTTGCTCAGTGTTACAGAAAGAATCTATTTCCATTTATTCTGTGACAGGAGATTTCAGAAGAGCAGTCAACCAACCATGGCATACATGATATTGAAGAAGATGAAATTCAGGCTGTTTCAGATGGTTGATATATGTGAGGCTTTACCTCTCCAATACCACTCAAATTTATTTGTAAAACAATGCCAACAAGAATTTATGATGTGATTAGAATGCAAAATTATACACTGTCACTTTGATTTGGAACATTTTAACAATTTGATTTACAGACGAAATAAAAGAAAAAATGATTTACAGATGAAATAAAAAGGCTATCTCATTTTAAAGGTGTATAAACCATTCAATTACTACATAGTCAATTCTTCACAAAGTTGATTTGATTAAGTTGAAGAAAAGATAAAACATTTTAATATGAGGCATGAAGTTTGACAATGTGTTTTGGCCATAATTCTTTGCTACTAGTTATAAACATATTGCTCATTATTCATCTCTCTAAACAAATCATGTAATCTGAAGTCACTGGATATGAAAACATTTTATGCAAATTAGTTTAATTATTCCCTTTCAGATTAACCTTAGGAAAAGAAATGTAGAAAAGGAAAAAAAATGGTTTGGAGAAAATGAAGACTTTAAAACTATTGGGAAAATATTAGCTATAATTTAGAATTTCAAACTTATATAAAGTTAAATTTTACAATCTCCCTTGTACTTACAAATAAGAATGTTTTAAATATATACAAAAGAATTATTTTAGATTATGCATATATCTGAGTCACCAGAATAAAACTATACATTTATTTTAAAGTTCTCTTTCTTATATTTCAAGAGAGAGACAGAAAGACAGACAGAGATAGAGCAGAGACAGACAGACAGAGACAGACAGAGAGACAGACACAGACAGAGACAGAGACACAGAAAAACAGAGACAGAGAGATAGAGGCACAGAGACAGAGACAGAGAGTTAGCTACACACAGAGACAGATGTACAGATTTCGACTCACAACAAGTATACACAACAAGTATGAAGAACCAGCCAAAGAACTGAAATTCATTTTCAAGAAAAATAGCAGGACATAATAAAATACTTTAATCATGTGTGTTCTTACTCTAATTGCTACTACCTCTTTAGGGTGATATGACAAAAACATATTTCTGGGGAAAATATTTATGGAATAATTTTCTGCCTTCCCATTTGAAGTTATTATGGGTCATATCATATGTATAACAGCATAAAACAAAACATATGTGCATATATACACATATGTGTTTATATGCATATATGTTTATACAAACTATGTGTGTGTGTGTATATATATATATATATATATATATATATATATATATATATATATATATATATATACGACTGGCATATATGGCAGCTTTGTAGTTTGTGTAAGTTGCGCAGCAATTATATAATCACAGTATCGTCATTCGAAAATCTACATTTCCCTCTAGGGCAAAGAATAGGCAATATTAATAAAGAGAATGCACTAATCCATGAGAAAACCTACCATTTTTATTTCTTGGAATGGCTTTTATTAAAGAGACATACTTAGAGCCATGATATTATGCATGAAAAATCATCCCTTCTATTGCCATTGATCTATAAAACAGCACTGCAGCTCAGATGTATGGATGCTTAAAAGCTTGTTGTGCTCCTTCTAATTATGAACTTTGCAAACACTATTAAAGATGGATGAGAGTACTATTTGTCTTCAGAAACAGCCAAGGCATTCTAAAATTGATACCTAGAAAAGGACTGCCTTCAAAGAACAAGGACTTTGAAAAGCTCCTTTGAAAATAGAGGCTTTAATATCACCAGGTTATTACAGTTAGCATATTTATGATTTTAAATCACATCAGCCATAAATCCTGAAAACCCTAAGAAGAGGACTGCAAAGAAAGAAAAATAAATTGCAATACATAAGAGGAAAATCTATTGAAATAAAATTTAAAATGAAGTTAGAAATTTGCTGCTTTGCTGTAGTATCACATTTGGAAAAGGTTTTTATAACATTAAATAGATTTTTAAAAAATCATATGGTTCTAATATGGAACAAAGGCACATCTCCACATCAAAGTGGATTATGTATAACAAGAATGAATCAATTACATTAATCAGTCAGGGACAATACTACAATTATCCATGCTTCCCACATCAAGATAGACACATATAAACTACACGAGTGAAATTTCACCCTAACTCTTATGGAAAGAAACATAAAAAGAAAGAGATAGCCAGAGATTTGAGGTCCAGTTGTCTCTTCCAGCCAATCAAAGAGTTAATTGACATTTATTAAGTGTTTTCTGTGTGCCAGGCAATGTGCTACACTAGGTAGTGAAAACCATAGGAAACTCTTCCATCATGGGAGATGTCATATAAAAACATTGGTATATTTAAAGAGATATAAAGTGAAGTTGAGGGGAGACATTTCCAACTGAGGGAACTACTGAATGTCTCATGGAGATTCCAAGAGGTGGAAATACATCCCAGATTTGGGAAACAGCATGTATAAAGGCAGATCAATAGGAAATTCAGCACCAGGAATGGTAAGAAGACTAGTTTGACTAGACAGTGAGGAGTGTGAAGTATGTAGTAAAGACAGAAAGATCTATAAGTGTCAGACTGTAAAAGGAATTGAATGACAAGCATATGAATGTTCTATTTAAGCTTAGAGGTAATAAGATGCTGCTGAAGGGTGTGGAGATGTGCTGCTCAAATTTTTGGACGTGTGACATGTTTAGGCCAGTACATTAGGAAAATCACTCAGGCAGTTATGCGGCAGATTGATTGGAAGGGAGAGACTTTAGACAAGGGAGACAATAGTAAAGCCATTACAACTATTCCTGGAAGAGTTCTTGAGACCATGAACTGAGGTGCTACATGTGTGGATGGAGAGAAGAGGCATAAAGGAGAGAGACACTGTGGAGGAAGAAATGAAACAATTTGGTAAATTGTTGGACATAGCAAGTGAATGAGAGAGAGAGAGAGAGAGAGAGAGGAGTTTACCAAGGGGACGTGAGGACTTTAAGAAAAATCCAACTAGTACGCTTATTCCTATAGACACAGTTGTAGTACCAAAAGATTTCATCCTACAGGCTAAGATTTGGTAGAGACCATTTTTGTGATTTACATTTCTTATTTATCAACATGTCACCATAAACATATTAACAAATATTGATAAAATGGATTGGGTTGGTTTTAAATTTCCTTAACTAAAACCAAAGGGTTTCAAAACACAAAGCAAGAAATTTGCTTTGTTGATAGGAAGACTATTGGAGATATTCTGTAGAGTGAGTCTTTGTTGATGTTGGTTGGATGAAAAAGATGGAAAAAATCACACCAAAATGGAAGGGGCATAACTTTTCATGAATAAATTACAAGTTACCACAGGCAAAATCTGTATGCTGTTCAAAATTATGCAATACACAAATACATATGTAAATATATATGTGTGTGTATGTGTGTGTTTGTGTGTGTATGTACGTATATGTGTGTATACATATAATTTTCAATACTACACATAATTTCTCTATGTAAAATTATAAAAGCATGTATAAATATAGTTTTTATACTATTATACTTTATATATAATTATAATTATGATTTACCAATTATCACTTTATGTGATTTTCAACAACATAAGTTTTGTCTCTTCATTTATAATATAACACATATTTGTTGTTTAGTTGTACAGTTGTGTCCGATGTTTTGTGACATCATCAACCATAGCACACTAGACCCTTCTGTCTTCCACTATTTCCAACTATCTCGTATTTGTTGCTTCCACTACACTTTCTAACCAACTCAACCTCTGTCATTCCTTTTTACTTTTGCTTTCAGTTTTTCCCAAGATCAGTCTTTTCCAATTAGTCCTGTCTTTTCATTATTTGGCCAAAGTATTTAAGCTTCAGCTTCAGAATCTGTCCTTCCAGTAAATATTCTGAATTAATTTCGTTAAGTGTTGACTGACTTGAGCTCCTTACTGTCAAAGGAATTCTCAAAAATCTTCTCCAGCACCATAGTTCAAAAACATCAATTCAGTGGTTCTCAGTGTTGCTTATAGTTCAACTCTTACAGTGATAAATGGCTACTGGAGAAAGAATAGCTTTGACTATATGGACCTTTGTCAGCAAAAGGATGTAACTGCTTTTTAGTATGCTATCCGGATCTGGCATAGCTTTCCTTCCAAGGAGCAAATGTCATTTAATATAATGGTGGCACTCACTGTCTACAGTGATTTTTGAGGCCAAGAATATAAAATATGAGACTACTTCCGTTTTTTCTCTCTCTATTTGCCACAAAATGATAGGACTATTTGCCATGATCTTAAGTTTTTGTCATTGTGGTTTGCTTGTTTGCTTTTTATTTTAAGCTTCAAGCCAGCTTTTGCACTTTCCTCTTTCACCCTCATCAAGAGGTTTCTTAACTCTTCTTCAAATTCTGCCCTCATAGTGAATATTGCCAGCGTGTCTGAGATTGTTGATATTTCTCCTGAAAATCTTAATTCTTGCTTTTGAGTCATCCAGCCTGGAACGTCACATGATGTCCTGTGCATACAAGTTAAATTATTAAGGTGACAATATGCAGCCTTGTATTCCTTTCCTTAATTTTAAACTGATCAATTGTTTCAGGCTTCTTGCTTCTTGATTTGCATACAGGTACATCAAGAGACAAGTAAGGTAATCTGGAACTTCTGTTACTCAGGACTTGACATATTTTGTGATCCACACAGTCAAAGACTTTGGTTTAGTCAATGAAGCAGAAGTAGATTTTTCCCCATGGAACTCTTTTTGCTATCTCCATAATCTAGTTAATGTTGGCAATCTAATTCCTCTCCCTCTTCAAAAACAGGCTACCTTTCTGCTAATTCTTTATTCACATATTTCTGAAGCCTAGCATGCATAGCCTTATGCATAACCTCCCTGTTGTGTGATATAAGCACAATTATTCAGTAACCTGATCATTATTTGGTATTGTTCTTCCTTAGAACTGTGACATAAGTTAATCTTTTGCAATCTAGTGCCACACGACTGAATTTTCCAAATTTTCTAGCCTATTGAATGCAGCACTTTAGCAGAGTCATATTTTAGGAATTTAAATAGCTTAACTGGAATCCTATCACTTCCATTTCCCTTATTGTTAACAATGCTTCCTAAGGCCCCTTTATTCTTGATTCTCAAGGATGTCTGGCTCTATGTAGGTACTTCCACCATCATGATTACTGATGATCTTAGATCTTTCTTGCACAATTCATTTACATATTCTTGCCATATCTTCTTGATTCATTCTATTTCTAAGTCTGTATCATGTTTTTTTTTAATTGTTTTGATCATGCCTATTTTTGGATGAAACTTTCCCTTGATATTTCTAATTTCTTTGAGGAGATCTCATCTTTCACATTCAATTATTTTCTGCTATTTCTTTACATTGCTCATTTAAGGAAACCTTATCTCTCCTTGTCATTCTGTGGAATTATGCATTCAGTTTGCTATATTTTCCCTTTCTCCTTTCTCTTTGCTTTCCTTCTTTCCATAGCTATTTATAAAATCTCATCAGGCAGCCATTTTGTTTTCTTGCTCTTCTTTTCCTTTGAGATTCTGAGATTTTTCATTGTTGTTGCTGCTTCCTGTACTATCTATCCATCTATCTATCTATCTATCTATCTATCTATCTATCTATCTATCTACCTATCTATCTAGCATCTATCTATCTGTCTATCTATATTTTTCAGGCACTTATGTACCAGATATAATATAAAATGATAAATATAATATAAAAATAAGACAACAAATAATTATAGATACACAAAGGAAGTCCACACATTAGCTTTAATTATGATTCCAACAAACTGATGATAAATTGTGGCAAAGAGATGAAGAACTAGACATGCAGAAGGAGATATGAATTTTCAGATAGAGATAATATGTGGACTTCCTTTGTGTAACTATACTCATTTGTTACGATAGAGGTGTTTATTTTTTCTTTAGGGAGAAGGGTGAACTATAGGATAAACTGATACACCATACTCTATTACATTGAAGGAGATAGCTTTGGGCCATAAGTAGTATGTACCTAGTAATTTTTCTACTCCATCGAACTCCTTAAACCTATATTCTATATAACATATATAATATATTGCTTAATGTACTATATAATACATTATACTATATAACAAACCTAATGTAATCTGTATTATGCATAATATATTTTAAACCTCCCCACATACATATACAGATAGATCCAATCTACACATGTGATCAATCAATATTTTTAAGCCCTTAATGTGTGCCAATAACTATGCAATGTTCTTGTGATGCAAAAAGAGGCAAAAGAAAATCCTTGCCCTAGAGGAGCTTACAATATAATGGAGGGACAACATGCAAAAGCAAATATACAAATTATCTATATATACACAGAATAAATAATAAATAAAAGAAGGTGGCACCAAAATTAAAAGAAGGCAGAAAAGGCATCTATTAAAAGACTACATTTTAGTTGGGACATAAAGGAAGCCAGGAAAATCAGTACACAGAGTGGAGGATAGAGAGAGTTTCATGAACAAGGGACAGCCAAAGAAAATACTAACACCTGAGAGATGGAATTTCTTGCTTTAGAACAGTGCAAAGGCCAGTGTCAGAATATGTAGTCTAGGTTTGGTATAAGAAGATTGAAAAGGTAAGAAGGGACTAATTAAACACTTTGAATGCCAAATAGATATTTTTAAAATTTGATTGTGAAGGCTATCAGACCCACTAAATTATATTAAGTAGTGGAATAACGTGATCAGTCTTGAGCTTTAGCATCACTCTAGTGACTGAATGTAGGATGGATTGGAGTGTGGATAGACTTGAGGCAGAGTAAATCATCTAAGGCTATTGCAATAATTCAAGAATGAGGTGATGAGAGTGTGACCTAGACTAGCAGCAGTGTCAGAGAGAAGGAAGCATATTTGAGAGATACTGCAAAAGTGAAATTGATAGGCCTTGGCAAAGATGGAATTTCTCTCCAGAAATACATACATACATACATACATACATACATACATACATACACACACACATACATACATACAAACATGTGTATGTAAATAAGTGTGTATGTATGTATGTATATGTATGCATATACATACACAGGCATATATTTATGTATACCTACATAGCTATGGTTTGTGTGGCCACACCCTGGTATACCATCTTGGCAGACTAGCTAAACCTACTTGAAGGTAACCAACAGGCCTCAAACCTTTCAGTGAGTTAGGTGGGTGTCAACCCCAATCAAGTGAAGACTTCTCAACGTGGAATCAGTGGATGAGAACAATTTGCTCCAATGGCCATGAAGGCAGCTGACGTAGGTGCCATGAAGCACTTAGAGCTTGATCAGGTATTGAATATGTGAAGGTCATCCATTGCATCCCGGACCATTTCTACTCTTCTTGACTTTTGTTGTAAAACTGACGAATATTCTGAAACTCTACCTCACTTAAATCCAATTCATGAATGAGTCAAGTCATCACCCATGATGTCATTTGTCCTCTTAAAAAAACAAAGGAAAAACAAGAACAAACTATGTTATGCTACTTTGCATTCTTTGAAATTCAGTTTGACCTACTTGCTATAGCAACGCATTGATATATTACTGTATTATAAAATAGTTTGCCACATCGTACAAGAAAATAATTTCATTCTTCATTTACTTGGACTCCAGGCTTTCTTTCTAATTTGACCATTAAATTATTCAGCTTTATTTTTTTTCAGTCTTGTACTATTCTGCGTCAAGGATAATTCCTAAAATATTAAGTTAAAATAAGAAATCCAGGCTTGTAAAGTAAATTGCTATGAACAAGGTCTTTTTTCTTATAGTAAAAAATATTAAAAACAGGATATGTAATTTATTATTATATACAAGCCAGTGGGTATTAGAAATAGAGGTAGTTAAGATTATCCTCCTACTAAAGAAAATTAATTATGAGTTCACTGAATTGCATAAATAGATATTGCTTCAGAAAGTATATTAAAAACAAAATAGAATTATTTTATAAATATTCCACCCCAGAAGAAAATGCTATTTTGAACATATTGATAATAAAAATGTGTGCATTTTTCAAATTTGTTTTATTGGGCTTTTTGATTGTTTTGTGTAAATAATTTCCAAGTATATCTTTTCCTCTCTTCCCCTACTAGTTTTTCCCTGTAACAACAATAGCCACAAAAGGTTAAGCAAAATTGACTGGCAGATTAACGGTATCTGACATTGTATGCTCTATTCCTCATTCATATCTTAGCCTGTCCAAGAAAAAGGAATGATGATTTTGTTTATTTCTTTCCTGAGTCCAAGACTGGTCAAGAAATGATCACTTTTTTTTTTATAAAGTTCTTTATTTATTTTTAGTTTACCACACACGGTTCTACATAGTTTTGAGTTCCAGTTTTTCTCCCCTCCCTCCCCCCTCCCTCCCCAAGACGGCATGAAGTCTCATATAACTGTCATGTATAACTTCGCATTGAATTAATTTATGCACTAGTCAAGTCGTGGAGAAGAATTTTGACCAATGGAATGAATCATGAGAAAGAAGAAACAGAGCCAAAAAAAACAAACAAACCCAAAAACAAAAACAAAAGAGAAGCAGAAAAGGCGAGCATGTAGTGTGCCTCAGTCTGTATTCAAACTTCGCAGTTCTTTGTCTCCATGAAGATAGCATTCTCCATCGTGAGTCCCCTGGAATTGTCCTTGCCCCTTAGGTTGCTGAGAAAAGTGCAGTATGTCAGGGTTGGTCATCACGGAATCCATATATCTGTGGCTGTGCACAACGTTCCCCTGGCTCTGCTCCGCTCACTCAGCATTATGTCGTGTAGGTTTTTCCAGGTTGTTATGAAGTCTGCATCATCCCCATTTCTTATGGCACAAGAGTATTCCATCACCTTCATATACCACAGCTTGTTCAGCCATTACCCAATTGATGGGCATCCCTTTGATTTCCAATTCTTGGCTACCACAAAGAGAGCTGCTATAAATATTCTTGTACATATGGGTCCTTTTCCCGCTTGCGTGATTTCTTTGGGATACAACCCTAGAAGTGGTATTGCTGGGTCAAAGGGTATGAACATTTCTATAGCCCTTTGGGCATAGTTCCACACCGCCCTCAAAAATGGCTGGATCAGCTCACAACTCCACCGGCAATGCAACAATGTTCCAATTTCCCCACATCCTTTCCAGCATTTATCATTCTCCTGATTTGTTATTTTAGCCAATCTGACAGGAGAGATGTGGTATCTAAGAGTTGTTTTGATTTGCATTTCTCTAATCAGCAGTGATCCAGAGCATTTTTCCATATGCCTGTAGATAGCTTTAATTTCTTCCTCTGAAAACTGCCTGTTCATATCCTTTGACCATTTCTCAATTGGGGAATGGCTTGTATTCCTATATATTTGGCTCAGCTCCCTGTATATTTTAGAGATGAGGCCTTTATCAGAGATACTAGTTGCAAAGATTTTCTCCCAATTTTCTGCTTCCCTCCCAATTCTTGTTGCATTGGCTTTTTTTGTACAAAAACATTTCAATTTGACATAATCAAAATTATCCATTTTGCATTTTGTAATGCTCTCTATCTCTTGTTGGGTCATGAATTCTTTACTTTTCCACAAATCTGATAAGTAAACTATTCCTTGCTTTCCCAAATTACTTAGAGTATCAACTTTTACTCCTAAATCATGAACCCATTTTGACTTTATTTTGGTATATGGTGTAAGATATTGGTCTATGCCCAGTTTTTGCCCTACCATTTTCCAATTTTCCCAACAGTTTTTGTGAAATAGTGAATTATTAGCCCAGAAACTGGCCTCTTTGGGTTTATCAAAGAGTAGATTGCTAAACTTGTTGATTTCACCTACTTGTGTGCCTATCCTATTCCACTGATCCACACCCCTGTTTCTTAACCAGTACCAGGCAGTTTTGATGACTGCTGCTGTGTAGTACAGTTTAATATCTGGTGTGGCTAAGCCACCATCTCTAGCATGTCTTTTCATTAATATCCTAGATACTCTAGACCTCTTGTTTTTCCAAATGAATTTTGTTATTACTTTTTCCAGTTCAGTAAACAAATTTTTTGGTAGTTCGATTGGTATGACACTGAATAGATAGATTAATTTAGGTAAAATTGTCATTTTTATTATATTAGCTTGGCCTAACCATGAGCAACTGATATTTCTCCATTTATTTAGATTTGATTTTATTCACGTGAAAAGTGTTTCATAGTTATGTTCACATAGGCCCTGGGTTTGTCTTGGCAAATAGACTCCCAAATATTTTATAGTGCCTTCAGTAACTTTGAATGGAATTTCTCTTTCTATCTCTTGCTCTTGGGCTTTGTCAGTAATGTATAGGAATGCTGAGGATTTATGTGGGTTTATTTTATATCCTGCAACTTTGCTAAAGTTGTTTATTATTTCAAGTAGTTTTTTACTTGTTTCTCTAGGATTCTCTAGATAAATCATCATATCATCTGCAAAAAGTGATAATTTAGTTTCTTCTTTTCCTATTCTAATTCCTTCAATTTCTTTTTCTTCTCTTATTGCTACAGCTAATGTTTCTAGTACCAAATTGAATAATAGGGGTGATAATGGACATCCTTGTTTCACTCCTGATCTTATTGGGAATGCATCTAGTTTATCCCCATTACAAATAATGCTTGTTGATGGTTTTAGGTAGATGCTATTTATAATTTTGAGGAAGGTTCCACTTATTCCTATGCTTTCTAGTGTTTTTAATAGGAATGGGTGTTGTACTTTGTCAAAGGCTTTTTCTGCGTCTATTGAGATGATCATATGGTTTCTGCTAGTGTTGTTGTTGATATGGTCAATTATGCTAATAGTTTTCCTAATATTGAACCAGCCTTGCATTCCTGGAATGAATCCTACCTGGTCATAGTGTATTATTCTCGTAATGAGTTGCTGCAATCTTTTTGCTAATATTTTATTTAAAATTTTTGCATCAATATTCATTAGAGAAATTGGTCTATAATTTTCTTTCTCTGTTTTAACTCTACCTGGTTTGGGTATTAGTACCATATTTGTGTCATAGAAAGAATTTGGTAGGACTCCTTCTTCACCTATTTTCCCAAATAGTCTACAAAGTATTGGAATTAGTTGTTCTTTAAATGTTTCATAGAATTCACATGTAAAACCATCTGGCCCTGGAGATTTTTTCCTAGGGAGTTCGTTAATGGCCTGCTCAATTTCTTTTTTCTGATATGGGGTCATTAAGAAATTTCACTTCCTTCTCTGTTAGTCTGGGCAGTTTATGTTTTTGTAGATATTCATCCATATCTCCAAGGTTGTCAAATTTATGGGCATACAGTTGGGCAAAATAATTCCTAATTATTGTTTTGATTTCCTCTTCATTAGAGGTGACCTCACCCTTTTCATTTTTTATACTGGTAATTTGATTTTCTTCTTTCTTTTTTTTAATCAAATTGGCCAAAGGTTTATCAATTTTATTGGTTTTTTTCATAAAACCAGCTCTTTGTTTTATTTATTAATTCAATAGTTTTCTTGGTTTCAATTTTATTAATCTCTCCTTTGATTTTCAGTATTTCTAATTTGGTATTTAATTGGGGGTTTTCAATTTGCTCTTTTTCTAGCTTTTTCAGCTGTATGCCCAGATCATTGATCTCCTCTTTCGCTATTTTATTCATGTAGGCATTTAGAGATATAAAACTTCCCCTAAGAACTGCTTTTGCTGCATCCCATAAGTTTTGGTATGTTGTTTCATTATTGTCATTCTCTTGAATGAAATTATTAATTGGTTCTCTGATTTGTTCTTTGGCCCACTCATTCTTTAGAATTAAATTATTTAGTTTCCAATTAGTTTTTAGCTTATTTTTCCATGGTACTTTATTAAAAATGATTCTTATTGCATCATGATCTGAAAAGGATGCATTGACTACTTCTGCTTTTCTGCACTGGATTGTGAGGTTTTTATGCCCTAGTACATGGTCAATTTTTGAGTATGTGCCATGTACTTTTGAGAAAAAAGTATATTCCTTTTTATCCCCATTCAGTTTTCTCCAGAGGTCTATCATATGTGCCTTTTCTAAAATTCTGTTTACCTCCTTAACTTTTTTCTTATTTATTTTGAGGTTAGATTTATCAAGTTCAGAAAGGGGGAGGTTGAGGTCTCCCAATATAGATTTGCTGTCTATTTCTTCCTGTAACTCCCTTAACCTCTCCTCTAAGAATTTGTATGCCTTACCACTTGTTGCATATATGTTCAGCAATGATATTGCTTCATTGTTTATGGTGCCTTTTAGCAGGATATAATGTCGTTCCTTATCTCTTTTCATTAGATCTATCTTTACTTTTGCTTTGTCTGACATTAGGATTGCTACACCTGCTTTTTTTTACTTTAGCTGAGGCACAATATATTTTACTCCAGCCTTTTACCTTAACCCTATGTGTATCCCCCTGTTTCACATGCGTTTCTTGTACACAGCATATTGTAGGATTATGGTTTTTAATCCATTCTGCTATCTGCTTCTGCTTTATGAGAATGTTCATCCCCTGCACGTTCAGGGTTATGATTTCTATCTGTGTCTTTTTCTCCATCCTAATTCCCCCTGTTTATGCTTTTATTTCTCCCTTTCCCCTTCTCCTCCTCAACAAAGTTTTGCTTTTGACCGCAGTTCTCCTCAGTTAACCCTCCCTCTTTATTCCCCTCCCTTATCTTACCGTTACCCACTTGCTACTTCTCCACTTCCTTCTGCCCTCCCCCCTCCCTTTTTCCCCCCTTTCCCTCCCACTTCCCGTAGGACAAGTTAGATTTCTAAACTTATCAGAGTATGTTATTCCCTTCTTGAACTAGATCAGATGACAGTAAAGCTCAAATACTGCTCTTCTCCCTCCCTTCTTTCCCTCTACTATAATATGTTTTTTCCCACTTCCTTTGGTGTAATTTACCCTTTTCTACTACCTCCTTACCACTTCCCCCATAGCCCTCCCTTTATATCTCTTATTTATATTTTATATCTTTACATCAGTTAATTTATACAGGCATTCACAACCTATGTACATCCCTTTCATTTGTCATAATAGTTGTACCATTCACAAGAATGACTTATATATGTATATGTATATATATATATATATATATGTAAATATATATACATAAAAAACATACATAAGATGATATAATCCCACATAAAGATGTAAACAACCTAAGCTTATTGGTTAATGAGGTTTGTGGGGTTTTCCCCCTGGTTACCTTTTTAAGGAAATGATCACTTTTAAGAAACCTTTTGAAGAAGATATAATATCTCTTATACCATGGAATATTCTGAAAATATATATTTAAGCATTATTGAAAGTCTGGGAAGTTTTCTTTGGCTATTTCTATATGTTGTTAAATCCAGCATTTCAAATCTATGATTAATAAAAATATCTATGGTTAGGTGAACAACGTTAATCCAATATAGATGAAAAACAAAATTCTAAAAGTACATGCATTTAAATAAGGAAAATACTGAATTTATCTACTTAGAATTTTTATACTGTCTTCCTTGTGTAAGAGAGCAACAGTAAGAGAAAAGAAATCTAGAACAGACAGAAAAATATGCAGGCAGAAACACACATAAACATACACATGCTTTCCTTCTCTTTAGTATATCACTAATTTTAAAGTAAAACTTCTGTAGAAATGCATATGTAAATTAAATATAATACTCTTCAAAATCATTCATGCCTCACATTGCTTCTAGCCCTCATATTACTACTTAGTATTTGGACTCAAAGTGTTTTCCTGCCTTCCTTGTCTTATCATGGTCTGAGCCATGGTAATGAATTATCCTTTTTGGTAATCCCCTTCTTCCATGAAGGGAGATTCATTTTTACTGATCCTATCATGTGTATGCTTTACACTTTGAATCCACTATCACAAATCATCTGATCACCCTTCTTCTGCCACTCTATGGAATCTGTTCAATAGGATGTAGTTTCTGATATCACATATTATTTTTCCATTGACATCCATTCTGTTCTAAGTCAGAAGAGCTAAATTTTAAACTTGGAAGTGTCCTCAGATATTCCATTAGATTATAAACTCCATGAGGGCAGTCACCTTAATTTTTTTTACATCTCTTCCATTTTACTAACACAATGCTTTGCAATTAATAAGTATTTTATGTATAGCAGCTGAATAATAATAAATTAAGTGTCACAGAATCATAGATCTAGAGCTAGAAACAACCTTGTAAAACACCTGGGTTAATGTCCTCATCTTCCAAGGTCACATAGGTATTAAGTGTCAGAGATAAGATTCAAACCTAGATGCCCAGGCTCCAAATTCAGAATTCATTTTCACTGAATGATACTATCCCTTACCTTATTTTACCCTTTTTTAAAACAAGACGAGAGAAGCAACACGTGGACTAGTGGAAACAGAATAGGATTTGAAGTCACATCAACAGATTTCAAATCTTAGCTCTTCCATTCATGGTCTTGTGACCTTGGAAAATCAAAATCTTCATAGCACTCAGTTTCTTCATTTGCAATATGAGGATGTTAAACTCAATGATGGATGAATTTTATCCTGTTCTGAATCTATAGTCCAATAAGCAAAAATTTCTACTACTAAAACACTGATAAGCTCTCATCTAATTACTGTTTGAGCATTTCCAGTGGAAAAAAAGTTAATTCCAATGAAGCAAACCATTCCATTTGAGGGGAACTTTTATTTTTGGGGGGAGTTTCCCCTTATGTTAATTTTTGAAGTTGCTTGTCTGTGACTTATAAGAATTTCCAAAAGGGGTGTGGATCAGTGGAATTGGATAAGTACACAATATGGAGAAGTCAACAACTATAGCAATATAATCTTTGATAAACCTAAAGAGGCCAGCTTCTGGGCTAAAAATTCACTATTTCACAAAAACTCCTGGGAAAATTGGAAAAAGGTAGGGCAGAAACTGGGCATAGACCAATATCTTACACCATATACCAGAATAAAGTGAAAATGGGTTCATGATCTAGGAATAAAAGCTGATACTATAAGTAATTTGGGAGAGCAAGGAATAGTTTACTTATCAGATTTATGGAAAAGCAAAAAATTCATGACCCAAAAAGAGATAGAGAGCATTACAAAATGCAAAATGAATAATTTTGATTATGGTAAATTGAAATGTTTTTGTACAAAAAAAGCCAATGCAACAAAAATTAGGAGGGAAGCAGAAAATTGGGAGAAAATCTTTGCAACTAGTATCTCTGATAAAGGCCTCATTTCTAAAATATACAGGGAACTGAGCCAAATATATGGGAATACAAGCCATTCCCCAATTGAGAAATGGTCAAAGGATATGAACAGGCAGTTTTCAGAGGAAGAAATTCAAGCTATGTATAGGCATATGAAAAACTGTTCTGGATCACTACTGATTAGAGAAATGCAAATCAAAACAACTCTTAGATACCATATCTCTCTTGTAAGATTGGCTAAAATAACAAAGCAGGAGGATGATAAATGCTGGAGAGGATGTGGGAAAATTGGAACATTGTTACATTGCTGGTGGAGTTGTGAGATGATGCGGCCATTTTGGAGAGTAATTTGGAACTGCACCCAAAGAGCCATAGGAATGTTCATACCCTTTGACCCAGCAATACCACTTCTAGGGTTGTATCCCAAAGAAATCACACAAGAGGGAAAGGGACCCATATGTACAAAGATATTTATAGCAGCTCTCTTTGTGGTAGCCAAGAATTGGAAATCAAAGGGATGCCCTTGAATTAGGGAATGGCTGAACAAGTTGTTGTATATGAAGATAATGGAATACTATTGTGCCATAAGAAATGGGGAGGATATGGACTTCGTAACAACCTGGAAAAACCTACACGACATAATGCTGAGTGAGCGGAGCAGAGCCAGGAGAACATTGTACACAACCACAGATATATGGATTCTGTGAGTACCAACCCTGACAGACTTCGCTCTTCTCAGCCACACAAGGTGCAAGGACAACTCCAGGGGATTCATGATGGAGAATGCTATCTTCATCCAGAGAAAGAACTGTTAAGTTTGAATGCAGATTGAGGCACACTACATGCTCGCCTTTTTTCTTCTCTTTTGTTTTTGTTTTTTGGTTTTTTTTTTTTTTTTGGTTCTGTGTCTTCTTTCTCATGATTCATTCCATTGGTCATAATTCTTCTCCACAACTTGACTAGTGTTTAAATTAATTCAATGTGAAGTTATACATGGCAGTTATATGAGATTCCATGCTGTCTTTGGGAGGGAGGGTGGAGGGAGGGGAGAAAATCTGGAACTCAAAATTATGTAGAACCGTGTGTGGTAAACTAAAAATAAAAAAAAAATATTAAAAAAAGAATTTCCAACGAAATCATTAAAAATATTTAGAGTCTTTTCACATGATAATACTAGAAATATTTGAAGCCAATGATTATCAACCCCCTCTCCCCAGCTTTTCTTTTCCAATAAAAATACAATATACCTCCTCTTTCTGTGTATATACCTATGTGCATGCATATGTGTTTATTGTGCACAGACATGTGTATATTCACAAACACATACACATATAAACACATATGCATACACAATCACACACACATATATATGCATAAATGGTTACGTAAACTACAAAATTTATACTCAATTCTTTTTCAATTATTGATTGAGAATTTTATCTAATCACTGGAATCAATACTGAGAAATTAGTTTGACTTAGAGGTCAGTTTGACTACTTAATATTAGAAGGTCTGACTTCTTAATAGAAGTGTAACATCTCTATTTTTCTTGGCTATAGTTTGGACTCTTGCTCCAAATGGGAGAAGATGGGGATGAATCCCTGGTGTCATAAGATTTTCTGCTTGATCATTCTTAAATCATGGGTTGCTTATCATCAGACTTTTCAGAGAATGTTGATTAATTCTATTATGTATCAGGCTAAATGTAAGCCCATCCTTCACCTTTACCAACTATATCAGACTTCTCTGTCTTCTTTAATGAATCTCTCATCACGGAGGTACCACTGATAGTAGTACTACTGGTAACTACTAGCCTTACCAATAAATAAATTAGGCTCAGACCTTTCGTGCTTCAGTTTTTCTTCATTGCAGGTTTTATTGTGACTGTTAGAACAATGTGTACACAATGAATATTTGCATGTGAATATATATTCGCACATGTATTTATGCATATACATAAATATATACATATGTAAATAAATGCAGACAGGCATTGTTACCTACCCATTTTATTATAAACCCTCCTTATATGCGGTTTTGAGAGCTTAATACAAAATTCTAAATGTAATAGACACCAGATTAAAGTGAAATTATAAGAAATTGTAGAATTTCTGAGGGGAAGGCACCTTAGAGATTTTTTATGCCAATCTTCACATTTTATATTGAACTTAGGGCATATAAATGACTTGCCAAAGGATGCATAGTAAGTTTGCATTGGAGTGGAGCTAGAAACTCTAGTTTCCTGCATCCACATACAGTGGTCTTTTCTCAAATCCCTGTTCTGTATCGGGGAATCGTAGGCATATCACTTTGATAATGTCACCTGAGAATGAATTAGTTTCTTCAGTGGTAATGCCACACTGTTGACTAACACTAAACTCACAAGTTAGTAAAGCACAGCTAAATGTCAAACAACAACAACATGAAGTTTTATATCTACCCATGCTTTAATTGTTTTAGATTACTGCAGAATATTTACATTTATCTGTATTAAATGTCAACTTACATGATTTAGATCATCTTCCTAACTCTTAAGCTCTTCTTAGAGACTATATAGCATTTTTTTCTATTCTGTCCAGAAAAATTTAAGGATCTTCCCTTCCAGTCTTAGTTTTTTTTATTTTTGTGAAGGTAAAAGAGGCCACCTTTTTCCTCAATTCTTACCTAGCCTTTAACTTCCAAAGGGGCAATGTCTCATACAAACTGATACCAAGGTTTCCCAGTACATCCCAGGCCGTTGCCAGTTGTAATGACCTATGTCTTACCATTGGACTCAGATGACTCTGGAGGAGAGAATGAGGCTGGTGACTCTGTACAGCTCTGCCTCACTAAAATCCAATTCACTTGCAACTCAAGACATCAGCTTGCTGGTATCATTTGTCCTCTTTGAGAATGAAAGATGAATAGCAACAACAACAACAACAGCAGCAAGCTCTTAGAAAACAAATCTGTCATCCTACATATACTTCCCATTATTGAGTCTTCTGTAAATTTAATACTCATGATATCTGTGTCATATTTTGTAAGACATTAATAACAATTTTCATCAGAATAGGGTCAAGGAATAGTCATAACTGCTTGGTGATATTAAACCATTTATCTCTGTTCAGTACATCTCAATGTTTAAACAGCTTTGAATTCTCATCTCTTATTCTCTGTATCACACCTTTCTAAAGAGATGTGAATGAATAAATAAATTAATGAAAAAATATACTAAGCATTTACATTATGCCAAGTCTTGTGCTAAGTACTAGAGATAGAAATACAAAAGCAAAGACAATCTCTACCCTGAAGAAATTTACATTTTTTTTGAGTGAAAAAGCATTTATTCAGTTCTTACTCTGTATCAGGCACTATGCCAAATTCTTGGAATACAAAAATAAGCAAACAAGACTATCCCAGTCATCACAAATCTTACATCCCAATGGGGTGGGGGAGACAACAGAAAGGGGGGCTAGGCCATGAGGAAGGGGTGGAGGACATGGGCATGTGGTTTGGAAAGAGTTGGGAAGTGGAATGGAGTGCTGGAGAGAGTTCATCTGTCAGAGTCCAGTGTCCCAGAGGCAGAGTCCAGGATCTGGAGTGAGGAGGAGGAGGAGGAAGGCAGATGACCGGATTACAGACAGCATTGTTTGGAAATATCTGGGAAAATATCAGAACACAGCCTTGTATTAGGGGATCTTTGAAAGACGTAATCTCATCCAATCCAGAGTGGCAGAGGGGATATCCTTCAAGGACTTGGGCTCTGCGCAAAGTTTACGGATGGCTTCCCAGGTCTCTTGGTATAGCTTCTCTCCCAAGGTGGCTTCCACCTGCCCACGCCAAGCTGCCAGCTTGGGCCGTCCCTCGAAGACATCAAAACCAGCATAGAAGGTCTGCATCAGCTCCTCCAGTGCCACCAAATCAGCCACAGAGATCTGCTCACCAGTGAGGAAGGGTTTGTCCTGCAGGAACTTCTGCTCCAGATGTTGTAGGGATTGCATCATGAAGGCTATGTTCCTGTCCACTTTCTGCTTGGGGATGTGGACATCAATGAGAGGGCCCAGCACCCGAATCCATAGCACTGAGCCAAATGTGCCTCTAATGGAGTCAGCATGCCAGTACAGATATTCTTCAAGCTGTGCCCGGGCCTGCAGATCTGGAGGATACCAGTGAGCTGGGGTGTTGTATTTCTGACTCAGGTAGTGCAGGATGGCTACACTCTCTGCCAAGGTGAAATCTCCATCTTTCATGGCCGGCAGTCTCTTCAGGCTGTTCACTTTGGCAAAGTCATCAGTCATGTGCTGCCCCCGGAATATCTGCACGCTCTGCACCTCGAAGGGGATGCGATTAACCTTGGCGAAGAAGTAGACGGCACGGCAGGGCTGGGAGATAAAGTCCAGGTAGAGCTTCATGGCCATGGCTGCAAAGAGCTGTGGGATCTGATCGGTGGGGGCAGAAATTTACATTTTAATAGTGGAAAACAACACACATAGTTCAGTGCTAAGTGCAGAACAAATTGAGGCATTTTGTTTCCAAAAGTAAAAAGAATGATGAGTGGGGCATAGAAATGCCTAGGTACACCTCCTAGGAATAATATATAGTTGAACTAATCATAGTTCCATAACTGGGGGTGGAAATAGGAAGTTAAATGAAGCAGGTTCAGTAACTACCTGAAAGTACAGGACAGATTGAACAGTCATCTACCTAGACAACCTAGGTCAAGAAATGAATATTTGAAGACAAAAAGGTTAGAACCCTAAAAGCATGGTTTCTGGTCCAGTCTACCTGTCAAAGACCTTAACTTGAAAAGGCCATAGACCCGCATTCCATCCAGTTGTCTTAATGTATATCTGGCCATAGGACCCAGAGGGCTCAGGAGGAGAAAGTGAGGCTAGTGACTTTGCACAGCCCTCCTTCACTTACATCAAATTCATTTGCATGTCACAACATCACCTCCCTCAAGAAGGAAAGATAAACAGCAGTAAGCAGCAGTAAAAGAGTCAGTGGAAAGACACCGAAGGATTAGAGTTCTATCCTTAGAAATTTTTCAAATATATTATTAAAATCCAAATGTTCTATTTCATTGGAATTGCCCTGTCAGAAAAGGAAAGGAGTTTAATCTAGCATAATCTGTTCTTAATGAAGTGGTGGTAACTCATAGAGATTACTACTTTCATTATTAAGAGATTTTTAAAAATCCACATTAATATTTTTTTCTAAACTTTTGAGAGGTTTTAATATCAAGTTAATTGATACATGAAATGATTTTGTAATATCTACCTTTCTTTTTTCAGTTAAAAATTCTGACATTAGTGAAACATTTTATTTAAGTAATCCATTTGATCAAGTGAAAATATACTTAATAAAATAGAGAAATATAAAAAATAAAAAGATGATGGAAGGATGGGCAGAATCTTGATAGTTCTTGCACCTTTAACTCTGTTTTTATTCATTATAGGTAATAATTTTGTTATTATTTTGCTTTGATTATCTGATTAAAGTACATTACTTTCCAACATTACCTTTTTGCATAAAAAGAATAACTATTTTCATTTACAGATCATCCAAATTATTTAGTCTTTTGTGAGAGGAAGAAAACAGTCATCATAAAACTATTCTCCAAAAAAACACTTGATTTTGGACTGAAATAATGAAAACAAAACAAATTTATTCACCACTTTCTGACAACTATCATAAAGGCTTGTCAAGATTTAGGTTCAGAGAATCCTGGATATGGAAATAAAGAAACATTATGGTCATCTAGTCTATCTACAGCCTGATGTGGTGAGGAAACTGAGACCCAGGCCTAGACAGGGTAAGTGAATTGCGCAAGGTTTCACAGACAGTAAGTGACAGAGGTAGAATTTTAATTCCTGATACCCTCTTTCTAAATCCACTGCCTCCTTCCTTTTTACATAGCATACCATAGATGTTCAATAAGGAAAAAAAATAATAAAATAAAACAAAACATTACCTGAATAATCCAGGAAATTCACTTACAAAAATCTCTCCATAATTATGCCTCTTTCCCCCCTCTATGTTTTGGTGGTATAAGAATGGATATTATTGTATCTCATTTTGCCCCCACAGATGTTCTCGAGAAATGATAAACATATCCACGGTGTTGAGAGCTTGTGATGAGCTTGCATATCCTGTTTTGCAAAGATGTTAGTTGAGCATATCCTGGCTTCAAGGAAACTAGAAAGGTTAGGATGTGACAAATGGCTTGGACCTGAGGGGTCATGCCCCAGTCACAAGTGTCCTCACTGTTGTGCCTGTGTAACTAACCTCAGGCATATTAACTGACCCACTTTAAGGTGCAGTTTTCCATCATTTTTTGATCATGGGACCTATGACTAGGGAGGGGGGAACACAATAAGAAGGGAATGTAGTAGGAGTATAAGAAGAGTTGTAACTTTGAGGAGTCTGGACCAATCCTGACTGATGGGAGGAGTATGACTACACTAATAGTATTAAAGTTGCTTTTTCTTCTGTATTGGTGTGTGTGTGCTGTTTGGGAACAGCATACCTGCTTTCTCCCGAGAAGCTAAATAAACACCTTCATCTATTTCTGAGTTCTTTCCATAACAATGTGTCTATCACATGGATCATCCTGAGAGCTGGAAAGCAGGGAAGCATTGGACTGTGGCAGCATGCCCCAGCTTACTCCCTGACCTTGCCTGGGAAGTCCTGCGGTCCTCACAAGCATGTTTCTCAAAATTTGGAGGCTTCTCTGGGATACGGGGTACCCCCCAGGAAGGGTAGAGCCATTTTGCCCCTTTTAGGTTGGTCCCAATATCCAGACTGAAAGGCACCTGATGTTCTAAGAATATGAGACCGTGTTTGAAAAAGAAGAGTGTGCAGATGAACGTGAGAGAAAAATTGAAATTGAATGGCTGGAGACTGCACAAATTAGGTTCACTGAGAAAGGTAGGAAATTCAGCATCTAAGTAATGCTTTGTCAAGTCTGAGATTCTTGGTTGACAAGTAAGGTTTGCCTAGAATGGGAAATAAGAGCTCTAAGAAAAAGGTACCTGGGGAGGACAAAGGGAGTACTCAAAGTATTTCTCTGGAATGCTTCTTAGAAAGAATGCTGGCTAACTGGGAAGACAGTGGGTTAACCCAGGATAAAGATAAGAAAAAGATGATGAAATATTGCTATTTTGAATGGCCAAGTGAACCAATTATTAAACCTTTGGTATTTTGGCCAGTTGTGGGGGCAGATGAAGATTGGATTTGTCAGGCTCTAAATTTTACATGTGAATGTTAAACTTTCCTTCAACCAGGAGAAGTCAAATTATGCTTCCTGCTGGAAGGGAGGACCCACAGCTATCAAAGTATTTTTAGTCAAAAAGGAGGAAAAAGACAAACTGTGGGACACCTTAGAAGCCCTCCCACCCCCTTATGGTCCTCTCCCATCTGCTCCCAAGAGATTAGTCCTAAAAGAAGAGGAAGGACCTTTGAAGGAAGGGAGTAGAGAGGAAAGAGGGAAAAAAAGAGGAATGAGGGAGAAAAAATTAGTGAACCATATAGGAGACTAAGGAAAGAATTAGTGCAGTGCAAAAAGGATCTAGAAAATTATCCTTTGCCTTCCACTTCTAAGACCACAATATACCCCTTAAGAGAGGTACCAATGGGAATGGGTGCAATGGGGTTTTAGGAAGGAGTTGAAGTCCTTTATTGAGGATCCAGTAGGACATTCTCAAAAATTGGACCAGTTTTTAGGGCCCAATACCTATGCCTGGGAAGAATTAATGTCCATAGTCAACCTCCTATTTATGGTAGAAGAAAAGGGTATGATTAGGAGAGCAGCCATGGAAGGATGTAAAAGGAGACAACCTCCAGGACCAGGAGTGGTAGATGCAGATAGAAAATTCGCAAAGGAATATCCAGGCTAGGATAACAATATTGAGTAACATTGTAGACACATGCAAGGTTTTAGAAAACCAGTAGTGGAAGGAATAAACGGAGCTGTACCAAAATCACAGAATATAAACAAGGCTTTTGAAATTGAACAGGGAAAAGATGAATCCCTTTCACAGTTTCTAGAGAGAATGAGAGAAAGTATCCTGGGATGGATCCTAAGAATCCTGTGGCACAAGGGATTTTAAAGGTGAACTTTGTCACCAGGGCATTGCCAGGTATAAATAGGAAGTTGAAAAATTAGACAGATAGAATAAGAGAGCAATGAATGAATTGTTGAAAGAAGCTCAGAAAATATATGTAAGATGGGAGGATGAAAAACAGAAACAAAAAGCTTGAGTTATGGCTAATGCTGTGAGGGAAGCCAAGCAGAAGCAAGAAGAAAAGGGGGATTATAAAAAGAAACAATTCTTAAGGGAGAATCCTAATAAAGGACATAGGGCTTCAGGACCTGGGAGAGGTGAGAATAGATGGGCAGGTTGGACTACCTGTTACCACTGTTACAAGGAAGGACATTACAAGAGAGAATGCCCTGAGTTGAAGAAGGAAGAATGGGTGGTTCCCCTCCTCTCTTTTGAGAAGGAAAATTAGGTGGGGTCTGGGGCTCTTCCTCTCCAAGCCTAGCAGAGAACCCCTAGGAAATCTAAAGGTTGAGGACAAGAAGGAAGATATATTGTTGTTAGTAGGCACCAGGGTAGAGAGATCTTCCCTTTCTACACTACCCTGTGGGGTAAGAATAGGGGAAAATACCTTAAAGGTTATAGGAGTTAAAGGGGAGGATCTCTTGGTACCAATCATAGAACAAACCCCAGTAAATTGGATGGATCAATAGATTTACACTCAATTTTGGTATATACTGGAAGCTGGGAGTAATCTGCTAGTAATAGACTTAGTGCAATTAGGGTTAGAACTGAAAGTACCAAACCACTAAGTGGTAGTTAAGATATGTCCCCTATTAACTCAAAGTGAAGAAGAGATAAATTCCAGAGTTTGGGCTGAAAATGGAGACAGGGAGGACTGGAAATTCAGCCCTTGAAGATTACCTTGAAGAACTCTGAAACTGTAGTATGTGGAAAATAATATCCTATTCCACTAGAAGGAAAGTGGAGATTGCAGCCAGTGATAAATTGGTAAAGGACAAATTGTTGAAATCCTGTATGTCTCCTTTCCTTTTTTTTAAACAATTTTTTTTTATTTTATCAGAACCCAAATACAAAATAGAGAAAAAATAAAAACATGTCATAAACTTAAATATGAAGTGAGAAAGAAAAAAAAGCATGTCATGTTCATTGCAGAACATAGGAGGATTCAAAATATATGTCAATGAATTTTCATTTCAAGAAAGCCAGTATGATAAATAATACACCTTGTGTTGAGAATTGTCCATCTTTTCTTTGCTTCCTTGTGTTTGCTTTTGTTCTTTGCTGTGTACTTTTTAACTTTGTTCTTTTTTCCCTCCCCTCACCCCCCCAGAAGGGTACAATATAATTTACAATATAATACAAGATATTTCTTGATATATACATACACTTATACACATATACATGCATATATAGACATATACCTTCCCAAACTTAATCTACTCCTGATCTTTGTTTTTTTATGTTTCTACATATCTTTTGTTTCCTATCCTTCCTGCCTCAATAATTTACTTCTACATGCTACACCACCTTCCAATTACTTGCCTATCTCCCTCCTCCACCAACCACCCTGCCCTCCTATTACTTTCCTTACCCCCTCTGATGATCACTGCTGTATCCCCCCATTCCCATTAAACTAAACTCCCTTTATGTATTCCCTCATTCTCCCCTCTAAAAATCCCTCCCTTGTCCCAATCCCTCCCTTGACCTTCCCCCACTACCCTACCATTTTATTTCTTCTAAGTTTAGAAGACTTTTATACTCTTCTAAATATATATGTACTGTTCCCTCTTAAACCCATTCCTGATGAAAGTAGCTTACCAGAACTACCAGCCCTCCTCCCCATCTAAATCCTCTGTATCCTTTCTTCTTCTTGCACCTCTTTTGTATAAAATAGTTACTGTTTTAGTTGTTTCTAAATGGTTTTACTTTTTTAAATTCATATCATAGTCAGGTTTATCCCCCTCTTTCTTATGAGTTCAAAAATTATTAATAAGAATGTTAGACATACATTTTACATTTTATGTTATATAAAATGTAAGCAACCTGTTCTTATGAATCCCTTACAGTCAGTCTTTGGTGTGTACCTTATGTTTCTCTTGGTTCTTGTATGTTGAATCTTCTATTAAGTTGAGGATTTTTTAACAAAGTATGTCTCCTTTCAATACTCCTATATTGCCAGTAAGAAAGCCAGGTGGAACTTATAGACTAGTACAAGATTTAAGGGCAGTAAATAAATTGATAAAGGTGTGCCAACCAGTGGTGTCAAACTCTTATCTATTACTTAGTAAGATTTCCCCCAAGCACAAGTGCTTGAGTGTGGTAGGCCTAAAAGGCGTCTTTTGGGCCTGTCCTCTGGATCCAGATAGAAGAGACCATTACATGGGAACACCCCCAGATAAGGAAGAATCAGCAATATTAGTGAACAGTCCTGCCTCAAGGACTCAGAGTCCCCTAACCTATTTCGACTTGTATTAGAAACAGTGATAACGTCATTCAAGGTTACCAATCAAGTTACTTTGTTACAGTATGTAGATGATTTATTACTGTGAGGGGAAAAGAAACAAGAAGTCACTCAAGAAACTATTAATTTATTGAATTTTTGGAGAGGACAAGGGCTTTGAGTGTCTCAGAAGAAATTGCAGTTTGTGGAATTAGAGGTGAAATACCTGGGACACTTGATCAGTGAAGGGAAAATAAAAACTAACACTGAGAGGGTTAAGGGAATTGTAGAGTTGCCTCTATGAAAGACCAAAAAGGAATTGAAATTTTTGAGACTAATTGGATACTGCCAATTGTGGATAGGCTCCTACGCACAATTGACTGAAGATTTGTACAAAAAATTACTAGAGGGAGAGCCAAATCCCTACAATGGAACATGGAGGAAAAACAATTGGTCGAATACCTAAAGCAGGACCTCATACAGTCTCTGGTACTTGCACTACACATCCTGAACAAATACTTTTATCTGTTTGCCACTATAGATAATGGGGTAACTGTCAGTGTCCTAACACAATCATGGGCAGAGCAAAGGCAACCTGTGGAGATTTTTTCATTTTTTAATTATTGAACCCAGTTTCTAGGGGTTGATCTGAAAATGTGCAAGCTGTGGAAGCCACAGCCTTGCCAGTGGAAGAAAGTAGGAAACTTAAGTTTGGAGGAGCATTGGTAGTTACTACCCCTCATCAACTAAGAACAATATTAAATCAGAGAGCAGAAAGATGGTTGACCTATTCAAGGACTCTAAAATATGAAGCCATATTAATGGAAAAGGATGATTTAGTACTAACCACTTATAATAGCATTAACCCTGCCAACTTTTTACAAAAGGGAAACATTGAATAAACAGACATAGAACACGATCGTTTAGAGATTATGGATTATCAGACTAAAGTTTGATCAGACCTACAAGATGTCCCTTTTACAATAGGTAGAAAGTTATTTGTAGATAGGTCCTTGAGGGTAATAAATGGTAAAAAGTATAATGATTATGCTATTGTAGATGGGGAAACCCATCAGTTGATGGAAGCAGACTCTACCCAAAAACTCATTAACACAAACTTGTGAGCTATATGCCTTAAATTGAGTCCTAAAGCTGTTAAAAGGGACTGAAGGTACAATATACACAGATTCCAAGTATGCTTATGGGGTGGTGCATACTTTTGGAAAAAAATTGGAGTGAGAGGGGACTAACTAATAGTGAGGGGAAGGAATTGGTCCCTGAGGAATTGATCAAACAAGTGTTAGAAAGCTTTCTGCTGCCCGAAGAGATTGCAGCGGTACATGTGAGAAGACACCAAAAAAGGAAGGCCTCCAAGGTCATAGGAAAGCACTTGACTGTTGAAGCAGCAGGGGAAGAGACTTGCAAAGAATTCTCAAGCCAAATATTCACCATTATCTCATCCCTCCTTGAGATCTCAGTTCCTCCAATATTCAAAAAGGGGGAGAAAGAAAGTCTTGAGAAATTGAGAGCTGTAAGAACCTAGGGAGGTCATTGGTGTTTACCCCATGGGAGGAAAATGTTAAACAAGGGAATAACTGGGGAGTTCTGGTGGATATGACATCAAGGAAGTCACTGGGGGCTACAAGCAATGTGTGATGCTTTCCTCAGAAAATTTAGGTGGTTAGGGCTCTACACTATAGCCAAACAAGCAATTGAAACGTGTATTACATTTCAGAAAATAAATAAGAAGATGCTGAGGAAGCAATATTCAGGAGGAAGGGAACCAGGGTTGTGACCTTTATCAAGTATATATGTAGATTTCATGGAAATGATTCCAGTGGTGAAATTGAAATATTTGTTTGTAATAACAGATCATTTAACAGGTTGAGTTGAGACATACCCCCTAAGCTCTACTAATTTTTTTTCATGATAACCTTTTTTAATTAATTAATTATTTTCTTCTTTTCAATTCCACAAGTTTTTCAGTTCCAAATTTTCTTCCTCTCCCTCCCCTCCCCACCAAAGGCAACATGTAATCTGATATAGGTTCTACATGTACCTTCAAATTAAACTTTTTTTTTCCAATAGTCGAGTTGTAAAGAAGAATTATAACCAATGAAATGAACCATGAGAAAGATGTAACAAAACCAAAAACCAAATAAAAAAAGAAAGAAAGAGCAAAGAGTTTACTTTAATCTACATTCAGATTCTGTAATTCTTTCTCTGGATGTGGATAGCCTTTTCCATCATGAGTCTTTTGGAGCTGTCTTAGAATTTTGCACTATTGAGAAGAGCCAAGTCTATCAAAGTTCATTATCACAGAAGCAATGATTCTGTGCTTGTGTAAAATGTTCTCCTGGTTTTTCTCACTTCACTCAGTGTCAGTTCATGTAGGTCATTCCAGGTTTTTCTGAAGTCCACCTGCTCCTCATTTCTTGTAGTACAATAGTCTTCCATTACATTCATATACCACAATTTGTTTAACCATTCCACAATTGATGGTTTCCCCTGGATTTCCAGTTCTTTGCTACCAAAAAAAGGGCTGCTATAAATATTTTTGTACATAGGTGTCCTTTTCCCCCTTGTATGATCCCTTTGGTTTACAGCACTAGAAGTGGTGTTGCTGGGTCAAAGGTCATCCACATTTTATTGTTCTTTGGGCATAGTTCTAAATTGCTCTCAAGAATGGTTGGATCAGTTCACAACTCTACCAAAAATGCAATAGTATAGTATCCCAGTTTTCCCAGATCTTCTCCAGCATTTGTCATTTTCCTGTTTTGATGTGTTAGCCAATCTGACAGAAGAGATGTGATACCTGAGAATTGCTCTGATTTGCATTTCTCTAATCGATAGTGATTTAGAACATTTTTTCATATGGCTATTGATATCTTTAATTTCTTCCTCTGAAAACTGCCTGCTCATATCCTTTGACCATTTATCAATTGGGGAATGACTTGTGTTCTTATAAAGTCGACTCAATTCCCTAAATATTTTAGAGATGAGGCCTTTGTCAGAGACACTGGTTGTAAAAATTCTTTCCCAATTTTCTGCTTCCCTCTTAATCTTGGTTGCATTGGTTTTGTTTGTACAAATATTTTCAATTTAATAAATCAAAAGTATCCATTTTACATTTCATAATTCTCTCTATCCCTTGTTGGGTCATGAATTCTTCCCTTCTCCATAAGTCAGACAGGTAAAGTATTCTCTTCTATCCCAAATTGTTTATAGTATCAGTCTTTAAATCTAAGTCATGAATCCATTTTGACTTTATTTTAATATATTGAGTAAGATCTTGGTCTATGGCCAATTTCTGCAATACTATTTTTCAGTTTTCCCAGCAGTTTTTGTGAAATAGTGAGTTCTTATCCTAGAAGATGGACTCTTTGGGTTTATCAAAGAGTACATTACTATATTCATTGAGTGCTGCATCTTGTGTTCCTAACCTATTCCACTGATCCATCACTCCACTTTTTAGCCAGTACCAAGTAGTTTCAATAATTGCTACTTTATAATGCAGTTTCAATATCTGGTATGTCTAGGCCTCGTCCCCTAGGATTTCTTTTCATTAATTTCCTTGATGTTCGTGATCTTTTTTTTTTCTCCAACATGAATTTTGTTATAACTTTATTTAGCTCTATAAAATAATTTTTGGTAGTTTGATTGATATGGCATTAAATAAGTAAATCAATTTAGGTAAAATTGTTATTTGTATTATATTAAATCAACCTAATGATAAGCAACTGAGATTTTTCCATTTATTTGGATCTGATGCTATTTATGTGAGAAACATCTTCTAATTATGTTCATATAGTTTCAGGGTTTTTCTTGACAGGCAGATTCCCACATATTTTATAATGTCTACACTAACTTTAGATGAAATTTCTCTTTCTATCTCTTGCTGTTGGGCTTGGTTAGTATTACATAGGAATGCTGTGGATTTATGTGAGTTTATTGTATATCCTGCATCTTTGCCACAGTTATTTATTATTTCAAGTAGCTTTTTTTACGTGATTTTCTAGGATTATCTAAGTATATCATCATATCATCGCAAAGAATGATAAATTAGTTTCTTGTTTGCCTATTCTAATTCCTTCAATGTCTTTTTATTTTCTTGTTGTGAAAGCTAACATTTCTAGTACCAAATTGAATAATAGAGGTGTTAATGGACATACTTGTTTCACCCCTGGATCTTATTGGGGCTGCACCTAGCTTATCTCCATTACAAAAAATGCTTGCTCAAGGTTTTAGGTAGATGCTACTTATCATTTTCAGGAAGACTCTGTTTATTCATATTCTTTTGAGTGTTTTTAATAGGAATGGGTGTTTGTGTTGGTAAACAAAATGGGCTCTTAGCACTCATTTCAATCAGGTACACTTGAAGAGTTTGGCCTTTGTTTCCTTGATTAGATTTGGGAGTCCTTGTGACCTCCTTGCCTCAGGGGAGGGCCTACTTTACACATGAGTTTGAGTGACAGGTTTGGCACATCACAGGGTTTTAGACCACATGGGTTTAAATCGCCTCTTTGTGACGATTCTAGGTCACATGGGTGAGTTGCATGTGTGACTCACCCTTGATGCTGAAAAAGACATAAAACTAGGGGCTGGCTTTCTTTTTTTTCAGAGCTCTTACTCAGCAGTGGTGGTGTGAGTGACTCTGGGCCAGCCATTATTATGAGCTCCCAGGCTGAACCTAGATGTTGTTTATGACTATAACTCCATATTTGGTCTGTCTGTTGATGTTAGTAATTTGTTTGTATTTGCTCCGAAGTTCAGGGTGCTGGCTTTTTCCCCTGAACTAAGTGAATGGTATTTGCATGCTGAATTAAAGTAAGCTTGTCAACCACTTAACGTTGCTTTCCTTACTAAAGCAGATCAAAAGAACCTGGGCTTTTGCAGCATGCTGGTAGCATGTTTGTTGTTGTGCTTGTGTTGGTCTTTCACACCCACAACAGCTGCTAACTGGATTGTCGAAACAGTGTTGTATTTTCTCAAAAGCTTTTTCTACATCTACTGAGATAATCATATGTTTTCTGCTAGTTTTGTTGTTGAAATAATCAATTTGCCTATACTTTCCTTAATATTGAACCATTCCTGGAGTAAATCTTACCTGGGCATAGTGTATTATTCTTGTGAAAAGTTGCTGTATTTTTTTGTTAATATTTTATTTAAAATGTTTGCATCAATATTCATTAGGGAAATAGTCTATAATTTTCATTCTCTGGTTTGACTTTTCCTGGTTTAGGAATTAGTACAATGTTTGTTTCGTAAAATGAATTTTGTAGGACTCCTTCTTCCCCTATTTTCCCAAATAGTCTCTACAGTATGGGAATTGATTGTTCTTTAAATGTTGGATAGAATTCACTTGTAAATCCATTTGACCCTGGAGACTTTTTTCCCAGGGATTTCATTGATGGCTTGTTCAAATTCTTTTTCTGAGATGGGGTTACTTAAGCATTTTACTTCCTCTTCTGGTAAACTGGGCAATTTTTATTTTTTAAAAAATATTCATCCAGTTCCCTAAGATTATCAAATTCATAAGAATACAATTGGGCAAAATAATTCATAATTATTGATTTAATTTCTTCTTCATTGCAGGTGAATTCACCCTTTTCATTTCTTTATTTTATTAAGATTTTTTTATTTTTAGTTTACAACACTCAGTTCCACATGATTTTGAGTTCCATATTTTCTTCTCCCTCTCCCTGCTCCCTTCCCAAGCCAGCATGGAATGTAACTTAGCATCGAACTTGTTTACATAATAGTCAAGTTGTAAAGAAGAATTATGACCAATGGAATGATTCATAAGAAAGAAGAAACAAAACCAAAAAAAAGGAAAAAACAAAAACAAAAGAGATAAAGAAAAAAAAAAAGGAGAGCAAACAGTGTGCCTCAATCTTCATTCAGACTCCATAGTTCTTTCTCTGGATGTAGATAGCTTTCTCCATCATGAATACTTTGGAGTTGTCTTTGAACTTTGTATTGCTGAGAAGAGCAAAGTCTATCGGGGTTAGTCATCACAGAACCCATATATCTGTGGTGGTGTATAATGTTCTCCTGGTTCTGCTCCACTCACTCAGCATTATATCCTGTAGGTTTTTCCAGGTTATTATGAAGTCTATATCTTCCCCATGTCTTATAGCACAATAAAATTCCAATACATTCATATACCGCAATTTGTTCAGCCATTCCCCAATTGATGAGGATCCCCTTGATTTTAAAATCTTTGCTACTACAAAAAAGAGCAGCTATACATATTTTGTATATATGGGTCCTTTTCCCACTTGTGTGATCTCTTTGGGTTACAACCCTAGAAGTGGTATTGCTGGGGTCAAAGGGTATGCACATTTTTGTAGCCCTTTGGGCATAGCTCCAAATTGCTCTCCAGAATGACCAGGTCTATTCACGACTTCACCAACAATGTAACAGTGTTGCAATTTTCCCCACACCCTCTCCAGCATTTATCATATTCCTTTTTTGTCATTTTAGCCAATCTGACAGGAGAGATGTGGTACCTAAGAGTTGTTCTGATTTGCATTTCTCTAATCAGTAGTGATTTAGAGCATTTTTCATATGCCTATAAATATCTTAATTTCTTTCTCTGAAAACTGCCTGTTCATATCCTTTGACCATTTCTCAATTGGGGAATGACTTGCATTCCTATGAATTTCACTGTTTCCTGTATATTTTAGAGATGAGGCCTTTATCAGACACACTAGTTGTAAACATTTTCTCCCAATTTTCTACTTCTTTCGTAATCTTTGATGCATTGGCATTTTTATACAAAAACATTTCAATTTAACATAGTCAAAATTATCCATTTTGCATTTTGTAATGCACTCTATCTCTTGTTGTATCATGAATTCTTTGCTTTCCCATGAATCTGATAGGTAAACTATTCTTGCTCTCCCAAATTGCTTATACTATCAGCCTTTATTTCTAAATCATGAACCTATTTTTACTTTATTTTGTTATATGGTGTAAGATATTGGTCTATGTCCAGTTTCTGCCCTGCCATTTTCCAATTTTCCCAGCTGTTTTTGTGAAATAGTGAATTCTTCACCCAGAAGCTGGATTCTTTGTTTTTATCAAAGACTAGATTGCTATAGTCGTTGACTACTGTGTTTTGTGTACCTATCCTATTCCACTGATCCACCACTCTATTTCTTAGCCAGTACCAGGTAGTTCTAATAACTGCTACTTTATAGTACAGTATAATATCTGGTAAGGCCAGGCCACCTTCCCCAGCATTTCTTTTCATTAATACCCTAGATATTCTAGACCTCTTGTTCTTCCAGATGAATGTTGTTATTATTTTATCCAACTGTAAAATAATTTTGACAGTTTGATTTCTATGGCACTGAATAAATAAATTACTTTAGGTAAAATTGTCATTTTTATTATATTAGCTCGGCCTAACCATGAGCAACTGAGGTTTTTCCATTTATTTAGATCTGACTTTATTCACGGGAAAAGTGTTTCATAATTATGTACATATAGGCCATGGGTTTGTCTTGGCAGATAGACTCCCAAATATTTTGTACTGTCTATATTAACTTTAAATAGAATTTCTCAATCTATCTCTTGGTGGTGGGATTTGTTAGTAATGTATGATCATGCTGAGGATTTATGTGGCTTTATTTTATATCCTGCAACTTTGCTAAAGTTGTTTATTATTTCCAGTAGCTTTTTACTTGAATCTCTAGGATTCTTTAAGTAAATCATCATATCATAAGCAAAGAGTGATAATTTAGTTTCTTCTTTCCCTATTCTAGTTCCTTCGACTTCTTTATTTTATTGGTACAGCTAACATTTCTAGTACCAATTTGAATAGTAGGGGTGATAATGGACATCCTTGTTTCACTCCTGATCTTATTGGGAATGCATCTAGTTTATCCCCATTACAAATAATGCTTGTTGATGGTTTTAGGTAGATGCTATTTATAATTTTGAGGAAGGTTCCACTTATTCCTATGCTTTCTAGTGTTTTTAATAGGAATGGGTGTTGTACTTTGTCAAAGGCTTTTTCTGCGTCTATTGAGATGATCATATGGTTTCTGCTAGTTTTGTTGTTGATATGGTCAATTATGCTAATAGTTTTCCTAATATTGAACCAGCCTTGCATTCCTGGAATAAATCCTACCTGGTCATAGTGTATTATTCTCGTAATGAGTTGCTGCAATCTTTTTGCTAATATTTTATTTAAAATTTTTGCATCAATATTCATTAGAGAAATTGGTCTATAATTTTCTTTCTCTGTTTTAACTCTACCTGGTTTGGGTATTAGTACCATATTTGTGTCATAGAAAGAATTTGGTAGGACTCCTTCTTCACCTATTTTCCCAAATAGTCTACAAAGTATTGGAATTAGTTGTTCTTTAAATGTTTGATAGAATTCACATGGAAAACCATCTGGCCCTGGAGATTTTTTCCTAGGGAGTTCATTGATGGCATGCTCAATTTCTTTTTCTGATATGGAGTTATTAAGAAATTTCACGTCCTTCTCTGTTAGTCTGGGCAGTTTATGTTTTTGTAGATATTCATCCATATCTCTAAGGTTATCAAATTTGTGGGCATACAGTTGGGCAAAATTATTCCTAATTATTGTTTTGATTTCCTCTTCATTAGAGGTGACCTCACCCTTTTCATTTTTTATACTGGTAATTTGATTTTCTTCTTTCTTTTTTTTAATCAAATTGGCCAAAGGTTTATCAATTTTATTGGTTTTTTCATAAAACCAGCTCTTTGTTTTATTTATTAATTCAATAGTTTTCTTGGTTTCAATTTTATTAATCTCTCTTTGATTTTCAGTATTTCTAATTTGGTATTTAATTAGGGGTTTTCAATTTGCTCTTTTTCTAGCTTTTTCAGCTGTATGCCCAGATCATTGATCTCTTCTTTCCCTATTTTATTCATTTAGGCATTTACAGATATAAAACTTCCCCTAAGAACTGCTTTTGCTGCATCCCATAAGTTTTGGTATGTTGTTTCATTATTGTCATTATCTTGAATGAAATTATTAATTGGTTCTCTGATTTGTTCTTTGGCCCACTCATTCTTTAGAATTAAATTATTTAGTTTCCAATTAGTTTTTAGCTTATTTTTCCATGGTACTTTATTAAAAATGATTCTTATTGCATCATGATCTGAAAAGGATGCATTGACTACTTCTGCTTTTCTGCACTGGATTGTGAGTTTTTTATGCCCTAGTACATGGCCAGTTTTTGAGTATGTGCCATGTACTTTTGAGAAGAAAGTATATTCCTTTTTATCCCCATTCAGTTTTCTCCAGAGGTCTATCATATGTGCCTTTTCTAAAATTCTGTTTACCTCCTTAACTTTTTTCTTATTTATTTTGAGGTGAGATTTATCAAGTTCAGAAAGGGGGAGGTTGAGGTCTCCCAATATTCGAGTTTTGCTGTCTATTTCTTCCTGTAACTCCCTTAACCTCGCCTCTAAGAATTTGCATGCCTTACCACGTTGTGCATATATGTTAAGCAATGATATTGCTTCATTGTTTATGGTGCCTTTTAGCAGGATATAATGTCCTTCCTTATCTCTTTTAATTAGATCTATCTTTACTTTTGCTTTGTCTGAGATTAGGATTGCTACACCTGCTTTTTTTACTTTAGCTGAGGCACAATATATTTTACTCCAGCCTTTTACCTTAACCCTATGTATATCCCCCTGTTTCAAATGTGTTTCTTGTAAACAGCATATTGTAGGATTATGGTTTTTAATCCATTCTGCTATCTGCTTCTGTTTTGTGAGAATGTTCATCCCCTGCACGTTCAGGGTTATGATTTCTATCTGTGTCTTTTTCTCCATCCTAATTCCCCCTGTTTATGCTTTTATTTCTCCCTTTCCCCTTCTCCTCCTCAACAAAGTTTTGCTTTTGACAGCCGCTTTCCTCAGTTAACCCTCCCTCTTTATTCCCCTCCCTTATCTTACCATTACCCACTTGCTACTTCTCCTCTCCCTTCTGACCACCTCCCTCCCTTTTTTCACCCTTACCCTCCCACTTCCCGTAGGACAAGTTAGATTTCTAAACTTATCAGAGTATGTTATTCCCTTCTTGAGCTAGATCAGATGACAGTAAAGCTCAAATACAGCTCTTCTCCCTCCCTTCTTTCCCTCTACTATGTTTTTGTGCCATTTTATTTGGTGTAATTTACCCTTTTCTACTACCTCCTTACCACTTCCCTCATAGCCCTCCCTTTATATCTCTTATTTATATTTTATATCTTTACATCAGTTAATTTATACAGGCATTCACAACCTATGTATATACCTTTCCTTTGTCATAATAGCTGTAGCATTCACAAGAATGACTTATATATGTGTGTGTGTATATATATATATATATATATATATATATATATATATATATATATATATAACATACATAAGATGATATAATCCCACATAAAGATGTAAACAACCTGCCCTTATAGGTTAATAAGGTTTGTGGGGTTTTTCCCCCTGGTTACCTTTTTATGTCTCTCTTGAGTTTTGTATTTGGAGATCAAATTTTCCATTGAGTTCTGGCCTTTTCATCAGGAAGGTCTGGAATTCCCTTATTTCATTGAATGTCCATCACCTTGCCTGGAAAATTATGCTTACTTTTGCTGGGTAGTTGATCCTTGGTTGTAGTCCCAGCTCCTTTGCCCTTCAGAATATCATATTCCAATTGGAATACGGAAGCTGAGAGATCCTGCGTGATCCTGACTGTAGTTCCACGATATTTGAATTGCTTCTTTCTGGCTGCTTGCAGTATTTTCTCCTTGAGTTTATAGCTCTGAAATTTGGCTATAATATTTCTTGGTGTTTTCAGTTTGGGATCTCTTTCAGGGGGTGATCGGTGAATTCTTTCAATGACTATTTTGCCCTCTGGTTCTAGGACCTCTGGGCTGTTGTCTTTGATAATAACTTCGAAGATACTGTCTATGCTCTTTTTTTCATCGTGGATTTCTGGTAGACCCATAACTCATAATTGTCTCTCCTGGATCTATTTTCCAGGTCAATTGTTTTGCTACTCAGATATTTCACATTTTTTTCTATTTTTTCATTCTTTACGTTTTGTTTTATTACTTCTTGGTGCCTCATAGATTCATTAGCTTCCACTTACTCAAGTCTAATTTTTAATGAGTTAGTGTTTACATTTTGCTTTTGAGTCTTCTTTTCCAGTTGGTTATTTTGCCTCTCAGGGTGTCCTTTTCTCTCTCTAGATTCTGAATCTTCGTATCCTTTTTGCCAATCTTATTCTTTAGGGACTTGATTTCATCAGTGAATTTTTTTCCATTTTTTCCATATTTTCTTTTAGCTCCCTAATTTGGTTTTTAAAATCCTCCTTTAGCTCTTACAGCAGGGCTTTTTGGGCTGGAGACCAGTTCATATTACCTTTTGAGGTATCTGATGTATCTACAGCATCGTTACTTTCCTCTTGCGTATTTGTATTTTGATCCTGCCTGTCTCCATAAAAAGAATCTATTGTCCTCGATTTTTTTGTGTTCTTCTTCATGTTGGTTTGCCTTTTGCTGGCTTTACAACGAATTTCTATCTGTGGGCCTCAGGGCTTTCTGTCCCAGCTTTCTTATTCTAGGGGTTGTGAGTCTAGAATTATAACCTTCAGTTTCCTGAGGTGTGGGGTAGGGGTCTGGCTCCCTCACATCTCACTCCCTATGGGTGCTCTCCAGCATTTGCTTTTTATCAATGGTCTCAGCTGTTTGTTGTTTGAGCTGATGTCTGGCACTTCCCCTGGGGGAGCAAGGTTACGTCTGGGCTTCTGTCGTTGACCCCTGCCGACTCTGCCCCTATGGGACTAATGAATTTCTGCTACTTGACCACTGAAGCCCCACTACTTTCTGCTCAGTTCCAGCGTTTTTTTTTTCCCCCCAAGGGATTCTCTGGGTGGAAAGGGGAGGGATTAGAGCTGTTTACCTGGACATTAAGAACTCTCGGAAGTTCAAGAAGCCCCGTTTAATACATTTGGGCCGCAAATTTTTGGAGATGGTGTTTCATGGGTGGCATTGCGCTGCCTCTCGTGGCTCCCACAGACTGCTGTCCTGTGTTGGGGGTCCTGGGGATCTCCGCTGGTTTCGGGGGCCCAGCTTTCTCCCAGCCCGTCTCCCACGTGGATTTCCCAGCCAGCCGCTTCCGCCTTGGTCTGGAGCAGCTCCGCACCGAGCACTCTCCGAGCCTACAGGTTCATGCCTCCGGCCTTTCAGACTCTCCTGGCTCGGAAATTTGCCCCACGCAGACTGCTCGTGGTTTCTGACTCTCTCAAATCTGCTCAAATTCACTTTTTTATAGGAATCTGACAGACCTTTTGAGAGAGCTCCGGTAAGACGCTGCCTTCACGCGGCCATCTTGGCTCCGCCCCCCTAATTATTGTTTTAATTTCCCCTGCATTGGAGGTGAATCCAGCCTTTTCATTTTTGAAACTGGTATTCTGGTTTTCTTCTTACTTTTTAAAATCAAATTGACCAAATGTTTATCAATTTTGTTTGTTTTTTCATAAATCTAGCTCGTAATTTTATGTTTTATTTCAACATTTTTTCTGAATTTCAATTTTAGTAATCTTTCCTTTGGTTTTGAATATTTCTAACTTGGTATTTTATTGGGGATTTTCAATTTGTTCTTTTTCTAGCTTTTTCAGTTGCATGCACAATTCATTCATCTCCTTCTTTATTGTTTTCATGTAAGAATTTCGAGATGGAAACCTTTCCCTAAGAACTGCTTTTTCTGCATCCCATGTGTTTTGGTATGTTGTCTCATTATTGTCATTCTCTTGAATGAAGTTATTCATTGTTTTATGATTTGTTCTTTAATGTACTCATTCTTTAGGATGAGATTATTTAGTTTCCAGTGAATTTTAGTCTATTTTTTCCACAGCTTTTTATTACAAAAATATTTTATTGCATCATGATCTGAAAAGGATGCATTGCCTATTTCTGCCTTTCTGCACTGGATTGTGAGGTTTTTATGCCCCAGTAGGTGGTCAGTTTTTGTGTATCTGACATGTACCTCTGAACAAGGTACATTCCTTCCTAACACCAGTCAGTTTTCTCCAGAGGTCTATCACATCTAGCTTTATTAATATTCTATTCACCTCCTTAACTTCTTTCTTGTTTGTTTTGAGGTTAGATTTATCAAGTTCAGAGATGCGAAGGTTGAGGTTGCCTCGCTAGTTTAGTTTTGCTGTCTATTTCTTCCTGTAATTCCCTTAATTTCTCCTCTAAGAATTTGGATGCTATAAGACATGGTGCACATATGTTAAGTAATGATATTACTTCATTGTGTATGGTGCCTTTTAGCAGGATATAGTGTCCTTCCTTATCTCTTTTAATTAGATCTATGCTTTTTCTTTGTCTGAGATTAGGATTGCTATCCCTGCTTTTTTTTTTTTACTTTAGCTGAAGGATAATATATTCTACTCCAGCATTTTACCTTTACCCTGTGTGTATCCCCCTGTTTCCATCATGTTTCTTTTAAACAACACATTATAGGATTAGGTTTTTTAATCCATTCTGCTATCCACCCATTTTTTTATGGAAGTGTTCATTGAATTCACTTTCACAGTTATGATTGCTATCTGTGTCTTTTCTCCATCCTATTTCCTATGATTTTATTTCTCCCTTTTCCCTTCCACTCCTCAAAAGATTTTTGCTTTTGACCACCACCTTCCTCAATTTTCTCTCCCTATTGACACCCCTTCCTTATCTTACCTTTTTCCCCTACTACTTCTTCCTTCCTTTCTAACCACTCCCCCCTTCTTTCCCCTTTTCCCTCCTACTGCATGTTGGACATGTTTCATTTCCATTCTTATGAGAGTATGTTATTCCCTCCTTGAACCAAATCCAATAAGAGTAAAACTCAAACACTTTTCTTCTCCCTCCCTGCTTTCCCCCATTATAATATGTTTTTGTGCCTCTTCATGTGATGTAATTGATGATATTCTACCTCCTCTTTCTTCTACTAGAAAAATCCCCGTGCACCCCTTCATTATTTTTTATCATCACCTCTGTTTATTTATACTCATGCTCATACCCTCTGCCTATGAATATCACTTTTAATTGTTGTAATAACTATACCATTCTCAAGATTAATATTACACATATGTATACATATATATGTACATATACATAAACAGAATACATTAAAAATATAATCCTATATAAGGATGTAAAAAATTTGCCCCTAATGAATGAGTTTTTTTTTCACCTTGTTTACCTTTTTATGTCTCTCTTGAGTTTTGTATTTGAAGATCAAATTTTCCATTGAGCTCTGGCCTTTATATAAGAAAGCTCAGGAATTCCCTTATTTCATTGAATGTCCATCTCCTTGCCTGAAAAGTCATGCTCAATTTCGCTGAGTAGCTGATTCTTGGTTGTAGTCCAAGATCCTTTGCCTTTCTGAATATCACATTCCAATCCCTCTAATATTTTAATGTTCAAGCTGGAAGGTCTTGTGTGATCCTGGCTGTAGTTCCATGGTATATGAGTTGTTCCTTTCTGGTTGCTTGTAGTATTTTCTCCTTGACCTTATAATTCTGGAATTTGGCCACAATATTCCTTGGAGTTTTCAATTTGGGGTCTCTTTCAGGGGGTGATTGGTGGATTCTTTCAATGACTATTTTACCCTCTGGTTCTAGGACTTCAGGGCAGTTATCATTGATTATTCATTGGAAGTTACTCTCCAGGCTTTTTTTATTACTGCTTTCCAGTAGACCAATAATTCTTATATTGTCTTTACTGAATCTATTTTCCATGTCAGCTATTTTTCCAATCAGATAGGTTACGTTGTCCTGTAGTTTTTTCATTCTTTAGATTTTGTTTGACTGATTCTTAATGTCTCGTAGAGTCATTAGCTTCTACTTGCTCAATTCTAATTTTTAACGAATTGTTTTCATTTAGCTTCTGTTCCTCCTTTTCCATTTGGCCAATTTTCCTTTTCAAGGAGATATTTTCTCCAATTAGGTTCTGCACCTCCTTAACCATTATGCCAACTTTACTTTTTAAAGTTCTGTTCTCATCAGCGAATTTTTTTTCATTTTTTCTTTTACCTCTGTAATTTGTCTTTCAAAATTCTCTTTGAGGTCTTCTAGGAATGCTTTTTGGGCTTGAGACCAGTTCATATTCCTTTTTGAGGTTTCAGATGTAGGAATAATGTCAATGCTGTCCTCTTCTGAAGCTGCATTTTGACCTTCCCTGTCTCCATAATAAGAATCAGTGATCTTTGTTTTTCTTGGTTGCTTCTTCATGGTGGTTGTGTTTATCTTGGCTTTTTAAGTGAATCTCTACTTCTGGGGTTTACGGGGCTCTGTCCCAAGCTTCTTGTTTTGGGAGCCAGGGGTGTGGTTAATGGCTTTGTGTGCTGTGGCTTCTGGTTTTGTCAGCTAGTGGCTATATGCTGCTGCTGCTCACTGCATTCTGAGCTGGAGCTACCTCACATGTGTCAAGGATCAAGGCCCAGCGAAGTCTTTCTGAGTTTCCCCTGGGGTTAGAATGGGAGATATGGGGGAGGGGTGGTCTAGCTGCTGGAATTCTGCTCTTCTCCTAGGGCTGTGCTATAGCACAGGTGGTCTCAGCCATTGTTTGTTCTGGTGTCTGCTAATTCTCCTGGCTGTGCAAGTCACATGTGGTGTCCTGGTGATGCTGCTTCTTGGCTCCACCCCCCTGGGGCTCAGGAACTCTCACTGATCCACTAAGGCGGGGCTTACTGGGCTGCCTCCCTTCTTGCATTGTTCTCCTTCCATAACACTCCTGAGCCCCCACTTCTGGCTTCTCTATTCCAAGGTTCCTCCTAAGGTAGCATTCTCTGATTTTTTCAAGGGAGGGATGAAAGCCATTTTACCTGGTTTGCTCCCAGAAGTTCAAGAAGGTGAATTTCAAATCTTTATACTGTGGGCTGATAGCTCCAGCAGTAGCTGTTGCCATGGCAGTAGGCTCTGCACTTCTTTCTCATGTTGCCCTGACAGACTCCTGTCCTGGCCTAAGAGGCCTGTGGATCATCATTGCAGCTAGTAACTCAGCCCTGGGCCTGCTCCCCATCCCACTCCAGTAAGGTTTAGTTCAAAGTGCTCAGCGAACTTCCAGCCTGGTCTGTTGGCTGGGTTCTGCTGCTCTTCCCACTCTGGTATGGTCAGGTGTAGTTCCATGTGAGCAGCACTCTCCCAACCCACAGATCTGTCCTGTTTACCCTGAGGACTGTCCTGGGCAGGAAATCTGCCATACCCAGTCTCCAAGTGTCTTCTACCTCTCTCAAACCTGTTCAGATTCGCTTTTTAGAGGTATTTGACAGAATTTGTAAGAGAGCTCTTGTAAGTCCCTGTTTTCACTCTGCCATGTTATCTCTGCTCTACCCCCTGCCCCCTCCCCCCCAGCTTTGTCACATCTAATGCAGTCAGTAAAATAATACCGGGACAGATTATACCTAGATACAGGTTGATAGAGAGAATTGATTCATACAATGGAACCTATTTTGCATAGAAAATGTTACAAGACATTGTGACTGGGTTGAAAATAGAATGGCAATTTCACACTCCCTGGCATCCACCCTCCTCAGAGAAAGCTGAAAGGATGAATCAAACCTTAAGAAGAAAAGTCAACGAATTAATAGCGGAAACCAAGTTACCTTGGACTAAGTACCTGCCAATTACTTTGTTAAGAACTAAAACTACTGGACCGGTTGAGCCAAGATGGCTCTGTGAAAGGAGGGAACTACTAGAGCTCTCTCACAAATTCTTTCAGATATGCCTTAAAAAAGGGAATCTGAGCAGATTTCAGAGAGTTAGAAGCCACTAGTAGACTGAGAGGATCAGGAGCAGCAGGCAAATGGCACCAGACCACACCAAACAGGAAGAGCGGAGGAACTCAGCAAGTGTGCCAGTCTGGGAGAGTGCTGGGCAAGCAAAATGTAAGATCAGGATCAGGCCAAGGTGGAAGTACCAGCTATGAAAGAAATTGGGCCCCAGGCCTCTCAGCCCAGGATAAGAGTCTGTTGGAGCTACAAGAGACACCAGCACAGAACTTGCAGCTACCCCAGAGGCCAACATCCCACAGTCTAAAGGTTTGAAACTTGCCTTCTTGAACTTCCCAGAGCCATGATGGCCAGGTAAATTGTCTCTCCCTCCCTTCCTCACTCAGAGAATGCTCCCTTGGGAGAAATATGAGATTGAGGAGCCAGAAGTGGGGCTTCAGGAGCCTTTTAGCTCAAGAAGTTGGGGAGAAGGCCTTTCTTTTGATGGCAGAAGAAGACTAGTGCAGGAAGAGAGGTGTCCCAGCAGGCCCCACCTCAGCAGAGTAATGAGAATTACTGAGCCCTGGGTGTGGGGGGAGCTAGCAAACATCAACACCGGACCCAAGGCATGCCTTTGCACAGCCAGGAGATGTAGGAGACAGCAGCACAGACAAAGGCTGAGACCACACATGCTGTAGAGCAGTCCCAGGGAAGAGGAGACTTCCAGCAGCAAGACAACCCCTCCCCCAAACCTCATGAAACCAGAAGACACAGCACAGAAAGAGAGTGAGCAGGCCCACAGTTCCCAACATAAGAAGCTTGGGACAGAGCACCCCTGAGCCCCAGAAGCAGAGATCTGCTTAAAAAGGCAGGTGGGGGGTATGAAACACCATGAAAAAACATACTAAAAAGATTCCTATTCTGGAGACAGGGAAGATGAAAATACGAATTCAGAAGAGGACAGCATGGACACTATACCCACATCTGAAAACTCAAAAGGGAAGGTGAAGTGGTCTCCAGGCCAAAAAGCATTCCTGGAAGAACTCAAGGAGGACTTTAAAAAACAAATTAGAGAGACAAAAGAAAAAATGGAAAAAAAAGTCTCTGATGGGAACAAATGTTTAAAAAGTAAAATTAGCATAATGGTTAAGGAGGTGCAGAACCTAATTGGAGAAAATGTCTCACTGAAAAATAAAATCAACCAAATGGACTAGGAGATAGAGAAGTTAAATGAAGAAAACAATATATTAAAAATTAGATTTGGGCAAGTCGAAGCTAATGACTCTATGAGACATCAAGAATCAAACAAATTCTAAAGAATGAAAAAAGAAGAAAATGTGAAATTAACAAAATGCAAAATAGATAATTTTGATTATGTCAAATTGAACAGTTTTTGTATAAACAAAGTCAATGCAACAAAGATTAGGAGGAAAGTAGAAAATTGGCAGAAAATCTTTACAACCAGTGTCTCTGATAAAGGTCTCATCTCTAAAATATACAGGGAAGAGAGCCAAATTTATAGGAATATAAGTCATTCCCCAATTGAGAAATGATCAAAGGATATGAACAGGCAGTTTTCAGAGGAAGAAATTAAAGATATATATAGGCTCTAAATCACTACTGATTGGAGAAATGCAAATCAAAACAACTCTTACGTATCACATCTTTCTAGTCAGATTGGCTACCGTGACAAAACAGGAAAATGATAAATGTTGGAGAGGATGTGGGAAAATTGCAACACTGTTACATTGTTGGTGGAGTCGTGAATGGATCTGGCCATTCTGGAGAGCAATTTGGAACTATGCCCAAAGGGCTATAAAAATGTGCATACCCTTTGACCCAGAAATACCTCTTCTAGGGTTGTATCCCAAAGCGATAGCAGAAGTAGGAAAGGGACCCATATATACAAAAAATTTTTAGCAGCTCTTTTTGTGGTAGCAAAGAATTGGAAATCAAAGGGATGCCCATTAGTCGGGGAATGGCTAAACAAATTGTGGTATATGAATGTAATGGAATACCATTGTGGTATAAAAAATGGGGAATATACAGACTACATAATAACCTGAAAGCCCTACATGATCTGATGCTGAGCGAGGAGAACAGAACAAGGAGAACATTGTACATGACCACAGCCATATTGCTCCTATGATGAATAACTTTGATAGACTTGGCTCTCCTCAGCAATACAAGGGTCAAAGACAGCTCCAAAGGACTCATGATGGAAAAAGCTGGCTACAGCCAGAGAAAGAACTGTGGAGTATGAATGCAGATTGAGACAATCTATTTGCTCTCTTTTTTTCCCTCTTCTTTTTTGGTTTTGTTTCTTCCCTCTCATGACTCATTCCATTGATCATAATTCTTCTTTGTAACTTGACTATTGTGTAAATAAGTTTAGTGCAATGGTTTATATAGAATCTATATCAGACTGCATGCTGTCTTGGGGGGAAGGGGGATGAGAGGGAAGGGAAGAAAATATGAAACTCAAGAACATGTGGAACTAAGAGTTGTAAACTAAAAATAAAAAATCAAATTAAAAAAGAGTTTAAGAGTAAACATGATGAATAGAATGTATGGAAGCAAAACCCATATTATAAAGAAAAGGAGGGAATTGTAAGAATGGATATTATCATATCTCATTTTGCTACCATAGATGTTCTTGAAAAATGGTAATGCTCTCAGGCTGTTGGGAGCTTGTGATAAACTTTCATATCCTGTTTTGCAAGGATGTTGGTCAAGTATATCCTGGCTTCAGAGTAACTAGAAATATTGGGATGTGACAAATGGCTTGGACCTGAGGGGTCATACCCCTGTCACTAGTGTCCTCAATATTGCTCCTGTGAAATTAACCTCAGACATATTAACCGACCTAACTTAAAGTGGAACTTTCCACTGTTTTCTGATCATGGGTCCTATGACCAGGGAGGGGGTAACACAATAATGGGGGAATATATTAGGAGTATAGGAAGAGTCGTAACCTTGAGGAGTCTGTACTACATTAATAGCATTTTAGCTTGCTCTTTCTTCTGTATTGGTGTGTGTGCTCTTTGGAAGCAGCATACCCACTTTCTTGGGTGAAGCTAAATAAATGCCTTCCTCTGCCCACTGTGTTTCTGAGTTCTTTCCACAAGAATGTGTCTATCACACAGGTTATCCTGAGGGCTTGCAACCAGGGAAGCAGTGGGTTGTGGCAGCATGCCCCAGGCTTACTCCCTTACCTTGCCTGCGAAGTCCTGTGATCCCACAAGTATATTTCTCACAGTGGTAAAATATGTGGAAAGTGATAGTAAAATGATTCTGCCAGTTAGCCATAGAGTATGTGAGGCAATATTGGCCTAATAATTCAAAAGAACTGAAACAGTTTGTGTATAAGTCCCTTTGGTGTTGGAAGGATGAAGCAAGCATTAAATAAGTGGCCACTATGTGCTGTGTAAGCTTTTTTATAAATATACATTAATTTAAATGGGATTTTATATGCAATGTATTCCTTAAAGAGTCATATACATAGTTCCTGCACAGTCTCCTTTTGTAAAACAAAGCAATGAATGAGTGATTAAGACAGTGTAGGAGCTTTGCTTATTCAGCAACTACTTATAAGTATATTCTTCTCCTGGGGAAAACAGGTCAGTTTAAATCACCTAATAATTTTATGATTCTAGGAAGAATTACTGAGGGTTGTCTGAGACAGAAGAATTCATTGAAATATCAAAGAGTTGCCCCCAAAACAAACCAGTTTTAGTTACCTTTGGATCGCAGTTAAGTATGGAAATGTTTTCTTTGTTTTCTTTATCTGTTTAATGAGCTCTTGTGAATCTTTTTTTCTTATTCATTTTTAGTTGAGTGAAATCAAGATTATCTTATACCACAATTGCAATTGCCAGCTTAAGTTTCCATATTGGAGCTGGGATCCCATTATCAATGTTTGGGAAAATGTAGACATGAGATATATCATGATAATATGAGATTTTCTTAGATCAATGAACCAAAGAAAATAACTATAAATGATCATTTCATGGATTGTCTTCTGCATCAAACCCAGGCCTTGTGAATTTTCATCTTTTTTTTTTCTTTTTGTCAGGGGGAGGAAAGATTTGTCCTGGGGTTGTAATTGATTTAGTTTCAGAAGTCAGTTTATATTTTTATTAACTGCTGATTCAGGAAAAAATTAGTATTAAATATAATGACTTTAAATTTTATGAATTGAAAGTTTTGGCTGTGTACGTAAATATGCAAAAGATCTAATATTTCTGTCAGCAAAGGGGAGCACCCAGTGTGCCAATTTCCTCCACTAAAGAAGATTACAACTTAATAGAGAAAAAAGATCTATAGAATCACCTGAGACATATAGAGCTCATGACTTGCTGTTAATTATCAGTGATGGGTTTAGCACAGACCTTTTCTGTACTTCTTACACAGCACTCCATGCACCCATTTGTCAAGTTTCCTCTGCTAGTACTTAGAGTTAGTACTAAAAAAAAAGTAAAGAAAACATTTTTTGAAAACATATGTATATACATTGGCTCTCAAATATTCTAATTCAATTCATTTAATCTTTCCTGTGTCTATATTTACTTTTTCAACACTAGTTAAAAACATAAGTTCTACTTTAAATCTATTTTGAAGTGGAAATTAACCCTCGAAACATAGGCAGTTTGGGGAAAACTTTAAATCTCAGTGCAATGCTGCCTTACAATATTTTCCCTAAGGCAAGCCAAGTGGGATGAAATGCAACTTTTGGCTCCTTTTAAAGTGGCAACCCAGAGAGAAACATAATAGATTGGCCTGTGTTTTATAGAACTGAGAAATTAAGCAATAACATAAATTATGCTTATTTCAACCTGTACTCAGCAACTGATGGCTTGAATTTCATCTAGTAAGCCATAGTTTTTCTTGACTGACAGTCCTAAACTACACAATTCTCTACTTGTCAGAACACTGACAAGAAATGTAATGCTTATCATTCTTCAGTGTCCTTCAAACATTCTTGAGTGATTCATTTACAGCCCCATAAACCAGATCTCAGAGTCAAAAGGCATTCCCTCCCCTTTCATGTCATTTATCTTTACTACTGTGTACCATAATCCAATACGCTTACTCCTATTATGCTCAGTGCCATTTTCTTTTTTAATGCCAGTTGTAACCTGTGCTATGACTATTATCATTTAGGTCACTGTTATTTATGCAAATTTGCAATCTAGACAGTAGACTTATTGTGGAAAATCTGCCCATCTAGTACAAGGAATTATATAATGACATGACTAAAATTGATTTATCCAAAGTGGTGCATTCTAAATCAGATTTTGTTTCATTAGATTGGACACAAAGTTGGCCAAGGACCGCGTATGACTCTCACGATTTGGGAGTGGATTGGGGAAAGGAATCAAGGCCTTCTGAGATTTAGTCTTGCTTTTATTGTGTGACCTTTCAATGTCATGGAACCTCAATTTATCTTCATTTGTTAAATGGCTGACTTTATAGAGATGCCACAAGAATAATTGTCCCATTCATGAAAAATATTAATAAAATTTAACATTTAAATGACACTTTATGTACCTTACATGAATCCATGCGTTATTCCTGTGAAGTAAGAAAGACATAATTTTCTGTGTTCAACAATAATTCTTAATCAGGTTAAAGTTAGGAGACTTGCTGAAAGTGAGACAACACAGGAAGCTTGTTGCAAAAATGAAGAATCAAAAAAGCTGATTTGAATACTTATATAGTGTTCCATATTGTGTAATAAACATTATGTTTTCAAATCATTGAATGAATCCACAGATCGCCCCCTCAAAAAGATCCCAAAAATAAAACTGCTAGGAATATCGTCACCAAATGCCAGAGCTCCCAGGTCAAGGAGAAAATACTGCAAACAGCCAGAAAGAAACCATTTGAGTATTGGGGAAACACAATCAGGATAGTACAAGATCTAGCAGCTTCTTCATTATGGGATGGAAGGGCTTGGAATACCATATTTCGGAGGTCAATGGAGCTAGTATTAAAACCAAGAATCACCTACCCAGCAAAACTGAGTATCATGCTCCAAGGCAAAATATGGATTTTCAATAAAATAGAGGACTTTCAAGCTTTTTCAGTGAAAAGACAAGAGCTGAATAGAAAATTTGACTTTCAAACACAAGAATCAATAGAAGCATGAAAAGGTAAACAAGGAAAAGAAATCATAAGGGGCGTACTAAAGTTGAACTGTTTTGTTTACATTCCTACATGGAAAGATGATGTGTATAATTCATGAGGCCTCAGAATTAGGGTAGCTGAAGGGAATATACGTACACACAGACACACAGACACACACACACACACACACACACGCACACACACACACACACATATATATATACATATATATGTATATATATATATATATATATATATATATATATATATATATAGACAGAGGGCACAGAGTGAGTTGAATATGAAGGGATGATATCTAAAATAATAAAATCAAATTAAAGGATGAGAGAGGAATATTTTGAGAGAGGGAGAAAGGGGGAGATAGAATGGGGTAAATTATCTCTCATAAAGTGGCAAGAAATAGAAGTTCTATTGGGAGGGAAGGGGGGCAGGTGAGGGGGAATGAGTCAATCTTGCTTTCATTGGATTTGACCTGAGGAAGGAATACCATATACACTCAATCGGGTATCTTACCCCACAGGAAAGAAGGATGAAGGAGATAAAAAGGGGTGACAATAGAAGTGAAGGCGGATAGAGGGAGGAGGTAATCAAAGGAAACATTTTGCAAAGGGACAAGGTCAAGGGAGAAAATTGGATAAAGGGGGATAGGATAGGAAGGAACAAAATATAGTTAGTCTTTCACCACATGATTATTGTGAAAGGGTTTTGCATAATGATACACATGTGGCCTAGGTTGAATTGCTTACCTTCTTAGAGATGGTGGGTGTGCAGGGAAATAGGGAGAGAATTTGGAATTCAAAGTTTTAAAAGAAGATTTTCAAAAACAAACTTTTTGCATGCAACTAGGAAATAAGATATACAGGTAATGGGGCGTAAACATTTATCTTGCCCTGCAAGAAAGTAAGGGAAAAGGGGATGGGTGGGAGTGGGGTGACAGAAAAGAGGGCTGACTGGAGAATGGGGCAATCAGAATGTATGCCATCTTGGAGTTGGGGGAGGGTAGAAATGGGGAGAAAATTTGTAGTTCAAACTCTTGTGAAAATTAATGCTGAAAACTAAAAATATTAAACAAATAAATAATGATTTTAAAAAAGAATTATTTTAATTGTCATTTCTCCAAACAATAGCAAGTTAGAGTATTTTTGTGTATGGCTATAGATAGCTTTGATTACTTCATCTGAAAACTGATCAAATTTTTTAATCATTTATCAATTGGGGAATAGCTCTTATTTTTATAAATTTGACTCAGTTCTCTTATTTTTGAGAAATGAGGCCTTTATCAGAGAAACTTGCTTGAAAACATTTTGTCATAGTTAGTACTAACACCTGTGTTTCCCTCCATCTTATTCCTCCCTCCCATTATATTCTATTCTCTCCCTCCTCTCACCTTGTCCCTCTTCAAAAAGTGTTTTGTTTCTGGCTGCGTTCTCCCCCAATCTGCCTTCTCTTTTATCACCTTTCCCCTTCTCTTATAGTTTCCCCTACCACTTTTCTGAAGGGGAAATTTGATTTCTATACCCAATTACATGAGTATGTTATTCCATCCTTGAGCCAACTCTGATGAAAGTAAGGTTCACTCACTTCCACTCAACTCCCTCCTCTTCCTCTCCACTGTAAAAATTTCCTTTTTTTATGTGAGATAATTTGCCCCATTCTCCTTCTCACTTTCTCTTTCTCATAGGATGTTCATCTTTCATCCCTTGATTTTATTTTTAGGTATCATCCCTTCAAATTCAACCCACACCTGTGCCCTCTGTCTATGCATGTTTTCTAACTACCCAAATGATGAGAAAGGTATTATAAATTACAAATGTTACCTTCTCTCTTTCATTAATTACTACTGCAAAACAAAAATTAAAAAGTGAGGTTCTAGCAGGATGACTAAGAATTCTTTGATAAATTCATTTCCCTTTCATTACCTGAAAACATTAAAAATAATCCTAAGTACAATAATAACAAAAAGAAAAAAAAGTAGCTGAAAGACTGATGTAAAGATAATAAAACAAAAATAATGATGATGATGATACTAATAATAGACATTTTTAACATAGTGAACAAATATATTGGAAAATGGAAGAGAAATCTCTAGGAGAAAAAAGAGACTAGACTGGCAATTAACTACAAGTTGAACTCCATAGAAAAGAATGAAGTACCACTGGAAGTGATTGAAGAGCCTAATAAAATAAATAAAGGAAGAGACAATTAGCAAAATTAAAAATTTTAAATTTCAAAAAAGAAAGATAATTGTTGACAAAGGAAATTGGAACATTTTTAACAGAGTTGTAAAGAGCTCAAAAAGAGCTTTTAAATTAAAATGAAGGTAAAACATTAATATCATCATTTAGTAGCATGGTACATTATACAATTTGGATCTAGCAGAAAGCTAAAATGCATTGGTAATCTAAATGATGTTTCATTTCCCCTAAAGATACAGATCACTTCCTGCCCACCCCGTGTTGCTTTCATCCATATTGTTCCAGAAGTTCATCCCAGATTTATTCAGCATGCTGAGGTCATTTCTTGTTTCTACCTGACATTCTAAAGATGCCAGAGGAACACATTAGTCCCCCATTTTTTCATTACTGTCACAATTTGATTAGCCTATCGTTTTTTAATCACACTATAACCAGATTATTAATTTTTTAACTCCAGGTCTTTTAAATGTCTTTCCTTTGCTGAATCATCACCCTTGTGTTTCCCCTAATACTCTGTCCTTAGAAATTGGAAGAATCCATAGATTGCCTCCTGAAAAAGATCCCCAAAATAAAACTCCTAGGAACATTGTCACCAAATTCCAGAGCTCCCAGGTCAAGGAGAAAATACTGCAAGCAGCCAGAAAGAAACAATTTGAGTATTGTGGAAAAACAATCAGGATAACATAGGATCTAGCAGCTTCCACATTAAGGGACCGAAGGGCTTGGAATACGATATTCTGGAGGTCAAAGGAGCTAGGATTAAAACCAAGAATCACCTACCCAGCAAAACTGAGTATCATGCTCCAAGGCAAAATATGTATTGTCAATACAATAGAGGACTTTTGAGCTTTCTCAATGAAAAGAACAGAGCTGAATAGAAAATTTGACTTTCAAATCCAAGAATCAAGAGAGTCATGAAAAGGTAAATAAGAAAGAGAAAATATAAGGGACTTTCTAAAGTTGAACTGTTTCATTCACATCGCTACATTGAAAGATGATGTGTGTAATTTATGAGACCTTTTTCAGTTTAGGGTAGTCGAAAGGAATAAACATATATATATATATATATATATATATATATATATATATAAACAGAAGGCACAGGATGAGTTGAATATGAAGGGATGATATCTAAAAAAATGAAATAAATTTAAGGGATGAGAGAGGAATACATTTAGAGAGGGAGAAAGGGAGAGATAGAATGGGGTAAATTAACTCACATAAAAGTGGCAAGAAAAAGCAGTTCTGTTGGAAGGGAAGAGGGGCAGATGAGGGGAATGAGTAAATCTTACTTGTATCAGATTCAACTTGAGGAGGGAATAATATACACATTCATTTGGGTATCTTAGTCCCCAGGAAAGTAAGGGGAGGGCATAAAAGAGGGAGGATGATAGAAGGGAGGGCAGATAGGGGGAGGAATTTAATCAAAAGCAAACACCTTTGAAAAGGACAGGGTCAAGGGAGAAAACTGAATAAAGGCGAACAGGATAGGATGCAAGGAAATATATTTAGCCTTTCACACCATGAGCATTGTGGAAGTGTTTTACCTAATGATACATGTGTGATCTATGTTTAATTGCTTGCCTTCCTAGGGAGGGTATTTGGGAAGGAAAGAGGAGAGAGAATTTGGAAGTCAAAGTTTTAAAAGCAGATGTGCAAAAATAAAAGTCCTTTTTGCATGTAGCTGGGAAACAAGATATATAGGGAATGGGGCACAGATATCTATCCTGCCCTACAAGAAAGTAAGGGGAAAGGGGATGGGTTGGCAGGGGAGGAGTTGGATGACAAAAGGGAGGGCTGACTGGGGAACAAGGCAATCAGGAATATATGCCATCTTGGAATGGGGAGAGAGTAGAAATGGGGAGAAAATTGTAACTCAAAATCTTGTGGAAATCAATGTTGAAACTAAATATTAAATAAAAATGATAAAATAAATTAAAAAAAATTAGCCACTAAAAAAAAGAAAAAAAGTTTGGTGATCTTTAAAGGTAATTTATAATTGCTTGAACTCAATTCAAACAGTTTCCCCCCACCCCCCCCTTAATTTCAGGAAGACCTGAAAAAAAATTCTGCCTCAGACACTTAATACCTATGTGACCCTGGATAGGTCATTTAACTTCTGTCTCCCTTAGCTTCCTTATCTGAAAAATGGAGATGATAACAGTAGCTATAAATCAAGATATTTTTAAGGATAAAATATTTGTGAAGTGCTTTGAAAACTTTAAAGTGATACACACACAAACACGCTCATATATATGTTAGATATATATATATATACACATATACATATATATACATATACATATATACACAAATATATACATCAGCTAACTATTATACATGTATGTTCATGCATATACAACTAAAGAGAGATGGCCACAATATACATAGATACATATATGCTTTATTCATATATATGTTCTATATAACATTAAGTATCACTATATATCCTTCAGTACCACCTTTCCAGGCACATAATAGATACTTAATAAATATTTGTTTGTTGATCAATGCATGCATATAAAGAAAAAGGAAGAGAGATAAATAGATACTGGAACTGATTTCACTGTTAAAGGGAACCCCTGGGTAAGGAACCCCACTTTACTAATCCAGGAAGTTATTGTTGTCTTTATTATTATTATTATTATTATTACTATTTATTATTTATAACCTACATCATTATTTACATTATTATTATTTACAACCTACAGAGTTAACTAGCACTAAAACTTTAATTTCCTTGCCCAATGTCATACAGGTTAAAAGTTTCATAAGTAAGACTATAATCAAGGTCCTCCTGGTCCTAGACTAACTCTCTAATCACTCTACTTTATTATAGAGAACTATCTAGATAGCTAAAAAATGCATTTATATTTCTTGCTGCACAGCCTTGGGACCAGCTGGTCGTGCTGCTGGTGAAGACGCTGAAGCCCAAAAGGGTGAAGTGACTTGGCCAACGCACACAGCTTATAAGTAGACGGAGCCTCTGACCCTACAGCCAAGTAAATTTCCCACTCTATCTCAGGTAAACTGTAACCATGGTTTGTGGTCCCAAGAAACATCTGTAGCATTTAGCAGCTCCAAAGCATTGGATACTGGATAAGTTAACTGGAGTTTTTGCTCCAAGACCATCCACAGTTCCCCACACGCTGATGGGATTGTCTCCCGTTCATCATCTTCCTGAAAAACAGACTCAATGTGCCCTGATTGGAGATGAAGTCAAAGAAGATCTGCATGCAGCAATTCATCAAAGATTGATGGCAAGGTCCGCACTGATATTACATACGCTGCTGGCTTTATGGATGTCATTAGCATTGAGCAGGACAGGTGAACGTTTCCGGTCCGGTTATTGACACAAAGGGATGCTTTGCTGTTCATCTTATTACAGCTGAAGAGGCTAAATATAAATGGTGCAAAGTGCGAAAAATCTTTGTGGGTACCAAAAGTATTCCCCATTCTGGTGACCCATGATGTCCGTACTATCTGTTACCCGATCCTCTCATTAAAGTGGAATGATACAGTTCAGATTGATTTAGAAAGGGGCAAGATCACTGATTTCATCAAGTTTGATACTGGTAACATAATGTATGGTGACCAGTGGAGCTAACTTGGGTCGAATTGGTGTGAGCACAAACAGGGAGAAACACCCCTGGATCTTTTGATATTGTCCATGTAAAAGATGCCAGTGGCAATAGTTTTGCCACTAGGCTTCAAACATTTTTGTTATGGCAAAGTCCTTGGATCTCTCATCCCCGAGGAAAGGGCATCTGCCTTACAATTGCTGAAGAAAGAGATGAGAGGTTGGCAGCTAAGCAGAGCAGTGGCCAAATGATTGCATATAAGAATTAGTAAGGTTTCAATCAAATGGAGATGTTACAATTTCTAACAAAAAATGATTACCCTAAAAAAATATAAAAATACACAAAATAAGAAATAAGTAGCTTAAACAACTGAGTCTTATTAAGAGAAATTGAACAGGCCATAAATCCCTTTCCTCCTTTCCCTTGGATTAGGGTACTGTGGGTATGAATGTTGCATAAGTCTTAGAAGATGTAGCTGTATTGGTTTTGCTTAACTGCTTTTCTTTGTTACATGGGATGGCTCACTGATTGGAGGATGGGGAGAGGACATATCCCAAATTGGCTGATAGGAAAGCAAAAGATACCAATAAATGTCAAGAAAAAAAAGAATGCATTATATATGTATGCCATCATGCATGCATACAGTACAAGTCGTCCACCCATCTATATTACAATCTGTACAATGGACATTCTTCAAATATTTGTTTTCCTTCTGTGGATAGTTAGGTCTAAATATTTTGTTTAGGTACGATTTGTAACTAGTAGGTTCTGAAACATTCTAAAATTGATATGAACTGTATTAAGTAACCTGTAAACAGGAGCAAGTAGGAATACCTCAGAATCAATCTAACCTCGAATTTTCTGTTGGATCGCTTCCATAATTTGGGCAAACACCTTTATCAAACACACTCCAGTAAGCTAGTCAACAAGCATTTATTATGTGTGTTCGATATACTAGTTGCTGAGCTAAGCACTATGGATACAAAGAAGACCAAAAAAAGTCTTGTTCTCAAGTGGCATAAATTCTAATGAATGGGACAATATTCTAACAGCCAAAGTCAATCTCCAACTTTCATGTGTTTAACTTTTGGGACTTCAAACATTCATTTGTATGATTTGATAAGTTTCACATTCCTATTAGTAAGCCCACATCCCTGGCTATGAAAAGTAGCGGGGAAATAAGAAGAGAGAGAGAGAGAGAGAGAGAGAGAGAGAGAGAGAGAGAGAGAGGGGAGACAGAGGGAGGGAGGAGAGAGAATGAAAGAGAGAGAGAAAACAAGAGATCTGATTCCAATAATTTTGTGGAGTGGTTAGTATCCTCCTAGGCTCTTTAATGGCCTTGTTCACCCTACTTTTTAGAGCAAAGTGCTCTCCTTTCATTTGTCACATATACTCAGTTTTTCATTAAAACTCAAGTTTTGTGTTTCAATTATGCTCACAAAGAATGGTGCAAGTCCTTTGGGCTATAAGCCCAAGCAAACAAAATCAGTGGTTCAGTTTAGTGCAAAAATAAAGATGTTAGGTAAATTTCATGCTTGAATGTATGCAACTCTCTGTCCACAAGTGAGACTATTGTTAACAAATGAACAACTCATTATTTCCACAGAAAAGGAGGAAAGCATTTGTAAAAGTGTTGATGAATCCTCTACAAAATGTGTTAAAGTTACATCACAAATCTGGGCTAATAGAATTCAAAATACGGAAAAGCAGCTAAGATTGGGGGAAATGAGATGGCTTGTCCTTCCAGATCTCCAAAACCATACCCCAGAGGTGAAGGACAAAGTGTTGGAAGTGATGTTAAGAACTCACCAATCTCCACATTTTCCCCTAACAGTGACTAAAGTCCCAGCAACTTTTTCCTTGGTTTTTGGAGGGCTGCCAAAGTATAGTGCAATACCCTCACACTGTCATCTGACATAGTAGAAGGTAAGATTCAGATCAAATGTTTTTTTTAAGAATTTTATTTGTTATATTTTATTTATGGTACTGCAGATTTTATATGATATGAAAAGAGTATCATTTGAAATATTTTTTAAATTTGAGATACTAGTGCAAAAGGTCACAGAATTCTAGGGAATTATTAGCAAGAAAAATGCTTTGCATTTTACTGATTTTATGGCTTATTTTAGTATTACAGTGTCAGAAAAAAAGAGTATTACAAGAATTAAAGCTTTGTGATAAAGAATCATATGCAGAAAATATGCATTTTAAATAATCTCTAGCAAAAAATTGCAGGTTTTGGTGGCTGTGGAAACCTAACACCCTGTTTCCCATGGCTTTGATGTTTCAGTGGTCACATTTTTTTCTTTCTTTGCAATGTTTTCTAGAAACATTACCTTCACAAAATTTGAGGATTGTCTATACATACTTTGAAGATGTGAAACTGGGGTTACTTATCCAATTATAGGAACGAATGCTTGAAGTCTCAAAAGTTAAACACATGAAGGCAGAGGATTGACTGTAGCTGTTAGAATGTTGTCTGTTTCATTAGAATTTCAGCCACTTGAAAACAAGAACATTTTGGTCTTCTTTGTATCCACAATAATTAGCTCAGCAACTAGTACATAGAACATACATGATACAAATGAAGGTAATCACAGAAGGAAAGCACTCGAATTAGGGAGACCTGGTAAACATTCTCTGAAATTTGAGCTGAGAAATTAAGCAAGTCAGGAAAATCAAGAGGCAGAGGTTTGGAGGAAGAGCACCCCAGGCATGAAGGTCAACCATGAAAAAGACATTGAGACCAGAGAAGGAGTGCCTTATCATAGGAATAGCAAGAAAGACGGTATTGCTGGACTATAGCTTATGTTTAAAATATGAGAATATTGGAAAGTTAGGAAGGAGTGAGATTGTGAAAGGTTTTAAAGGTACAACAGAAGATTTTATATTTGATCCTGGAGAAAATTGAGAATCACCGAAGATTATTGAGTAAGGGTATGAGAGTCATAGTTGAACCTTATGAAAACTATTTTAGCAGTACTCTCTTTTACATCTTGTCTGATATTTCTTATCTGATGGCCATTTGCACGAAGATTTCTTACCTCTTTTCAGTACTAATGTGATAAGATTTATTTTTCTGCCTTTGGTATCCTCCACGCTTTTTAGAACTGATCCCTCAGTGCCTTCATGATTGTGTCCCTAGCCCTCATTTACGTTAAAGGCACATGAATATAACTGCTTTCCTCATTTTTCTTCTTTTCCCTGATACTTCCACCTCCTCTGTAATCATATCCACAACAGTGATGTTAAAATCCAAGTGCAGTGACTAAATGGAATTGGTAGTAAAAAGCTGTTATAAAAATTCTTACTTTTTTCTTTTATTATTTTATTTTTTTATTCACTGTCCTTCCATTTTCATCCTTGCATTGGAATTGTTTTGCTCAATTCATTTTGATATCAGATTTTCTTTAAACTGATTTGGCCTTCTATCATTTGTTTTATGAAGTGATATTGCTCACAATATGTATTCTTAATGTATTGTTAATACAATTTGAAGATTTTCCCATTTACTAATAGATCTGTTTGCCCTGTCTGAGTCACATGGAAGCTTGAGTCATGTGAGTTTGTGATGGGAGGAGCTTGCCTAGTGGATGGAGAAGGAAAGGTAGAGCAGAGCTGAGAGGAAGTAAGACAGAGCAGTCATAGTTGGGAGAGAGCAGCAGTTAGCATTAGTGAGAGAGGTAGTGGTTTTGCCCTTCTTTGTGGGAAGGCCAGATGTTGGTGCTCCCCGCATTGAAAATGTGTATAGATTAATCTGTTGGTATGATGGATTTGGCTTTCTGGTGTTGGGATTTGGCTTTCTGGTGTTTGAATAAATGCTTTGGTTCTCCCTTCAGTGAAGAGAGTCTGTTATATTTTGCAATTCAGAACTATGCCAGCATATTCATAGCTGCTATAGCTGCTGTGCATACATATTGGTGCTACACAATATTTCAGTGTGCTTCTACATAAGATATTAATAATAAATATGTAATCTAAACTGACATTTTCTTCAGCTGCTATGTTTCTCCATTTTGTAAATAGATCAAATTTGCTGCACAATTCATCTTTTTTTAAAGCTAAGTGCTCTGACAATAGTGTTAAACTATTGCAGCAGCACAGATTTTCAGTCTAGTCAAAACCATAGTCCTCTCTGAATGGGGCTCACCTTGATATGGGAAAAAGGTTTCCATATGTAGGCTTATGGAAGCATCTTCTGGGTCAAAGACCATGATGGGAAAAAGGAGAGGGTTGTGAAAAGTTTTACATGTGCAAATGTTGTGCAGCCTTGCCATACTCTGACCCATGGTGGGTTGTCAGGAGGACAGAGCTGATTTGAATATTCACTGCAATGTAGGGTCCAGTACAGAGTAATAGGGAGGCTTGACCACATGTTTTTTTTTTTTTAGCTTCTTTCAATTTTAGCAGCACCATTAATGACCAGGATTCCCATAATCTTAATGGAGGAAGAGCTAGGGATTTCATACAAGGAGGGGCCTAGCCACTGGCAGGTTGCCATTGGGTTAGTTGAGTTAAGGCTGTCTCCTTTGACAGCTTTCTGTATTGATGATCCTCAAAATCTGGCACCTCCTAAAGTGACAGGAGTTATGGAGTTGACATAAAAATAGTTCCATTCTCCATTACTCGAATCATGCTTTCTCACATGATGGAAGGGTTCAGAAGGGACTTTCAGGATGAGAAAGTTGAAACACATTTCCAGTTTGAAGATTCTATTGATTCATCAGTGGTGTTGGGCTTCAAAGTTATAACAGCTATAGTTGCCTGCAGAAGATGATCTCGGTCACCACAGAGATTCCTTCTGATGACTGGGCAGGCTGCTCAGTCAGAACTAATCAAATGACCTGGCTACTGGTGACTGCTGCTTAGACTGCCCACCTATGGGACCCATACACTAGGCAGACCTTAGAGGACGTGGGGGGTATGGGCTGTGGCCACTAGGGACCCACCCACAGTGGGCAGAAGGAGAGAATGGGGTCCCAAAGACCAGGACCTTGCCAGGCAGGTCCCAAGGGTGCATTCACCTCCTGCAGTACCTTGAAAGCTTATGATCAATTCATCTTTTAATAAAGCTTTTTTTGGGGGGGCTTGCTTGCTATAACAGTAGTATAACTTAATTTTTCCGAGTGAAATTTTTATTGCCTTTTTCTATGTCTTTTCTTCTATTGAAATGCCATTATTCATCATCAGTACCATACTTGAATGGGTCAGGTTTACTTCAATTCAATAATTCTGCCATATTTTTCTTATTTTTATTTCTCCTAGCTTTTAATTTATTTTGATTTATTGGAGCAAGTCAATGGTCTGTATAGATGACTAATTCTGTAATTACTCTCACATCAGTATTAAGTTATTACCTGTCTGCTAGAATGTAATCAATATATTTCTTGTGTATAGTATTTATGGGTGCTCACCTTGTCTAATACCTATCAATTATTCTCTCAAAGAAATATCCATGATTTTTCAATGTGAGTTTTCTGTGTAATGTTAAAAGTTTTAACCTCTTTCATTCCTAATTGTTCAACTACATCTTAACAGTTTACCTCTCACTCTGTTACCCCATGCCAAAATTCAATGTATATAATTTTTTTTTAGTTTTAGCTGTAAGAACTAATTTTTAACAGAAATTTTTTAACTTCTCTATTGTCTGCAAAAAAAGACAATATGTAAACTATTTTTTTCATGATGGTCATTTTGTGAAAACTTATAATAATCTCTGCAAGACAAGATTACCCATTTACTTGGCTACAAGTTGACTTTCTCTTCCCCCTTTTCCCCCCATGTCTTTGTGTGTGTGTGTGTGTGTGTGTGTGTGTGTGTGTGTGTGTGTATGTATGTATTTCATGCATATTATCTCCCCTGATAAGATGTTAGCTACTTAAGAACAAGGTAATAAGATCATAGTTATAGAACAAGAAATTATCTTAGTTCAACAGCCAGTAGTACAACAGTCCATCTATTCAACTGCCTATTTTTAGATATAAGTAAAATGAGGCCCAAAGATGTCGTGATTTGTGAAAATCACATATTTAATCAGAATCAGATGGGTTTGGAACCCAGGTTCTGTGTGATCCTGACTATAACTTTTTATCACTTGAATTCTTTCTGACTACCTGCAATATTTTTTTTATTTGACTTGGAATCTCTAGATTTTGTCCCTGGTGTTCCTGAAAGTTTTAATTTTGAGGTTTCTTGCTGGAGGTGACTGGGTAGATATTTTCAACTTCTACTTTCTTGTCTGGTTCTAAGAGATCTGAGAAAATTTATCTTTGGAAGATATCTTGTAATATGATATCTAGGCTCTTTTTTGGGGGTGCGTAATATTCAAATAGTCCAATCATTCTTTTTTTTTCTCCTCAATCTATTTTGTATATCAGTTGTGTATTCTATGAGATATTTTTTGGCCTTTTGCTTTTGTTTTAATATTTCTTCTTCCCTCATGGAGTCATTGGCTTAAATTTTTAGGGAATTTACTGCTCAGGAAAGGTTTTGAACTACTTATGCCTAGCTCTTAATTCTTTGCCAACACTTTCTTCCGTAACTTTCATTTCTTTTATATTTTTCCTCATGTACTATCAATACATTTATAAAAACATTTTAATTCTTTTTTAAACTCATTTCAACTCTTATAAGTATTTTGGTTGACTTTAAACTCATGCAGTGATTTTCTTTGAGGTATTTCTTGCTGATATTTTTATGGTGTTCCCTTTCAGTGTTTTGTCTTGAGTGTCCTCCCATCATAGTAAACTATGATGGGGTTTTGTTTTTGAATTATTATTGTTTTCTCATTATCTAGCCTACTTGCTGAGTTGGACTTGATGTTAAGGGTGGGCCTTCCACTCTTCTGGAGGGAGAATTTTGGCTGGTCTTTTGCTGCTTTATTCCAGGTATTGAATGTGTTATTCCAGGATCTCAGGGACAGGCTTGTGACTTAAAGCTTTCAATGCTCCCAGAGTGGGAGCAGCCGAGTAAATTTCCCACTTTATCTCAGGTAAAGTGTAACCATGGTTTGTGGTCCCAAGAATTCCCAGTGAAAATTTGGATTGTTCCCTACCCTCAAGTCTTATTTCTGCCAGATCTTCACCTGGGTTTAAGTCTGTGTAGGAGTAGACGCTGTTGGACTCTGCCCACATCATTGAGCAAGAAGGCACTACATATCTGGCAAAACCGTACACTCTTACTTTGTCTGTTTCTACCCCTGTTATTCATCTGTAGGCTAGGGTAGGGTAGATGATAGAAGTGACATCCTGCTCTGTGCCTGGAGCCACACTGTCGCTGCTGCTGCTTGCTCTCAGACTTCTTCCTGTGTTCATTAGCAGCACAGGGACTCTCTATCTAGGAAGAATTCTCCCCTGAACAGGTCTCCTTCTCAGTCCTCCGTGAATCTGTGACCTGGGACCAGGTCACAGTCAACAAAGCTGCCAGTTCATATCTGTGCCCACCAAAACAAGTGCCTTTGAATGTTTTCAGGGTGACCTCTTCTGGGACTTCCTTGAGCCTTGATACACAGTCTGTTCCCAGGAACTAGAGTGTTCCATGCCCTCACCCAACCTGCCCCCAGAGTCCTTCAGATTCAGATTTTTCTGACCTGGACTTGACAAAGAGCTTTCTGTGATTATTTGTCTGGCTTTTTCAATCAGGCTTCAATCAGGTACATTTTCTAGATCTGTCTGGAGGAATTTGTGGAGACAGGAGCTCACTACATTGCTTTCTGTAACTCTCATCTTGGCTCCAGTGCCATCTAACATACTTTTTAAAGCTATCATTAGGTCAAAGTTAGAATTTAGTGTGATTTCTCTTAAAGTCAGTCTCAATTGGATCTTTTCTTACCCTTTTGGGGAGTAAGGCACATTGATCCTAATATCTACAATTTTATTCCTTGGGGTGGCATTCCTGAATTTTCTGCCTTTCTACAGTAAAAATAATACTAGCCTCAATCCTCTATATCCTTTTCCTTTAAGTAGAGACACTTATGAAAAGGAACAATAGCTGCTAATTGTAGGCAATCTTCTCCCCAAAGACATAAAGTTCTCAAGCCTGTGTGTCTGGCTCTTATGCCTCCTTGCTTTACACTAGAAAGTCATTCTGACAGGCAATTCAATTTCAGCATGTCTAAAACTGAATTTATTTTCTTCCTCATCAAACTTGCTCCTCTTCCTGACATTCCCATTTCTGTTAATGGCCCCACCATTCTCCTAGTCACCCAGGCTTGAAATCTCAAAGTCATTTTCAACTCTTCCTTCTCTCTTACTGCCTGAAACCATTTGATTGCAATTTTTTTCTTATTCAGCTTATGAAATACCCCTTAAATCTGAGCCCTCTTTTACCTTCTCACTTCTATCATGCTAATTCAGTACCTCATCACTGGCCTATTTCAATAAGTTTTCAACTTTCATCCCACCTCCACTCTCTCCCCAATCTAGTTCATCCTACACACTATTGCCAGATTAATCTTGCTAAACTACAGCTCTGATGATAATAACACAAATGGATATGCCACTTTGCATACATTATCTCATTTGATCCTCATAAGACCTTCCAGAGCTAGGTAGTATAGAATTATTATTCTCATTTTACACGTAAGAAAACTGAGACACAGAGAGGTTAGGTGAACTATAAAGTATATATTTAAATTCAAACAACTTGTAACTTTCAAAGCCAGGACTCTGGTTGGAAGTCTTCTCATTCAAAGTCTGTTGATTTTACTTTTAAACTATACTACTTGGACATCTATTGACTACTGAATTAAGTCTGACCTCCTTATAATGTTATTTAAGATACTTTATGACCTAAGACCAACTTACCCTTTTAGTCTTAGTGATATTTTATGGGGAAAAATAAAAAGATAAAGATATGGTCTCTGACATCAAGGAACAAAATCTACTTAGCTTTTAAATACACCCAGATGATCTTGTTTTTGAAAATTTAAAACAGGAGAATAATAACAAAGAGGCCAGTTGAAAGACCAATAAGGAAACAAAATTAAGGGTACACTTTAGTAATGTCTAGATGTACTGCTAGTGTTGATGAAAAACATGCATGATTTTGTAGAGAACCTATTATATGTGCTCATTATTTTTTCTATTGGAAATACAATTATCCCTCAACATTCACGGAGGTAGTGGAATAAGAGCTCCACAATTGAGATGAACTATGAATGACTCTAGGCTGCAACCTTAACTTTTCTTTTTAATAATTCTTATCATGCTTATTTAACACCAAAAAATAAAAGACAATGAGCCCATTTAAAAAGTTGCAGTTTGGGAAGATGGAAGAATAGGTCATATAATTCCAAGCTCTCAAGATTTTCACCATAAAAGAGTTAAAATAACACCTTAGGGTAAACAAAGTGTGGGTGGAGACGAAGAATAGGGGCACAACCACGGTCTTCCTGGGACAATTTGAAAAGATGAGAAGAAAAATCCCAGGACAAGGTTTGGTCCCCATGAAGGGTAAACACCTCCAGGCTAGGTTCTGTTTTAACCATAAGTGGCAAGTCTTAGGGTTAGTTGGTTTGAGAGGCTGTCTCAGTTCCAGCCACAGGAACTTTTCACCCCAGGATAGAGAGGCGATTTGGGCATTTGAGCTTGGGAAGATTGAGGGAACCTTTGCTGATAAGGAACACCAGACCTAACTGTTCTGTGAAGAGTAGTGGGGGTAAAAAGTAACCAGCACATGCCCGGTGGTTGCAGAAGCAGTGGGGCAGAAAGTCCCTGGCTGTGGGCACTTACAGGAAGTTGGAGATTTGGCTTTAGTTCCATGCTAGAGAGGAGGATCTTGGGCAAAATGAACCATTTTCCTTAACGCAGGGCTAGAGGTCATTCCGAAGTCAAGATATTACCTCCCCCAAAACAATGCACAGGCAAAGGAGAAAGAATAAACCCATAGAAACCTAAAGAGGAATAGAGATGACCAGGGTTCATCTTCAGAGAAGGCTATTGAAATAAATAAACCCCCAGAGAGTAACATCAAATGGTCACCTACCCAAAAAGACTTTGTAAAATGTCTTTAAAAAGACTTTGAAAATCAAATGACAGAGATAGAGGAAAAACTAAAAAAAGGAATAATCCAAGAATAATAACAAGTTTATGAAAAAAAAGTCAACAAATTAGAAATGGAGCTCCAGAATCAAGAGAAAATGACAACTTGCAAATTAGAATTGGCAAAGTGAAGCCTACAAAATTATGAGAGATCAAGAAATAATTAAACAAAATATGAATAATGAAAAAAAAAGAAGAGAAAGTGTAACATCTTATAAGAAAAACAACAGATTTGGAGAATAGATCAAGAAGAGAAAATATAAAAATAGTTGGAGTAACAAAGTTATGATCAAAAAAGAATCTTCATACAATATTGTATGAAATGACAAATAATTAAAGAATATTTTCCTGAGTCATTAGAACAAGGGGAGGAAGTAGAAACAGAAAAAAAAATCTATACATTGCTACTTAAAAGAGATTCTATGAAAAAAATCATAGGAATATCAATAAAATCCTGAAACACCTAGCTGTGACAGCAATTTAGATTTGAAGATGTTTCCCACCGATTAATAGGCCATGTGACCTGCTTATGTCACAAGAAGCCTAAGATATATGTGGTGGGAGGAGCTTCCTGACAGGAAAAGGAAGTATGTCACAGGAAATGCTGAGAGAGAGATGTTATGGCTACTAATGACTGTTAATGGCTGCCCTCGTGATTGTTAGAACTGAACAGACTGACTTTGCTGTACTGAGAGTTTGTTTTGGGGAAGACCTCAGCAGGGGATCAGAGAAGTTGTGGAATGGTGAGTCTCCAGGTTGTTATATGGTGTTTTAAGTTCCTTGCCATTATGATAAAGGGGGCTGACTGGCTTTGGGAGCTGAACATTTGGCTATGGGATATGATTTTCTGGTGTTTGAATAAATGTTATACTTCTTTCACCTTCTTTATGGAGAGTCTCTCATACCTTGTGATACAGAACTACATAGGCATATTCACAATTACTGTTGATGTCTTTATTGCCTTACTGTTTTATTTGGTGATGAATGTAGGATTGCAAAGTATAAGATCTCTATTTAGAGGTAGAAGGTTTTAGAAGAAGAAATTGTTGTCCCAGTATGGAAGGATGCAATTTATTGCTCCCTAGCAAGGGAATGGTCTAAGGGCACTGGCCTCTGTGAGGACTGGAAGCAGAAAGTATGGGGTCGAGGACCTAGAGATTTGGAGCTATGTCTCAGAGAAAGTACTGTTGAGTCAGGAATGGGGATCCTAAGAGTAACCTCTAGATGAGACTGGATTTTACTCACAGCCTATCGTATTGTAAGTGAAAGCAGAGACAAGCTATAATGAAAGAGGGATCAGACAGTTGCTGAAAGGTCTGAAAATTCAAGTCCAATTGCTTCTCCTATACCACAGCAAGATGGAGAAAATCAGGTGGTAGAACAGAAGGAAGATGACAGCCTTGCTGTAAATTCAGATAGAAGGCAGAGGGAACAAAGGAGGTCAAGAGTGCAACTCAGTTCAGCAGAGGGCAGGCTAGCAGTCAGTCTGGTTACCATGGTAACAGGGGCAGAGAATCTAGGATATAATGTCAGAATCTCAGGTATGAGGCAGTACTTTGTGGCATGGTACTTCTCACAAAGAGAGTGTTACAGTATCACACAATACTTCTCAAAGAGATTTATGCCCCATGCAGGAGGCATGAAATACAAGATGATACTACTCAGTTTAGGCTGGCTTTGGAAGATTTTACACAGCAAGAAATCACAGATATCTTGAGTAGGTTCACCCGGAAAATGGGAGAATCATTAATATCTTGCAAGGTGAAAATTAGTGATGAAGGGGCCACAGGAGTGTCTGTAGAGTCTGTGGATTGTATGAGATTCATAAGTATTAGTCAGAATTCTTTTGTAGGGGGCAGAGCCAAGAGGGCGGTTGGAAAGCAGGGACTAGCATGACCTCCCTGCCGAGTCCCTCCAAAAACCTATAAAAAATGGTTCTGAACCAATTCTAGAACTGCAGAACCCACAAAACAGCAGAGGGAAGTAGGGCTCCAGTCCAGGACAGCTTTGATGGTCTCTAGGTGAGGTCTATCCCACACGGAGCTGGGAGCAGAGGGTAGCCGAGCCCAGCCGAGCCCAGTGTGAGCTTCGTGGACCAACCAGACCAGGAGCTGGGCGGAGGGGGCCCTAGCGCCCTGAATCAGTGAGCTGTGGCAGTTACCAGACTTCTCAACCCACAACCACCAAAACAGTGGAGAAGGTTAGTGGGAAAAGCTGCGGGAGTGGAAGGAGTTTGCAGTTCGGCTACCAGCCCTGGGGGCAGCGGAGGTGGGGCAGCCACAGCTGTTGTTGCTTCCGGCCCCAGGCCCACCTGGTGGGAGGAATTAAGTGGCGGATCAGAGCAGGAGTGCACAGCCTGCTGAAGATCTAAGCCCAGTCCGGGTTGGGGGTTGTAACCAGAATTGTCTTTGTTTTCTTTGAGTGACTCAATTTATCTCAGTGAGCTTTACTAGGTGCTAAGCCCCAGGCCCAAACCCCATTAGGTGTTAATGTAACACATGTGGATGTGAACATCCCAGGGTCCTAAGGGGAGGGGCCAACTCAAGAACCAATCACCAGAGCCTGAGCTCTGGTGATTCAGATGATGTCTGATGTCTAAAGCCCTATAAGAAGGGAGGACAGAGCTATTGGCGGGGGGCTCTGGAGATGGTGTTGATGAGGAGACTCCGGGCAGCTGTAGCTAAGGAGCCCTCCAGCTTGTAAACCCGGATGTTGAAACTTTGTTGAACTGTGGTAACTATCTGTTGGGACTTGAATCAGACAAAGTCTATTGATGTCTGTAATTTGCATTTTGTTTTGAAGTTCAGGGTGCTGGGTTTTTTCCCCTGAACTAACTGAATGATATTTGAATTAAAAGTAAGCTTGTCAACCCCTTCACCTTGCTTTCCTTAATTAAGCAGATCAAAAGAACCTGTGCTGTTGGCAGCTTTCTGGGTGTTGGCTGTGGGTGAATCTTATACCCCCACAGAAGCTGCCAGCCGGGTTGTTGACACATAATTAAGTGAAAGACATGGGGGCACTACTACCCCACAGCAAGAAGGGGAATCTCAGATAGCAGGAGAACAAACTGACTCAAATGAGAACTTTTCTATTAATGTGGCTAGGAGCAACAGGAGACCCAATAAGCCAAGAGTGCATTCCAACCCAGCCCAGAAAGAGCCTGACTGCCTGCTTCGTCCTAGCCATGGGGCAGAGGAATGAGTGGGGGAAAATGAGACAACGTTAGGGGCTGAGGCACAAAACACTAGGGGTTCAGGATGTCCCTCATACAGAGAATAGGAGATGGTTAAATGATCAGACAAGGGCTCGACCCATACAAAGGAGGAAGACAGAAACCCAAGGTGAAGATTCAGTTACAAGGGAAATTCAGGAAGATTTCTCGCCGCAAGAGGTCACAGATATTTTGAGTAGATTCAGCCAAAGAATAGGAGAACCATTAATATCTTGGATGGTAAGACTCAGTGATCAAGGGGCCAGTGGAATATCAGTAGATAGGACAGACTGTATGAGATTCATAGGTATCAGCCATGATCCTCTAGTTCAACAAGCTTTTAGGGAACATCATCAGCAAGGAGATGGTGATAGCAGGACTACTCTGTTGGCGTTAGCCGCTGTGGGATGCAATAAGAGATATGCTACTGATTCTATGTGGCCCACTGAGCACAGACCCTGGTATTCACTTAGAGATTGTATCATGAGACTAAAGGAGGAGGTGATGAAGACTGCCATTATGATAGGAACCGCAGACAAATATTACAATGATCCAATGGGGCCTCATAGGAATTTAATAATTAGGACAGCTCCCCCTGCTTAAAACAACTTTTGAATTTATTACTTGGAGAAGTAGGGAGCCGTCTTACAACAGTGATAAATAAGATTTTACAGTTACATGCCTTAGGTGACTGGGGAAGGGATAGATCTCCTCGAGAGAGAAGGGTGAATAACCAGCAAACTTGGCGCCAAAGGAGAGTAACAAGGAAAGAAATGTTTACTGCTCTATTGAGAGCAGGGGTAGGTTTTGAAATGATAGATGGAATTCCAACCAATGAATTATACAGAATGTATAGAGATAAAGGACTTGATAACAGGAGAGATAGGGAAATAAGAACTGCTCCTGCAAGCCCACAAGCCACTCAGAGTGAAGGTGACCTTGTGTGATTAACGGAGAAAACTTGTACATCTGGGGAAAGGCTGGGAGGACAATCCTAGTCTCTATCTAGGATGGGATCCTCTTAGTTTAGTTTTCCCATTGTGTTTCCTTGTACATCTGGGGAAAGGTTGAGAGGACAATCTTAGTCTCTATCTAGGGTGGGATCCTCTTGGCTTCCTCATTATGTTCCTTTTTGAAACATTTCCCACCTGAGTTTGGCTCTGATGTTGGATCTTTGCATAACTAAAATCTCAACCAAACTTGAGATGATTTTATTTGAAGGATAATAGCCCATACTTGTCTACTCTTTTTGTCCTTTGTTTTGGCTAACGTTGCTGCTAGTTCTGTTTCCTTTAGGCTTAAGCACCCTGAACTTCTTGGGGAAGGAGGCAGTTGCTGGTGTGGCAGAGCTGGCACATCCCCCCCAAATGTGGAAAATAGAACTCTTTAGTCTACAGGCAGTCATACCCCACTGAAAAACTCAAGCGTCAAGTTAGTTGGTTGGGAATATGGTCAGGCAGTGATAACACTCCCAGATTCAGTCTCAGAATTTGGATTCTTTCTTTGGTGACAAAGAAGACCAAAACATACAGCCTAAAGAAATCAACAAAATACAAGAGCCTACACCAAAAGCCTCCAGAAAAACATGAACTGGTCCCAGGCCATGGAAGAAGCTCGAAAAGGATTTGGAAAAGCAAGTTAGAGAAGTAGAGGAAAAATTGCGAAGAGAAATGAGAAGGATGTGAGAAAACCATGAAAAACAAGTCAATGACTTGCTAAAGGAGACCCCCCAAAATACTGAAAAATACACTGAAGGAAAACACACCTTAAAAATAGACTAACTCAAATGGCAAAAGAGCTCCAAAAAGCCAAAGAGGAGAAGAATTGCCTTGAAAGGCAGAATTAGCCAATGGAAAAGGAGGTCCAAAAGACCACTGAAGAAAATAGTGCTTTAAAAATTAGATTGGAGCAAGTGGAAGCTAGTGACTTTATGAGAATTAAGATATTATAAAACAGAGCCAAAGGAATGAAAAAATGGAAGACAATGTGAAATATCTCATTGGAAAAACCACTAACCTGGAAAATAGATCCAGGAGAGATCATTTAAAAATTATTGGACTACCTGAAAGCCATGATCAAAAAAAAGAGCCTAGATATCATCTTTCAAGAAATTATCAAGGAGAATGGCCCTGATATTCTAGAACCACAGGGCAAAATAGAAATTGAAAGATCCAAAAAGAAATCTCCTAAGAATATTTTTGCCAAATTCCAGAGTTCCCAGATCAAGGAGAAAATACTGCAAGCAGCCAGAAAGAAACCATTTGAGTATTGTGGAAACCCAATCAGAATAACCCAAGATCTGGCAGCTTCTACATTAAGAGATCGAAAGGCTTGGAATACGATATTCTGGAGGTCAATGGAGCTAGGATTAAAACCAAGAATCACCTACCCAGCAAAACTGAGTATCATGCTCAAAGGCAAAATATTGACTTTTAATAAAATAGAGGACTTTCAAGCTTTCTCAGTGAAAAGACCAGAACTGAATAGAAAATTTGACTTTCAACACAAGAATCAAGAGAAGCATGAAAAGGTAATCAAGAAAAAGAACAAGAAAAAGAAATTGCAAGAGACTTACTAAAGTTGAAACTCTTTGTTTATATTTCTACATGGAAAGATGATGTGTATGATTCATGAGACCTCAGTATTAGGGTAGCTGAAGGGAATATGCATATATGTATATATGTTATGTATATATATATATATATATAATATATATAAGTGAATGTGTATGTATGTATTATCTATGAGTATGTGTATATATATATATATATATATATAGAGAGAGAGAGAGAGAGAGAGAGAGAGAGAGATTGCGGACACAGGATGAGTTGAAGATGAGGGAAGATATCTAAAAGAAATAAAATCAGATTAAGGGATGAGAGAGGAACATATTGAGAGAGGGGAGATAGGGAGAGACAGAATGGGGTGATTATCTTGCATAAAGGTGGCAAGAGGAAGTAGTTCTGTGGAGGGGGGGAGAGGGCAGGTGAGGGGGGAATGAGTGAATCTTGCTTTCATCAGATTGGGCCTGAGGAGAGAATACCATACATACCCTATTGGGTATCTTACCCCACAGGAAAGAAGAGGGAAGAAGATAAAAAGGGGGTATGATGGAGGGGAGGGCAAATGGGGTGGAGGTAATGAAAAACAAAGACTTTCAAAACGGCACAGGGTCAAGGGAGAAAATTCAATAAAGGGGCATGTGTTGGGAAAGAGCAAAATATAGTTAGTCTTTCACAACATGAGTTTTGTGGAAGGGTTATACATAATGATACACATGTGGCCTAGGTTGAATTGCTTGACTTCTTGGGGGGGGGTGGGAAGGGAGGAGGGGGAGAATTTGGAACTCAAAGTTTTTAAAAACAGATGTTCAAAAACAAAAAAAAAGTTTTTTGCATGCAACTAGAAAATAAGATACACAGGCAATGGGGAGTAGAAATTTAGCTTGCCCTACAAGAGGGGAAGGGAAAAGAGGATGGGAGGGGAGTGGGGTGACAGAAGGGAGGGCTGCCTGGGGAACAGGGCAACCAGAATATACGCCATCTTGGAGGGGGGGGGAGGGTAGAAATGGGGAGAAAATTTGTAATTCAAACTCTTGTGAAAACCAGTGCTGAAAACTACATATGTTAAGTAAATAAATTTAATTAATTAAAAAAGAATTCTTTTGTACAGCAAGCTTTTAGGGATTATCATTCACAAAGAACTAATCGAACAACCAATTTGCTGGCTTTGGCTGAATCAGGCTGTAAACAGGAATACCCTGCTGATATTATGTAGCCTACTGTAGATAGACTCTGGTATTCAATTAGGAACTGCACAAGAAAGTTAAAGGAGGAGGTAATGAAGACTGCTATTATATTGGGAAATACTGAAGTTTATTATGAACCACCTTTGGGAGTCTCTCATAAGAATTTGATCATTAAGATAGCACCCCCCCCCCACTTATAAACATATTATTGTGACTTTGCTGATTGCAGAAGTAGGGAACCCTCTTTCAGAGGTTCTGGATAAGATTTTGTAGTTAAGTGACTTAGGAGACTGGGAAATTAATAAGGTTCCTCAGGAAATAAAGGTACATAGACAACAGTTGCAATGTTGGAATACAATAACAAGGAGAGAGATATTTACTGCTCTATTGAAAGCAGGGGTAGATTTTAGCAGAATAGATGATATTCCAAATAATCAGCTATACAAAATGTACTGAGATAAGGGGCTTAATAGCAAACTGAATAGAGAAGTAAGAACTGCCCCTACAAATGCTACAGATCTTGAACCCTTGTATGCAAGTGAGTCATAACTTCAAGGGAACTAGGGAATAGGCAGAACCCCAGCTCCAATTAACGAAACGCAAGATGAGGCTACAGACCCCATATTAGTCTGACTATATATTGGAAGAATGGATCAAATACTATACCTAGGGCATTGATAGACACTGGGGCAGAGGTCAACTTGATTTATGGAAACCCTGAAAAATTTAAGCATGGAACTCCTATTACCATCACAAGACTAGAAGGGGCTGAAACATCAGCCAAACAAATGAAACTGATTATGAAAACTGGACAATTGCCTAGGAAAGAATATACTGTGGTCATTGTACCTATTCCTGAATACATCATTGGCATAGATATATTGAAAGGTATGACTCTGAATTTGCCTGAGGTGAGATATCAATTTGCAGTAAGGAAGATAGGAATCAATATAGCTTTGGTGGGAAAAGTAAAGATGGACCCAATCACTTTACCTGAACTTTCTAAAGTAATTAGTTTGAAGCTGTATCATGAGCCAGGTGGGCAAGATGAAATTGCCAATACTATAAAGCAATATGTTGAAGGAGGAGTGTTAGTCCATACAACCACTCAGTAGAATAATCCTGCATGGCTAGTATGAAAGTCAGATGAAATGTGGCGAATGACAGTGGATTATAGATAATTGAATAAAATGACTCCTCCCTTTATGCTGCTGTTCCAGATGCTGTTATCTTAATAGAAAGGATCCAGAAATATGATGGGACTTGGTACACAGTTATTGATTTGGCCAATACTTTCTTTACTATCCTAATAAACTCCAAACAATGGGATCAGTTTGCTTTCATGTGGCAGTGCCGAAAAACTTTTACCTGATTGCCACAAGGATATCTGCCTAGCCCACCTATTAGTCATAGGATTGTTGACTAAACATTTGAATGAATTGAAGTTACCTGGTGTACAGCTTATAAATGGATGATATTTTGATACAGGGAGAAAATGTAAAATAAGCAGAGAAGGGTTTAATACTTTTAATTGAGCGTATGAAAAGCAAAGAATGGGAAGGAGCAGCTCAAACTGTAAATTTTTGGGGTATACAATGGAATAAAGGACTGCAAAAAAGATTTTCCTGTCCCCACCAATAAGAAAGAGGCCCAAAAGTTCTTAGGACTGTTTGGATATTGGAGGCATAACATACCACATCTTGTACAAATTTTGAAACCCTTATATAAAATTACCAGGAAAAAGTATGAAATTTGATTGGAGACTTGACAGAGTAAAGCTTTTTAAGAAGCTAAAGCTGCTATACAATTAGCTCTGCATTTATGGCCCATGCAAAAAGTGGACCAGGGGAATTACAAGTGACTGTACAAGATGACAATGTTGAATTGGAGTATATGGCAGAAACAACAAAGCCGAAAATGTAACCCTTAGAATTTTGGGCAAGGAAATTACCTTCATCTGGATTACAATTTACAACCTTTTGAAAAGCAGTTGCTATCTGCATATTGGGCTTTGGTGGAGATTGAACAGCTGACTCTGAGCCATAAAGTGATATTAAGGCCTGGAAATCCCGCTCATGACTTGGGTTATGAGTACCCCAACATTTCACAAATTGGACATGTGAAAGATGTTTAGCATAATTAAATGGAAATGGTATATTCAGAATAGATCGAAAACAGGCAAAAGTGGGAGTTTCCTGCTCTGCATGAATCCATATAAGCATCCACATTGATGGAAATGAACAAACACTCTGAACCAAGGCAACAGTTGGTATAACAGTCCTTGGTAAATGGAATGATGGATATGATGGACTGACTGAAAGAACAGAAGAAAATGTGCATGGTTAACTGATGGGACAGCACATAATTTGGGCCATAAAAGACATTGGAAGCAGTAGCCTATAACCCATGTACTAAGAGAATTTGGAAAGTACTGGGATAGATGAAAAGGTAGTCAATATGCTGAACTTATGGCAGTACATCAAGCTATAAAACAGAGAAGGAGGACAGCGTCATATATTCACTAATTCATGAAGTAGTTGATAGGTTAGCTACATGATGCCAATGTGGAAAAAATCCAAATTGGGAAATTCATGGTAAACAATTTTGGGCAAAGAACTATGGCAAGCATATAGGACATGTCTTTGGTTACTAATGTGTCAGTTTTTCATGTGGATGCTCCATGCCCCTCACTACACCAGACACGAGCACATGCACATACTGTTGGACAGCAAAGATTGCTACTGAACATACTGTCTCTACTCCAATGCTAACTGATGATCTAGTACTAAGCAAAATGGGTCCACCACATCTGGCCATTTAGGGGGTCCAGCCACACACCAGTGGGCACAAGATCATGGTATTAGTATCTCTTAGTCATTGTTAAAGCAGTAACAAAAGGATTCATTATGTCAATTGGAAGAGGAATGAACTGCTCCTCTTGTAGTAAATGGAGAAATAACAGACAGATTATATTGTACCACTACCCCAAGATAAAGGATGCAAATTTATATATAAGTTTGCAGACACCTATTCAGGTGTACTAGTGGCTTGTCTTTAAAAGAATGCAACCAGAAAAACATCGTAAAAACTCAAGATATTTTAAGCCTGTATTATCAAACCCCATGCAGATTCAAAGTGACAACAGGTCTCATTCAAAGGTAATGAGAGAAGAGATATTGTGTATTGAACACTATAGAATGAATATACCTTATTCCATATTATCCGCAAGCATCTGATTGATAGAAAGAATGATAGATGTTAAAAGTAAGTTAAGAAAAGTTAAGTTCTAATAATTCATATCAACATTGGAAGGATAATTTGTTCACTGCTTTACATAATTGGAATAATAGATCATTAGGAGGAAGTATCACCTCTGGCCAGAATGAAGACCCCAAATCTGCAAATTATAAAACAACAGACACATAGATCCAAAATATTGAGTATTGGACTATGAGGGAAGATTCCCACCACCATATCCAGGAATACCTGGTTCGGCAGGATATGATTTGCACTGTTTAGAGACTTTTGGTTGGATAGAAAAGAGATAAGAAAAATCTCTACTGGGATATATATAGATATGAGAATTCCTAAGAATCATTTGGATGATATTACCTAAACCAGGAGTAGCAGCTCAAGGACATACATGTATTGGCTGGAGTGAGAGATTCTAACGATCAAGGAGAAATTAGTGTGACACTCCAGAATTTAGGTGAAGAACCTATACAGTTGTGTAAAAATGATAGAATAATTCATTGGTTATTATTCCTGTGAAACAATACCTCTTGTGAAAACTGACCCTCCTTCCAGATAACTATCAGAGGAAAAGAAAGGATTTAGTTCTACTCATAGAATAAAATTGGGAGGTAAAATCTGGTAAAGTGGAGCCAGATGATGTTCCAAAGGATGCAGAAATTATAGCACACATGGGAAAGAGAAAACTGTAACAGTAGTCTACCAGGAGAAAATGATTATGAAATTGTACCCTTGACTCATGTATTCTATCATGAATGAGGCTATGACATTCTCTTGTTTCTTTTTTGGCTTTTGTCTGCTAAATTTGTTTGTGAGATTTGTTTACTGCAGGCTGGTGCCATCTACCTACAGATCTTGATCACTTAAAGCCAGATATCATCCTTTGATGTGTTTGGATGTCACCTCGGACCCGTCCATGACTGTGAAGTGTCATCTCTGAACCTGGCATCAACTGAGTTTCAGATGCCCACTGTGCTAAAGAAACCGACTTCTCAAATAGGAATCTTAATCTCTTGGGGCAGGGACAGCTCTATGTCCAATTTCAGCAGGAAGAAGCTTGGAGGAAATGATCTTCACCTTTACCCCAAGAATTTGAGCCCCATTCATTCGAGGGAGAATGATGACATTGTTTTATATACTTTCTTGTGTTATCTCTGTTATATTGTTGTGAAAGTTTTGTTGACACCAGTTATTGCAGAATTCCCATTACCCTAATAATGGATATGAAAGATCTTGGGGCTGAATGTAATAACAATTTAGATTTGAAAATATTCCAACCCCTTAATAGGCCATATGACCTGCTTATGTCACAGGAAGCCTAAAAAACATGTGGTAAGTGGAGCTTCCTAACAGGAAAATGAAGTTATGTCATAGCAAGTCCCAAGAGAAAGAGAGAGAGAGAGAGAGAGAGAGAGAGAGAGAGAGAGAGAGAGAGAGAGAGAGAGAGAGAGAGAGAGAGAGGGAGAGATGCTATGGCTACGAATGCCTGCTAATGTCCGCCCTCATGATTGTTAGAACTGAACAGGCTGAATTTGCTGTACTGTGAGTTTGGTTTGGGGAAGCCCCCAGCAGGACATCTGAGAGGTTTTGGGATGGCAAGTCTCAAGGTTGTTATATGGTGTTTTAAGTTCCTTGCTGTTATGATAAAGGGAGCTGGCTGGCTTTGGGAGCTGAACATTTGGTTATGGGATGATTTTCTGGTGTCTGAATAAATATTATACTTCTTTTACCTTCTTTATGGAGAGTTTCTCATACCTTGTGATACAGAACTACATAGGCATATTCACGATTATTGTTGGTGTTGTGTTTATTGCCTTACTGTTTTAACCAGCTCAAGGACAAAGTATTAAAAGAATCAAAATTAAAACAATTTAAATATGATGTTGCCACAATTAGATTACACAAGACCTAGTAGCAGATACATTAAAGGACCACGGGTCTTAAAACACAATATAATGAAGAGCAAAAGAACTGAGGTTCCCGCCAAAAATATACCCTGCAAAGTTACGTATTATCCTGAATGAAAAAAAAATGGACATTTGATAAACTCTCAGACTTGCAAGATTTTGTTTAAAAAATCCTGAACTTAATAAAAGATTCACATAAAGAACAAAGAGAAATATAAGGTATATACCAAAGACTGATTATAAAGGATTCATAAGGACAGATTGTTTAGCTTTCATATATGTGAAATGTAAAATCTATACCTAAGATTCTTATTAAAAATTGGGTAGCTCATAAGAAAGATTAGGTTAAACCTGACTATGATATGAATTTTAAAAGTGAAACCATTCAGGAACAGCTAAACAGAGTAATTATTTTATACAAATGAGGTACAAGAGAAAGAATGGATACAAAGGAATTAGATGGGGGAGGAGGGCTGGCAGTTCTGGTAAGCTACTTTCATCATGAAAGGCATTAAGGTGGAACAATACGTATATATTTAGAAGAGTATAAACATCTTCTAAATTCAGAAGAAATAAAATGTTAGATGAGTAGGGAGAAGGGAGATTACAAGGGAGGGATTTTTACAGGGGTGAATGAGGGAATAAGAAAAAGGGTATATAGGAAGGTTTTTAGATTAATGGGAATGGGAGGAAAGGGGAGGGATCCTTGGAGGCAGTAGGGAGATAACAGAGAGTGCAAGGTAGTGGGTAGAAGTAAAGCAGAGGAGGCAAGAGGGATATGAAATAGATATATGCACAAACATAAAACCAAAGATTAGTAGTAGAGTATGTTTGGGAAAGTATATGTCTATATGTGTGCATGTATATACACATACATGTACATATACATTTGTGTGTTTCTATAGCTATAGAGAAAAATATCTAAACTTTATTGTAGCCTTCTGGGGGTGGGTGGGGGGAAGGAAAAATTTAAAAATGTAAAAGTTACAGTTTCTATGCAAGAGCTATTAGTATTTTCATCATTATGCATTGTCTTCACCGATGCTGTGTAGCCAGCTGCAGCAACTGCTTCACAGATTTTCACGGATTTCCCTCTCCTACAAAATGTTCAAGATACAAAGATCACTGAAGGAAAAAATCTTATGACTGAGTCTGGGTGGTAGAGATGAATTGAAGGCATTCCCAAGAGAGTGCATAGTCCATACTTTAGCACACTGAAAATTTTAGCAAATTTTACTACTTATAATAAATTTAAGTATATGTACTTATGGCAATAGATGATAAAATTGATTGACAATATATAATATTTATGCATTTATGACTTACTATTTTTTGTTTTCCTTTACATACACGCTTGTAGCAACAATCCAGCTAGCAGCTTCTGTGGGGGTGTAAGACCTACCAACATCCAGAACAAAGAAAGCTGCCAACAAAGGTTTTTGATCTGCTTTACTAAGGAAAGTAACTTTAAGGGTTAACAATTTCAGTTTAATCAACATAAAAATATCATTCACAGTTCAGGGGAAAAGATCAGCCCCCTGAACTTCAAGGCAAATACAATAGAAATTATAAACATCAACAGACAGACATAGTCTGATTCAAATCACAATCCATAGTTTACCACAGAAGAACCAACATCTGGGTTAGTGAAGCTGGGGGCAGTTACAGCTTGCTCAGAGTCTCAACACTCCTTCCATGAGTGTGTCCTAAAAATCAAATGCCAAGCTCTCCTCAATTATATCCTATTCAGAGCCCTGAGGGTTCTGACCCAAACCAGGCTGACTCCCAATTGTCTCAGTACTGACAAAAACTCCAAGACAAAAAGATCCCACTTTATGTGCCCCATTCAAACAAAGGCCAGAATCATTAAAAGCACTTAAGAGAAGAACAGCAAAAAGTCCCACCTTAATAACTATTACAATGCTTCATCTGTGATTTTCTGTAGTAGACAACAAATCTCCAAATTCCCATTTAATTATTGCTGGCCAGCGTGGGAAAAACCAAAACCTTAAATACTTTTTACTGTTTATGATCTTCCATATGTGTATGTTTTATTTGACTCTGAGAATAACCTTATGAGATGATTCAGATATGTATTTTCACCCCATTTCACAGATTAAGAAAGTGTAATATTATATACTATAAGATTTTATTATGCCATTCTGCTTCTATCATAGTATAATGGGCATATTAGAAATAAAATGGTCATGTCATTGTCATAGTCATTCATAGTAAGTTAAATGACAAGTTGGTTTAATGTGTTATTATTATAGCTAGGCACAAAAATTTGTTAGCTTTATTTTAATAATCTAGAGTGTTAAGGAAAGAAAGTATGATTCACTGGGCAGAAATCTAGCCTTGTAGTTAAGAAGACTCACGTTTAAGTACCACTTCTAACAAAAAGGGAAACGAGACCCAGGGTAATTCAGATGACATCCAAATCCTCTGTGATTCTGATTTGGTGAGCACTTGATCTGTAATTCATGATAAGGAGATTTCCCATATTAGTAAAAATTATAGACTTTGATCTCTGATTAAAAATAACAGTATTAAATGTGCATTGTAAGTGTGATATTACAATAAATACAAGAGGAATGACTATAGGTCATTCCTTGAGGTGATGGTTCCCCAAGAGTTACCAGATATGAAAAGGACAGATTGTTTCTCAAGAAGACACTGGAATGGCAAGACTGTGGGAACATGGAAGAAGTCACCAGTTCACTTATATAAAGTGTCTCTTGGCAAGATGATAGAAAAAAATTTCTACTACTGAATTAATTATATCATGGTAGTGCAAGTGCAATCCAATCACAGAAATCCAATCTCTTTCCCTTTCCCTTCCTCCAAACCTCCCCCCTCCCAAAAAATGAACTATCCTTGATTCAAAGATCTTTATAGGATAGCATACACTGAAAAACATAGCTCAGAATTCTCCATCAAATTGTGTCTCTTACTAAAGAGAATGTCATAAAATGAAAGAAAAAATATTTCTACCAATACCACCAGATGCAGAATGGGCATATGCAAATGTACGTGTGTGTGTGTGTGTGAGTGGTGTGTGTGTGGTGTGTGTGTGTGGTGTATGTGTGTGTGAGGGGACAGGCAATTAATTCATGGCTCTGCTGTAGAAAGACCTTTATATCTTTTGGTGATGACATCAGCATTGATGTACTCAGTTGATGTAATATGCTGATATATCCTATGGTTCCATGGGGTTATGAGGATAACTAGCACCTCTGGTGTGAAGTTTATCAGAGCTGCTCATCCATCTTTGGTGTCTACCTGGCACTCAACTCTCCACTATGGCTTCAAGAAGCTTTAGCATGCACAGTTGCTATGCCCCCAGTAAACATCACAGCAGACTGTCTGAACCAGGTTGAGGGTAACCAAAAGGCCTCAAACTCATTGGTGAGTTAGGGGGAAGTCCACCCAAATGATGTGAAGACTTCCCCAGGTGGAAGCAGCAGATTAAACATTTTGTTCCAATGTCAACGAGGTGGTTAAAGCAAGTACCATGGAATGATTAGAGCTTGGTCAGAAATGGAAAATGCCAAAGTCAACCATTGCAACCTGGTCCATCATTCATCCTCCTGACTTTTGTCTTGCCACTGGACTTCAGTGACTCTGAGAGAGTAAAGGTGATGACTTTATCTAACTCTGCCTCACTTGAATCCGATTGACAGGCATGTCAAGCATTATCACATAATATCATTGGTCCTCTTTGAAAATGAAGAACACACAACAACAAGATGGTGAGCTGATCAGTCATAGGTCATTGGGCAACCTTATTTTTCTGCTAAGTTGATATTCTTTAATGATCTCTTATTTGATACACAATTGAGCTTTGCTCTGTGACTATTATATAGTCTTTGATGTCATTTGAAATGTAACCCAGAGTTCAAGCTTGGATAATTTGAAAAATTCTCCTCTCATTTTTGGAAAGAATGATGACTTGATGTTGCATGCTTTTGCGAGAGGAAGAATTGCTCAGAGTTTAGGTGAAGGAATATCTGTCTTTTGGCTTACTTCTCAAGATAACACTGTGTTTCTAGACCATTTTCTGGGGGGGGGAAATTAAAGATAAAATGAACAAACTTTTGGAAATACACTTGTAGCAGGAATTTGAGATCGCCAGTATGTCCCCCGCTTCCCTAGACAATTTGGGGAAGTTGCCAAGAACTCTCTAAATTGAGATATCTTAGTACTAGGAGTAGGGCTCATTCATACTCTTCATTGTTTATATATCATAATCTGTATAAATTCTGGGATTTTTCATCACTGTCACTTGGATATATGGGCTTATTATCAGTTCTCTATTTATGATGGCATTTTGTGCAACTGGCATTTTGTGGCAAAACAGGCACAACTCTAGATAGAAGTTTAGGATGCTCATTCCTCTTTAAATGATAATAACCACAAGAGCAGCTTGAATTTCAGAGTGAAATAATTTCCCATATACTACAAAATTTAGGACAACAGATGGATAAAACACTTAGTCTGATGCCCCTCTCTCTGAGGACAATTGAACGCCCAACCTCATTTGACTTCAACATACTCACCTCCAGGCAGAAATCAAAGTCTACCTTGGAGAGAGATTGGTGAAATTTCAGATATCTCTATGCCTCCTGGGCCAACATTATTTAGACCAGGGAACAACAAATTATTGTCCATGGGTCAAAGCAAGTTATCTGGCTGTTTTTATATTGTCTGCAAGGCAAAAATGGTTTTTAACTTTGCATTATAATCCCTACAGTGAAGCTCAAGTCTGTCTGTCTGTCTGTCTGTCTGTCTCTCTCTCTCTGTATACATATATATATATATATACACACATATATATATACACATATACATACACAGATATATATGTCTATATATCTATATACACATATATATAGAGAGATGATATATCTACATATCCACATATACACACATCTACATATGCTTACATATATACATATATGTGTATATGCATGTATATGTACATGTGTGTGTGCGTGTATGTGTGTGTGTGTGTGTGTGTATATTTGCTGCTACTCATAAAATTTTAGCTCATGGACTGACAAAAAACAGGCAGAGTCAAATTTGGACCAGAGACTATAGTTTGCAGAAACTTGATTTACACAATCTATGTAGACATATATAATCTACACTGGTAACAAACATACCTTAATCTGTATTTCAGATACTCTGTACCCTCTCCCAATAAAAAGCCAAATTCCACAGTTCATGGCAATTTTAATCAGACCAAATCAGGCAGGTAATTTCACCTTAATTCCTCAAAAATCAATCTAATCCCAGAGATTAGATTTTCTGCCTTTTAAACACTTTTCCAACTTTCATTCTATTTCTGGACATTAGTGCCTTTAAATCATCCTAGGGACTCCACTTAACAAAAAGACAAAAAAAGGTGCTTTGTGTCATCAAGGTTATGAGAGCCAGCATAGCAATGCTGATGAAGAGAGAAAATAATTGAGCTAGGAAAACCTGGGTTCAAACCTGTCTTTTGATACATACTGCCTTTATGACCCAGGGTAAGTCACTTGACTTTTCAGTGCCCTACTCAAATCTCTAAGACTACATGTGGCATAGATGGTACTATTTACAAGAGTAGGGGAAATTTATAAATGTGAGCTTCATATACCAATGAAGAACAGCTCAAAAATATGGCCCTGGTTGATGCAAAAATCTACTTGAGGAGAGACCCAAATGGACAGGATTTACCTGATTTGGTAGAGCTGGTAACCTCTGCTGTCTTCTATTTTATATGTTCTTGCCAGCAGCACAATTAATGGAATCCTGCCAATAATTAAGACAAATAACCCTGGAGAAATTAAATGGTAGTTGAGGTTTCTGGGATGTTTACGGAGGGGAGAGGGAGAAGCGATATTAATGTTTATCATGAGGACAACAATATAGAAGGATGTATCTCTGCATTCAAAGTCTTTTATTCCTGGCTAGAAATCTTGAGATATGTGTCCACAGCTAATTTACTTCCCATAGCATTTTAGCTGGAGCTCTGTTGGCTCAACAATACACTTAGATAAATTCAACTTCTGTCTGCATTACTGCTGACCCCAGAAAGCCATGAGGGAAGCAGGGCCAGGAAGTAACATGTTTAAATTGTAAGCACTGGTAACTTGGGATTGAAAACAACCTACTGTTTAAAATTGTGTGTGGAAAAACACTTGTTCATTTTTATTACCTGTAAAAGAGAGAAGAATACTGTTTTAGCAAACCAATTAAAAAAGATTCTCATGAGAATGACTTACAACAATGTACCTGTGGTTCACATTATTAAATCTACAACCTATAAGCAATAGAAACTGCTTTTTTATGGACCCCCTACAACATGGATAACCTTTTCTTTCTTGAATTATTTTTAGGGCTCATAGTATTGTACAGAGGGAAAAAAAAGCATGACCTACTTGCATTCTGCAAAATTGAGTGAGCCAAGCTGAGCTCACTTTTGGGAGTTAAATGTGTGATCAATCATATTTATACATACATATATATATACACACACATATATATATACATATATATACATATATATATATATACACATATATATATATACATATATATAATACATTTAAATGTCTAAATTGAGATGTACATTAAAACCTGACACCTCACTGGGGTATGGAATTAGTTTGTATATCTTACTCAATTCCTAGTAATTGTTGTGCATGATACTTTGAGTTCTTTTCCACTTTTCTAGTAGTAATAATCTTCTTAAGGGGAGGGAAAATTTAATTTTTGTCTTTATCCAACACCTAGGAAAATGCATGCTATATACTATGTACTTAATAAAGTTTATTGAACTGACTTTCTTCTTTTTTTTCCTCTATTAGATGTTTAGAGATGTGATTGAAATGCTGAGACAAAATTCTGAACAAGAAAAATTTATTAGTTATGCAAACAGGAAGCAATAAATTAGGACATTGACTTTGCTTGATGACCAAAGGCCTTGAGTAAAGCTGAGAGGTTCTTTTATCACAATTAGGAAGATGGCAGAGCAAAATCTCCAGCCATATAGATGTGTCTTCTTCTGATTCGTTTTCTTTTTTTTTTCTAAATATATATATTTTTTAATTTATTTAACATTTTTAGATTTCAGCATTGGTTTTCACAAGAGTTTGAATTACAAATTTTCTCCCCATTTCTACCCTCCCCCCCCCACTCCAAGATGGCGTATATTCAGGTTGCCCTGTTCCCCAGTTGGCCCTCCCTTCTGTTACCCCACTTCCCTCCCATCCCCTTTTCCCTTCCTTTGTTGTAGGGCAAGATAAATTTCCATGCCCCATTGCCTGTGTATCTTATTTTCTAATTGCATGCAAAAACTTTTTTTTTGTTGTTTTTGAACATCTGTTTTTAAAACTTTGAGTTCCGGGGGCGGAGCCAAGATGGCTGCATGAAGGCAGCTTCTTACCGGAGCTCTCTCACATGGTCTGTCAGATTCCCATAAAAAAGTGAATTTGAGCAGATTCGAGAGAGTCAGAAACCGCGAGCAGTCTGCGTGGGGCAAATTTCTGAGCCGGGAGAGTTTGAAAGGCCAGAGGAACGAACCTGCAGGCTCGGAGAGTGCTCGGTGCGGAGCTGCTCCAGACCAAGGCGGAAGCGGCTGGCCGAGAAATCCACGTGGGAGACGGGCTGGGAGAAAGCTGGGCGCCCGAAACCGGCAGAGATCCCCAGGCCTCCCAACACAGGACGGCAGTCTCTGGGAGCGACGAGAGGCAGCCCAACGCTACCAGCCAAGAAAACACCCAGCCCTGACGCTTGAAAAACCCAGGAACTCGGCTTCTTGAACTTCCGCAAGACTCAATGGCCAGGTAACCGGCTCTAACCCCTCCCCCCCTCACCCAGAGAATTCCTCGGGGAAAAAAAAAAGAGAGAACTGAAACACAGGAGAGAGTAGCGGGGCTTCACAGGACAAATACTAGAAGCTCATTAGTCCCAGAGGGGAAGAGTCGGCAGGGGGCCAAGCCAGGAGCCCAGACGTAATCTTGCTCCCCCAGGGGAAGCGCCAGTCATCAGCTCAAACAACAAACAGCTGAGACCATTGCTGAAAAGCAAGTGCTGGAGAGCACCCACAGGGAGTGAGACGCCAGGGAGCCAGACCCCTCCCCCACACCTCAGGAAACTGAAGGTTATAATTCTAGACTCACAACCCCCAGAATAAGAAAGCTGGGACAGAAAGCCCTGAGATCCACAGATAGAAATTCGTTGTAAAGCCAGCAAAAGGCAAACCAACATGAAGAAGAACACAAAAAAACCGAGGACAATAGATTCTTTTTATGGAGACAGGTAGGATCAAAATATCGACATAGAAGAAGATAGCAATGACACGGTAGATACATCAGATACCTCAAAAGCTAATATGATCTGGTCTCCAGCCCAAAAAGCACTGCTGGAAGAGCTAAAAGAGGATTTTAAAAACCAAATTAGGGAGGTGTAGCCAGAATGGCCTTTGTTTTCTTTGAATGACTCAGCTTACCTCATTGAGCCTCTGGACACTGTGGCTTGCTCTTCCGGGGCAGGAGGCCCGGGGAGCATGCCGGGAAGCAGACAACTTCCTGTGTGATGAGTCATGGGGCTGGCTGAGGGGAGGTGTTAACCTCTACCCTAGGGGGAGGGGCCAACTCAGGAACCAATCGGCCCTGGTCATTTGGGCGGAGCTTGATGATGTCAAAAACCCTATAAGAGGGGAGAGGACAGCTTGAAGATTCTCTTTCCTTTTCCGGTTGGAGCCAGCGACAGTTACGACAGTTACGTCAGTTACAGCGACCGTTACATCGTCAGTTACGTCAGTTGCAGCTTCAGTTACAGACACAGACACAGCTGAGGCAGGAGCTGTCAGTAGCAGAGCTGATCTACGGGAGGAAGCTGAACAAAGACTTCAGGCCAGTGGGTAATCTTATTACCATCGAGGGGGAAGCATGATTTTGCTTTACGCAATCATGCTTCTCTGTAGCCTCCTGGTTACTCTTGCAAGGCGTACTTATTGGGCCTGGAAGATTTTGATCAACATATCAAAATGGGGCTTCTGGTTCATGGGTTGGTTACTGTGGAGCCTAAATAAATGTTTTGATTCTTCTGCCTTCTACTTTGAGAGTTTCTTATATCCGGCGGTTCCGAACCTTTCAGACATGTTTATGATCCTCTTTGAGATTATAAACTCTGCCCTCCTGATACATTTGGCGTCACGAACAGGATCGCTAGGTATAAGATCTCTATTTAGAAGCAGAACAATTCCAGAGGAAGAGATGAATATCCCAGGATGGGAGGATCCATTTTATTCCTCCCTAGCAAAAGAATTGGCTAAAAAAGCTGGACCCTGTGAAAACTGGGAACCAAGGCTACGGAGAGGAGATCCTAGGGATTTAGAAAAGTGTTTACGAGAAGCTGGGATTCAGTCAGGGGCATCACTATCTAGGCAAAGCTGGATAGTGTTATCAGCCTACCGGCTAGTATACGAAAGATTGAGATTAAGTGAAAGACATGGGGGCACTCCTACCCCACAGGAAGAAGAGGAATCTCAGATAGCAGGAGACCAAACTGACTCAAATGAGAACTTTTCTATTAATGTGGCTAAGAGCAACAGGAGACCAAAAAAGCCCAGAGTGCATTTCAACCCAGCCCAGAAAGAGCCTGACTGCCTGCTTCGTCCTAGCCATGGTGGCAGAGGAAGTGAGTGGGGAAAGAATGAGACAATGTTAGGGGCTGAGGCACAAAACACTACTGGGGTTCAGGATGTGCCTCACACAGAGAATAGGAGATGGTTAAATGATCAGACAAGGGCTCGACCCATACAAAGGAGGAAGACAGAAACCCGAGGTGAAGATTCAGTTACAAGGGAAATTCAGGAAGATTTCTCACCGCAAGAGGTCACAGATATTTTGAGTAGATTCAGCCAAAGAATAGGAGAACCATTGATATCTTGGATGGTAAGACTCAGTGATCAAGGGGCCGGTGGAATATCAGTAGATGGGACAGACTGCATGAGATTCATAGGTATCAGCCATGATCCTCTAGTTCAACAAGCTTTTAGGGAACATCATCAGCAAGGAGATGGTGATAGCAGGACTACTCTGTTGGCATTAGCCGCTGTGGGATGCAATAAGAGATATGCTACTGATTCTATGTGGCCCACTGAGCACAGACCCTGGTATTCACTTAGAGATTGTATCATGAGACTAAAGGAGGAGGTAATGAAGACTGCCATTATGACAGGAACTGCAGACAAATATTACAATGATTCAATGGAACTGTCTCATAGGAATTTAATAATTAGGACAGCTCCCCCTGCTTATAAACAACTAATTTTGAATTTATTACTTGGAGAAGTAGGGAGCCGTCTTACAACAGTGATAAATAAGATTTTACAGTTATATGACTTAGGTGACTGGGGAAGGGATAGATCTCCTCGAGAGAGAAGGGTGAATAACCAGCAAACTTGGCGCCAAAGGAGAGTAACAAGGAAAGAAATGTTTACTGCTTTATTGAGAGCAGGAGTAGGTTTTGAAATGATAGATGGAATTCCAACCAATGAATTATACAGAATGTATAGAGGACTTGATAACACGAGAAATAGGGAAATAAGAACTGCTCCTGCAAGCCTACAAGCCACTCAGACTGAAGGTGACCTTGTGTGATTAACGGATGAAAACTTGTACATCTGGAGAAAGGCTGGGAGGACAATCCTAGTCTCTATCTAGGGTGGGATCCTCTTGGCTTCCTCATTATGTTCCTTTTGAAAAGAAACATTTCCTACCTGAGTTTGGCTCTGATGTTGGATCTTTGCATAACTGAAATCTCAACCAAACTTGAGATGATTTTATTTGAAGAATTATAGTCCATACTTGTCTATTCTTTTTGTCCTTTGTTTTGGCTAACCTTGTTGCTAGTTTTGTTTCCTTCAGGCTTAAGCACCCTGCACTTTCCGGTGACTGCCTAAGCATGTAGCATTCTTGGAATTCCTGCCAGCTCGTTAAAGAAATGACCTCTGGAATGGGACTTTTTGGGGGCAGGGCCATCTCTACATCCAATTTCAGCATGAAGAAGCTATGGAAAATGAGACCTTCACCACTCACCCCAAGATTTTGAGCCCCAATCGTTCAAGGGGGGTGGAAATGATGATAGTGTTCTGTTTACTTATTTTGTGTTATCCTTGCTGTGTTGTTTTATTGTTATGATATTATTGATCCTATGTAATGGATACAAGGATTTAGGGGTGGACATTTGAATTATTAATAATTATTTTGGGGATGATTGATTGAAGAGATTATTTTGCTGGGATCTAGGGGTGGATCGCATTTGAATCGTTAACCAATGTTTGGGAATGTCACTGAATGATATGTTTTGCTTTATAATGAATGATATGTTTTAGTTTCCTTTGTAATTGGATCACAATGTATGTTCTAGGATACATGGCTGATTAGATTATGTATCCTATAACAAGGGGTGGAGTGTAGCCAGAATGGCCTTTGTTTTCTTTGAATGACTCAGCTTACCTCATTGAGCCTCTGGACACTGTGGCTTGCTCTTCCGGGGCAGGAGGCCCGGGGAGCATGCCGGGAAGCAGACAACTTCCTGTGTGAAGAGTCATGGGGCTGGCTGAGGGGAGGTGTTAACCTCTACCCTAGGGGGAGGGGCCAACTCAGGAACCAATCGGCCCTGGTCATTTGGGCGGAGCTTGATGATGTCAAAAACCCTATAAGAGGGGAGAGGACAGCTTGAAGATTCTCTTTCCTTTTCCGGTTGGAGCCAGCGACAGTTACGACAGTTACGTCAGTTACAGCGACCGTTACATCGTCAGTTACGTCAGTTGCAGCTTCAGTTACAGACACAGACACAGCTGAGGCAGGAGCTGCCAGTAGCAGAGCTGATCTACGGGAGGAAGCTGAACAAAGACTTCAGGCCAGTGGGTAATCTTATTACCATCGAGGGGGAAGCATGATTTTGCTTTACGCAATCATGCTTCTCTGTAGCCTCCTGGTTACTCTTGCAAGGTGTACTTATTGGGCCTGGAAGATTTTGATCAACATATCAAAATGGGGCTTCTGGTTCATGGGTTGGTTACTGTGGAGCCTAAATAAATGTTTTGATTCTTCTGCCTTCTACTTTGAGAGTTTCTTATATCCGGCGGTTCCGAACCTTTCAGACATGTTTATGATCCTCTTTGAGATTATAAACTCTGCCCTCCTGATACAGGAGGTAAAAGAAAACATGGAAAAAATGGAAAAGTCCCTAAAGAATAAGATTGGCGAAATGGCTATGGAGATTCAGAATCTAGAGAGAGAAAAGGACACCCTGAGAGGTGAAATCAACCAATTGAAAATGGAGGCTCAAAAGCAAAATGTAAACACTAACTCATTTAAAATTAGACTTGAGCAAGTAGAAGCTAATGAATCTATGAGGCATCAAGAAGTAATAGAACAAAACGTAAAGAATGAAAAAACAGAAAAAAATGTGAAATATCTGATTGGCAAAACTACTGACCTGGAAAATAGATCCAGGAGAGACAATTTGAGAGTTATTGGTCTACCGGAAATCCACGATGAAAAAAGGAGCCTTGACAGTATCTTCGAAGAAATTATCAAAGACAACTGCCCAGAGGTCCTAGAACCAGAGGGCAAAATAGTCATTGAAAGAATTCACCGATCACCCCGGGAAAGAGATCCCAAACTGAAAACACCAAGAAATATTATAGCCAAATTTCAGAGCTATAAACTCAAGGAGAAAATACTGCAAGCAGCCAAAAAGAAGCAATTCAAATATCGTGGAACTACAGTCAGGATCACGCAGGATCTCTCAGCTTCCACATTAAAAGACAGGAGAAATTGGAATATGATATTCCGAAGGGCAAAGGAGCTGGGACTACAACCAAGGATCAACTACCCAGCAAAACTAAGCATAATTTTCCAGGCAAGGCGATGGACATTCAATGAAATAGGGGAATTCCAGACCTTCCTGATGAAAAGGCCAGAACTCAATGGAAAATTTGATCTCCAAATACAAACCTCAAGAGAGACATAAAAAGGTAACCAGGGGGAAAAACCCCACAAACTTCATTAACCAATAAGGTTAGGTTGTTTACATCTTTATGTGGGATTATATCATCTTATGTATGTTTTTTATGTATATATATATATATATATATATATATATATATATATATACATATACATATACATATATAAGTCATTCTTGTGAATGGTACAACTATTGTGACAAATAAAAGGGATATACATAGGTTGTGAATGCCTGTATAAATTAACTGATGTAAAGATATAAAATATAAATAAGAGATATAAAGGGAGGGCTATGAGGGAAGTGGTAAGGAGGTTGTAGAAAAGGGTAAATTACACCAAAGGAAGTGGCAAAAAAAACATATTATAGTAGAGGGAAAGAAGGGAGGGAGAAGAGCAGTATTTGAGCTTTACTGTCATCTGATCTAGTTCAAGAAGGGAATAACATACTCTGATAAGTTTAGAAATCTAACTTGTCCTACGGGAAGTGGGAGGGAAAGGGGGGAAAAAGGGAGGGGGGAGGGCAGAAGGAAGAGGAGAAGTAGCAAGTGGGTAACGGTAAGATAAGGGAGGGGAATAAAGAGGGAGGGTTAACTGAGGAAAGTGGCGGTCAAAAGCAAAACTTTGTTGGGGAGGAGAAGGGGAAAGGGAGAAATAAAAGCATAAACAGGGGGAATTAGGATGGAGAAAAAGACAAAGATAGAAATCATAACCCTGAACGTGCAGGGGATGAACATTCTCACAAAACAGAAGCAGATAGCACAATGGATTAAAAACCATAATCCTACAATATGCTGTTTACAAGAAACGCATCTGAAACAGGGGGATACACATAGGGTTAAGGTAAAAGGCTGGAGTAAAATATATTGTGCCTCAGCTAAAGTAAAAAAAGCAGGTGTAGCAATCCTAATCTCAGACAAAGCAAAAGTAAAGATAGATCTAATTAAAAGAGATAAGGAAGGACATTATATCCTGCTAAAAGGCACCATAAACAATGAAGCAATATCATTGCTTAACATATATGCACCAAGTGGTAAGGCATACAAATTCTTAGAGGAGAGGTTAAGGGAGTTACAGGAAGAAATAGACAGCAAAACTATAATATTGGGAGACCTCAACCTCCCCCTTTCTGAACTTGATAAATCTAACCTCAAAATAAATAAGAAAAAAGTTAAGGAGGTAAACAGAATTTTAGAAAAGGCACATATGATAGACCTCTGGAGAAAACTGAACGGGGATAAAAAGGAATATACTTTCTTCTCAAAAGTACATGGCACATACTCAAAAATTGACCATGTACTAGGGCATAAAAACCTCACAATCCAGTGCAGAAAAGCAGAAGTAGTCAAGGCATCCTTTTCAGATCATGATGCAATAAGAATCATTTTTAATAAAGTACCATGGAAAAATAAGCTAAAAACTAATTGGAAACTCAATAATTTAATTCTAAAGAGTGAGTGGGCCAAAGATCAAATCAGAGAAACAATTAATAATTTCATTCAAGAGAATGACAATAATGAAACAACATACCAAAACTTATGGGATGCAGCAAAAGCAGTTCTTAGGGGAAGTTTTATATCTCTAAATGCCTACATGAATAAAATAGGGAAAGAGGAGATCAATGATCTGGGCATACAGCTGAAAAAGCTAGAAAAAGAGCAAATTGAAAACCCCCAATTAAATACCAAATGAGAAATACTGAAAATCAAAGGAGAGATTAATAAAATTGAAACCAAGAAAACTATTGAATTAATAAATAAAACAAAGAGCTGGTTTTATGAAAAAACCAATAAAATTGACAAACCTTTGGCCAATTTGATTAAAAAAAAGAAAGAAGAAAATCAAATTACCAGTATCAAAAATGAAAAGGGTGAGGTCAACTCTAATGAAGAGGAAATCAAAACAATAATTAGGAATTATTTTGCCCAACTGTATGCCCATAAATTTGACAACCTTAGAGATATGGATGAATATCTACAAAAACTTAAACTGCCCAGACTAACAGAGAAGGAATTGAAATTTCTTAATGACCCCATATCAGAAAAAGAAATTGAGCAGGCCATCAATGAACTCCCTAGGAAAAAATCTCCAGGGCCAGATGGTTTTACATGTGAATTCTATCAAACATTTAAAGAACAACTAATTCCAATACTTTGTAGACTATTTGGGAAAATAGGTGAAGAAGGAGTCCTACCAAATTCTTTTTATGACACAAATATGGTACTAATACCCAAACCAGGTAGAGTTAAAACAGAGAAAGAAAATTATAGACCAATTTCTCTAATGAATATTGATGCAAAAATTTTAAATAAAATATTAGCAAAAAGATTGCAGCAACTCATTACGAGAATAATACACCATGACCAGGTAGGATTTATTCCAGGAATGCAAGGCTGGTTCAATATTAGGAAAACTATTAGCATAATTGACCATATCAACAACAAAACTAGCAGAAACCATATGATCATCTCAATAGACGCAGAAAAAGCCTTTGACAAAGTACAACACCCATTCCTATTAAAAACACTAGAAAGCATAGGAATAAGGGGAACCTTCCTCAAAATTATAAATAGCATCTACCTAAAACCATCAACAAGCATTATTTGTAATGGGGATAAACTAGATGCATTCCCAATAAGATCAGGAGTGAAACAAGGATGTCCATTATCACCCCTATTATTCAATTTGGTTCTAGAAACATTAGCTGTAGCAATAAGAGAAGAAAAAGAAATTGAAGGAATTAGAATAGGAAAAGAAGAAACTAAATTATCACTGTTTGCAGATGATATGATGATTTATCTAGAGAATCCTAGAGAATCAAGTAAAAAACTACTTGAAATAATAAACAACTTTAGCAAAGTTGCAGGATATAAAATAAACCCACATAAATCCTCAGCATTCCTATACATTACTGACAAAGCCCAAGAGCAAGAGATAGAAAGAGAAATTCCATTCAAAGTTACTGAAGGCACTATAAAATATTTGGGAGTCTATTTGCCAAGACAAACCCAGGGCCTATATGAACATAACTATGAAACACTTTTCACGCGAATAAAATCAGATCTAAATAAATGGAGAAATATCACTTGCTCATGGTTAGGCCGAGCTAATATAATAAAAATGACAATTCTACCTAAATTAATCTATCTATTCAGTGCCATACCAATCGAACTACCAAAAATTTTTTTTACCGAGCTGGACAAAATAATAACAAAATTCATTTGGAAAAACAAGAGGTCTAGAGTATCTAGGATATTAATGAAAAGACATGCTAGAGATGGTGGTTTAGCCACACCAGATATTAAACTGTACTACACAGCAGCAGTCAACAAAACTGCCTGGTACTGGTTAAGAAACAGGGGTGTGGATCAGTGGAATAGGATAGGTACACAAGTAGGTGAAATCAACAAGTTTAGCAATCTACTCTTTGATAAACCCAAAGAAGCCAGTTTCTGGGCTAATAATTCACTATTTCACAAAAACTGTTGGGAAAATTGGAAAATGGTAGGGCAAAAACTGGGCATAGACCAATATCTTACACCATATACCAAAATAAAGTCAAAATGGGTTCATGATTTAGGAGTAAAAGTTGATACTCTAAATAATTTGGGAAAGCAAGGAATAGTTTACTTATCAGATTTGTGGAAAAGTAAAGAATTCATGACCCAACAAGAGATAGAGAGCATTACAAAATGCAAAATGGATAATTTTGATTATGTCAAATTGAAATGTTTTTGTACAAAAAAAGCCAATGCAACAAGAATTAGGAGGGAAGCAGAAAATTGGGAGAAAATCTTTGCAACTAGTATCTCTGATAAAGGCCTCATCTCTAAAATATACAGGGAGCTAAGCCAAATATATAGGAATACAAGCCATTCCCCAATTGAGAAATGGTCAAAGTATATGAACAGGCAGTTTTCAGAGGAAGAAATTAAAGCTATCTACAGGCATATGAAAAAATGCTCTGGATCGCTGCTGATTAGAGAAATGCAAATCAAAACAACTCTTAGATACCACATCTCTCCTGTCAGATTGGCTAAAATAACAAATCAGGAGAATGATAAATGCTGGAAAGGATGTGGGGAAATTGGAACATTGTTGCATTGCTGGTGGAGTTGTGAGCTGATCCAGCCATTTTGGAGGGCGGTGTGGAACTATGCCCAAAGGGCTATAGAAATGTTCATACCCTTTGACCCAGTAATACCACTTCTAGGGTTGTATCCCAAAGAAATCACGCAAGCAGGAAAAGGACCCATATGTACAAGAATATTTATAGCAGCTCTCTTTGTGGTAGCCAAGAATTGGAAAGCAAAGGGATGCCCATCAATTGGGGAATGGCTGAACAAGCTGTGGTATATGAAGGTGATGGAATACTATTGTGCCATAAGAAATGGGGATGATGCAGACTTCATAACAACCTGGAAAAACCTACACGACATAATGCTGAGTGAGCGGAGAAGAGCCAGGAAAACGTTGTGAACAGCCACAGATATGTGGATTCTGTGAGGACCAACCCTGACATACTGCGCTTCTCTCAGCAACCTAAAGGGGCAAGGACAACTCCAGGGGACTCACGATGGAGAATGCTATCTTCATTCAGAGAAAGAACTGCGAAGTTTGAATACAGACTGAGGCACACTACATGCTCGCCTTTTCTGCTTCTCTTTTGTTTTTGTTTTTGGGGTTTTTTTTTTTGTTTTGTTTTGTTTTTTTTGGTTCTGTTTCTTCTTTCTCATGATTTATTCCATTGGTCAAAATTCTTCTCCACGACTTGACTAGAGCATAAATTAATTCAATGCGAAGTTATACATGACAGTTACATGAGACTTCATGCCGTCTTGGGGAGGGAGGGGGGAGGGAGGGGAGAAAAACTGGAACTCAAAACTACGTAGAACCATGTGTGGTAAACTAAAAATAAATAAAACACCTTTAAAAAAAAAAAAAACTTTGAGTTCCAAATTCTCCCCCCTCTTCCCTTCCCACCCATCTTCCCTAAGAAGTCAAGCAATTCAACACAGGCCACATGTGTATCATTGTGTATAACCCTTCCACAATACTCATATGAAAGACTCACTATATTTTGCTCCTTCCCAACCCATCCCCCTTTATTGAATTTTCTCCCTTGACCCTGTCCCCTTTTGAAAGCGTTTGTTTTTGATTACCTCCACCCCCATCTGCCCTCCCCTCCATCATCCCACCTTTTTTATGTTCTTCCCTCTTCTTCCCCCAGAACTGCTTCCTCTTGCCACTTTTATGCGAGATAATCCACCCCATTCTATCTCTCCCTATCTCCCTCTCTCAATATATTCCTCTTTCATCTCTTAATTTGATTTTTTTTCTTTCAGGTATCTTCCCTTCATCTTCAACTCACCCTGTGTCCTCTCTCTCTCTCTCTCTCTCTCTCTCTCTCTCTCTCTCTCTCTCCCCCCCCATACATATATACATATATATACATTCACTTATATATATATATACACACACACAAACATATATGTATACACATAAACACAAGCATATATATATATACAAATAAACATATATATATATACATATATATATATATATATATATATATATATATATATATATATATATATATATATACACATATATATATGTCCATATTCCCTTCAGCTACCCTAATACTGAGGTCTCATGAATCAAACACATCATCTTTCCATGTAGGAATGTAAACAAAACAGTTCAACTTTAGTAAGTCCCTTGCAATTTCTTTTTCTTGATTACCTTTTCATGCTTCTCTTGATTCTTGTGTTTGAAAGTCAAATTTTCTATTCAGCTCTGGTCTTTTCACTGAGAAAGCTTGAAAGTCCTATATTTTATTGAAAATCCATATTTTGCCTTGGAGCATAATACTCAGTTTTGCTGAGTAGGTGATTCTAGGTTTTAATCCTAGCTCCATTGACCTCCAGAATATCGTATTCCAAGCCCTTCAATTTCTTAATGTAGAAGCTGCCAGATCTTGTGTTATTCTGATGGTGTTTCCACAATACTCAAATGGTTTCTTTCTGGCTGCATCCAATATTTGCTCCTTGATCTGAGAGCTCTGGAATTTGGCAACAATATTCCTAGGAGATTTCTTTTTGGGATCTATCTGAGGAGGCGATTGATGGATTTTTTCAATTTCTATTTTGCCCTGTGGCTCTAGAATATCAGGGCAGTTCTCCTTGATTATTTCTTGAAAGATGATATCTAGGCTCTTTTTTTGATCATGGCTTTCAGGTAGTCCAATAATTTTTAAATTATCCCTCCTGGATCTATTTTCCAGGTCAGTGGTTTTTCCAAGGAGATATTTCATATTGTCTTCCATTTTTTCATTCCTTTGGTTCTGTTTTATATTATCTTGATTTCTCATCAAGTCACTAGCTTCCACTTGCTCCAATCTAATTTTTAAGGTAGTATTTTCTTCAGTGTTCTTTTGGACCTCCTTTTCCATTTGGCTAATTCTGCCTTTCAAGGCATTTTTCTCCTCATTGGCTTTTTGGAGCTCTTTTGCCATTTGAGTTAGTCTATTTTTTAAGGTGTTGTTTTCTTCAGTGTATTTTTCAGTATTTTTTTGGGTCTCTTTAGCAAGTCATTGACTTGTTTTTCATGGTTTTCTTGCATCCTTCTCATTTCTCTTCCCAATTTTTCCTCTACTTCTCTAACTTGCTTTTCTAAATCCTTTTTGAGTTCTTCCATGGCCTGGGACCAGTTTATGTTTTTCTTGGAGGCTTTTGGTGTAGGCTCTTGTACTTTGTTGACTTCTTTATGCTGTATGTTTTGGTCTTCTTTGTCACCAAAGAAAAAATCCAAAGTCTGAGACTGAATCTAGGTGCGTTTTCACTGCCTGGAAATTTATCTTGGCCTACAAGAAAGGAAGGGAAAAGAGGATGGGAGGGGAGAGGGGTGACAGAAGGGAGGGCTGAGTGGGGAATAGGGCAACCAGAATATGTGCCATCTTGGAGTGGGGGGGAGGGTAGAAATGGGGAGAAAATTTGTAATTCAAACTATTGTGAAAATCAATGCTGAAAACTAAATAAAAAAAATTAAAAAAAAGAAATTTCTCTTTCCCTACAAGAAAGTAAGGGGGAAGGTGAATGGAGGCAGAGTGGGGTGAAAGAAGAGAGGGCTGACTGCGGAAGGGGGCAATCACAATATGTGCCATCTTGGAGTGCAGGGAGGATAGAAATGGGGAGAAATTATGTAACTCAAAATCTTGTGGAAATCAATGTTGAAAACTAAAAATATTATATAATAAAATAAAAATGGGAATAAAAAAGAAAAAAGAAACTAAGGCTGAAAGGTCATTTTTTTTTACATATACAGAATTTTGAGTTAATAAAATCATCTGTGAAAGTCATTATGGTATGCTGCCCTTCAATTAGTATTCTTTTTGATAATAAAATAAATGTAAAGCTGAAAAATTATTTTTGTGTATATATGTCCTTAGCTTCCCTGTCTCATTCACCTTTCCACATAACCTGTGAAGGAGGAACAGTGATACCTATCTACCCATCCATTGGTGGATCACAAGAGATATAAAATGCAATGAAACTATAAAATATCAGTTACATTACAAGTACAATGTTGAAACATATTGCTCTCCACAGTGTAACTTTTCAACGGTTTGATAGTAATGGTTATGACAACAAAGATTATCAAGAACATAGGTGGCCTGCTTTAAAAAACTAGACTCATAATTCTTGGTGAAAAGAAATGTATCTGTTGAATAGTTATTTCTCTAAAAAATGAACAATAGGATCTTTCTCTTCTCCCTTTGGAAAGTACTGGCCCTTAAAGCATTGTATGAATAAAATTAAATGAGCTAAGGATGTTTAAATATGATATGATAAAAATAAAAGAAATATTTCTTTATGATACCCAAATTTATTTTTATGCCCTTCCCTTTTCTGTTACATGATAGGAATAAAAGTCATTCCACAATTGATTTAACATTACATTTGCTGAATCATTATCTGAATCAGGACCAAGAGGAATCTAGTAGCTTTGTAGGAGACTATTGGTCAATCATTAGTCAATGAAATAGATGGCTTTCTTTTTTTCAGTATTATGTTCCTGGCACTGTACAAAGTGATGAAAATATGGAGAAAAGAAAAAAGAAAAGAAAAAGATAGTCTCTACCCACTATGAGCTTACAATCTAATAAGGGAAGACAATATTCAAGAAAAGCTGAAAAGGAAGGGTTAGGATGGTAAAATCCAAGGGAGTACAGCTGGGTGGAAAATTAAGAGATGCCTGGCCTGGGCTCTCTTAAATGGAGTTTCTGGGAGGGGAGACAGGCCCATCAACTAGCAGTATATTTTGTTTTGTTAATATTATACTATAACTTAGTAAGTTGCGGGTAAGAGGAAGATCTGTCTTCAAGTACTATCAGTGGCAAATACTAGCTTTCTGATCCTGGGCAAGTTTCTTACCCTGAGCATGCTCAATGCATCATTCTAACAATATAAGTTATGAAAGGGTTGCTAGTCAGCTTTAGCATTCTATATGGGAATGATATCACAGGTTCTGATTTTTTAAAAGACATTTTTAAAGTTAATTGTATTTTTCTTCCTCAAATCCAGAAAATAACCACTACCAAAGGATGCATAAAAAATTTCCTGGTCTGTGAGCCTCTCAGACATTTTACTTTGCATGTTTGAGACAAATGGAAAAAGAAATCTGGGTCTTTGGTTAAAAGGCATGAAAATGTAAATAATATATGGAAAGTATTTAGCACATAAAATTAACAACTGTGTCCTATTTAAATGATAGAAAATAGGTAAACTATTTTTTCTTTAGAATATCCACAAATAATTTTATGAGTCATGAAGCAAATGTAAAAAATCCAAAGAGGTTTCCCCTCTCAGTATTTAATAATCTTGCCTTAAATGCTGCCATATCAAAAATTTTGAATTTTTAGAGAGTAGGCAATACATTTCAAAGTATTTGAAATAACACTTCCTACGGTATTGAACTTTGATTCACACTTGGAGTAGGATGTGTTGCTAAAATAGCCAATTTTGTATGATACACAAGGGAAATAGGGATGAGAAACATATTTCTAAAGGTAGGTTAAACTAGAATAGTGAAATTACAGAAATTTATATCAGGAAGGAAACTAAAATCCAATGACCTAATTTTGCAAATGACGTAAAAGAGATCTAGAAAGTTTCACTGACTTACTTGCCATAGGTCATAGATTCTAGAAATGGATACCAACCAACATCACAGAGCATTAAACTGATAAATTTTGAATGTGCAAGCAAAAGCATGGTCATCAGTGTGGGAGTAATTTCTTAATTAATTTTATGTTTATAGTCAGATAATTGATTCATCCAAGCAAGAGTCAACATTTACACTGACTTAGAAAGTCAAAGAGGAAAAGATACTGTGTTAGCACAACAGCTCCAAACTCACATACCCAGTCATTTTTACACATACACATACACATACTCAGACTGTCAAAATCTCTGACACAGGTTGAAATGATATATACCAAGTACTATTTGGGCTGGGAACAGGGCCCCAAATTTGCCTCAATTGGCATATAGGATTCCATTGTCAAGTATGTATTCCTTTGGCAAAATAACACTTATTTACAATATTAACCCTTTTGTAGAATTTTATCAGTAATATGACCTTAGGAACAAAGAAAAGACAATAAAAGTGAAAATAATCATGATGAATTAAACTATCATATAATTTCAGAGTCAGAATTTAGTTGATGGGACAATTAAAAAAAAAAAAACAAACCTCCCATTTCAAGGCATATGGTAAGTAATCATCCAGACTTTGGTAGAAGACCTTAAATTATTTTTAATTGTCTATACTTAATAAAGTGATGCATAAAATGTTAATCATATAGATTAAAGTTAAAAGTGTCCTGCTGTTTACTATTATTATTCAAGAGAGCTGATGGCTCACTATATACAAGGCCATCTCTGCTCTAATGTGTATCAGGATACTAAAGGAAGCATTGTATAATGAATGTGAGTGGAGAAAGGAAAAAGCATTGAGCATTGCCTACTATGTGCCAAGTACTGTGCTAAACAATGTATAAATCATTGATTTGATCCTAACATCAACCCTGGGAAGTAGGTGTTTTTATTATCCCCATTTTTTTTAGTTTAGGAAATTGAGGCAGATTTAGTCACTTCTCTGGTGCCACACAGCAAGTAAGTATCTGAGGCCAGATTTGACCTGACTTCAGACTTGACAGTCTTTCCACTGTGCCACTTACATGCCTCTGCAGCTAAAGAGCAGACCTCTCAATGAGGAAGACCTGGGTTCAAATCATTCCTCCAACATATACAGTCTGTGTGACTCTGGGATAACCACTTAACCTCTCTGTACTAAGATTCTATGGCAATAAATTACCATCAATCACTGGATGAAAAAATTCCTCAGCCGGAGCTCCCTAATACATGTGTGACCTAATGCATACATACATACATGCATACATACATAAATTCCATTGCGAATTAGAAGAATGTATGGGGACCTTAGGGTAGTATGTTCCTCAGATATATTTCTCATTTTTAGTATCACAGAAAATTAGAAGACCAAAATTCATTATGGCAGAAGAAGACAAAGATATTCTCCAATATCCAGAACATTTCCGTGACACATTCCCTATGCTGGTGATATAGAAGACAGCTGGACCAAATGGTGAGTGATTTCATGAGGAGTTTCCTCAACATATGTGATAAAAACATATAGTAAAAAGGGGGCTGGAATATTATACACATCATAACAACTTTTGCTAAGTCCTTAGAAGTATTTGGTGAGGCATGATAGGACAGTGTTCAGTTAAAAAAAAAATTGTTGAGTAGTGCAATTCAACAGAATGTGGTTTTGTTCACTAATGAGGCTCATGGTGCTCTAAGGCCCAGATATAGCAAGCATAAGAATAAGACTTGGAGGAATAAAAATATTGAGGAAAATGGTTGAGATCTAGACTGAACCTATTTACATAGTCAGATTTAGGCTGAATTTTACTAGCTGAACATATTTCTTAAAGAAGTGCTTGCCAGCAAGAAGAAGACATGTGCCAACTTTTATTAGGAATGTAGTAAAAATACACTATTGATACTAATATGTTATAGTGAAATAAAAATGCAATTGTCATAATAGTAAGTGAAGACACCACGTGAACTCCCACTAATCTTTTAACTCAGCTTTATATACCAGGTAAACAGCACAAAATATCTTTTAATGTGAAGGACAGGAGAATACAATGTTCTGATAAAAGATAAATTTGCTGAAGTATATATACATCGCTTTTGGAGTTAATGAAAAATCAATTGCTACAACTACAAAGAGATGCAAACTGGTGATTTTTTTTCTTCCCTCCTCTTTCCATTCTTTTCTTCTTCTATTCTGCTTTCGTCTCTAAGGGCTATGCAGCACTTGAAGAAAAAAAGGTAAATGAAGGGAAAAAATCCTGTTATGCAAAGATAAATTTGAATGTACAAGATGATAAAGAACAGGGAATGTAAATGAACTCACAGAACTGTTAACTAGTTTAGCCTTACAAATATTTTATGAATTGCAAAATCTCTTCTTTCATCATTGAATGTGTACATTAACTCCTTTGCTATGTTTAAGTAAGATTTACTGATCAGGTTTGTAACATTAACACTGTAATTCCAAGGTCTTTCAGATGAGTCAGTTTGATTTATTTTTTCCAGAACATTTTAGGAGAGGGAGTGGGCTACTGTCAGTTGGAAAAAAAGGAAAAACAAAAACAAAACAACATGATAAGAGGAATTTTGGGAAGGGGGGGCATAAGTAGAGTAATACTTTGGAACCATTCAGAACTTCAAAGAAAGAACCTGGGGCAAATTCTCTTTCACTTTCTCCATGGGCTAAGATAATTGATTTGGGGTAAATATTTTTGGACCCATACCAACTCCACTGATGTACACTTAGGGTGAACATGGAGAGAAGTACAGCAAAAGAGAAAATTCAGAGGATCATGATCCTTTCAAAAAAAACTTTCTCTAAATATTGTGTTAGCAGAAAAGATAGTTGCTTCCATACCAGATCCATTTCCCATTTCAAGAAATATGAAAATGAAATATATTTTCTACTCATCAATCTAGTCATTGTTAAAAAGGTAAATGGATTCAAACAAGAATAACAGAAACATACGATGTTTTGTTTTGGATCAGAATCTTTCCACAATAAAGAATAAAGAGTACATTTTTCAATTAGTTTGATGATAAATAAGAACAATAATGTAATTGTTGCTTACTAAATTGTTCTACTTTCCTATAGGCTGTTGTTTGTGCTATTCTTAAGTTTGTTTGAATTTCATAGTAGAGAACCAACTTAGTCAGTTTAATACATATTTCTCTTGAAATAGCTCTATTCAAGGCATACAATGGGATTTTCACAAATTATCATTTAGACTTTGAGAATGAAATTTAATCAGTGACTTTAAATATTTGATAAATGTATCTAGCTAAAGGGGACATTATTTAACATTAAGCTTTTAAAAAATTTATTACATTTGTATGCAAAGATTTTAAAGCATATGTGTGTAGGTTCCTCCACAAAATCCTACTCTATTTCTTCATAAAAGCCTGGAGATAAGCCAGAAGAATCAGAGTTCTTTCTTCTTAGTTGGCCTTAAATGAATGATAGAGCAAGAAATGAGTGCTCATCAACAATGAGGAAGAATTTGATGGAAAATTCCCTACACAGGGTTCAAATAGAAGATGGATTTCTTTGTCAAATGAAGTCTTCCAAGAGCTCTTATTCAGAAAGAGAAACATGGTCTCATTGCATGAAGCTCCAGAATGCTACAGATTCCCTTCAATATGATACACAGTTATTCAAAAGTGATCGAGAATTGTCCATGTAGTGGAAACCAAAAGAAAGACTTAACATGGTCAACATACAGAATTAGACTATCAATATACTTATCTATCTAAGGTAGCCAGTGCATAAGTGCCAGCACCAGAATTTAGTAGAAGGAAGAACGTAACTGAATTTAAGAAATTATGCACTATTTTGCTCCTCAAAACAAAAAAAAATGCCAAAGTTTTTGAAATGATATTTAAGAGTTTTAAATCTTGGAATACCTTCGTATCTAAAAAATGAAAGCTGCAGGTGACTCCAAGGGGAATGAAAAGACACATGGCGGAAGTAAATTAGCTATATTTATATGTCCAATGACAACCTATTTAGAAGAAATGGCAGAAATGAAATGTATGATAAGAAAAGAAAGTGGGCCAAAGACAAAAGAGCAAGGATAAAATGCAGACAATCTATCTGATAGCCTGGTAGCCATAAAAAAAAAGCTACTTAGAGGGGGACTTCCAGCACATTGTAACATTATAAGAATTATATAAGATAAAACAACAAAGATCACCTATGAGCCATGGATTTGACATTGTAACCACATCAGTGAAGTCACACATCAATGGAAATACTGAACTGTGTGAATTTCTAATTTAATTTTAAAGGTTTGTTTAAATTACTTCAGCTAATCAGAAATATTGAATTATGTGTAACAACTTATTTTTCATTGATGTTAGATAAATGAGATAAATGATTCATGTTGATTTTCCGGCATTACTTACTTACTCTTTTTTTTTTGATGAAAAATGCAAACCAGCTCTATTTCATTTTAAAGGGAAGAAATCACCACAGTGACACCCCATCCCCTTCTACAGAACTGGTATCTGGGAACCCTGAACTCTTTGCCAGATGCTAAAATCAGAGAAGGGACAGTGGCCTCAAAGACTATGTCTCTCCTCTCATTCTCTCATCCTGGAAAGGACAACACTGAAGCTCACAAACAGCAAGCAGAGCCTGTCTCATAAGAGCCCAAAGAATGCCATTTTTGAGGTTGAATTGGGGTGGAATTTTTGGGATAAATGTGGGAGAAGTCTGGAATAATCCCCTAAAGCCAACATTCAGAGCTAGGTCACACAATAGATGGAGCATTCGGCCTAGAGTCAGGAAGACCTGAGTTCAAATCTGGCCTCAGACATTTAGTAGTTGTGTGACCCTGGGAAAGTCACTTCTCTGAGTTTCAGGATAATAATAGGACTTACCGCTAAAGACTGCTGTGAGAATCAAGTGAGATATTTGTAAAGTGCTTAGCATAGTGTCTGGCACCTAGTAAATACTGAACAAATGCCTCTTTCCTTCTTCCAGCCTTCTCTGAAGGTTATACCAGCCAGACAGGAAGAGTACAAGTTGAAGGACCAGGGCCCAATCCAAGAACAGAGAACAGTTTCTGTTCTGTGTTCTGTAAGGATTGGATACCTTTCTTTCATCACTCTAACCCTCAGTCCCTTCTCTGCTATAGATCAAGTTGTTGACATGTAAGTTATGAAAGCTGGTGGCATGACCGTTCATGTGTTGGATCTGAGCCCAGGGGCCAAGATCTACAAAATGTGTCGTGTTGGAACAAGCTGGGTAGGAGCTCAGGCCAGGGTTCACCTGCCTTCCCAGAACTAAGTTCCCCACTGGTCCACCTCCTGCTCCCCTGAAATGCCTGGAGAAAACTCCACAGCCATTAGCAAGGGCCCCCATGGTGGAAGTGAAGCCAGAGAAACATGGGCTGGGATCTATAGTTAGGAGGGGGAGTTTGGACATCTTCTCGAAGCTTGAGCCACCTTCGTTCAGCTTCGAAGCGGCGGCTGCCGAACTCACCTGGTTGTCGCTGCTTGAAGTTATCCCTAGCTGGGCAGGTACGAGGGCTGGCTGAGGGTCGGCCCATTGAGCCACAGGTAGGAGTTGGCTCCCGCACCGCCGTAGTCAGAGAGCCCGAAGCCCGTGGAGGGCGCCGAGAGGTCTCTTGACGAGGGGTGAGGGTGCTGTGGTAGTCCTGGCTGGTAGAGGCTCAGGTGGTCTCCATAGACGGCCAAATACAACAGCTCCTGGGCACTGGGGGGATGTTGCTGGCCCGAGGGCCCCAGTGGGCTGGCTGACGGCTGCCTTGGAAATTTCATGGCGGTCCCATGAAACTCTATCCTTCTTTTCCTCCTAAATCCCAACCCCGGGGAGTGGAGACCGCTCAGAGGAGCCGAGAGCAGGCCAGGGGGAACCGACTCCAGCGAGGGATGGCAGCAATCACTCACCCCCGGGCTGAGCAGCGAGAGCAGTCCTTCCTTTCATACAATATTCAGATGTTTGTAAGTAGCATCTTCGTAAAGCAAACCTTGTCTTTGGCCCCACAGGCCATTTCATTTTAAAATATATATTTTTAAACCTTGATATTTAATATATGGATTTAATGTGTGATTACACACTGTGGGTAAAATACATCTCATTATATATACTAGAATAGAAAGTTACACCTAACCAAAATAAGGTAGAAAATGTATTCTTCAAATGATAATGTAAAGTACCCCATACTTGGAGTTAGAAGAGCTATATTCAATACTTATTAATTGGATGGCCATTTTGAGTCTCAGTTTCACCCTTTGAGGAAAATATTATATGTACTCCCTTAAATAAATGTTCTAAGAAAAGTTCTTTATAAACTAAAGCACAATAAAGCTTTAGTCATTTTTGGAGAGAATGAACCATGGATAAAATATTTACTTAAATCCTTGGCAAATGCCAATACAACCACATATTTATGAATTTCACGTGTGTCTTGCTCGGTGTGTGTACCATTATTAGAGATTAAACAATGTTCATCAATCTTATTTTTATAAGGAAAAGATGAGACTAAAGCACTGTCAATAATATTATAACCAGGTAGGTATTTTGATTAAGATTAAGAATGCTCTGGATGGGTTGCATCTATTTGTGAAAATCATGGTAATTTTTATTGCAATGGGTGAGCATTAATCAACTGTTCTTTCCTTGACTGGCTGAATCAAAATCTGTAAGCAGTGTTAGGTGCCCATAGATATAATAGCTAAACCTGGAATAAGTTCCAATCCCTTTAGGAAAAAGGAAAGGAACTATATAACAAAGACAGGAAATAATGTATACAGTGTTGTAGCTGAAATCCAAAAGGTACTGGGGTGTAAGGAAAGGGATAGGCTAGAAGTATTTTAAGATTCACTATGGATTGAAGGAATAGTTACTGAAAATTATATTATAATAATTGTGTATAAAATAGAAAGCCAGTGTTGGTGTCAGAAAAAAAAAATACTGGTTTCAAGTCCCATTACTGACATATGCTGGCTGTTTGATCCTAGGTAAATCACTTAACCTCTCAGTGGACCCGGGCAACTCTCTAAGGTAACAAATTTAACAAGAAGTGACAATTTGAATTAACAGAAAGAAATCTCTCCCTGAGAGTTTCTTGAGGGAAGATATTGTCTTTTACCTTTCTTTATCTTCCCAGTGCTGATTCATCTCCAGTTGTCCTGATGGATGTCTGGCCACTGGACCCAGATGGCTGTGGAGGAGAAAGTGAGGCTGGTTACTATGCAGAGCCCTCTCTGACTCAAATCCAAGTCAATTGCAAGTCACCTCATCATCTCTCTTATGTCATGGTCCTCTTCTAGAACAAAGGACAAACCACAACCATAATCTCCCCAGTGCTAAGCAAGATGCTTGACTCATAGCAGATACTTCGTAAATCTTTATTGAATAACTGATAATGATACTTCAACTTGTAAAATATAAATTAAATGCATTATTCATCCCCCATATATTCTTAAGCAGCAACATAGTAATCTATATATGCTGCCATTTTTCCTTCCACGTATATTTATTACTTTAGGGAAGATAGAAACGACTCTATCCCATGTCACAAAAAGCCTAAGCCCAGTGAATTTTTCTTAGTTCCCAAGAAATTTGAACCCTGGGTAATATTCAGTACAGACACCTACTTTCTTTTATGTAATTCTTTTCTTGTTTTTCCTGTTTCTTTGAATCCTATTTTTTCCTTTTATCTTGCTGACTTTTCTGTCTCCTGTGACTCACTAAATATGGACACCTCCCTAAAAATGACTCCTTAACCTTGTTTTTCTTCCTTTATGTAATGGTAATGCAAATGGGAAGATCTTTCTCATCCATTAATAGACCCATGTGACCTGATTAAGTCACATGGAAACCTAAGTCACATGAGTTTGAGTCACATGAAACCTTTGGAGCTTGATGAAGGGGTGGAGCAGGAAGGGTGGGGTAGAGCTTAGAAGAAGTTCATCAGGGTAGTTAGAACCAGGAAGGAGAGAGCATGCAGAGAAACTAGTGTGAGAGAGGGGGAGAGAGATAGATAGATAGAGAGAGAGAGAGAGAGGGAGGGAGAGAGAGAGAGAGAGAGAGAGAGAGAGAGATTTTGCTTGAGAGTGTTTGTTTTAGAGAAGGCCATAAAAAAGGGAAGGCTTGGGGATGGTGGTGCTCCCTGCATTGTTGATGCATATAGATTTCTTTGTTACTATGATGGATTTGTCTTTCTGGTGTTGGGATTAGCCTTTCTGGTGTTTGAATAAATGTTTTGGCTCTGTCTTCCATGTGGAGAGTCTGTTATATTTTGTAAATTAGAACTATGCCAACATATTCATAGCTACTGTAGGCACTGTGAATATCACATTGACACTATACCTTACATCCCATTAATTTATCAACAAAATAATTTGTTAAGGCCCCACTAAGTGCCAAGCAATCTGTTAATCACTTGAGATATATAAAATAATCCCTTATTCCATTGACCTTAAATTACAGGCTTTGATAGCTTGGAACTACATGAAGATTTTTGAGACATGTGGATAGAATATACATATCAATAAGTCCCTCTAGAAACACATGGTAGCCAAAAAAGCTAAAACTGATATAAGTTGTGTCACAAAAAGAATACATTTTTGTACCAAAACCCACCATGCTTAGAGCCTGTCTAGAGTATTGTCTTCAGTTTTGTTTCTAAATTATGGGACAATGACAAAGTAGAACATATTTTAAAAAGAGTGACCAGAATGGTCACAATATCTAAGGCCAATCATTATTGATTTTATCATATATATGAATCTTAGAAAACATTAATTCAATTCTCACATTTTAAATATGAGGCAAGTAAATGCCAGAGAGATTTCAAATCTTATATCCCACTATTCACCTATCTCCAGTTAAACTGATCTCATTTTCTCCCATTATACAATATATGTCCATTGCCACTTTTGTGGTCTATTCACACCATTTCCCCCACTCAAAATATTCTCAACTGCTATACCTGTCACCTTTTTTCAACTTTCCCAACTCCTTCCCTGTTTTTCGGGGCCCAGGTCGGTTATCACCTCTACAAATCCTTTCTTTACTGTGCTATATTATCTCTAAGGTCAATTTTTTGCTCTAAAATTCTATGACTGTTCCTGAATTGTTTATGAAATTAGGTTATTTGATTTAGCCAATAAAAAACATGGAAACTTGAAGGACGGTTCCATGTAATAAGCTAGGTTGATTATTGTGCAAAATTTTGTTACTTCCATTTATTGTTACTGACTTAAATAGATTTATTCAAGGTTATATTCTTAATGTTTACATCTAAACTTTGTGTATGTGAAAATGTTAACATACATAATATGGTTTTAAATTCTTGAAAATCTGTATGTAATAATTAAAAATTCTCCCCAAAATTTCGCCTATGAATTTAAATTGCTTTCCAAGCATTACTACAAATGCAAGTATAAATTTCTGCAAATGCAACATTTGATTTGTCCTAAATTTTCAGCTAGTATAATTGGAATTCTTTGGGTTTTTTTTCAGTTAAGCAATACATTACTTTTAGAATTATTAATAGTTTATTTAAAAATATTATTAATTTATACATAACACAAAATAATAAGCAATGCATAAATAATAATTATATAAGGATATTACATATGTGCTTATACACATACATACCACATACAAAGATTATTACTTTTACGTGTTTGAGTGATTAGGGATAGAACTGGTTAAAAAAATGGACTAAACTTTCCTCCTGAAACTAATCTGACCATATGCCTTAAAGCTCCTTGAACTTCAGTACTTCACCAAAGGGAAAAGTAGAAAAAGAAGAGAAAAAAAATGAAAGGGGAAGACAGTCAGAATATTTCAGATGACTTTGAATGCAAATAGATATATGATAGTTGAATACATAATGCTAAAATAAGAACAACATTTTCACCTGGCACAATGCAATTTAATTTAATTCATTTCAAGTAATATCTTCAAAGCACTTAATAAATTCAAGTCACTACATAGACAAAGAATGAGAGAAGCCTGGGATTTAAATGCAAAGAAGATATGATACCTATACAGAAAAGTAAAATACCAGATAAACAGGAATAAAGGAAAAGGTAGACATTACCCAATACAGAAAAAAAAAATTCCTTTCTCTTTCTCCAGTGCTTTCATCTAATGAAATTCTTTTTTTTTTCCTTTTCAGTTTAAAACTGTATTAAGTTTAGATCTTGGTTTAGGTTAAACAAACTACATACAAAGCAGGTCCCTGCTTGGGGTGACATAAGTTTGTTTCAAAACTACTACTTTAATATGTCATCCTAGAACCTTTTAAAAAAGGAATTGTGTCTATGGACTGATTGTTAACAAAAAACAGACTGGAGAGAGTTCATGAGCTGTAAATTTAGACGAACAGAAACATAGAGTTAATTTTAGAACTTAAGGTAGCAGTAGTCTCCTGGGAACTCAAACCTCGATAAGGGCATTACAAGTTGAGGGCATGGATAGCCTTTCCATCACTCTAGGTTGCAAAATCAGGTCTGTTATCTCCCCGGCATATCCAATTGTTAGATAGTGTTTAGATTCTACCTCCATAATATCCTATGTATCAACTCTTCTTTCTTCTCACGTGATTATCATACTAGTTCTGAACATAATCATTACAATCCTGAATGAATGTAACATTTTAATTGGTTTATCACTTCTCTAATCTATTGTTCACAAAGCTTCTGCAACAATTTTCCTAAAGGACTAGTCTGATCATGTCTTTTGCCTGCTTATAAAAAATCATACAGTAAAATGGAACAACTCATTTTGAAAAAGCCCTTCACTTGTTGACTCTGGCCAAAATTTCTTACACACACACACACATACACACACACACACACCCCACACACATTTAAGTAATATTTATTTCACAAAAACATGTAAACATTTTTAACATTATTTTTTTTTAAATTTTGAGATCCAAATCCTCATCCTCTAACCCCTCCAACATGCTTTGAGAAAGGAAACAATAAGGTATTGATTATACATATGAAGTTATATAAAACATATTTCCATAATAGCGATGCTGCAAAAGAAAACACAGGTAAAAAGAATCAAGAAAAATAAAAATAAAAATATGATACAATTTGCATTGAGAATTCACTGGTTTTCTCTCTGGTGGTGGATAGCATTAATCATCATGGATCTTTTGGAATTGTATTGGATCATTGTCTGGATCAGAGCAGTGAAGGAGTTTTTTTTTGTTTGTTTTTGTTTTGCAGATGATTGTCATTACAATATTGTTGTTATTGAGTAAAATGTTATCCTGTTCTCCTCACTTAACTTTGCATCAATTCATATGTCTTGCCAGAAAAAGTCCTCCTTGTCATTTATTACAACATAATATTATTCCTTCCCAATAACACACTACAACTTGGTAGTCATTCCCCAATTAATGGGCATCCCACAATTTCCAATTCTTTACCACAACAAAAAAAGAGCAGCTATAAATATTTTTGATAACATTTTATTTTCCCCAATTATAAGTAAAAATAATTTTAAATTTGTTTTCAAGTTTTAGGTTCCAAAATCTATATCAATCTCTTTCCTCTCATGCCTCTCTGAGAAAGTAAGCAATCTAATATAGGTTTTATATATGCGATAATATAAAACATATCCACGTTAGTTATTTTGTGGAAGAAAACATGCAAAAAAGATAGAAAGTAAAAAAAAAAATATGCTTTGTTTTGTATTCAGGTGACATCAGTTATTTCTCTAGAGATGGATTGCATTTTATATTATGAATCCTTTTGGATTATCTTGAATCATTGTTTTGCTTAGAATAGCTGTCAGTCACAATTGTACATTGTCTAATATTGCTGTTACTGTGTACAATGTTCTCTTAGTTCTGCTCACTTTACTAGGTATTAGGTCATGCAAATCTTTCCAACTTTTTCTGAATAATCACCCTTTATTTGTTAGCCCAATAATATTTCAGTAAAATAATACACCACAACATGTTCAGTTATTCCCCAATTGATAGGTATCCTCTCAATGTCCAATTTTTATCCACCAAAATAAGAGCTGCTGCAAATATTTTTATAAAAATAGATTCTTTTCATTTTTAAAATAAGTTTTTAGATGAACCTAGTAGTGATTTTTTATTCAATTAAATAAGCATTTATTAAGCATTTACTATGTGCAAAAGATTATGTTACTCTAGGTCTTGAAAAATCCATATAGTTACTGTCCTGAAGGAGTTTACATTCTTTAGTAGTGGTATTGTTGGATCAAATGTTATGCACAGTTTGATATGCCTTCGTCATTGTTCCAGATGGGATGGTTGGATCAGTTTACACCTCTGCCAACAATGCATCCCAATTTTCCCACTGCCTCACCAAGAGTTATAATTTTCCTTTTCTGTCATGTTATCAATACTGATGGGTGTGAAGTGGTACCTCAGAGCTATTTTAATTTGAATTTTTCTAATAAATAGTGATTTGGAGCATTTTTATATGGTTATGGATAGCTTTGGTTTCTTCATGTGAAAACTGCCTCTTCAAAATCTTTAAATATTTATAAATTGAGGAATGATTTATATTTTTTTATAAATTTGACTCAGTTCTCTATACATTTGAGAAATGTGGCCTTTATCAGAGATACTTATTGTAAAAAGTTCCCTCCAGTTTTTAGCTTTTCTTCTAATTCTGGTTGCATTGATTTTGTTTATGCAACAACTTATTAAATTTTCTATAATCAAAATTATTCATTTAATATTTTGCAATGGTTTCTATAGCTTATAAATATTCTGTGCTCTCATACTTTGCTTATGATATCAACTTTATGTTTCAATCATGTACTCATTTTGACCTTATTTTGATATATGGTTTGAGATCTTGAGCTATACATAGTTTCTGCCACACTATTTCCCACTTTTCCCAGGAATTATTTTTTTTGTCAAATAATGAGTTTTTCTCCAAAACCTTGAGGTTTTAGGTTTATCAAACACTAGATTGCTATGGTCATTTATTACTATGTATTGTGTACCTAATCTATTCCACTGATCTACCACTCTATTTCTTAGCCAGCAGCAGATTGTTTTGATGATTATCACTTTACAATGTTTGAGATCTTGTATGGGTAGGCCATATTTTTTTTCACTTTTTTTTCTTGACATTTTTGACTTTTTTTTTCTTCTGGATGAATTTTATTTTTTTGAGTTCAATTTTTTGGGGGTGATTGGGATGGTCCTGAATAAATGAATTAATTTATAAAGAATAATTATTTGTATTATTTTGGCTCAGATTATCTAGAAGCAATGATTTTTTCCCATTTGTTTGGATCTGACTTTATTGGGGCAAGAAATGTTTTTTAATGGTGTTCATAGAGTTTGTGTGTTTGTCTTGGTAGGTAATATCCAAGGTATACTGTATTGTCAATAGTTGTTTTGAATGAAATTCCTCTTTCTACTTTTTCCTGCTAGGTTTTGTTGGTAGTATTTAGAAGTGATGATGGTTAATGTGGGTTTGTTTTACACCTTGCAACTTTGCTGAAGTTGTTAATTGTTTCAACTAGATTTTTCGGTTGATTCTCTAGAGTTCTGTAAGTATACCATCATATCATCTGCAAAGAATGATATTTTTGTTTCCACACTGCCAATTTCTATTGTTTCCTTTTTTCTTCTCTTACTGTTATAGTTAGCATTTCTATTACAATAGTGAATAATAATGGTGAGAATGGACATCCTTTCTTCAGTCCTGCTCTTATTGGGAAGGCTTCAAGTTTATCCCTGTTACAGATATTGCTTGCTCTTGGTTTTAAATAGATAATACTTATTTTGATCTATTGATTCTTATGCTTTTTAGTGTTTTTAATAGGAATGGGTATTTTATTCTTCGTGTGACTTTTTCTTCATTTATTGTTATAGTCACGGGATTTTTGCTAGCTTTGTTATTGATATGGCTAATTATGGTCTTAGTTTTCCTAATATTGAAACAGTTATGAATTTCTGGTATAAATGTCACTTGGTCATAGTATATGATCTTTGGCATGTATTCTTTGTTAAATATTGCTGTAATCTCCTTGATAGTGTTTTATTTTTTCTTCAATTCTGTAGGAAAATTACTCCATAGCTTTATTTCTCTTTATTTGCTTTTTTTTGAAGTATTAAAACTATATTCATGTCATAAATTAAATTTGGCAGGAGTCCTTCTTGGTTTGCTTTTCAAAATATTTTACATAGTATTGGAATTAATTGTTCTTTAATTTTTTGTAGAATTTACTTCTAAATCCATTTGGTCCTGAGGATGTTTTCTTAGGAACCTCATTGATGGCTTCTTATATTTATTTTCTTCTTCTTCTAAGAAAGAGTTATATAAATATTCCCTTTCTGTTAATCTGGGCAATTTATAGTTTTGTACAATATACATTTATTTCACTTAGATTGTCAGATTTATTGGCATACAATTGAGCAAAATAACTCCCAATAATTAATTTAATTTAATTTCTTTAATTTAGATGTTTCCATAACTTAGTGCAGTGTTTGACATGCAACAATTGATGCAAAATAATGCATAAAAATTTAAATTATTTTGTTTTTTGTTCTGCTCCATATACTATTTTTTAATTCTGCTTTCTCTCCTCTACCTTGCTTCAAGTATTTCATCTCCTATTTCTTTGAATTCTTCATATTCATCATTACTTATGATACAGTAATATTTTAATGACAATCACTGCTTTAACATTGTTTTAAATTGTTCCCTAAATTTGTATCAGTAAGGCCAGATTCATGAACTAGGGGATGACCCTGAACATGCCTGTATGGTTTGGAATCATAAAGTATGAAAAGCTCTCTAGGTAGAAGGCAGAGGAAATATAACATTTATTTAGACTCCAGAGGATAAAATCACAAGACCAATAACTCCAATTAGATATAACAGTAATAATTATATATATATATATATATATATATATATATATATACATATGTATGTATGTATGTATGTATGTATGTATGTATATTCCAAAACCAGTAAGCCCACCTCAATGTAGCAAAAAGGAAATTATAACAGTATTATAGCAAGGAACCAAGTCATCTTGTAACCTTCCCCCCACTAGGGCCTTCCTGTAAACAATTGCTCACTAATCCTGTCTGTTTGCCTGCATTCTCTCCCCCCTCAATTCTCTGGTCTCTGAAGCAACCTGGTTTCCACTCTCTGCTCAGCACTCTCTTCTGCAGTTCTGTTGACTCCTTCTCCTTGGACTGAATTCTGAATTCTGGCTTCTCTTCTGACTTCAGAATTCTGAATTCTCTGCAGATTCTAAGTTCTATGGCTACCTTCTGAGTTTATATACTCTTTTCAGGGTACAAGAGCTTCATTCCCAGTCCTCAAAAGATTGAGGGTCTAAGTCTCAGTGCCTAGTAAGTAAAGGCCTGCTTACAAACAAACTTCAATCAAGCTTCCCTTTGTTGACCCCACCTGATGTCTATTGAATGGATGGGAAAGATCTTTCACTTACTGATTAGCCTCACAAAATTATAATTAAGCTCTTCATTTCTTATTGTTCTCCCCTCCCCCAGTTCATATAGAAACAAATGAAATAAAAACTTTATTGTTAAATATGCTTCTGGCCAGCACTTTACAAAGTTAGCCCACTGGCTGTGAAATATTACCATTTTGGAGATTATTATTAAATTATCTTAATAGGCCTCACTTTTCACAGTTTATGTGATAGTTGCTATTCTTATTTCTAAAAACTTTGTCATATATAAGGAAGCTATTTGATGAACGTAAAAAGAACATTTAAAGTTTGCTAATAAAGCAGCTGGCCAGTTGCTATGTGATATATCAAAATTAATGTGTGAATTTAGGTGCTAAAATTTGAATCATTATTATTACAGAAAATCACCTATTATTTTTAACTTAATGTCATGGTTTAAAAATCATTTTAAAATAAAAATATTGCTATAAGTGTTTCTCTAGTTAAAAACCTGTTATGTTTATGAGAAACTCAAGAATTAAGGGAAATCTATTCAAATGTCATCTATTTTAAATCAAACTATTAAGTATTTTAGAAAAATTGAGTATATCCTCATTAGCAGCACCTGAGGCAAATTTTGTTACATATTTTTACATGTATAAGCTTATTTTCCTTAACAAAATGTGCTCATAGAGTACATTACTATGTCATCATAACTATTTAGGATAAGTAACGTGAATGCCACTCACATTTCCATAGTAAACATATATTGTTTTTGAAAAAAATTGTCAGATTTTATGAGTTCTACTATTTCTCTGAATCAAAATAAACTGATTCCAGCAGAATGTATTTGCTCCAATAAATATAGTTGCACTAAAGAAGTATGAATATTGCTGTTATTTTATTAGAATTAAGAATGCTGACCCAACTGATATATTTCTATAAATATCTTTTGTTTTCAACTGATTTCTGCCCCCCCCCAGAGAATGACAGCCATACATCACTGTGCCTATTTATTTAAAATCACAAAATCTTGGCATGATTGAAAATAATATTTTCATAGAATTGCAAAACAAAACAAAACAAAAAGCAGAAGAAATATAATTTATACAAACATACATCCCCTATATCAAATCCAAATATGATTTGAATTATTTCAATAGTTGTAACTCAGTGGCTTTTCTTGTTCAGCACTCATGTACATTTGTTTTATTTTCATATGGAAATATATTCTTTAAGTCTTCCTTACAATCTGTTCTTTTTTTTCCCTTACAGGTTATAGCATTTCTACTGACCTGGAAATAGTAAACTTAGCTTCTACTTTACAAATCATTAACATCTGGATCATAATACAATCCAATATATTTCATTCCATTTTCATCTTTAATGTGTATAAGTATATCAGTAAAGCAAGATTCATGTCCTCAAGGATGACCATGAACATTCCTGAATGTTTTGGAATCACAAAGTATATGAAATTCTCTAAGTAGAAGGTATAGCAAGTATAACATTTATTTACACATGAGAGAATCCAATTCCAGGACCAGTAATTCCAATTCCATATAGCAGCAATTATATTACAAAACCAGTAAACCCACCTAAGTGTAGCAATAAAGAAATTATAACAAAGTATTATAGCAAGGAGCCAAGCCATCCTGTATCCTCCTTCCCCACCAGGACTTCCTGTAAACAATCACTCACAAATCCTAACTGTCTGGTGTGCACTCTCTCCTGCAGGTCTGCTGACTCAGAGTTCCTTAATCTCTAAAACTCTCTCTTGTTTGGCATTCTCTGCTCTGCAGTCTCTCTTGATGCTGGCTCTCCCTCAGTGTCTGCTGCCTCAATGTCTTCTTAATGTCTGCTTCTGAATCCTGGCACTCTCAGTTGCACTGCTCCCAGTTCCAGGCTCTCTTTTTATGCAGTCCTATCCAGCATCTGATTGACTAGAACTCAGTGCACATACCATTTGCTCTGGTTGTACCAACTCCCCTTAGGGCCCTGAGGGCTTCATGACTCTTTTAGCCTAACTAGCAAAAGAGTATGAGCCTAGGGCCTCACATCCAGTTAGTGAAAGGGTGTGGGCCTGTCTCTAATCAGGCCTCCCTTCGTTGGACCCACCTGAGGCCTATTCAACGGACAGGAAAGATCTTTCACTTACTGATTGGCCTTATAATAAGTGATCAAGCAAAAATGGCAGAACTCAGGAAAACTGACAGTACATCTTAGTAAATAAGCTTGAATTAAAAGCCTATGTAGGAAATACATATTCTAAATGCTAAATCCTAATAAAATAATGGTTTAAAATGCAAAATTCCCCAAATTTCAGGAAGTTACAAATGACTGTGATGTTTCCCTATAACTCATTGTTAAGCTGATGCTGATTAATTAAATAATATACTTAAAGAGTACATCCCAATACCTGAGCCTCACAACTTTATTGATCAACTGATAGACCATGTAGGTCGAGGCGATTGGGGGCAAACTTTTATGCCAGAGAAGATTTATACTATTTTAGGCAAAAGGTAGCAAGAGTATTCTATGGTTTGCATCTAATTGTAATACAGATAAACAAGGACTATTCACAAAAATGAAATAATGAAAGTTATGTCAAATTAATCATATTGACAAACAATACCAGTGATCTCTTTACTAAAGCAGTCAGAATTAAAGTCAGCATCCAATGTCTACTTGCATTAACATGTATAGTTTCCATCTGTTTTCCCATTAATGCTATCTAGACTACACGGCCATTTCAGACTTATTTAATCTGCTTCCAATACTTAGGATCATGCATTGAACATGGCTACTAAAATCAGCATGAATGAATGAAATGTTTTGGTATCTGAAGGATTTACCTGCTAAGAAAATAGATTGTTTATTTGATGCATATTGATTTGAGAGTTCTAGGCAAGACAAGAAGGAAAAGATAGTATTAAAATAAGAAATAGACCATGTCCTCTTGAAGTAATGAATAAGGGTTAAAAACAATGTGACAAATAGCTATAACATTGCGTGATTGGGGTATTAAAGAATTACAAAATAAAATACTGTATGATACCTGCTGAGGATTGTTCACTGGGTCATAAGATCATAAATTTAGAGTTGGAAGGGAGCTCTGAGGTCAGCTAGTCAAAACTAACTCATTTTACAGGCAGAAAAACTGCAATCTCTGTTTCTCAAATATGGCACTCCATCTCCCTCTCCCTCTCTGTTGTTATCCGGTTATCCCCTAATCCTGGAATACCCCCCCCCCCAACTCCTTTCCCTCTTTGTTTCTGTGGCTTCCTTCAGGACTTGCCTCAATCCTTGTATTCTGTTTCTCCTCATTCACTCAGCTACAAGAGTCCTCCAAGATTCCATCTTGGAGGTATACTGTTTGAAGGAAAATACTGGGTTTTTTTTGCACGTATTTATTTACTTTTGCTTTTTATAGTGTTATATTACTGATACAGTGGATTCAACACTGGCCTTGGCATCAGAAATACATGAGGTCACCTCTGGCCTCAGATACTTACTAACTGTGTGGCCCTGGGCTAGTCACTCAACTCCAATTATGTCAGTTCTTCATCTGTAAAGTGGACTGGAGGAGGAAATGGCAAACCATTCTACTAACTTTGCCAAGAAAACGCCAAAAAGGGTTATGGAAATTCAGACAAGACTAAAACAACTCAACAACAAAAACAAACTAAAGACCAAATCCCTTTTAGCAATATTCTAGAATCTTCTTCATCTTCCTCCATATTTAATCATTAATAACCCTGGGGAGTCACTACCATCAGCTTTACATCATTCTATGATCAGAGTGTTGATAACCGTTTCAAGAATGAATTGTGGAGTAAACTTGTCGTCCCTTCATAGATTTCAATTCTTGACAAATTATAAATCAAATGGTTCATAAGACACTGGAGTGGACTCAAAAATTATATAACTTTTCCCCAGAAAATGTAAGATAAGTATTGAATAAGCCCTTATACACACCTGAACTTTAAAAGGAGATATTTCTAGCTAACCAAAAAATGCATTTTTTAACATTAAATTTAGTATTTATTTGTAACATTCTCTTTTAAAGTTTTGAGTTTCAATTCTTTCCTTCCTACCCACCCCTCTCATATACATTGCAAAAAGAAGCAATATGATATCAATTATACATGTGAAATCATGCAAGATATATTTGTTTGGGTCTTAGCACTTCCTGCCTGTTTTTTTTTTCCCCAGTAGCCTCTTAATTTGTCTTCCTCCTGCTTTTCAAAGTACTTTAATGATTCCATGTTGTCTCTTAGATAGAATGTAAACTCCTTAGTTTGATATTTAAAACTCTTCAAAATCTGGCTCTAAGCTAACTTTCTAGATATCTCCTATTAACTCCCTTCCAAGACTTTATTTTTCAAATCATACAACTACAACCTATTTTCTGTTTGCCATACTCAGAATTCCTTCTATTACTCTTACACATACTCTCCTCTGGGCTCATAACGTATTTTTTTTTAATTTTAGAATGCTTAGATTTCTTAAAAGCTCAGTTTAGCTCAGTTCATCCCCTTTGTGAAGCTGGTGGTTAGCTCTCTCTCTTCAAATTATCTTGTGTATACTTACTTGTGTGTGTATTTTATCACTCCATAGAATGCAAGATCCTTGATGACAGGGAGTGTTCAGTTCTGTTTTTTTTTTTTTTTTGGTTCTGTATCCCTGGTACCTAGTATAACATGTTGTATATGTTAAGCACTGAATAAATGCAAAATAGAATAAAATTTTATTCATTCATTTATTCACTCATTGATTTAAAAACATCAGCTTTATATAGATAACTCCCACATATTTATCTTGATCCAAATTTTTACTTCTGAGAGGCAAGACACAATCTCATGTTGCCTGCTGAAAATCTTCTGAATGTCTTTCCAGTACCTTACAACTAGTGTAATGAAAGTATTTTCCCCATTTGATTTTCTTCTTATCATGATTAACATAATTTTGTTAATGACAACACCATCTCCTAGTCACTCATAATACAAATTGAGGGATCAGCTTTGACACCTCTCTTCGGCAATATAATATCTCCCACATCCTTTCATCCTTCCTAGTCCTATTTCTACCACCACATTTCAGGTTCTCATTCCTTTTTTTTAGACTAATGCAGATTTCTAACTACAATACCTCCTTCTAATCTCTTATAAAAGGGTGGCCACCTCCAGTCTTACAAAAGACAGGGAGCCATCTCCAGTCTTCCTAACTTATATCTTGCCACTGGGCACAGCTGGCTCTAGAGGAGAGAGTGAGGATGACAATTTTTCATAGCCCTGTCTCACTTAAATAGAATTCACTTATAAGTCATGGCATTACATTCCTAATGCCATGATCCTCTTCTAGAATGAAAGACAAATAATAAACAAACACTAAAGAATAACAACATCCCAAAGCAATCCTGCACACACTGTTATCAGATTAACTCTCTTAATGAATCAATATGACCATTGCATTCTACTACTAAAAAGCCTAGATGGCTCCCTATTGAGTTAAAGCAAAACTCTTTATCCTAGCTCCTTCAACCTATTTTCAATGTAGTTTTTCACTATTCTTATCTAATTCCTATTCACATAGTTCACTGTTCAGTCAAACCAGACTATTCAACCTTCCTCAAACAAGATCCATGATCTTTTTGCCTGTGCATTTTTACCTATCCTATATTTTATCCTTGAAACATTCTCCTTAGCAACTCCACCTTTTACATCTAGCTCATCCTTAAAAGGGCAGAATATTTGCTTTCTCAAATCCTTCTTCTTTTATGGAGTCTAATTCTAGTCAACTTAAAATCTAATTTATTTTTTGTAATGTTCTTTTTTGTCAACTATATTATATATTCTTTTGTGGCAGGGGTTATGTTGCTTAGTCTTCTTCTTTGACCACAAAGCCCAATACTTTGCAAAAGTATTAGATTAGTTTGTTTAACAAATATTTGCATTTTATACATGTTTAGACACCCTAAGGGGTGTAATGGAATTCAAAAATAATGTTCTTTTTTTAAATTTCAGTTATAAAGAGTATGCCTCCTCCAAAACAATGACTTCTTGGTGACCATCTTGGAAGAGATCATTTCTTGATAATCAAGAAATGATCGACCCTCTCCTTGTGCTCCTATAACAAGTATTGACTAATGGGTCCACTAGGGGCCTCAAAGTTCTAGAGTAAATGAATGACAACATCACTCCATTTAGTAACTATATATTGCTATTCAAGATAAAAAACAGAAATTGAGTGCAATCTAATATGGTATATCATTCATTACTAAAGAACCAATCTTTTTGTCAATCACATTACAATGTTAACTTGGACTCACTGTCTGTAAACTGGATGACTTCTGTAACCTGAGGTTAAAGAATGTAGAGATGATAACTAACAATGGGTGTGACTGATTCTTATAACTTTTGGATATTACTGCAAGGAAAAAAAATATAGGGGCAATCAGAATATTTACTGTAATAATGTGACCTTCATAAATAATTAAGATGAGACTATATTGATATAATTACTGTAGGCTATATGATTATTTTTTGTAATTATTTTGGAAAAAAATCAAAACTAATCACCCAACTCCATAGTGGAAAATTTCAACCATGATTCAAATGTAGCACATAGAGATTTTGGAACTATTACTTGAGGGCAGAGAGTAAGAAAGTGAGTGGATTGTTCAATACGGCCAATGCAAATTAGTCTTGGGTAGTGGTTTTTTACCTCGGGAGAATGATTTTTTTTGTTTATAATTTGATAACTATGAACAACATAATTAGTCTCTTTGTTTCTATTTTATGCATTTAAAAACATTATTCTGAGAAGGGTTCCAAATTCTTCACCAGACTAAAAAAGATTTCTATGAAACCAAAAATGTAAAAATACCTGGATCTAGAGCTAGAAGAGAAGTCAGGAATATCCTATAATGGTAGGAACCTGAAGGCAACAAATTCATGGAAAGGGATCATGAAAGAAGTCCCCAGAAGCACGCCCTAATGTCAGCCTAGAACACAAAGTTAGTGAAGTATTTCTTTTAGTAGGGTATAGTCAGACTTAGTATTTCTTTTATGTAGGATGAGCAAAATGTAACTTATGGGAAGCTTCTTCAGTTTGTCTGACTAAGAATATGATAGGATGAGTTGGTACTAGAATGCAACAGAAACTCTAGTAATTAACTCTGAAGCCTTTAAAACCAGAATACATGACCTTTATGAATATTTTTAGTAGACAGATTTAGTTACGTATCATAAAACTTTATTTTTTATAGTTAGTATATCTACCCTGATAGTACTGATTTTAGCAACTGTAGATGATTGCCTATTTGTTACATGGGAAATTAAGTCACGATACAAATAATTAGCAATGGCCTGTATCATATTTCTACAGTTAACGTAGGGCCTAGCAAAATAATTTAAATGGTATCTGTTCAGAATGAAGTGAAGTAAAAATAAGAATTATTATTGTAAACTAAACTAATATAACATTTACAAAATAGTGCATAATTACAGGGCCAAATAGAATCAGATAATTTACTGAAATGAAATACATAATATTCAACATAATTCATGACAAAAGAAATGCCAATTTACTCTGATGTACATTTCACAAAATTATCATAATGAATTTTCTATGTTAAGTAATGTGAAATGCCAGTGGACTGGGTACACAGGTGCATTTCGTGAATTCAGGTTTTAATCCTGATATGTGTCAAATTTAAATGCAAATTAAAACTAATTTACAAAAACATGTTAATGGGTTTCAAAATACTGAATCAAGTCATACATGGATGTGATCCTCAAAAGCTGCCAAAGATGTCTATTTTAAGTTCTCCCTCACCTCAAATAAGAGTGCCTAATATGACCTGTTGTTCATGTAGCACCCATCATTTTCTACAATCTATCTAAAATCTGAACTGTAAATGGCTCTTGCAAATGTCAGCTGGAATTCATAGTATTATTAGACCATTCAAGGATATCCAGGGGGAAGGGAAATTTAGTTTTAATGATTCAATCTCGTTTGCTGTTTGGTATGCGTTAGCTTCTCTGTTCTGTGTCTTAATGGTTACTGCCTGAATGGTCTCATTTGGCTCATTGCATTGAGATGAATTGCTATTTGCTTGTTGGAAAAGTTTTGCAACTGACTAATTACATAACTCATTACAGCATTTTAGTCATCTCAACAACCATAAGTTGGATATGTAATCCTTTTCTTCATCATCTAATTTCAATTTTATTCAGGTTAAATAAATGCTAGGTTTGTTTAAAAAAGTTGATGCATTGAGAAAAAATAGTCATTAACAAAACCAAGGAAAATGTACTGAATTCCCTCATGTTCAAAAACTCTTAGGATATCCATTGGAGAACATACAGATTTACTAAAGATAATTCCTGTATAATCGAATTAACTAAAGATAATATTTCTTGTATTGAATTGTAAGCATGTAGAAATGAATTATGTGTCTCTCTACTCTGCATATAGTACTAAAAAATTCTTTGGAAAGCATGTGAATTATACTTGTATGACCTTTTTACCAATTGTTCTTTGCTCTGGCAATGGGTCAAATTCATAATTTGCTCCTAGAAGCGGTTGCAAGGGTCACTGAACTGGAGTCTTAGCAATAGTGGGAGCTGACACCTGACCCAGCATTTGGGCTTGACTATTAAAAGAAGATGGACATGAATGATTTTGGATATGGATCATTCCTTATATTGTCAGATTCAAGTGATGTGTTACTAAGTTTGCTGAACTCAGATCTCCTAACTCTTTCCTCCGCTATATCATTCCTTTTAAGAGGAGAGATCAGCAGTGGAGATAGAAATACTGGGAAATGAAAGCACTATAAAATAAATAATAGCAATAGACTTTTAAAAGAAAGATAGAGTCTGGTAAAGGAGTCATTCAGAAGATAGCTAAATAGACAAAGAAGCAGACCACATAGCCTCTTCTTTTTTCTAAGTGTTTTACTTTTTTAATCTACCAAGAGTCACCTTTTCACCATCCCCCTCACCTTAACCACCAAATCAAAAACATAGGCAAAAAAATACCAACCATTGTATTCAAATAAATATAACTGTTCGCATTGGCCATGTTCCCCCAAAATTGTCTCATTCTGTATTTATAGATACTACATCAGATTCTCATTTTGGGGATCTAATTAATATGTGTGTATACATATATATATATATATATATATATATATATATATATATATATATATGTATATATATTCACACATATATACACAGGTATGCATATATACACATGCAGATATATATATATATATATATATATATATATATATATATATTCATCCTCACATACTTACACATATTTAGAGTTTGTTTTAATCCCTTCTTTAATTTGTTGTTGTTGTTGTTGTTGTTCAATTGCTGTTCATTTGTTTTTGTCAATCCAACTTTCCATGACCCCATTTGGAAATTCCTTGTCAAAGATATGGAAGTGGTTTGCTATTTTCTTCTCCAATCATTTTACAGATGAGGAAACTGAGTCAAATGAGGTTAAGTGACTTCCTCAGCATCACACAGAAAGTGTCTGAAGCCAGATTATTTCTCAGGTTGTCCTGTGTCCATGCCCAGTGCTATATCCATGCTGGCACCTAGCTGTTTTCCCTTAATTTACCCTCCCTTTTAATTCCACCTCCCACCTTGTCCCTTTTACCTCCTATTTCCGTATTGAATAAAATACATTTCTGTGCCAACTGTGTGGGTATTCTTCCATTTTTTGATCAGTTCAGATGAGAGTGAGGTTCAAGTATCAACTGATATCCCCATCAACTCCATCTTGTTAGTATAGATTTTTACTTATGCACCCTAAGTAGGGGAGATAATGTTCCCTAACCTTCCTTTCTCTTCCAGTCATGTCCCAGTGTATTTCTCAACTCCTCTTTTTCTCTTCTTCTCTTAATAAAATTAAGATCATGAAGACATAACAAAGTCAATATTAGCCCTTTTCTAATTGGAATCCCTCTTTAAAATTTGATAATAGTGGAGTTCAGAAGGGACACATATCATCTCCTGCATTCAAATTTAAGCAGTTAATCCTTAAGTCCTTTATCATTGTTTATTCATGCTTACCTATGTATGGTTCTTCAATTCCTGTGTTTGTACTCCAAAGTTTATTTGTAACTTTGATCTTTTCATCATGAATGCTTTCATTAAAGATTCTTGTTTTCCTAAATGACATCAAACTTAGTTTTGGTAGATAAGTTATTACTGACTGTAAGTCCAAGTCCTTTTCCTTCTGGATTCTCTGTTCCTTTAGGGTGGTGGCTGGTAAGTCATGATTGATTCTGACTGTGCCTATTTGGTACAGTAGAACATAGGTATTCCTGTCCCATAAATCTGATAGGTAAACTATTCCTTGTTCTCCCGAATTGCTAATAGTATCAGCCTTTATTCCCAAATCATGACCCCATTTTGACTTTATTTTGGTATATGGTATTGGATATTGGTCTATACTTAGTTTCTGCCCTACCGTTTTCCAATTTTCCCAGAAGTTTTTGTGAAATAGTGAATTCTTAGCCAAGAAGCTGATTCTTTGGGATTATCAAAGAGTAGATTACTGTAGTCATTGACTGCTGTGTCTTGTGTACCTAACCTATTCCACTGATCCACCTCTCTGTTTCTTAGCCAGTACCAAGTAGTTTTTCATGATTGCTGCTTTATAATACGGTTTAATATCTGGCATGGCTAGGCTACCTTCCCCAGCATTTCTTTTCAGTAATTCTCTAGGTATTCTGTTCTTAATCTCTTCCCAGTAGGCTGCTTTTGCTATGAGATATAGTTTCTTCTATATTTTTCAGGCTTTTGATGGTATTTTATTATTTCTTGGTGCCTCATGGACATACTGCCTTCCATTTGAACTGTTCTACTTCTATGGGAGATTGTTTCTTGGGGAAGATTTTGCATCTCGTGTCAAGTTTTTAATTTCCTTTTCAATTCTTTCTTTTTATGTATTTCATTTTCTTTCCCTTTTTCCTCCCTCATGTGCTTTCATCCCATTTACAGAACCATTGATAAACTCAAAAAAAGTTTTGTTTCAACTCTTCTGGGAATTTTCTTTCTGTTTGTGCCTAAGGTGTGTTTTTCTCTGAGGCATTTTTGTAGATGTTTTGGAATCATTCCCCTCTCCTGGTTCTGTCTCTTGACCATCCCTGATACCATAATAGCTCATTGTGATGGAGTCCTTTTTTGTTTACCCATTCTTACAACCTACTTTGTCATTTTGGACTTAGTGTAAGCTCTGGAGTCTTCCATATTTCTGGGGTGAAGTTCTGATCTTGTCCTGATACCGCTTTCTTGGGATATTGAATGTTGTATTATTCTAGGAACTTAGGGACCGTCTGAACTGAGGGACAGCTTTCAGTGCTTTCAAAGTGGTTTGATCCAAGGCAAAGACTGATTTTGGTCCTTCTCTCCTTCTTCTTCCCATAAGCATGCAAATTTCTGCCCTGCTTTTGGGTCAGTGCATGAGTTGGCAACTGCTATACTTTTGCTTCTATCATCTAGTACTTTTCATTCAAAGTGTAACAATTGTAGGCTCCCATTTTGTCTGAGATTCCTACCTTGGTTATTCTTTATTAGGTTAACTTAAATGCTAGAAGTGAGATGCTGTTCTGAGCTTAGAGTTTGAGGAATGCACTACTCTTACTGGTTTCTGAGTTTCTTCCTTCCTCAGTGCAGGCCCAAGGCCTCCCTACCCAGATTGCCCACAAATGGGTAATGGTCCTATAACTGAATAGTCATTCAGTTGAAAATTTACTTTTATCATTTTCTCAAAGCTCCAGTATGGGTTTAGTTGTTCCCCGGTATGTGTCTGAGATGTCCTCTTGCCTTGGTGCATAGAGTCTCTGTGAGGACTGGAGTGTTATACAGGCTGCAATTTTAGCTCCACCTAGTTCCCAGTATCCCCCATGCCCACATCTATGTCCAAAGCTGACCTAAGCCATATAGGTCATTTCGTGACTTTTTTTCTGAATCTTCCCATCATAACTTGGTTTAGTGCTTTTTCCACATAGGTTAGCAGGAATTTATGGAAAGGAATTCATAGTTTCTTATCTCTTCACCATCTTAGTTTTGTGTTATTACATGGCCTGTTCAAGGAACCACTAACATCTAGGGGCTGGTGTCAGAGAAATCGAAAAGGAGACAGTTTGAGGCACATCTGACACAAGGGTTATGCTTGCCAGTAACTGCAGGTGACTATTTATTACATTCTTATCATTTGTTCATCCATCCATTCAGTAAATACTTTACACCTATTATGTTCTTACCTTGGTATTCTGGGATATACAGAACACAGTATATCACAAGTTCATTTTAGTTTCAAGGGGCTTACAATATTGTTAGGGAATAAGACGCATTTGCAAACATGAAAATTTGAAATACATGATACTTTGTAACTAATTGGGTGGTCAATTTAGTCATATACTAAAGTATGTGATTGAGAAAATGTCATACTTGTGGACTACACAGTGGGTAGTCGAGAAAAGGGGAGATTATTGTTGGTCTTTTACTTATCAGAGACAAGTTAACAGTTCAGGTACTCATAGGAATAGTCTGGATATGTGGAGTATTAGAGAAATTCTAAGTTTAGATTTAGAATTTGAATCCTGATTATGCTATCTATATATACTTGAGCTATGATAATACTAACTCATGTTAATACACTTCAGATTTTACCTAGCATTTTCTTACATTAACTCTGTAAGGCAGCTACACTACCATTATCTTCACTTTAAAAATGACACAATGCTTCCAGAGAAGTTTAGTGATATCTACTCTGTCACACAAATGCTAAGTGTGCTAGAGGTGATATTTGAAGCCATGTTTTCTGACTTCCAAAATGGTAATCTTTCTAATAAATTGCTTTAGCTTTATCTGTTTCAATTTCCTGTACTATAAAATGAAAGGTTTGAATAAAATGATTTCAACTATAGCCATTATGTTTCTTTCCTGGAGAAGAGATGTCAGAAGGTTTCATCCCAGTCAGAGCAAGAAGGCCAGCTTAAGCATGTTACCTTTAGGGGAACAGTGAGACTAGTCCGACAATAGCAAGGAGATGTATGCTGAAGGTCATCAATCTAAATAGTTAGGAGGTAGAAAATTTAAACAAGGTGTTAAATATTAGGGTAAGCAGTGTGGGATGCATCTCCTAAGTGCTCAATAATCATTGACAGCTCTTGAGTACAAAAATCACATGATGAAAACAATGTTTTAGGAAAATTAATCTAACAGCTGGGTGTAGAATGGATAGGAGGAGAAAGAGACTTATCATACAAATGCTTAAAGCAGATCTGCATTTATCTGGTTATCCATCCCTTAGCTCATATTTGTATAATACAAAAAAAAATACTTTGAGTTACATGTAGTTTTTTTTTTGTTTTTTTTTTAACAGAACAAATCCTCTTATTAAGGGGATTTGTTCTTTTTTATTTTCAATTTAAATTTATTTATTTAACATATTTAATTTTTAGCATTGATTTTCACAAGAGTTTGAATTACAAATTTTCTCCCCATTTCTACCCTCCCTCCCACTCCAAGATGGCATATATTCCGGTAGCCATGTTCCCCAGTCAGCCCTCCCGTCTGTCACCCCACTCCCCTCCCATCCCCTTTACCCTTCCTTTCTTGTAGGGCAAGATAAATTTCTGTGCCCCATTGCCTGTGTATCTTATTTTTTAGTTGCATGCAAAAACTTGAACATCTGTTTTTAAAACTTTGAGTTCCAAATTCTCTCCCCTCTTCCCTTCCCACCCACCCTCCCTAAGAAGTCAAGCAATTCAACATAGGCCACATGTGTATCATTATGTATAACACTTCCACAATACTCATGTTGTGAAAGGCTAACTATATTTTGCTCCTTCCCAACCCATCCCCTTTTATTGAATTTTCTCCCTTGACCCTGTCCCCTTTCGAAAGTGTTTGTTTTTGACTACCTCCACCCCCATCTGCCCTCCCCTGATCATTCCCCCTTTTTTATCTTCTTCCCTCTTCTTTCCTGTGGGGTAATATTCCCAATTGGGTATGTATGATATTCCCTCCTTAGGCCAAATCTGATGAGAGCAAGGTTCGCTCATTCCCCCCTCACGCGCCCTCTCCCCACCTCCCACAGAACTGCTTCCTCTTGCCACCTTTATGCGAGGTAATCCACCCCATTCTATCTCTCCCTATCTCCCTCTCTCAGTATGTTCCTCTCTCATTCCTTAATTTGATTTTGTTTCTTTTAGATATCTTCCCTTCATGTTCAGCTCACCCTGTGTCCTCTCTCTCTCTCTCTCTCTCTCTCTCTCTCTCTCTCTATATATATATATATATATATATATATGTGTATATATACATATACATATATATGTGTGTGTGTGTATATATATATATACACATATACACATAGATACATACACATTCACTTACATATATATACATAAACATATATATATATATATATATATATATATATATATATATATATATATACATGCATATTCCCTTCAGCTACCCTAATACTGAGGTCTCATGAATCATACATGTCATATTTCCATGTAGGAATGTAAACAAAACAGTTCACCTTTAGTAAGTCCCTTGCAATTTCTTTTTCTTGTTCTTTATCTTGTTCTTTTTCTTGATTACCTTTTCATGCTTCTCTTGATTCTTGTGTTTGAAAGTCAAATTTTCTATTCAGTTCTGGTCTTTTCACTGAGAAAGCTTGAAAGTCCTCTATTTTATTGAAAATCTATATTTTGCCTTGGAGCATGATACTCAGTTTTGCTGGGTAGGTCATTCTAGGTTTTAATCCTAGCTCCATTGACCTCTGGAATATCATATTCCAAGCCCTTCGATCTCTTAATGTAGAAGCTGCCAGATCTTGGGTTATTCTGATTGGGTTTCCACCATACTCAAATTGTTTCTTTCTGGTTGCTTGCAGTATTTTCTCCTTGATCTGGGAGCTCTGGAACTTGGCACCAATATTCCTAGGAGATTTCTTTTTGGGATCTATTTGAGGAGGTGATCGATGGATTCTTTCAATTTATATTTTGCCCTGTCACTTTAGAATATCAGGGCAGTTCTCCTTGATAATTTCTTGAAAGATGATATCTAGGCTTTTTTTTTTGATCATGATTTTCAGGTAGTCCAATAATTTTTAAATTATCTCTACTGGATCTATTTTCAAGGTCAGTGGTTTTTCCAATGAGATATTTCACATTGTCTTCCATTTTTTCATTCCTTTGGTTCTGTTTTATATTATCTTGATTTCTCCTAAAGTCACTAGCTTCCACTTGCTCCAATCTAATTTTTAAAGTAGCATTTTCTTCAGTGGTCTTTTGGACCTCCTTTTCCATATGGCTAATTCTGCCTTTCAAGACATTCTTCTCCTCATTGGCTTTTTGGAGCTCTTTTGCCATTTGAGTTAGTCTGTTTTTTAAGGTGTTGTTTTCTTCAGTGTATTTTTCAGTATTTTTTTGGGTCTCCTTTAGCAAGTCATTGACTTGTTTTTCATGATTTTCTCTCATCCTTCTCATTTGTCTTCTCAATTTTTCCTCTACTTCTCTAACTTGCTTTTCCAAATCCTTTTTGAGCTCTTTCATGGCCTGACACCAGTTCATGTTTTTCTTGGAGGTTTCTGTTGTAGGCTCTTTGACTTTGTTAACTTCTTCTGTCTGTGTGTTTTGGTGTTCTTTGTCACCAAGGAAAGAATCCAAAGTCTGAGACTGAATCTGGGTGCATTTCCGCTGCCTGGTCATATTCCCAACCAACTAACTTGACCCTTGAGTTTTTCAGCGGGGTATGACTGCTTGTAGACTAGAGAGAGTTCTATGTTCCACGTTTGGGGGGGAGGTGCCGTCTCTGTCACACCAGCACTCCTCCTTCCCCAAGAACCCCCAACCCGAACTGGGCTTAAATCTTCAGCAGGCTGTGCATTCCTGCTCTGATGCGTCACTTAATTTCTCATGCCAGGTGGGCCTGGGGCCGAAGCAACAACAGCTGTATCTGCCCCACCTCCACTGCCCCCGGGGCTGGTGGCAGAACCGTGAACCCCTTCCACTCCTGCAGCTTTTCCCACTAACCTTCTCAGCAGTCTTTGGTGTTTGTGGGTTGAGAAGTCTGGTTACTGCTACAGCTCACTGATTCAGGGTGCTAGGGCCCCCTCTGCCCGGCTCCTGGTCTGGTTGGTCCATGCCGCTCAGGCTGGGCTCTGCTCCACTCCGTTCCCAGCTCCCAGCTCCCAGCTCCCAGCTCCCAGCTCTGTGTGGGATAGACCTCACCCAGAGACCATCCAAGCTGTCCTGGGCTGGAGCCCTGCTTCCCTCTGCTGTTTTGTGGGTTCTGCCATTCTAGAATTGGTTCACAGCCATTTTTTATTGGTTTTTGGAGGGACTGGGTAGGGAGTTCACGCTAATCCCTGCTTTTCAGCCGCCATCTTGGCTCCGCCCCAGTTATATGTAGTTTTAAGCAGAATTTACCAGTGTTAAAATTAAATTTTATCTTAGCCAAAAATCAATTAATTTTTTAAGAGATAATGAGAGGCAGTGAATAGAGGCCTAGTATAGGTAACAGGAAGTTACCAAGAATGTATTTAATGAGAACCTAGTATGTGCCAAGCATTGTGCTAAATGCCAAGTATACAAGGAAAGGCAAAAAAAAAAATAGTTCCTGTACTCAAGGGACTTAAAGTATACTGGGGGGAGAAAACATTGTTTTATATTTTAAATATTTATAATTATGGACCTATGAGTTTTTTGAGTTGTAAGCATTTATTTACTTTTAGAAATTTAGAAAAAATAAAGAGCTATCATCAATATATAGAACATTTTTTTGCCTTGAGTTACTTCCCAGTTTAGATTTTAACAATTCATTCTAGGATAGACCACCAACATGATTCATGCTTAAGCTTAAAAATATCTACAAGCATTTGTTAAGCACTTACTAGGTCTGAGGCATTGTGCTAAGTGCTATGGTTATAGGAAGACCTCCTGCTCTTCTGAAGTTTATAATTTAGTGAGGGTAAAATCATGACTACAGATATGTACAAACAAGATGAATACAGGATAAATTGGAGATAAAGATCAGAGGGAAGGCAGTAGCCTTAAGGGGAGTTTTGACAGTCTTCTTGTAGAAGGGAATTGGGGGAAGAATTAGCTGTAAATCAAATGAAGCCATGTAAGCCAGGAGGCTGAGTTAATGAGGGAGACACTTCTAAGCTTGAGGGACTGCCAGTTAAAAGTTCCTTAGTGTGGAGATGAGTGTTTTGTGTTAGGAATTGCAAGGAGGTCAATGTCAGTGGAGATTTTGACCCTAGCTATGCAACCATGAGTAAGTCACTTAAAATCTTCATGTCTCAGGAAACTCCCCAGAATTTATTCAAAGTGGAAAAAGATTTGGCTTAGAAATCAGAGAACTTCAGGTCAAGTCCCAGTTCATCCAGAAATGGAATTTTCTCAAATTAAAATGTTAAAAATACCTAAATTATAATCAACAATCAATCAACCAGCCTTTAGTACTTTCCTACTATGGGTTTAGTGCACTGCTAAGAATAGTAAGCAAATGACAACATGAATGCCTTTGACCTCAAAAAGTTAAAAGAATCATTCAAATATCCAAAATAATTTCCTTTTAGAAATTCTTATAGTTCATTGAAAACAATGTCACCATAAACTTCATCATGTGGTAAAAAGACTATAAGGGCCAAAAGAATTCTTTGGGATACAAGCCTAGAGGTAGTATTGCTGGATCAAAGAATATGCATAGTTTTATCACCTTTTGGGCATAGTTCCAAATTGCTCTCTTGAATAATTGGATCAGTCCACAATTCCACCAAGAAAGCATTAGTATTCCAATTTTCCCACATCTTCTCCAATGTTTCTCATTTTCCTATGTTGTTATGTTAGGCAATATGATAATTGTGATGTGTTACCTCAGGGTTGTTTTTTATTTGCATTTCTCTAATCAATAGTTATTTAGAGCATTTTTTCATATGATTATAGACATCTTTAATTTCTTCCTCTGAAAATGGCTTGTTCATACCCTCTGACCATTTATCAATTGGGCAATGGCTTGTATTTTTAAAAATTTAACTAAGTTCTCTATATATTTAAAAAATGAGACTTTTATCAGAGACACTTGTTGTAAAAGTTGTTTCCCAGCTTTCTGCTTCCCTTCTAAACTTGGTTGCATTGGCATTGTTTGTGCAAAACCTTTTTTTTTTTAATTTTGATGTAATCAAAATTATACATGTTGTGTTTCATAATGTTCTCTATCTCCTGTTTGATGATATACTCTTCTGTTCTCCATAAATCTGATAGACAAACTATTCCTTGGTCTCCTACTTTGCTTATAGTAGCAGCCTTTCCAACTGAATTTTATATACATTTTGACTTTATTTTGGTGTATGGTGTAAGATGTTGGTCTATCCCTAGTTTCTGCCATACTATTTTCCAGTTTTCCCAGCAGTTTTTGTTAAATAGTGAGTTCTTAGCCAAGAAGCTGGGGTCTTTGGGGTTCTCAAATAGTAGGTTACTCTGGTCATTGACTCCTGTGTCTTGTGTACCTAGCCTATTCTGCTCATCCACCACTCTCTTTCTTACCCAGTACCAAGTAGTTTTGATGATTGCTGCTTTATAATAAAATTTAAGATTTGGTACAGGTAGGCCATCTTCCTTTGCATTTCTTGTCATGAATTCCATTGATATTCTAGACCTTTTGTTCTTCTAGTTATATTTTGTTATTACTTTCTCTAGCTCCATAAAATAATTTTTGGTAGTTTGATTGGTATGGCATTGAATAAGCAAATTAATTTAGATAGAATTGACATTTTTATTATATTAGCTCAGTCTACCCATGAGCAATTTATGTTTTTCCAATTATTTAGATCTGACTTCATTTGTGTGAAAAGTGTGTAATTGTGTTCATACAATTCCTGGGTTTCTCTTGGCAAGTAGACATATTATAATTTCTACAGTAAGTTTAATGGAATTTCCCTTTCTATCTCTTGCTGTTGGAGTCTATTAGTAATATATAGAAATTTCAATGATTTTGTGTGGTTATTGTATATTTTGCAACTTTGCTAAAGTTTTTAATTATTTCAAGGACTTTTAAAGTTGATTCTCTAGGAATCCCTAATTATGCCACCGTGTCATCTGCAAAGAGTGATAGCTTTGTTTCTTCTTTGGCTGTTCTAATTCTTTCAATTTCTTTTTCTTCTCTTATTTCTAATAGTACCATATTAAATAACAGTGGTGATAATGAACATCCTTGTTTCACTCCTGATCTTATTAGAAATGCTTCTAGTTTATCCCCATTACATATAATGCTTGCTGATGATGTTAGATAGATGCTACTTATCACTTTAAGAAGGATTTATTCCTATGATCTCTGGTGTTTTTAATAGGAATGAGTGTTGTATTTTGTCAAAAGTTTTTTTCTGCATCTATTTAGATAATCATATGATATCTGTTGGTTTTGTTACTGATATGGTCAATTATGATGATAGCTTTTCTAATACTGAACCAGCCCTGCTTTCCTGATATAAATCCTACCTGGTCATAGTGTATTATCCTCTTGATAAATTGCTGAAATCTCTCTGCTAATGTTTTATTTCAAAAATATGAGTCTATATATCTTAGGGAAATTGGCCTGTAATTTTATTTCTCTGTTTTTGCTCTTCTTGTTTTATGTATCAATACCACTTTGTATCATAAAAAGAATTTGGTAGGACTCCTTTATCCATTTTCCCAAATAGTTTATATGACATTAGAATTAATTTTTCTTTAAATGTTTGGGAGAATTCACTTATACTTCCATCTGAACCTGGAGATTTTTTCCTAGGGAGTTAACTGATGACTTGTTCAATTACTTTTTTTATGAAATAGGGTTAAGTATTTTGTTTCCTCTTCTGTTAATCTGGGCCATTTATATTTTTGTAAATATTCATCCATTTCACTAATATTTTCAAATTTATTGGCAGACAGTTGGGCAAAGTAGTTCCTAATTATTGTTTTAATTTTTTCTTCATTGACAGTGAATTCACCTATTTTGATACTGGTAATTTGGTTTTCTCTTGTTTTAAACAAATTAACTGAAGGTTTATCTATTTTTTTATTTTTTATAACTAACTCTTAGTTTTATTTACTAGTTCAATTGTTTTCTTAATTTCAATTTTCTTAATATCACCTGTATTTGCAGAATTTCTAAGCTTGGTATTCAATTGCGCTTTTAAATTTATTCTTTTTCTAGCTTCTTTAGTTACATACCCAATTCATTAATCTCCTCCTCTATTTGATTCATGTGAGCATCAAGAGATATAAAATTTCCCTTAAGAACCACTTTCACTGGATGCCAAAAGTTTTGATATGTTAGCTCATTATTTTCATTCTCTTGGATGATGTTATTGATTGTTTCTATGATTTGTTGCTTGACCCACTCATTCTTTAGGTTAGAATATGTAGTTTCAAATTGATTTTTAGTCTATCTTTCTATAGCCCTTTATTAAAAGTAATTTTTATTGCATCATGATTGGAAAAGGATTCATTAATATTTCTGCCTTTCTGCATTAGATTGTGAGGGTTTTATACCCTCATACCTGGTCAATTTTTGTGTAGGTGCCATGTAGTACTGAGAGAAAGACATATTTCTTTTTATCCCCATTCAGTTTTCTCCAGAAGTCTATCACATCTAAATTTCTAAAATTCTATTCACCTCCTTACTTATTTTATTGTTTATAATGTGGTTAGATTTATCTAGTTCTGAGAGAGGGAGGTTGAGGTCACCCAGTGGTATAATTTTTCTGTATAATCCTTTCTGTAACTCATTTAACTGCTACTTTAAAAATTTGGATGCTATACCATGGGGTGCATATATGTTTAGTAATGATATTACTTCATTGTCTATGGTACCTTTTAGCAGGGAATAGTTTCCTTCTTTATATCTTTTAATTAGATTTATTTTTGCTTTTTCTTTGTCTGAGATCAAGATTGCTACCCCTGTTTTTTTTCACTTCAGTTGAAGCATAATATATTCTACTCCAGCCTTTTCCCTCTACTCTATATGTATCCCTCTGCTACAAATGTATTTCTTGTAAAGAACATATAGTAGACTGTTTGTTTTTAATCCAATCTGCTCTCTGCTTCTGTTTTATGGGAGAGTTTATCCCATTCACATTCACAATTATGATTACTATATCTTTCTTTCTCTCCATCTTATCCCCTGCCACATTTAGGCCTTTCTCTCTCCTTTATCCCTTTCTCTCTCCACTAGAGTTTTGCTTCTGACCACCACCTACATCAATCTGCCTTCCCCTCTATCAGATCCCTCTTTTTTCTTTCCCCTTTTCCCTACCACTTCTTATACCACAAGTTGGATTTCTATACCTGAGTATGTAATTCCCTCTTTGAGCCAAATCCAATGGGAGTGAGATTCACACAATGCTCATCTCCCTCCCTTCTTTCCCTCTACTGTAATAGGTCTTTGCACCTCTTCATGTGATGCAATTTACCCTTTTGTGCCTCCTCTTTTCCTCTTCTCTAAGTACAATCCCTTTTCACCATTTAGTTATATTTTTCATTATCATGTCAAAGTCAATTTATACCCTTGCTTCTGCCTATTATGCCTCTTCTAAATGTTGCAATAGAGATACAGTTCTCAGGAGTTACAAGCATCATCTTCACAATTAGGGGTCTAAACAGTTTGCCCTTAGTGGATATATTTTTCCTTTCTGTTTACCTTTTTATGCCTCTCTTGAGTCTCATATTTGAAGATCAAATTTTCTGTTGAGCTCTGGTCTTTTCATCAGGAAGGTTTGGAAGTCCCCAATTTCATTGAATATCCATCTCCTTGCCTGAAAGATTATGCTCAATTTTGCTTGGTAGCTGATCCTTGGTTGTAATCCAAACTCCTTTGTCTCATAGAATATCATATTCCAAGCTCTCTGACCTTTTAAGGTATAAGCTTCAAGGTCCTGCATAATCCTGATTGTCATTTCACAATATTTAAGTTGTTTCTTTCTGGCTGCTTGCAGTATTTTTTTTTCCTTGAACTGATAATTCTTGAATGTGGCTACAAAATTCCTTGACATTTTCCTTTTGGTATCTCTTTCATGAGATGATCTGTGGATCCTTTCAATGACTAATTTACTCTCTGATTCTATTACCTAAAGGCAGTTTTCCTAGATAGCTTCTTGAAAAATGCTGTTCAGGCTCTTTTTTTTAAATCATGGCTTTCAGGTAGACCAATAATTCTCAATTATGTCTTCTGAATCTATTTTCCAGGTCAGTTGTTTTTTCAATGAGGCATTTTATATTTTCTTCTATTTTTTCATTCTTTTGATTTTGTATAACTGATTCTTGATGTCTCGTAGAATCATTAAATTCCAATTGCCCAATTCCAATTTTTAATAAATCGTTTTCTTCAGTTAGCTTTTGTACCTACTTTTCCATTTCTGATTCTACTTTTTAAAGAGTTCTTCTCTTCAGTGAATTTTTATGCCTCCTTTTTCCATTTTGCCAATTCTTTGTTTTAAGAAGTTATTTTCCACAGTGTACTTTTTTTCCCATTTGGACAGTTGTTTTTTTAAGGAATTGTTTTCTACAGTCAATTTTTGTGTTTCCTTTTCCAAACTGCTGACATTCTCTCGCATACCTCTCATTTATTTTCCCAATTTTTCTTCTACCTCTCTCATTTGGCTTTTAAAATCCTTCTTGAGCTGTTCCAAGAAGGCTTTTTTGGCCTTGAGACTAGTTCATATTTCCATTTGAGGTTTCAGATTTGTGTTTATTGACATTGTTTCCTCTTCTGAATTTGTGTTTTGATCTTCTCTGTCTCCATAGAATATATAGTTGTTATCCATTTTGTACTTTTTGTTCATTATGTTTGCCTATTTTCTGGCTTTTAAAGTTGAACTCTCCTGTTGGAGCACAAGGTGCACACTTTCAGGCTTCATGTACTGGGGGCCATGGACTTGGTCACTGGCTTCACTACTGGGGCCTCTGATGCTGACAGCTGAAGACTGTAGGGGTCTGAAAGCTTACCTGATGCTAAGCTGGGGTCTTAGTGGTGGTGGCAGGTGTGTGCTGGGACTAGGTAGGGTTTTTCTGTCTTTCCATGGAGCTCTCAGGGTGTTGGAGTGGGGTGGTCTGGCCACTGGAAGATGCCTGGTCATCTGGGCTGTGCTGAAGCAGAGAGAGGTTTGGCTACTAGAGGATACCTACCTGCCTGGAGTTGCACTGAATCAGCCTGGGGAGGTTTAGCTGCTGGAGGATTCCAGACCTCTGACCCATGCAGTGGTTCTCTGAGCTTGAGTCTGCTGATTCCTCTCGCTATGCCATGGCACTGGGAGGGGGGGGGGGGGATGTGGATGAGGTCCTGGTATAAGCACTTACCTGCTCCACCACCCTGGGGCTCAAGATCTCCCACTGGTTTACTGAGGTTGGACTTGCCACTGGATTGCTGGGATGCCTGTGTGCCTGTATTATTCCCCTTCCACCAGAGTGACAGGGACCTTTTCCATTAAATCCCAAGTCTTGTCAGATAAAAGCTTATTGTACCCATCTTTCTGCTGGCTCTGCTGTTACAAGTGTTTTTCTTTGGAGTGAAATTTTCTGGGTTTTTAGAAATCAATAAGGGAGAGTGACAGTGGCTTACTGCTTACTCAGCTGCCTTGGCCCCTGGAAGTCCTCGATAATTTCTTGAAATATGATATTTAAACTGATTTTCAATCATGGCTTGGAGATAATCCAATAGTTTTTAAATCATCTTCTTCACTCTATTTTCTGAATTGTTTTACCAATGAAATATTTTCATTTTTTTCAATTTTTTTACATTTTTATTTCCATTTTCACATTTTTCCTATTTTTCATTCTTTTAATTTTGTGTTATTATGTCTTGATGTCTCATGAATTTATTAGCTTCCACCTGCCCAATTATAATTTTTCAGGAATTATTTTCTTCAATTAGCTTTTGCACCTCCTTTTCAATTTAAATAATTCTGCTTTTTTTAGTGGGTTCTCATCACATAACTTTCTTTTTTCTATTACAGTCACTTCCATTTTTTTTGTGATCCCATGTGCCATACTGTTTATGGGTCACTCTTGACAAAAATCCTGGAGTGATTTAACATTTTTTTCTCCAAATTCTTGATAAGTAGATATAAAAATCTGAAATTTACAGTTGTAAAGAACTCTAGAGGCCATTTGTTCCTATGCCCTCATTTCTCAAACAAGGAAACTGAGGCCAAGATATTAAGTGACTAGTCCAGGTCCCACAGGAAGTAAGTGGCAGTGCAGGATTTGAATTCATCCCCTTTGACTCCAAATTCCATGATCATTCATTATATTGTGCTACTTCATTCATTTGCATGGTTATTTATGGATTAGTTGATCATTTCCAGCACTAACTTCCAATTATTCCATCATAATGGGAATTGATAAAATCATAATGCTCAAAAATATGCCATTCCAGGCACAAATTGGTGGTATGAGAATTCATAGCCCAACAATCAAAGAACAACTTTTTCATTAACTTAAAACTTCCTAGCCTTCTTGAACTTCCAGGAGCCATGATGACCAGGTAAAACAGCTCTCATCCTTTTCGTCCTCACCCACATAACACTACCTTTGGAAAACCCTGAAATAGAGGAACCACAAGTGGGGCTTTAGTAGCCAAACAGTGAGAGTTCCTGAGCCCCAGGTGGGTGGAGCCAGCAAGCATCAACACCAAGAATCCAGAGGTGCCTTCACATAGCCAGGGGAAGTGGCAGAAACCAGCACAGACAAAGGCTGAGACCACCCAGACTTTAGCACAGCCCTAGAGGAAGAGGAGATTTCCAGCAGCCAGACCACCTCTCCCCCACACCTCGTGAAACCAGAGGCCACAGCACACAAAGACAGTAACTAGGCCCACAAGTCCCAGCACAAGAAGCGTGGGCCAGAGCCCCCTGAGCCCCAGGAGCAGAAATACACTTTAAATCCAGGAAAAAGTTAACTAGCACAAAGAAGCACTCCAGAAAAATGAGGACTATTGATTCTTTTTATGGAGACATGGAAGATCAAAATTCCAGTTCAGAAGAGGACAGCACTGACACTATACCCACATCTGAAACATCAAAAGGGATTGTGAACTGGTCTCAAGCCCAAAACATTTTCCTGAAAGAGCTCAAGGAGGATTTTATAAAACCATTTTGAATCTCCTTTCTAACTGAAATTTTTAAAGTATGTGTGTGTGTGTGTGTGTGTGTGTGTGTGTATATATATATATATATATATATATATATGTGTGTGTGTGTGTGTGTGTGTGTGTGTGTATGTATGTATATATGTGTATGTATATATGCAGGTTTATATATGTGTGTGTATATATGTATGTGTGTGTACGTGTGTATATTTCCCGTGGAGCAAAACAAAACAACAACAAAGAACTTCTCAAACCCTTAAACACAGTAATAGAAAGGAAATAGGACCAAAAGGAACATGGAAATAATCATTTAACTGAGCTCAATATTTATTGTACTTGTTTATTTGCATGCGTTTATGTGATGGCAAAATGTTGAATGAATAACTCTATCATTTGTCAAACCTAGATTGAGTATGTCATATAAAAGAGACTGTATTCAAGGTTTAGCAAGGGATATAGAAGTGAGTAACATATGCTTCCTGCCCTCAGACTTGCAATCTTCTAGGTATCAGATAAGAATAGTTCAATTTGCCCCTTATCAGCTCTGCATTGTAGAAAATCATCCAAGTAGAGGAAAAAAAAACAAGAAAACTTTCTCAGGTCCATTTATATTTGATAGGAAAATTTATTCTCTTACTTTTAACACAGCAAGAGGGTTTTCCAAGACAATATGTGGATGGGTAGTTACTAAGGCTTGGTTTAGAGAATCAAAATCCATACAATATATGTTGTCCAGATTAATTTTCATTCACATTTACTAGCTGCCTGAAAACTTTCAGTGGTTTTTCCTTACTCAGCAAATATAGTCTGAAATCATGGCCTAGTTAAGATTCTTATCCTCTGGTTCATTCTTTTCCGTAGTATATTATTTTCCTATCCTTCATTTATCCTATGTTACATTCAAAGGAAATTACATTGTTCTTTTAAAAATCTAGTCCCCTTTTAAAAATCTACTTTTCCTCCACTCCCTTTATTTATTCTGGTTCCTATTCTTGGAATGCTTTTCTTTTTAACTTCCCTTTAACTTCCACTCAATTTTTATCTGTATTGTATCCTGTTATTTAATTTAATGTCCTGTTAGTAATTGAGCCTTTCCATTCAGCCACCTTGTCAATATTATAGTAAACATCTACAACAAAGTTACCTCCTAGTTTTTTGGATTTGTAGAGGATGGCATGGAAAATTTAATAACCCCTCACTTAGTTACAGTAGGTATAATAGGTCTAAGGGGAAAAAATAGTCCCTAGAGTGCCACTGTTGAAAAGATTGCTTTCCTATGTTATGAATACCCTATGACTCAATTCAAATTCATGGTCCCCAGTGAGTCATATGGACTGTATTGAGGAGAATTCTCTACCTCATTTCTTACCTAGCTTTAATCATTAAATGGGCATTGCCTCAGTCAAATTGAGACTTATTAAAGACCTTAGTTTACAAAGGTTAAGATCTCCCCTTTGCATCTAGGGCTATCTCCAGGCATCCTGATATAGGTCTTGCCATTGTACCCAGAGGACTCTAAATGAGGAATCGATGCTGGTGACTTTTCACAACCTTCCCTCACTTAAACTAAATTCACTTGGATGTCATGGAATCACTTCCCTGATGTCATGGGTCACTTTCAGAATGAAGAAAAAACAAAAACAATTGAGGAGGATAATTTGTATTTATTAATTGGGCACAGTCTCCTCAATTCAAAACTTACTGGGAAAAATGTTTTCATTCAACTTAGCAGATGAAAGTGCTTCAAAAGGAGACAATATAGTATAGCTTGACCCTTAAAGAAGGAGCAAATGAGTAGACCTAGATCTTAGCAACAGGCATGGCTTTGGGCATGTGGCCTGATTTGTCCAGGAGTCAATGACAAGATTTTAAGACATAGGACTCTTTGTTGCCATTGATTTCTTACTTCTAAGTTGGCTGTGAAAATAATACCATTTTGGTTTGTTTGTTTTTTCCAAGTATCTTCTCTACCTTACATCTAATTTAGTATATCTTTGGTTCTATTCTCCTTATCCAGCTTCTTTACTACACCAAGTAATCAAAGGACAGAGATCCCTAAATTTGTCTAGGTTTCCTTTTTCTATCTGACTCTTCAAATGTTTTCCAATAAGTAGGGCTTATTGGACAGTAAAAAAAAGCATCATCAATAGCAACAGGAGTAACAAAATCATGGGTAACAATTACTGTCCTCTATTCATAAATAATGCCGTTTATTTTTGGATTATTGTAAAGAATCCTATTTTCCATGTAGTGGAGTCAATTTGATACACTTCTTTATTGGAACCAGGAATTTCTTCTGATGCTCTATCTGCTTGACAACTCTCAACTTAAATTACTTTATATATTCACAATTATGCTAAGAATTTCTTCTATGATTCACATAGTTGATATATTTAATAAGATCTATTAGAGAAAATTCTAGGAACTCTAGAATCATGTCTTTATTTGTGGAGTTAGACTCTTTGGGCATGCCTGAAGTCAATGCCAAGAAGAAACAGAGAGTATTTGACTTCAACAGATTTAAAATATGGAAGACCCTATAAGCAAAAATAGAAATGCCAATAAAGAGTTTATTAAGTACAGATTATCATCTCATTAGTCAATATAAGATATAGGCACTGTATCACTCTTCTTCCATTCTTGATTATAGTAAGAATCTTCCCTTACCCAGCTCAAATCTCACTTTCTTCCTGAAGCCTTCTATCATTCTTAGGCCAAATATGAGCTTTTATTCCCCCAAATATGATAGAACCTTGTTCATCTCATTTTGTGTATATGCAAAACTTTAAATTTTCTATCACAGAAATTTATGTAATGCCAATTCAACTAAAAAAGCATTTATTAAGAGTATACCACCTTCTAAATGTTATATTCTAGGAACTAAGGATATAAATTAATGGAAGAACATTGCTTTTTTTCTCCTCAAGGAATTTCAGCAATGTAACCATGAGGGAACAGCATATCAAAGTAATATAAAATATATACAAAGTTAACAAAAAATAATTGACGAATTGAAAACTGTTTGATCAGAAAACACTTCATGCAAGAGACGGCACTTGAGCTGTTTTTTGAAGTTACCTATGAAATCTATAAGGTAGAACTAAATATTTAGCATCAATAAGAGTTTATTAAGCATATACTTTGTGCTAGATACTGTGCTAAATGTGGATGATAAAAAGGCCAAAAACTGGTCCGCATGGACAACGAGCTAACATTTTGATGGAGGACAAAATATGTCAACTATATATGTATAAATTAGTTACAATGTAAATATTTTAAAGGTAATCTCAATGGGACAAAACTAGGTCTTCTTTAAAGTAACATTTTTATCTGAGCCTAGAAGGAAGCCAGAGAAGCAAGCAGACAGTTGTAAGTAGAAAACATCAAAAGTAGAAAATATACTTCAGACATCTGGAACAAACAGATAAAGGATAAAATTTATGAGAAAAAGCAAAGGTACTCATAGAATGTAATGGCAAGGAAAGTGGCACTTTTTGCTGTTTTTTTTTTCTTTTGGAGTGCTTCTCAGCACTAAGGCAGTCAAGTGCCTTTGATTGAACCTTGCCTTTGATTGAATCAAGAGTCTTTGATGACATGCTTTAGTCACAAGAAAGCCTAAGTCACTTGAGTTTGAGTCACATGGTTGTGACACCTACTGACCATGAAGAAGTGTATTGGGGCTCACTCATTGGAAGAGTGTTAGTATGATTTCCCCAGATGAGATTCTGGTTAGCTGTTAAGGAGCCCCCCACCTTTGAAAACCCAGATGTTGGTGCTTCTCTCCCTGGTAATTATGTATGTATTGCTACGAACAGAAAGTTAGAAGTCTTGTCTGCTGATTTGTGTTATTTGCTCTCTCTATATAATTTCTGCTTGTAATTTCTGTTTGTGTTTTCTCTGAAGTTCAGGGTCCTGAATTTTCCCCCTCAACTAAGTGAATGATATATGTTTCATTAAAGTAAGATTGTAAACCCAATAAAGTTGCTTTCCTTAAAAAAACAGATCAAAGAATCTGTGCTAGCAGTCCTCCTATGTGCTGGTGTTATTGGCCTTACACCTCCACAGCAGCTGTGAGTAACATTGTTGTTAACATGGAATGTAAATTTTCCTGTCTTCAATAAGTAAACAATACAATGATATTCACAATTCATGTGATGTAGATAGGGGAAGCCTAAGAATTTTTAAACCCACTCAGGAAGGATGGCCTGCCAATCACAAATAAAAAGTGTCTAGCAACCCAAACTAAACCCACTCATGAATAAGTGGAGCCTTTACTGCTTCAATGACCTGCCTAAGGATCAATCTTCCCGGATAGAATTTTGTGGTTTCCGTGACTAACACCACTATTGGAATCTGGTGATTTTATCCTTTCTCTATTTGTTCCCCTTCCTGTCTCTCATCATTTCGTTATGGTTTGGCATGAATTACAATCTAGAGTTTCCAGCTCTCCTCAAATTTGTTTATTTGCTTTAAGTTCTCTTTGAATGGGTTTAATATCCATATAAAGATAAGTTGATTTCTATTGCATTCAGAGCAAGTGTTTGCTATGAGGGAGTTGAAAACATAATGGGAATAGAATGGAATAATGAGGAAATGGAATCCATAGATTAATAGTTCTAGACTTAACTGTAAGCCTATATTGAAGCTTTCATAATATTTCTGTCTCTGCCTCTGTTTCTCCTTGTCTCTCTTTGTCTCTTTTTCTTATCTATCTCCCTCTTTCTTTTTTTTTTCTTTTTTTTTTTGCTCCAGATCACTCAATTCAAAGTGTGGCTTCAGAAGTAAGTGAATTCTATCTGTGTGTATATCTGTGTGTATATGTATATCTTTATATATTGTATATCTTTATATATATATATATACATACACACATATGTATGTATTTTCTTCACTATAACAATTTTTGTTATAGTATTTTAATTAATCCTTTTATTATTATAGTATGTATTTTTAAGCAAATCTTGAGTTCCAAATGCTCTTACTCCCTCCTAGAAATTCCCTACTAATTGCGAAGGCAAGAAACCTGATATCAATTACAAATATGAAATCATGCAAAGCAGATTTCCATATGAGACATTTTTCAAAAACTAAAAATAAAGTGAAAAAAAAGGCTCCAATCTGAATTTTGACTCCATTGTTTTTTTCTCTAAAGGTGGATAACATGTTTCATCGAAAGTCCTCTGGAACTGCCTTGGATCACTGTATTGGTCAGAATAGCTAAATCATTTACAGATGATCATTGTACAATATTGCTGTTACAGTGCTGAATATTTTCCTGGTTCTGCCCATATCACTTTGCACCAGTTTATATAAATCTTTCCAGGTTTTATTTGAAACCATCCTCATTATCATTTCTTCTAACATAATAGTATTATTTCACTATCATATCACTCAAACTTTTTAGCCACTCTACAACTGATGGAAATTCTCTCAATTTCCCATTCTTTGATATCACAACAAAGAGCAGCTTTAACTATTTTTCGTATCTGTGGATATTTTCATTTCCTTTTTCATCAATATACTTGGAATACTGGATTAATAGTGCTATTTCTCAGTCAAAGAGTATGAATACTTTTATAGTTTTTTGGACATGGTTCCAAATTGCTCTCCAAAATGAATGGTTTTGGATATGTAATATGTATTATTTTAAGGAAATGTCCATTTATTATTATGAAATCTGGAGTTTTCTATAGGAAATAATTTAGCATTTCCCCCAAAGCTTTTTTCTGTGTCTATTGACATAATCCTATTTTTTTCTCATTTTTTATTGATATAGTCAATATGCTGATAGTTTTCCTAATTCTGAACTAGTCCAACATTACTGCTATGAATTCCTACTGATGAAAATGTATTATTTTTGTGATGTATTAATGAAATCTCCTTACTAGTATTTTATTTAAAACTGGAAATTGATCAATAGTTTTCTTTCTCCATTTTTGTTCTTTCTGGTTTAGGTATTAGAATCATATTTGTGTAATAAAAGGAATTTAGTAAGACTCTATTTTGCCTATTTTCCATATATATATATATATATATATATATATATATATATATATGCATGCACATATATATGTATATATGTGTATGTGTATATATATATGCACATATATATGTATATATGTGTATGTATATATATACATGCATATATATAGCATTGAAAAGTGTTTTGTTTTTAATATTTTGTAGAACTTACTTGTGAATCCACTTAGTTCTTGGTATTTTTTCTTATAGAGTTCACTGGCTTGTTCAATTTATTTTTCTATTATATATTGATTTAAATATTCCTTCTTTGTCTTTTGTTGATCTAGGCAACATATTTTTGTAAAGATTCATTGATTTCACTTAAAATTTCATATTTTTGGCATAAAACCAGCATATAAATTTTGGGCAAAATAATAGCAAATACTTGTTTCATTTCCTGTTTATCAGTGGTTCATTTACCATTTTCATTTTTGATAGTGAAAATTTGTTTTTCCCCTTTTCAATCAAACTAACCAATGACTTATTTGGTTATTTCTCATAAAACTAGGTCCTAATTTAATTTATTATTTTAGTGATTTTCTTATCTTCAATTAAGTAGTTTCCAAGTCTAAAACTATATGTCTTTATCTCTTTTTGGGTACTCCTTTATTACATGAGTCCAGATCTATATCATTTGCAAATACTGTGCATACTAAACATTTACTTTATGAAATATTTTTAAATATAACCTAATAAACATAATGTATCTCTTTTGTACCTGAAAAAATTCTATTTTAATAAATTTTAACTATGAAGTTAGAATTTTGATGATCCTTCTTAAATCAATGTATGCTAAAACTGTGTTTGAAAGTGATTGCAGTATGAAGATTTGTAAATTTGCCTTTAATTGACTGTTAGAGGAAAAAACACCTCAATTCCTAACGTGTGCTTGGTTTACCCAACAAATTCATATTTTCCTGAATTGACAAGGATTAGGAAACAAAGAAAAGGTAGGGAATAGCAATCATAGTGATTTAGTTGATGATATAGTAAGTTAAAAGATTTTATAATATAGTAGAATTTGTATGGCATTTGGGTTCAGAGTTCTTTTATCTAGCATGCCCTTTGTTTTTATTGGGTCTCAGGTTCCCCATATGTAAAATTGTGGCTCACAGTAGACTAACACTGGCAACAAAATGAATGTTCTTAGGTTACTTAGCAAAGCTTGAACTAGACTAAAATTTAATTGTGAAATATTTAACAAAAAGTAAAAAATGTAATACAACATAATGTTAATTTGTTGTATTCTAAGTCAATATGCAGCTCCAGGGGATATTTTTTTTCTTTGAATTTGACACCACTGGACTAGAGGATCCCTAGGGCTCAGATACTTGACATATTTACTAGCTGTATGACCTTGGGCAAGTCACTTAGCCCCAATTGCCCTGCCTTCCCCCTCCATAAGTAAATAAATATTTAAAAAAAAGATTTGGTAGGATTCCTTCTTTGCCCATTTTTCCAAAAAGTTTTATAGTATTGCAATTAATTGTTGTTTAAATATTTGGTAGAATTCATTTTTAAATTTGTCTGGCCCTGGAGATTTTTTCTTAGGGAGTTCATTGATAGCTTCTACAATTTGTTTTTTTTTTTTTTTTCTAAAATGGGGTTCTTTAAGTATTACATTTCCTCTTCTGTTAATCAGGGCAATTTATATTTCTGTAAATATGTATTTATTTCATTGAGATTGTCATATTTATTGGCATACAGTTGGGCAACAAAGCTCCTAAATATGGTTTTTAACTTTCTCTTCATTGGTAGTGAAATCTCCCTTTTCATTATTGATACTGGTAATTCAGTTTTCTCTTCTTTTTGTGAATCAAATTAACCAATTTCATCTATTTTTTTCACAAAAACAGCTCTTAGTTTTATGTGTTAGTTCAATGGGTTTGTTTTATCATTTTTTTTGAGATTTAAAAATTTAATTTATTCTTATTTTAAAGAAAATGCTGACATGTGTAAGGCTTCATCTGTACTATCTTATGACCAGTTAATAAAATTAAAACATCTTTTTTTTAATAGGATAAAGACCAGAGTGTGGAACTCTGGCAGTTTCACAGGGGTTAGACAGACTACAGAAGCTCTATCAAGATTATATGAATGCTACCCAAATTTACATAGTTGAAAGACAAAAACAAATGGTAATTTTCATTTTTATTTTTGTACTATCAGAAGTGACTGTATTTTCAGTTTTAATTTTTGGGGAAAATGATTAATTAAAATTAAACATCTGTTCCTCTCTTTAAACTCATATCTATTCCAAACTCACCTATTCATGTTAAAGTTAACCCTATGCTTCTAGGAACCAGCACCAAAGGTCATAACCATAGAGCCTTGCCTCAACTTCCTTCTTTTTCATTTACATACAGTGAATTGCCAAGTCTTCTTAGTTCTGCTTTTACAATGTCTCCCACACCTGTTCCTTTCTCTTCATTCAGACAACCCCTAGTTCTGGTCCTCACAATGTCCTGTCTATACTCTCTCTTTTTTTTGAAATGTTTTGTATTTTGTTTTATTTGATATATTTTAGTTTTCAGCATTGATTTCCACAAGATTTTGAGTTACAAATTTTCTCCCCATTTCTACCCTACCCTCCAAATGCAAGACGGCATATATTCTGATTGCCACATTCCCCATTCAGCCCTCCCTTCTATCACCCCCTTCCCCTTCCCCCCATCCCTTTTCCCCCTACTTTCTTATAGGGCAAGATAGATTTCTGTGCCCCATTGCCTGTATATCGTATTTCCCAATTGTATGCAGAAACAACCTCCTTTTTTGAGCATCTGCTTTTAAAACTTTGAGTTCCAAATGCTTCTCTCCTCTTCCCTCCCCACCCACTCTCCCTAAGAAGGCAAGCAATTCAACATAGTCCACACAGTCCATACAGCTATGCAAAACACTCCCATAAATAGTCATGTTGTGAAAGAGTAACTATATTTCCCTCCCTCCTATCCTGTCCCCCTTTATTCAATTTTTTCCCTAGACCCTGTCCCTTTTCAAAAGTGTTTCCTTTCAATTACTTCTTCCTCCTATCTACCCTCCCTTCTATTGTCCCCCTTTTTATGCCCTTCCCCCAACTTTCATGTGGCATAAGATACCCGATTGAGTGTGTATGTTATTCCCTCCTCAAGTCAAATCTGATGAGAGCAAGATTCACTCATTCCCCCTCACCTTCCACCTCTTCCCTTCCAATGAATTGTTTTTTCTTGCCACTTTTATGTGAGATAATTTACCCCATTTTATCTCTCCCTTTCTCCTTCTCTCAATATATTCATCTCTCATCCCTTAATTTTATTGATTTAGATATCATCCCTTCATATTCAACTTGTCCTGTGCCCTCTGTCTATGTATATGTATATTCCCTTTAAATACCCTAACACTGAGAAAGGTCTCATGAATTACATACATCATCTCTCCATCTAGAAATGTTAGCAAAACAGTTCACCTTTAGTTAGTTCCTTATGATTTATCTTTCTTGTTTACCTTTATATGCTTCACTTGATTCTTGTGTTTGAAAGTCGTATTTTTTATTCAGCTCTGGTCTTTTCACTGAGGAAGCTTGAAAGTCCTCTATTTTATTGAAGATCCATATTTTGCCTTGGAGCATTATACTCAGTTTTACTGTGTAGGCAATTCTTGGTTTTAATCCTAGCTCCATCGACCTCTGGAATATCATATTCCAAATGCTTTGATTCCTTAATGTAGAAGCTGCTAGATCATGTGTTATCCTGATTGTGTTTCCACAATATTCAAATTATTTCTTTCTGGCTGCTTTCAGCATTTTCTCCTTGATCTGGGAGCTCTGGAATTTGGCTACAATATTCCCAAGAGTTTCCTTTTTGGGATATTTCAGGAAGTGATCAGTGGATTCTTTCAATTTCTGTTTTACCTTCTGGTTCTAGAATATCAGGCCAGTTTTCCTTGATAATTTCTTGAAAGATGATGTCTAAGCTCTTCTTTTGATCATGGTTTTCAGGTAGTCCAATAACTTTTAAATTAAATCTCCTGGATCTATTCTCCAGGTCAGTGGTTTTTCCAACAAGATATTTCACATTGTCTTCCATTTTTTCATTCCTTTGGTTCTATTTTATATTATCTTGATTTCTCATAAAGTCACTAGCTTCCACTTGCTCCAATCTAATTCTTAAGACTGTTTTTTCTTCAGTGGTCTTTTGGACCTTCTTTTCCATTTGGGTAATTCTGCCTTTTAAAGCATTCTTCTCCTCATTGGCTTTTTGGAGCTTTTTTGCCATTTGAGTTAATCTATTCTTTAGGGGGTTATTTTCTTCAGTATTTTTGGGTCTCCTTTAGCAAGTCATTGACTTGTTTTTCATGGTTTTCTTGCATTGCTCTCATTTCTCTTCCCAAATTTTCCTCTACTTCTCTTACTTGCTTTTCCAAATCCTTTTTGATCTCTTCCATGGCCTTTGACCAGTTCATATTTTTCTTGGAGGCTTCTGATGTAGGCTTTTTGACTTTATTGACTTCTTCTGGCTGTATGTTTTGATCTTCTTTGTCACCAAAAAAAAGATTCCAAAGTCTGAGTCTGAATCTGAGTTCGTTTTCACTGCCTGTTCATGTTCTCAGCCACCTTCTTGACCCATGAGCTTTTTGGAAAGGTCTGACTGTTTATAGAGGAGAGAGTACTTTGTCCCAAGCTTTAGGGGCCTTGTGCTGCTGTTTTTGGAGCTACGTCTACACAGGAAGCACTGCCACAGCAGTGCTCCTTCTCCTCCAAAAACTGCCAACCCTGACTGTAACTCATATCCAAGCAAGCTCTGCACTCCCTCTCTGATCCACCCACTTAATTCCTTCCACAGGGTGGGCCTGGGCCTGGGCCAGAAGCAACTGCAGCTGGAAGCAGCCTCAAAGCTGTACCACCTCCACCACTACTGCAAACTCCTTTCACTCCATTCTAGCAGTTCTACCCACTAACCCTCTCTGTTGTCTTTGGTGTTTGTGGGTTGAGAAGTCTGGTAACTGCCACAGCTCACTGATTCAGGGTGTTATGCCAGCTCCACCCAGCTCCCAGTCTGGTTGGTCCTGGCACAGCCACGCTGGGCTCTGCTCTGGCTCCGCTCCCAGCTTGGTGCAATAGACCTTTCCCCACAACCATCCAGGCTATCCTGGGCTGGAGCCCTGCTTCCGTCTGCTATTTCATGGTTTCTGCAGCTCTAGAATTTGTTGAAAGCCATTTTTGATAGGTGTTTGGAGGGACCTGAGTGGGAGCTTATGCAAGGCCCTGCTTTCCAGCTGCCATCTTAATAGGTTTTTTTTTTCAATTTTATTACTCTCTCCTTTGAGTTTCAGAATTTCTAATTTGGTGTTTAATTGGGGATTTTTAATTTGTTCTTTTTTCTAACTTTTTTAGTTGCATGTCCAATTTATTAATCTGCTATTTCTCGATTTTATTTATTTAAGCATTTAGCAATATAAAATTTCCCTTAAGTACTGCTTTGGCACTATCCCATAAATTTTTATATTGGTCCCTCATTATTTCCATTCTCTTTGATGAAATCATAGATTGTTTCTATGATTTTTTTTGTTTGCCTCACTCATTCCTTAGGATAAGATTATTTAGTTTCCAATTAATTTTTAATGTATCTTTCTATGGTCCTCCATTACATGTAATTTTATTGCATCATTATCTGAAAAGTCCATATTTAATATTTCTGCCTTTCTGCATTTGATTGTGAGATTTTTAGGATCAAATATATAGTCAATTTTTTCCATAGGTGTCATGAACTACTGAAAGAAAGGCATAATCCTTTCTATCAACATTCAAGTTTCTCCAGAGGGTTATAAAATCTAAATTTTCTAAAATTCTGTTCATCTCCTTAACTTCTTTCTTACTTATTTTGTGGATAGATATATCTAGTTTGTAATGCATGGTAGGGAGTGGTCCAAGACTAGTGTAGTTTTTTTCTGTCTGTTTCTTCCTGCAACTCATTTAATTTCTCTAAGAATTTGGATGCTATACCACTTGGTGCATCTATGGTTAGTATTGACTTTACTTAAATTTTTATTGTAACTTTTTAGCAATATATAGCTTCCTTCTTTGTCTTATTTTATTAGATTTATTTTTGCTTTTGCTTTGTCTGACATCAAGATTGCTACACCTGCTTTTTTAAATTTCAACTGAAGCATAATATATTCTGCTCCTTCCTTTTGCCATTATTCTATATGTCCATCTGCTTCAGATGTGTTTCTCATAAACAACATATTGTATGATTTTGGTTTTTAATCCATTCTGCTATCCACTTTCTTTTGATGAGAAAGTTCATCACATTCACATTTACAATTATTATTGCTAAATGTGTATTTCCCTCTATCTTATTTTCCCCATTTATGTTTTTTTTCTCTCCTTTTTACCCTGTCCTTCCTTATGCTTTGTTTTTGACCACCTCCTCCTTCAGTCTGTTTTCCCTTCTATCAACCCCCCTCATTTTCTTTTCCCCTTCTCCTCCTACTTCAATATATGGTAAGATAGATTTCTTTACTCCAATGTATATGTATGTTATTCTCTATTCCAGCCTAATCCAGTGAAAATAAGGTTCTAACAATGCTAAACACCACCCTTCTTTCTCTCTACTTAAATACATCTTTTATGTCCCTTCATGTGACATAATTTACCCCATTCTGCCTTGCCCTTACTCATCTCCCAGTACAATTTTTTTGACACTTTAATTTTTTTATCATCACATACAATTCAACTTATATCCACACCCTCTGTCTAAGTATACTCCTTCTAACTGCCCTAATAGAGAAACAGTACTTACAAGTTACAAGTAGGATCTCCCCATATAGAGATGTAAATAGCTTAACTTTGTTGATTATTATTTTCTTTTTCTTTCCTGTTTACCTTGCTATTCTTCTCTTGAGTCATGTATTTGAAGATCATATTTTATGTTCAGCTCTGGTCTTTTCATCAAAAAATTTTTAAAGTCCCCTATTTCATTGAATCTCCACCTTTTAGTCTGTTAGATTACGCTCAATTTTGCTGTGTAGTTGATTCTTGGTTGTAATCCAAGTGTCTGCCTTCCAGATTATCATATCTAAGCTCTCAATTTTTTTAATGTTCAAACTCCTAAGACCTGAATAATCTTGAATGTGGCTTCTTGATATTTGAATCATTTCTTTCTGGCTACTTACAGTGTTTTCTCCTTGATGTGATAGTTCTGGAATTTGGCTGAAATATTGCCTGCAATTTTTATTTTAGGAACTCTTTCAGGAGATGGTTAGCAGATTCTTTTAATGATAACTTTACCCTCTAGTTCTAGCATATGAGGACAGTTTTCCTTGATAATTCCTTGAAAAATGTTATCCAGGATCTTTTTTTTGATCATGACTTTCAGGTAGTCCAATAATTCTTAATTATTTCTCTTGGATCTATTTTCAAGTCTGGTATTTTATGTTTTCTTTTATTTTTTTCATTCTTCTGATTTGTTTTACTAATTCTTTTTATTCATTTTTAGTTAGTATTTTATTTTCCCCAGTTACAAGAAAAAACAATTTTCAGCATTCATTTTTTAAACTAAGTTTCAAATTCCCTCCCTTCCTCACTCCCCATCACCCTGATCGTGAAGGCAAGCAATTTAACATTAGTTTTTCTATGTACTCATAAAAAAACATTTCCATAATAGTCATGTCATAAAAGAAAACATAGAGAAAAAAACTTAAGAAAAATAAAGTTTAAAAAGTATGCTTCAATCTCTGTTCAGACACCATCAGTTCTTTGGGTAAGGATGGATAGCATTTTTCATCAAAAGTTCCTCAAAGTTGTGTAGGATCATTATATTGCTGAGAATAGCTAAGTCATTCACAGCAAATCATCTTATAACATTGGTGTTACTTTGTACACCGTACATTTCACTTTTCATTAGCACATGTAACTCATTCAAGGTTTATCTGGTAGCATTCTTCTCTAGGAATATAAAGACAAAAAAGGAAATGGTTCCAGTTTTCAAGGAGGCTACTCTGATGTTAAACAGGTTGTTACTCTCTTTTTTCTGTTTTCTCTTTTGAAATGCTAAGGCAATCAAGTGCTTTTAATGAGTATTGCTTTTGCTTGAATCAGGCAGGCAAAATGGAACCTTTTGATGTCTTTTGTTTTGGAGTGCTTCTCAGCACTGAGGTAATTAGGTACCTTTGATGACTCTTGCCTTTCAAATGTAATGGCAAGCAAAGTGGGACTTTTTGCTGTTTTTTGTTTGAATGCTTCTCGGCATTAAGGTAACCGAGTGCCTTTGGTTGAGTCTTGCCTTTATTTCAATCAAGAATCTTTGATTGAACTGGGAGTCTTTGATGACTTGCTTAAGTCACAGGAAGACCTAGGTCACATGTTTGAGTTGCATGGTTGTGATGCCCTCTGACCCTGAAGAAGTGTATATATACTTGGAGGTTGGCATTTTATTTTGGAGGCACACTCATTGGAAAAGTGTTGGTGATTTGGCCAGATGTGACTCTGGGATGCTGTTAGAGCCCCCCGGCTTTGAAAACCCAGATGTTGGTGCTTCTCTCTCTGGTAATTATGTATGTAATGTCTATGGTCAGACAGATAGAAGCCTGTTAGTTGATTTGTGTTATTTTGCTCTGTTTATAATTTCTACTTATAATTTCTGTTTGTATTTGCTCTGAAGTTTGGGGTGCTGACTTTTTCCCCTCAACTAAATGAATGAAATATGTGTGTTGAATTTAAGTGAGATTGTTAACCCCGTAAATTTGCTTCGCTTGGAAAAGCAGATAAAAGAACCTATGCTAGCAGCCCTTTTGTTTTCTGGCATTATTGGCCTTACACAGCCACAGTAGATGCAAGCAACATTGTTGTCACAGCTACATGATTTGGAAGGTGATATTGTACATGTGTAGAGGTATACAGAAAATGGATATCAATGGAGGTGACAGGATTAGCAGACAGCGGTCTCAGGAAAGACAATGAAGAAGTTGGCACTTTTACTGAATAATACTGGAAACTATGAGGGTTGGAATAAGTAAAGTAGTGAATTCTAATCATGGGGAATAGTAAGTACAAAGGATAAAAGAGAATATAATCTGCACTGCTTACATGGCATAGGTAAAAAGAAATATCAAGACTAGAGCTATTGTTGATCTTTTGGTAAAGGTAAATATCAAGAGCTGAACAAGACCACAGTGGTCACAAGATTGAACTCTTTCATTTAATAGATAAGGAAATCAAAGCTTTTTAATCTATTTATCCTTTAGTTTCCAGGATTTTCATAAGGCTAGATTCAAATACTAGTGCTACAAACTCTGGTCAGTGCCTCCATAGCTGAGCTTCTTGTATAGTGTTGTTTTGATAATAGTAAGAAAAGTGAAAACAATTCTTACCTTTTCAATGGGGGTATTTAAAGAATTTAGCAATAAGAAGTAGAAAAAAAGAAACATTTTGGAGAGAGGTGAGAGAGGAAATATACAAAAAAATGGCTGAACAAAGAAGATAGACAGACACAAAGACAGACAGGTAGATAGATAGGTAGAGAGATAGAGAGATAGATGTGGATATGGATATAGATGAAATAGATAGGGGTATAGCTATAGATGTAGATATAGGCATAGATATTGACTAGATATAGGTATAGATTTAATTATAGATTAAATAGATACATATGGATAGAGAAGAGACAGATGATAGAGATAAAGATAGTTATGATATCACTATAGCTATGAATATGTATGGAGAAAGATAAAGATGCAGATAGAGTTAGAACAAGATGGGGGGGGAGAGAGAGAGAGATTGCTATCATTATGGATGTGGATGTGGAATGAGACATAGATATATCTGGATCCATATGAATATGAATTTATAACTAGATTTACATGTGGATGTAGATATTGATATAGATGGATATGGGTATAGATTTATACCTACACTTACTACACACATATAATATACATATAAATAAAATAAAATTAATTGCATGTATACTTATTGTTACAAATGTGTTGTATATAAAATATACACAAATAGTCGCATACATGGATACATATGTGTGTATATATATATATATGTGTGTGTGTGTGTGTGTGTGTGTGTGTGTGTGAAAGGGATATGGAATTTTGGTCTACTTTTCCATTTCTTAAGTAAGAGAGACAACTTGGTGCTTGATGAATAATATTATTGCTGATGTCACTGCTTAAAAAATAATCCAAATCACATGTTCTATAACATCTTACGATACAAATAAGTGTATTTTCTTATAACTCTCTTTCTTGTGCTTTGATTTATGTCTGTTCTGTTTTAGTGAAAGAATTGTGGCCATACATAGCACATAGAGACCTGACCTTGGCACAGGATACCCTGGATAAAACATAATGACTTTGTGACCCTTGGCAAGTCATGTAAACTCTAAGTATGTCAGAAAACTCTTTAAGCCTGCAGTGTTGAAGAAGAGTGATGGATTTGCATTTGGTAGTGGGATTTTCTTCATCAGAATTTCTCTACATTGACAAAATAACAAAAACCACTATGTGCAGCCTGGTTCATCCATTCTGCTTTTCTCAAAGTTCCACAGACCTATTTAATTTTTTGGAATTTTTGATAAGTTTCTCTGCAACTAGAGATAGATGAGGTGGGGGAAGGGAAGAGAAAAAATTGGGTGACAGCTGCCTTACTTTTTTCTTAAATGACTAGATCAGTTAGGCATAACGTTTGAGTATCCTCTATGAGCTTCTGTTACAAAGTACCAAATAAGAAAATGAGATTTAAGCAAACTAATCCATCTGAAAGGAAAAGGAGCATATATTAAAAACAGGTACTTGGGAAAATAAAGGCAGGATGATTAAATGCTAATATGACTCAAAGATGATCATAGACAGAAAATTAAAGATGACTATCAAATGCAGTGAGGGTATCCAATTTCCTTTGGCACTCTGAATTGCTCATTGTTGGAAGTCAACTAAGTTAACTTTTAGGTTGCTGAAACTTTTCTTTCATTTCTAGGGCTTCTTTTTGTTAGTCTCGTCTAATTCTGATAGGTTTACCTGTGGAAGTAGGCTTAGAGAAATTCATTTTTATGTACACTCAATCAAAATTCTGGGAATTTTTTGTGGAAAAGATTGATATATTATTTGGGTGCCTAAGGATATTATTGGTGAATGTGCAGCCATTCTGAAAAATTCAGCTTGTCTCTATGATCCTTCAGTCCTCTAAGCTGCCCTTCTAGGAGTTAACTCTGAATTGTATCTTAATACCTGCCTCATTCTCTGGTATTAATCTAGATTTTAGGCAGATGCCTGCCTCTTGGTTCTGTATCTTGTGTAATGGATCACTCAGAACTCAAGGATTCAAACAAAAAATTCATTTATTAAAATATGCATTCCTACATCTTTAGATAAAGAAGTTCCCTGGGCAGTTAAATGTAGTTGAGAGGATTATAGTGGATTTAAGCCACAGGCAAAGAGGTTGAAAGCAGTGAGCAAGGGGGTTCCCTGCAGAGTCAGGAGCTATTTGGTAAAGTCCTAAAAACAATTTACATACTCCTGTTTTCCAAAGGGTCTTCAGCTTCGTCCTAGCTTAAGCTACTTAAGGGCAAAGTGAGCCGAAAGTGCCCTAAGTCTTCACCATTACTTCCATATTTGAAGTAGTCCTCCCTGCTGTTGTGGGAATGAGCATTTGTATATCTAGGGAGAGGGAGTTAACAACCTGCTTCTCAATTCTAGCAGCCTCCTGGTTTACAACAGCAGGAAAATTATAAAAAGCCCTAAACAAATGGCTTAGAGAATCAAAAAGCAGTCAATCTTTCTAGGCCCTAGTCTGAGTCTCTACCTTGGTCATAACTAAATTCTTTTGACATTGTAATTTAAAGGAACATAAAATAGGACCAGTGAGCATATGAACAGCAACATAACTGCCTTTATAGTCTGGTGTGAAGGCTATATTTATAAGGTTATTTAAAGTAGAGAGACATTAGGGACTATTATCAATGGATGAGAGACTGGACAGAATTCTTTTCCCTTTGAGAAGAATTTTTAACTCAGCATGGAGAAGAAATGATTTATCTAAAGTGGTGAGTTCTGAGGCCCCTAGTTTGTAGAAGGAACAACGAATGACTACAGAGAATCCACAGTGACCTAGAGTGAAAGAAAAAAAAAATTCATGGGTGTATCCGGGTCTACAACTCCAGCACATGAATATTAAGGGTACTGATCCTGTCCTCCCTCACTAGAGACGCATTTGAAATCTCTGAAATTGTTAGATTTTTACCTTGTTCCCCTTAGTCCTAAGTCCTTATCTTGTACCACAATTCTGTTACCATTGTTTTAACCATGAGTTCTTGAAACCCTGCTTTGGCTCCCATTCTAATAATATAGCTACTCATTTACCATTCCTCTACAATCCAGATCTCCCTAATGTCCAGTACTCATCAGCATGTTCTTCTATTTGTCTCTTGATAGATGGCCTACATCTTTGAATCAATAAATCAGTACTTGTTAAGCACCTATTATATTCCTGGTATTGTACAAAGCACTGAAGGTGATATGAGGACAAAAAACAAACCAAAAATAAATCACATAAAGGAACTTGCATTCCATCAAGAGAAACGAAGGATATATGTATGTGTGTGTATGTAAATATAATATATAAATACATATATATATACACATATATGTGTATGTGTGTATGCATGTGTGTATATATATATAATTGTGTTATGATTACAAAAAATAAGATTAAGCACATTATGTTTATCTAGAAGCCTAAGGTTTACAAAGCACTTTCCTTATGACCACCAGGTGATGCAGGCATTACAAATAGCATTAATTCCTTTTGACAAATGAAGAAATTCAAGCTCTGATTGGCAACATGACTTCCTCTTGGTCAGACTGTTACTTGGAATTACTGTTAGTATAATTCATTTAAACGTCTTCTGACCCCAAGATCAGTGTTTTTAACACTGACATTAGTTAATTGTAGAAAATGCACTAAAAGAGAAATAAAGCTAAAAAAGATGTGGTCCCTGGCTTATAAGGTGCTTAATACTGTAAAATAGAAAGATAAACATGGAAATAAATGAACACGTGGCAAAATAGAGAATAATAAATTGCCAGAAGTGTATACAAGGTATTATGAGATCTCTAAGGAGAATTTAAATATTCCAGTATAATACAGTTGGAATGAAAGGTATATATGACCACTGTTTGGTCAAAAGCCTAATTTTGTCATCTTGGAATGAAACGGCCTTTACAAACCAGTTTGATTAAAATCACACAAACTCATGACAACTACCACATGTCATCAAGTATCTAGAGTCTAGAGTTGTCTATAGCATCTATACTGATAAAATATGCTCCAGGGAACAGAGCGGCATTTCATTTCAAAACAGTTCTTTCCTCTCATGTAGACATTTGTTTAATGTTGTCCCTTATACAGCAGATAAAATAGACACGTTCATTGTCTTTTGCTTCCTACACAGTATCTGTGGGTAAACAAATCTACATTTAAGTCCAACACAGAGGTTGATAGAGTATATTGTTTCTATTTGAATTAGCACTATCCAGTAGTAACTAAGGAAAATATTTCACACTTGAACTTATATGGACTAGCATATACAAGAAGGGCTCTTGATTGTATTAGAGGCTAAGATGTGTCCAGTTCACAAAACTATTTTCTTTAAATTAAAAAAAAGCATGTTTTATGTGTTTGAAAAGGAAGTTTCTGCAATAACTGGTGGATTGACTTTTCTTTACCTAATTGAATAATTAATTCAGCAATTCAGTTTAAAAAACCCAGGCATTCCTAATACACTCATATAGGGTAAGCTTTCAGGAAACTTGTATTTCACTTTGCAAGAGTAAATTGTGTTTAATTGTTTGATCTTATTTGAAGTATGTAATTTTCATTCAGTTTGGATTCTGTGTTGGCAATCAAAAGGGGCTCTTAGCACTCAGTTCAAGCAAGTGCCCTTGAAGAGTTTGGCCTTTGTTTCCTTGATTAGATTGGGAGTCCTTGGTGACCTCCATGCCTCGGGGAGGGCCTAGTTTACACGTGGGTTTGAGTGATATGTTTGGGACATCACAGGCTTTTAGACCACGTGATTTTAAGTTGCCTCTTTGTGACCATTTTAGGTCACATGGGTGAGTCTCATGTGTGACTCGCCCTTGACCCTGAAAAAGATATAAAACCAGGGGTTGGCTTTCTCTCTTTCAGAGCTCTTACCCACAGCCATGGTGGTGCATGTGACTCTGGGCCAGCCCTTGTTATGAGCTCCCGGGCTGAACTCAGATGTTGGTAACTATGAATTCTATTTGGCATGTCTGTCAATGTTTGTAATTTGTTCATATTTTGCTCTGAAGTTCAGGGTGCTGGCTTTTCTCCCTGAACTAAGTGGACAGTATTTGTATGCTGGATTAAAGTAAACTTGTTAACCCCTTAACGTTGCTTTCCTTAGTAAAGCAGATCAAAAGCACGTGGGCCTTTGCAGCATGCTGGTAGCATGCTTGTTGTTTGGCTTGTGTTGGTCTTTCACCCCCACAACAGCTGCTAGCCAGATTGTTGAAACAGATTCAAATCAAGAAATATGTTCATCGAATTTAATTGGATGGAGTTGATGAATGTAAATTGAATGTAAGCTTGTTGAGGGAATGATCTGTTTCAATGGGAAGTTATGTACACCCTGAAACAGTATCTGCTATACCATGGACATTTAACCAATACTAATTTTCTTGAAATAAATTGAATTTGATTGGACTGGATAGGTTATTGGATGTGACAGCAGTGAATGTTATCACCTTTTATCTACTTTCTAAAATTGTCTATATTTACACAGCCAGAAGAAAGTTTGGGATGATAATCATATTGTTGCAATTTAGTCTCTGCCTAGTCCAAAAACTATTCTGTTGTCATGATATGTTGTGGTGGAACAATCTCAAAGAATCGAGAGTCAGACTACCTCTAATCCAAGTATAAGCATTTATTGATATTAACACCTCTCATGAAGTGAGTTGATTTCCAAGAGGAACCAGCAATTTCAGAGAAAGCAAGATGGTTTTATGGGATAAAGATGCTGATTGCACAATCAAAATTTACATAGAATACATATGATTAATATTAAAAAAAATCAGGAAGAGTTTGTTAAGGGATTAGGTAATGGAGGAAGAGTCCTAGCCTTAGTGGAAACCATGCAGGCACTATCATAGGGTGGGTCCTTTCTACAGTTTGGTAGTCAAGCATTCTGGTCATCCTGCCCTCCAATTGGCCAGATATTGTGGTCCTGTCTGGTCAAGATAGTTGTCTTGGTCTAAATGGATGATGTGATTGTGATTGAACATACCAGTTTTGGCAAGACAGGGTCTGGGAGCAGTAACTGGGATTCCATCATATGGACACACATGCTGTTTCTGTGGGGACTAAGAGTTCAGGGACAGACATGTTCTCATGAGCAGTGAGGCATAAGTTAGGACATTGAGGGGGGCAGGTAGGTACGGTAGGCTTATAATGAAGTTAGAATATTGGGGCTGGGCCAGTTCTGTTTAGACTCCATCAATATAGTACTTTTTCATTTTACTTTGAAAAATAAAAAAAAATTCAATTTGGTCATTAAGCGTCAAAGTTTGGAGAGGATACACACACACACCTATATGTACACACATATATACATCTATATGTGTGTGTGTGTATTCTCCCTAATTAACCAGGTTTAATTTAAGCATTGGCATTCCAAAATATCAACATCTCCATCAATTAGATTTCAGCCACAAAAGACAAGCTTAATTAGGGATGGGGGGGGGTTGCTTAAAAATTCTCTTGAATTATTGCATGTCCAAAAACTTCTAAGGACTACTTTGTTATGCATGAATACAGTTATTAAATTTTGTCTTGTCGTTTCATTATTTCCTAACAATACATTTTATTTTCTAGGCAGTTTCATAAATGAGTAACTGGCATAATGATCATAGCCCTCATAAGATCTTAGCAATAATAAACAAAATTGCTCTGAATCATATTCTGTCATGTAAATGATGAAAAAGGAATTAAGTAGAAATATTACAGTGATTGTAAGTATGGTTGTAAGACCATCTTAATGCTTTTGAAAATTGAAAAGAGCCTAGTTTTTGACAGGTATACTTTGTCAGCCACAACACTTGATCAATAAGCAGACATCATTGAATGGAACTTAAATTAGTCATTGGATCTACATTTCAGATGACTAATTCTAAATATAGACTGAACTCAAATTGGTATCCTAAGACAGAAGATATATTTATGTGCCTAATATTGTGAAAATGTATAATTCATTGGCCTGGTAGACTTTGGGGTCAGAAAGAACTGGTATAAATTCTGCCCCTGACACTTAGTAGTTGTCTGACTATGGGCAAATCAGTTTTCACTTCTGTAAAATGTCATGATTGATATCTTTGTGCTGTCTACCACAGGATTATGGTGAAGCTCAAATTAGTTAATGTCTAAAAAATCTATTGGATAAATTTAATGTACCATAAAATTTTGTTGTTAATAATTAAAATATAAATTTTTAGTCTTTATTTGGTGTGCCATATTTTGTTGTTTTGTTTGACTTTGAAGAATGTTACTAAGTTAGTAATTAAAAATTATATATAACAGTTCCCTCAATAGTCATCTCCCAGTGTAGGAATTCCTTCAGGAACTGGATATAACCTTGGTGCGTATATTATTGGAGTGGGGTGGGTTCCATTTAGGTATGGGTTTGAACTAGATGGACACGTCGTTCCTTTTTAGAGCAAAAAATGTGTGATTCTGTTTTTTGTGATTCCTTTTACTAAGGCAAAATGCAATCTATTTATGGTTTAATATACGAGTCTTTCTGAGTTGTCTAACAAGGAGGTCAAATGAATCACCTACCCAGGGTTGCATAATTAGTATTAAGTATTAAGTATTAGTATTAAGAGATAATACTAAATCTAAATATTCTTTATTGCAAACTAAGAAAAATTTTCATAATAATGCTAAGATTTTTTAATATCTAATATGGCAAATATAGATAGATCAACACACATAAAAGCTATTTGGGGGTTCATCAATAATTTTTAATAATGTAAAAAGACCAAGAGTTTGAGAAGCATTGGTTTAGCATAAAGTCAATATTTTTTGGGATTGAAAGCCAGTCAGTTTTCCCTCTGTCTATTGTCAACAGAATTATAAGTAACGTAGTGATGCTAAAGGGATAGGAATAGCTATCAAAGACCAAGCAAATAACACAACCCAAAGGTCCGTGAGGAGACAGCACCAGTTCCTTGATAGAATATAAGATAACTCTATCACAAATTTTGATTTCTAGGGGCCTGGAGGCTTACTCAGTTGCATGCTAATGTTTCTTCTAGAAATGGTAATCTGTTTGCTGTATCAGGAACAGCACCACCAAGTTACACTCAAGGTGCTGATTTCATATCCTTGTAAGCTGCATGACTTAAGGCAAGCCCCTTCATCTCTTTGGGCCTTAGCATCTTCATTTGTAAATAACCACGTAAGGGAAATTCATCTACCCCTTCACCTTTTCTACTAGGACTCTGTATCAGCAAGGCAATAATCAAAATATAGATGATAATTGTCAAAACGCCTGTATCACAAAATATGTGAGACTCTCCACATACCAATTATTGAGACACCAGAGGACCAGATCCCATAAGCCACCTTGCTGACTGTGCCATTTTATAACAACAATGCTGCTTACTGCTACTGTGGCTGTGTAAAGGCTGTAGCCTCAGCACACAGGAGGGCTGCTAGCAAAGGATCTTTGAAGTGCTTTTCTAAGGAAAGCAACTTTAAGTGGTTAACAATCTCACTTTAATTAAATATACATATATCCTTCACTTAGTTCAGGGGGGAAAGCCAGCACCCTGAACTAGAGAGAATACAAACAGAAATTATAAACAGAAATTACATACAAACAGCAAATAACACAAATTAACAGACAGGCTTCTAGCTGTCTGACCAAAGCTACACACACACACACACACACACACACACACACACACACACACACATACACATGTGTGTGTGTGTGTGTGTATGTGTATGTATATAAATATATGTGTCTATATATATGTGTGTGTGTATGGTTACTAGAGAGAGAAGAATAAATGTCTGAGTTTTCAAAGCCAGGGGGCTCTTTAATGGCTAACCAGAGTCTCCACACCAACACTCTTCCAATGAGTGTGTCCCAAACAATATGCTAACCTCAAAGAATATATACATTTCTTTAGGGTCAGAGTTTTTCACTCCTCTCCAGGGTTTCACATGTCTTGAGGGTTTCACACCCCTCATGACTTAAGTAGCAAAAGGGTGTGCCTTCCTACAAACAAAGGAAAGACTCAATCAAAGGCACTCAATGGCCTCAGTGTGGAGAAGCACTCCTAAACAAAAGACAACAAAAAGTCCCACTTTGCTTGCCATGATAGGCTTCTCTGTGGTCCATGAAGAATCGGAAGAGAGAACAGATGATCTATCTGAAGTACTGCCCAACAGTAGGTTGAGTACATGGGTCACTATTCCCTGACCTGATGCCATCCTTGCATCAGGCAGTCCTATTTTAAGAAAGTGTACCTGTGAGAATTGAATTACCTTTTCAAGATTCAAAAGGAAGATTACATTTTCAGACCTTTCAATGACAGTTGGAGCTGTGTAAGCGTTAAATCATTTGGACTGTGTAACACCACTGGGATTTCCAACCTCCCAAGAACTCAGTCTTCAAGGAAGAGATATAATTGGAAATTTGCAGCTTACTTTGCTGATATTGTGATCTATTTGTACTTCTAGGAGCACATAGTCTTCATTAAAAACTACCACCCAAAACCAATAACAGAAACTTCAGTTATTAAAATAAAAAAAAGATCACAAAAGATGAGATAACATTTCTGCAAAATGGAAGACAGGTAAAAATTGCCACATGTCTACAACCTGTTTCTTTGATAAAGGCCTCCTATCTAAAATATACAGGGAACTGAGTCAAATTTATAGGAATACGTCATTCCCTGATTGAGAAATGGTCAAAGGATATAAACATGCAGTTTTCAGAGGAAGAAATTAAAGATATCTATAGACATATGAAAAAATGCTCTAAATCACTATTGATTACAGAAATGCAAATCAAAACAACTCTTAGGTACCACATCTCTCCTGTCATTGGCTAACATGAAAAAACAGGAAAATGATAAATGCTGGATAGGATGTGGGAAAATAGGAACATTGTTATATTGTTGGTGGAGTTGTGAACTGATCCAGCCACTAGAGAGTAATTTGGAACTATGCCCAAAGGGCTATAAAAATGTTCATACCCTTTGACCCAGCAACACCACTTCTAGGGGTGTATGCCAAAGAGATCACACAAGTGGGAAAGGGACCCCTATATACAAAAATAGTTACAGCAGCTCTTTTTGTGGTGGCAAAGAATTGGAAATCATGAGGATCCCCAATTGGTGAATGGCTAAACAAATTGTGGTATATGAATATAATGGAATACTATTGTGCTATAAGAAACGCAAAGCAGACAGAATTCATTACAACTTGGAAAGACTTATATGAACCAATGCTGAGTGAGGGGATCAGAACCAGGAGAACATTGTACACAGTTACAGACCCAGGTGGTATTTGTGATGACTCACTTTGGTAGACTTGGATATTCTCAGCAATACAAGGATCAGAGACAATTCTAAAAGACTCATGACAAAAAAAGCCATGCACATCTAGAGAAAGAATTATGGAATCTGAATGCAGATTGAAGCAAACTATTTGCTCTCTTTCTATTTTTTCCTTTTTTTTTTTTTTGGTTTTGTTTCTTCTTTCTCATGATTTATTCCATTGGCTATAAATCTTCTTTACAACTGGACTATTATGTAAATGAGTTCAACGTGAAGACATATGTAGAACCTGTATTGGATTACATGCCATCTTGGGGGGGAGGGGAGAGGAGAGGAAAGGAGAGAAAATTTTGAACTCAAAAACTTATGGAACTGAGTGTTATAAACTAAAAATAAAAAAATTAAATTAAAAAAAATGGCCACATGTCAAAATTGAATGATACTTTATTGGAGGCAAGAGTTGTTTCAAAATAATTATATCTTCTTGTTGTTCAGTCATCTTTTCAGTCATGTTCAACTTTTTATGACCCAAGTTGGTGTTTCTTAGAAAAGATACTGATTGGCCTTTTCCAGCTGATTTTACAGCTGAGGAAACTGAGGCAAATAGGGTTAAGTGACTTGCCCAGCATCACAAAGCTAGTAAGTGTCTGAGGTCATATTTGAACTCAGGTCTCCTTGCCTCTGGTCCCTGTGCTCTATCCACTGTGCCACTTAGCTACCATAACTATATCAAGACTTGTGATTGCTACTGATGTTTCATTGGAAATTTTTAGCTAAACCCATATCCCTAATAAATTTTCTCTGGAATCTGGTTGTTGTTGTTGTTGTTGTTGTTGTTGTTGTTGTTGTTTTATTGGGAATTTCCACACAGATCATGATGACATCCAACAAGACAATTTTTGTTATGAATAAAGATGCCTCAAACGTGACTATAAAGGCCACTCTTTCCCAAGCCTACACTACTCTTGAGTACTTTTATTCTTTATGCAGGTTTTGTGAAATATATCTTCATTTGGAAAGAAGGATATTATCTGAGAAAGAAAAATGCTCTAAGTGAAGGCAGAGTTCAAGGCTTGGCACTATCACTTAGAAGATAACACAGTATCCCATGGAAGTCTAGACAGTTGATAAAAGACTAGAACACCCTTGCTATACCACAGAAATAAATTAAGATTAGACAGATGTTTTTCCTTAACCAGTTCTACTTCAGTGTATTGTACTACTGTAGATTGGCAAAATGTAATACTCCCTGAGCCAGTACCCATGGCACTGTGCTTTATTGCGAGGATTTTGTAAACATCCAAGCACACTTGACAGAGCCAAGAATGGTTGATTGATTAAAAGCAGGGACTCACCTAAGCTTTCCCCACTTCCCCTCGAAAAAGCCCCTTTAAAATAATGTTTCAAAATGAATTCTAGAGAAGCATAACCAAAGAATAAAAAAGGATAGGGTAAAAGAACTTTTTTACTGCAAGACAATTCAGAAGGTTATCAGGAAAGGTGTGTCTCACTCATGTTAGAGTGGACCACAGTCTATCACAGAACATTCCCAAGCAAGCCAGCAGTAGGTCTTCCAGGTGAATGAATAAGCAGAGGGTGACTCTGGAGCTCTCAAGCCACAGAAATTAAGAAGGGGGGACAATTGTTCAGAATTAGATTATAAGGGACCTTTTGTTGACACTGGGTACAAGACTCTACTATATTGCCCACACTAGGTTCCAGGTGGCAATCCCAGGGAGAGAAAGAGTACTAGCACAATAAAGCAAAAAACTATAGGGTAGCCGGGCCCCAAGTCTCAATTACAGGAAAGGAAAGAGTGCTTGTGGTCATTTACAGAGCAGAGCACAGGCCAGGGTAGCAATGACCACACCTCTCCTCCTGTCATGCCAATTTGGAAGAACTGAAAACTTAAAGATCTCTCACCTATCAGATAATTTGCAAAACCACAGCACAAAAAATGTGCATCTTCTGGATAAAATAATTACAAAATTCATCTGGAAGAATAAGAGGTCTAGAATATCTAGGGAATTAACAAAAAATTAATAAAAAAAATGCTAGGGAATGTGGCCTAGCCATACCAAATATTAAACTGTACTATAAAGCAGCAGTCATCAAAACTACCTGGTACTGGCTAAGAAACAGAGTCATGGATCAGTGGAATAGGTTAGGCACACAAAGACCCAATAGTCAGTGACTAAGGTAATCTACTCTTTGATAAAACCAAAGAATCCAGCTTCTGGGCTAAGAATTCACTATTTCACAAAAACTGCTGGGAAAATAGGAAAATGGTAGGGCAGAAACTGGGCATAGACCAATATCTTACACCATATACCAAAATAAAGTCAAAATGGGTTCATGATTTAGGAATAAAGGCTGATACTATAAGCAATTTAGGACAGCAAGTAATAGTTTACCTATCAGATTTATGGAAAAGCAAAAAAAATATTCATGACTCAACAAGAGATAGAGAGCATTACAAAATGCAAAATGGATAATTTTGATTATGTTAAATTGAAATGTTTTGTGTATAAAAAAGGCAATGCAGCAAAGATTAGGAGGGAAGCAGAAAATGGGGAGAAAATCTTTACAAATCGTGTCTCTGATAAAGGCCTCATCTCTAAAATATACAGAGAACTGAGCCAAATTTATAGGAATACAAGTCATTCCCCAACTGAGAAATGGTCAAAGGATATGAACAGACAGTTCTCAGAGAACGAAATTAAAGAGATCTATAAGCATATGAAAAATGCTGTAAACCACTACTGATTAGAGAAATGCAAATCAAAACAACTCTTAGGTACCACATCTTTCCTGTCAGATTGGCTAAAATGACAAAACAGGAAAATGATAAACGCTGGAGAGGAGGTGGGAAAAATTGGAACACTGTTACATTGCTGGTGGAGTTGTGAACTGATCCAGCCATTCTGGAGAGCAATTTGGAAATATGCCCAAATGGCTATAGAAATGTTTATACCCTTTGAACCAGCAATACCACTTCCAGGGCTGTATGCCAAAGAGTGTCACACAAATGGGAAAGGGACCCGTATGTACAAAAATATTTATAGTGGCTCTTTTTGTAGTAGCAAAGAATTGGAAATCAAGGGAATGCTCATCAATTGGGGAATGGCTGGACAAGTTGTGGTATATGAATGCAATGGAATGTTATTGTGCTATGAGAAATGGGGAAGACACGGACTTCATAATAACCTGGAAAAAACTACACAATATAATGCTGAATGAGCAGAGCAGAACTAGGAGAACATTACACACAACCACAGACATATGGATTCTGTGATGACTACCCCTGATAGATTTTTATTTTCTTAGCAATACAAAGTTCAAAGACAACTCCAAAGGACTCATGAGGGAGAGAGATATCTATATCCAGGGAAAGAACTGTGGAGACTGAATGCAGATTGAGGCAAACTGTTTGCTCTCCTTTTGTTTTTCTTTTTTGTTTTTCTGTCTTTTTTTTAAATTTTGTTTCTTTTTTCTTATCATGCATTCCATTGGTAATAATTCTTTATGATATGACTATTGTGTAAATAAGTTCAATGTGAATTTATATGTAGAAGATATATGGGATTCCACGCTCTCTTGAGGTGGGTTGTTGGGGAGGGGGGAAGAAAATCTGGAACTCAGGATCATGCAGATCTGAGTTTTGTAAACTCAAAATAAAAAATCTTTGTTAAAAAAAATCTGCATCTTGGTTCAGTGCCCCTCAAACCCCGGAGCAGAGTCTAAATTTAACATAAAGTTAAAAGACAATAGGTTTGAAAAAATGAGAAAAATGAAAAAGATCCTGATCATAGAAAGTTACTATGCTGACAAGGAAGATAAAGTCACAATCTTAGAAGAAGATAACAAAGGCAAAACAGCTACATGCAAAATCTCAAAGGAAATTGTGTCTCAATTCCAATAAAAATTCTAGGAAGTGATCAAGAAGGATTTTAAAAATCAAATAACAGAAATAGAGGGGAAAATAAATGAGAGTAATTAAACAAAATTCATGGAAAATTTGTCAACAACTTGGTAAAGGAAGCACAAAAAATACTAAAGGAAATAATAACATAAAAAAACAGAATAGACCAAATGGTTACAAAAAAGGCAAAAAAATCCACTGAAAAGATGAACTCCTTAAAAAGAAGAACTTGCCTAATTGAAAAAGATGTATAAAAATTCACTGAAAAAAACAATTGGAAAATTGGAATTGAGGAAATGGAAACCAATGACTACATTAGACAACAAAAAACAATAAATAAAATAAAAGAATGAAAAATAGAAGAAAATGTGAAATATCTAATTGGAAAAATAATTTACTTGGAAAATAGATTGAGGATCTATAATTGAAGAATTGTTTGCCTGTCTGCAAATCATGATTAAAAAGAGAGCCTAGACATTATCTTTAAAGGAAAATTTCCTAATTTCTTAGAAGGTAAATTAACAATTGAAAGAATCCACTGATAACTTACTGAAAGAAATTCAGAGGTCTCAGGTGATGGAGAAAATATTACAAGTGGGAAAGGAAATAATTGAAATATCATGGAGTCTCACTCAGAATAGTACAAGATTTAGCAGCACATTAAAGGATTGGATGTCTTGGAATACAATATCTTTGATGGCAAAGGAGATAGGATTACAACCAAGAATCACCTATCTAGCAAAACTGAATACAATCTTTCGGGGAGAAAATGTATAATTAATGAAATAGAGGATTTTCAAGCACTTCTGATGAGAAGAGCAGAGATGAATAAATAATCTGACTTTCAAATACAAAACTTCAGAGCAACATAAAAATGTAAACTAGAAGGAGAAATCATAGTGGATTCAATAAAGTTAAACTGTTTACATTCTTACATGTGAAGACCATACTTAAAACTCAAAGACTCATTATTAGGGCATTTAGGAGCATGCATAGATAGAAAGAGCAGATATGAGATGAATGAGATGGAATGATATCTAAACCAATGAAATTAAGGGGATGAGAAAGTGGGATGAACTAGTAGAAGGAGGAAGGGAAAGGTAGAATGGGGTAAATAATCGCAGGGGTGACACACAATGCTTGAACCTTACTTTCATTAGAATTGAAGCAAAGGAGGAATAACATATTTTTCAACTGAGCACAGAACTCTATCTTACCCTACTGAGATGTAGGAGAAGGACATAAAAGAAGGAAAAGGACTTATAGCAAAGAGGAAGGGTTGGGGGGAGGCAGTAATCAGAAGCAAAACTTATTGGGGGAGGAACAAGGTTAAAAGAGAGAAGGATAAATGAGGGGAAAAGTAGGATGGAGGGAAATATAATATTAACAATAATGACTGTGACTGTGGATGGTTTTAACTCACCCATGAAAGGGAAGCTGATTGCAGAATGAAAAAAATAGAATACTACAACATATTGTTTACAAGAAACACACTTGAAGAAGAGAGAAAATAAGGTAAGAGGCTGGGGGAGAATCTATCGTGCTTCAGGTGACATAACAAAAGAGGGGTAGCAATCATGATCTCAAAAAAAACACAAATAGATTTAATTAAAAGAGATAAGGCAGATTATAGCTTGCTAAAAGGTACCACAGACAATGAAGCAATATCAAGAGTAAACATATATGTACCAAATGGTATAGCATGAAAATTTTTAAAGTAGAAGTAAAATGAGTTACTAGAGGCAATAGACAGTAAAACTACACTAATGTGGGACCTCAAACTCTCCCTCTTAAAACTAGATAATTTAAATCACATATTCAATAAGAAATAGTTTAAGAGGAATAAAATTTTAGAAAAGTTAGATATGATAGATCTCTGGAGAAAATAGAATAAGAATAGAAAGTATTATACCATTTTTCTTAATGATACATAGAACCTATACAAAAAAAACTGACCATATATTAAGGCACAAAACCTCACAAAGGCAGAAAATCAGATATATCAAATACAGCCTTTTCCAATCAAATAATAAATAAAGGCCCTTGAAACATATATTAAAATTCATTGGAAACTAAATAATCCAATCATAAGTAATGAGTGCGTTAAAGAACAGCTCATAGAAACAATAAATGATTTCATGTAAAAGAAGGACAAAAATAAGACAACATACCAAAATTTATGGGATGCAGCCAAAGCCGGGTTTAGGGGAAATTTTATATATCTAAATGCTTACGTCAATAAAATAGAGAAAGAGCAGATTAATGAGTTGGGGATGCAATTAAAAAAATCTAGAAAATGAACAAATTAAAAATCCTCAATTAAACACCAAATTGCAAATACTGAATATCAAAGGGAAGATCAGTAAAATAGAAAGTAAGAAAACCATTGAACTAATAAGTGAAATTAAGATATAGTTTTAGAAAAAATAAAATATATAAACTCTTGATTAATTTTATCTAAAAAAGAAGAAAACCAAATTACCAGTATCAAAAATGAAAAGGGACAATTCACCATTGAAGAAGCAGAAATTAAAGCAATTATTAGGAGGCATTCTGCCCAATTATAGGCTAATAAACCTACATGAATTGGATGAATATTTACAAAAATGTAAATGGTTCAGATAAAGAGATGAGGAAACGCAATACTTAAATAACCCTAAAAAAATGAAATTGAACAAGCCTTTCAGGAGTTCCTTTTGAAAAAAAATCCACAGGACCAGATGTATTCATAAGTGAATTCCATCAAACATTTAAAGAACAATTAATTCCAATACTAAATAAACTTTTAGAAGAATAGAAAAAGAATGCTTACTAAATTCTTCTTACAACACAAATATGGCGCTAATACCTAAGCAACATAGAAAATAAACAGAGAAAGAAAACTATAAACTAATTTCCCTTGTGAATATCAATGCAAAAAAATGAAATAAAATACTAGCAAGGAGATTGCAGCAGTGTGTCATAAAGTTTTAAAACCATCACCAAGGAGAATTTATAGCAAGAATTGAGGGCTAGTTTAATGTTAATAAAACTATTAACTTATTTGACCATATCAATAACAAAACCAACAAATATCAGATGATTATCTCAATAGATGAGGGGGAAAACCTTTGAGGACATACAACACTCATTACTTTTAAAGACATTAGAAAGCATAGAAATAATTGGATTTTACCTTAAAATCTACCTAATACAATCTGCAATCATTATCTGTAATTATGTTAAGCTAGAAAACTTCCCAGTAAGACCAGGGGTGAATACCTATTATCACCAATATTATTCAATATTGCATTTGAAATGCCAGCTATAGCAATAAGGGAAGAAAAAGAAATTGAAGGAATTAGAATAAATAATAAGGAAAAAAATAATTATCACTCATCAGAGATTAGGTGATAGTAAACTTAGAAAATACTAGAGAATAAACTAAAAAAAAACTAATTGAAATAAAAAGGTTAACAAAATGGCAGGCTTTAGAATAAGCCCACATAGAGTATCTGCATTTCTACATATTATGCCCAATAAAGACCAGCAGGAAAAAAAAATAGAAACAGGAATTCCATTTAAAATATCTGCATATAATATAAAATATTCAGGTGTCTACTTGTCAAGACAAACTCATGAATTTTATGAACACAGTCACAAAACACTTCACACAAATTAAATCAGATTTAAGCATTTGATAAAAAACATAGTAGTTTCTCATTGATAGGCTAAGTCAATATAATAAAAATGACAATTCTACCTAAATTAATTTACTTATCCACTGTCAAATCAATTAAACTACTAAAAATTTATTTTATAGAACAAGAATAAATTAAATTCATCTGGAAGAACAAAAAATATCAAGGAAATCAATAAAAAATAAATTGAATGAAGGTGGCTCAATTGTACGAGATCATTAAACTATATTACAAATCTGTAAACATAATGATAATCTGGTGCTAGCTAAGAAATACAGTGGTAGGTAAGAGAATTAGATGAAATATACAATACACAGTAGAAGATAACTATAGAAATTTAGTGTTTTGTAAACAGAAACATTCAAGTTTTGGGGACAGAAACCAACTATTTGACAAAAAATACTGGGAACACTGGAAAGTACTTAGGCATAAAATAGGTATAGACCAACATCTCACCCTAAATACCAAGATGAAGTCAAAATGGGTACATGATTTAGACATAAAGTGTAATGAAACAAGAAAATTAGGGGAGCATGGAATAGTTTTCCTGTCAGTCATATGGATAATGAAGAATTTAAGACAAAAGAAAAGACAGAAAATATTATAGGATATGAAAAAGATAATTTTGAGTATATTAAATTCAAAAGGTTTTGCACAAATAAAATGAAGGCAGCCAAAATTGGAAGGAAAGAAGAAAATTTGGGGGAAATTACCAGCAAGTTTCCCTGAAAAAGGCCTCATTTCTCAAATACATAGAGAACCAACTCATATTCATGAGAATACAAGTCATTCCCGAATTGATAAATAGCCAAAGCCTATGAACGGGTATGTTTCCCATGGAAAAAATTAAAGCTATCTATAGCCACATGGAAAAAATGGTCTAAAACAGTATTCATTAAAGGGCAGAGTCAAGATATCAGAGTAAAATCGGGGTCTCACCTTCACTCTCCTAAATTCCCCTCCAAATGACACTTATATAGTGGCTTAAAATAAATTTTGGAGAGGTAGACCAACAAAAAGATGAGGTGAAATAATTTTCTAGTCTAAAACAACTTAGAAGTTTGATACAAAATGTCTGTCGCACTGGCGAGAGAATAGAGCACAATCTACTGCAGGCCACATCCCAACAATCCAGAAGCAGGTCATGTAGGTGACTGAATGCAGCCACAGAGGACTGGGGACCAGGGTAAAAGTCATAGGATGGTAAACATTGATTGGGATCACTCACAAAACAGACCATTATCTAGGAAAGTAGTAACCACACCTCTCCTTAGGTTATACTACTGAGGAAGAACTGAAAACTTGCAGACCTAGCTCTGAAAATAATAGCATTAAAAAACTGAAGGCAGAAGCCCCGCCTCAACCCTGAGAGCAGAGACCAACTTTAACATTAAGTTAAAAGCCAAAAAACAGGCTGAGAAAAAAAAAATGAGGAAACAAAAAAAAAAAAGCTGAACAAAGAAAGTTAGTGTGGTGATAAGGAAGGTCAAAACACAAACTCAGAAGAAAATAACAAAGTCAGAAACTCTACAATAAAAACTTCGAATGAAAATGTGAGTTGGTCTTAGGCTCCAAAATAATTCCTGCAAGGGCGCGCACGCGCGCGCGCGCGCACACACACACACACACACACACACACACACACACAGACGCAAATAATTTTTAAAATAAAATAACTAAGTAAGAGTAAAAGTTGTGAAAATAAATGAGTTATGAAACAAAATTATGAAGTAACTATGTGCTGTTGTTTGTCCTTTGTTGTTGAAGAAAACCATATCTTCAGGAAGGTGATGACATAATTTGCTAGTGAATTGGATTTAAGTGAAGGGGGTTGTGCAAAGACACAACTTCACTTTCTCCCCTGGAGTCATCTGGGTCCAGTGGCTAGATATAGATGAGGATGACTGGAGATAGCCCTCATGAAAAAAAAGAAGAGTCTACAACTTGATATAAAAGCAAAAAAAAAAAATACTGAAGAACAAAACATCTCTAAAAATAACAGACTAGGCCAAATGGTAAAAAAAAAAAAAAAAAAAAAAAGTCAGTTGAAGAGAAGAACTCCTTGGAAAATATAATTGACCACATGGAGAAAAAAATTAAGAAAAAATGAAGAAAAGAACATTTTAAAAAGTATAATTGGCCAAATGGTAAAGAAGATGCAAAAATTTTCTGAAGAATTTTTTTTCAAATTAGAATTGGACAAGTGAAAACTAGTATATATATACATATATATATATATATATATATACATATATATATATATATATATATATACATATATATGACTATATAAGATATCAAGAAACAATGAAACATAATCAAAAGAATAAAAATGGAAGAAAATGTGAAATATCTTATTAGAAACACAGTTCACCTAGATAATATATTGAGGAGATACAACTTAGGAATTTTTGAACTACCTGAAAATCAGGATCAAAAAAGAGCATAGATATTAAGGAAAACTTCCCTGACATCCTAGAATCAGAGCCTAAATAGTAGACATTATCAACTCCTGAAAGAGATGCCCAAATGATAACTCCCAGCAAAATTATAACCAAAATCAAGAGATCCAGGTCAAGAAGAATATATTGTTAAAAGCTAGAATGAAAACAATATTAAATATCATGGAGTCACTGTCAGGGAAACACAAGAGTTAGCAGCTTCTACATTTAAATCTTGAGTGTCTGAAATCTGATATTTTTGTGGGCAAAGGAGTTAGAATTACCACCAACTATCACCTACCTAGCAAGTCAGGGCAGTAAGGAGTATACATAGACACAGGGCACAGGTGTGATCTGACTATGATGGATGATATTTAAAAAAAAATAGAAGAAACAAGTATGCACTGGGAGCAAGGAAAGGGAGAAATAAAGTATCTCGCATTCAAAAAGACACAAAAGAGCTTTTACAGTGGAGAAGAAGATGGGGTGGGTTGGCAGACAATACTTTTTCTATTTTTTAAAATTTCTTTTTTTAAAGTTTTTTTTGTATTCAGTATTTTATTTTTCCACAGTTATATTTTTTAAAAATTCAACATTTGTTTTTAAACTTTAAAAAATTTTAAATTTAAAAATTTTAAGAGTTTGGTTGTCAAACTTTAAAACTTTCAAATTTTCTGCATTCCTCCCTCCCCCACCTCTCCTTTGAGAAGGCAAGCAATTCAATATAGGTTATAAACATGTAGTTATGCAAAACATCCATAACAGACATGTTGTGAAAGAAAACATGGACAAAAAAATTAAAAAATAAAGAAAGTTAATAAAAAGTATGCTTCAATCTGTATTCAGACATCAGTTCTTTCTCTCGGAATGGATAGTGCTTTTCATCAAAAGTCTTTCAGAGTTTTCTTGGATCATTATATTTCTGGCAATAGCTTAGTCATTCACAGTTCATCGTGCTGCAATATCTCTGTGACTTTGTAAACAGTACATTTCACTTTGCATCATCCCATGCAAGTCTTTCAAGGTTTTTTTTTTTTTTTCTGAGAGCCCCATGCTCATTATTTCTCATTGTACAACAGTATTCCACCATAATCACATACCACAATGTTCAGTCATTCCTCAATTGATGGGCATCCTCTTGATTTCTAATTCTTTATTCTCAGAAAAGAACTGCTAATTTTTTTTTTTGTATATATAGGTCCTTTGCCTTGTTGTTGTTGTTGGGTTTTTTTAAATCTCTTTTGGGATACAGACCTAGAAGTGGTATTGCTAGGACATTATTGTACTGTTGGTGGAGTTGTGAACTGATTCAACCATTCTGTAGAGCAATTGGAACTATGTCCAAAGGGCTATAAAATCAGACTTAGCCTTTGACCTAGAGAGTATCATCTAGTCTAAACTCCATATGTAAACATATGGAAATTGACATCAAGAGAGGAGAAATTGTTTACCCAATGTCACACAGCTAATGATTGTGAAACATGATTCAAAGAATTGTAGATGATGAGGAAGAGGTTTTCAGGAATGGAGAAGAACCAGTGAAAAGGCATATAGATAGATGTTGATATCACAAAGATCATGAGAGGCATATTTAAAATTTTTATCTCAAAGAGGGAAAGAATTTTATGTATATGTGGGAGATGGGGAAGATGTGAAAAATAGTGATCCAAAATGATTGGATGAAAGGGAGATAGTACGTGGGACTAGGGAGTTTTGAGATGAGAGCCTTAACACAAACTCAAAAAGTTACTTACTCTCCACAGTCATTATTTAATTAGAATATTTTGCTAAATTTCTATGATGATATCACATAACTTTTTTATTGAAAAAGGGAGGGAAAATGATATGCGAATTCAAACTGGGAAAACACAAAGTACAGTTAATCTTTTACTTTATATTCACAATTAATTTGATATCATATGATGGTGAGAAAATTGCCAGTGCTCTTGTAATTGAAAGGATCTTGGCTGTACTAACTGATGTTCATGGAGAAATCATCGAGGACTGTAGGCAGCTGTTATTACAGCTGAAAGAGTTACATCAACTAGAAGATGATTGATTTCATTGTTTCTCATATACTTAGCATGAGATGTGTTCATACTTCATTTTGGAAAGAATCTTACATTTGCATGACATTCATTGAATTTACATACAACTCAGGCATTCTCTGTCTCAGCTTCAATTGTACAGCATTTTGCTTATAATGGGGAGCAAAGAATGGTTTTGAAGTACTGGATAATGTATGGTTTCTGATCTCTTTAAAATTCTTGATAAAAGTACTACATAAACATTTTTTTAAAAAGTCATTAAAAGAAATAGAAATTGTAAAATTGTATCACACTATAAGAAAAAAGAAAATTAGTGTGAAAAAATATAAAAAATGCAACATATTCTTTTCTTTAGACTGAAATTTATATGAATACGATAGATCAGAAAATTTTCTTCTGGCTGTCTGAGCTCAGAATTTTATAATTAACTGTATATAAATGAAAAACAAGTTTTGACAAGTGCCAAAAGGATTTGCCATCAGTTCTTGTTTTCATATATGCATATTTACTCAGTAAAATTCATCAGATGTATTTTTTTAATTCTAATTTCATTTTTCAAGATTTGGCAATTTACCGTTTGCAATTTCATACATAGCCATACATAGATATGGCAGTTGATAGAATGCCAGCCCCTGGAGTTATGAAGACTTGAGTTCAAATCCAGTCTCAGACACTTATGAGCTGTGTGACCCTGGGCAAATCGTTTAATCTGATTGACCTCAGTTCCTCATAATGAGCTGAAGAAGGAACTGGCAAACCATTCCAGTATCTTTGCCAAGAAAACTCTAAATGGCATCATAGAAAGTCAGATATGACTAAAATAACTCAACAACAGCATACATATATGTGTGTATACACACACAGATATACATATATACACATGAGTCTATGCATATACGCATATATACACATACACATATGTAATGCCATGTGCTACCTTCAATTTATAAGACTTCAAAGGGGCTAATTTACTAAAAAAAGAAAGCCTTAAGGATGGCACAAATGAATTATTCCATTGATATTTCCAAAGATTTTCAGTAACATTCACACTTTGGTTTTTATTTATTTTTCATTTTCAACCTTCATTCTATGTAAAATTTTGAGTTCTAAATTTTTCCCCTCTCTCCCCATTCCCCTCCCCAAGATGGCATACATTTTAATATAGGCTATATGTGTACAATCATATTAAACATATTTCCATATTAATCATATTGTACCAAGCATGACACAAGACAGTATATTTTAAGTACTGTATGATTGATGTAGCTAAGTGATGCTAGAAAATTTGGAAGAGTTATGTTATAACTTTCAGCACAGGTAATCCAGTGAAAATTGCATGGAAGAGGTGGCATTTGAAGAAAAAAATAAGTTGTGAAAAGAAGAGAGGAATTCTGCTGCTGTGGGAAAGAGGGAATTTCCAGGGTGAAGGAGAGGTATAGACAGAACTATACAGGCAGAAAAATACTAAAAAATGTCATAGTGTTGTTTTAAGAGACTAATTTTCCTGTGGCAGAGCATTTGTGTATAATAAGTTTAGACACATAGGCAGGAGCTAGGTTGTGGAAGGCCATGTATTCCAGACTGAAGATTTTAGAACTTATTTTGTAGGCTTTGGGGAATCATTTTCCACAGATAGGTATGATAAAAATTTTCATTAGGGCTTGGCAGAAATCTGATAACTGACAATCAAAGACAGTTGAGGGAGTTAATTCATATGACTAAAGGCTGGATCCCATTGAGAAATAAATTAAGCCTTGCCCCAAGGCCAGAGATGAGTAAGGTGACATCTAAAGCCTATCAGCAGGAATAGGAAAGAAAAAGTACGTAATTAGATTTAATTACATGCATCCTTACTGGTAATTGTATTTCTATTTGAGATTCTCACACAGAAAGTAGCAGAGGCTACTTTTTATGTGTATTAAGACTTGGTAGGAATGTTCTGCTTTCCAAACAGGTTTAAAATAAATTTTAGTGCTTACATTACTAGAAAACAAAGTATTAGGAGCTAGTTCAATTGGATAGCTCAAATCACTGTTAATAGATTGAAAGCTCGAAGTGCTGAAAGAAGTAAGTTATAAAAGGCTCAAATGAATAGGTAGTAATAAACCTTGGAAATGACCTTTTCCCTTAGGGTCAGAGGGGATCAAAGAGTAGATAGACTAAGAGTGAAAAATATGTTGTAAAACAGAAAGACCAAAGTGAAGGATATTATACCTAATGTGTTGGATTTTATCAAAAATTTAAAAGATGAGGTCATCTGTCAAAATTAATGTGCAGTTGAGAAAGAATTTGATGGTAGAGAAGTTTGTAATAGCTGCTGTAACAAATCTGTTGAGGGAAACAAAGCAGGATAAAATATTAAGCTTGCTAAATAGCCAGCTAGGTGGCAGTTAAGGCTAACACTATTTTGTATAATCATAAAGTAGGTGTGAACCAGAATTCGACACTGATGTAGTGGGCATGGCAGATTTGAATGGACCATAAAGCATAGAACATTATTGGCAAAAGCATCTGTATCCAAAGCAGATTCAGCATGCTTAAAGGGAACATCTTAAGGACTCCACAAATGGGGCAAGAGTGAATAACTAGCAACTAGGAACTGTGAGTTACTCAGATTGAGCCCAATTATCCCTGTACTACATATGTACTTTTTGAGAGTATTATCCCAGATATATGGGGAGAAATTTTGTACCAATTATTCTTATTGTACCAACTTAGTAAATACCCTTTTCAAAGGTAACTGAGAATGTTGGGAAAGAACAGAACAATAGAGTTTAGAGCTGATGTCTTTACAGAATAATCCCTAGAATACCTTGGGAAAGATGTAGCTAGTCATAGTTCCAGAAACCTGGCCAATATCTTAAATATAGTCCATGTAAGCCTTGAGGAATCTTTAAAACAATTCTCATGCTCAGACTCTTAGAGTTAAAATAATTTGCCAAGGATTACAAAAGTAGACTAGAGGCTGGATCTGAAATAGTTACTCTTTCCCATGGGAGAGGAACCTGCGGCCTAAAGGCCACGTGTGGCCCTCCAGATCTTCAAGTGCGGCCCTTTGACTGAATCCAAACTTCACAGAATAAATCCTCTTAATAAAAGGATTTGTTCTATAAAACTTGGACTAAGTCAAAAAGCCAAACGCAAGGACCTAGAAGGTTACAGGTGGCCTGGAGGCCACAAGTTCCCCACCTCTGCTCTATCTAATAAACCTAGCAATACATGGTAAGACACAAAGGTTTGTTGCTGTATTTGTTGTTTTACAAATGTATGGTATTTTTAAGATTAGGTGTCACAATTTGTCAGGATCAATGACAATGAGTTGCCACGTGCTATAAGCAGATAAAGTCAAAATTTTATCCTTTATTTTTAAAGAAAATAAAACAAAAAAATTATTCACAATATGCATGTTTCTTTACACTACACACAGTACTTAACCAAAAAGAAAAAGAAAATCAGTCAACATTGTGTTTACCATATCCTATCTTTCCCTCCCCCGCTTATATCTATATTGTTCCCCTATATCTATGTAAATATACATATCAATAATAGCTTCTTGCATAATTAAAAACAGAAGGAAAAGGTGACTAAAGAAGCAATAGACTTGCTAAAGACAAAGCATTGTGTGTGAGAGAGATCTTATTACATCGCATAATAACCCTTTGGGGGGAAAAGGGATGTTATTAAACTTATTTACAGATGAGGGAACTGAAGACAAGAGGAGCTAAGAGAAACCATTGGTACATGTTAGAGGCGGAATTTGAACTAAGATTTAATACCAGTGTTTCAGTTAGTCTAGTCACCTCAGCTGATTTCCTAACAATTTGCTCTTTGTAAAACAAATGAGATGAATTATTCAGTGTCACCCTTAGGAAAAAAAATACTCATTTAGTGATTTCTCAACCCTGTGATAAATGGAAGAATTTTTTAGGATTGGTATAGATTGTCAGCCAGGTTGCACAGTGGATAGCATACTCAGCCTGAAGTCAAGAAGACTTAGGTTCCTGAGTTCAAACCTGGCCTCAGACACTTAAGCTGTGACCCTGGGAAATTCACCTAACCCTGTTTGCCTTAGTTTCTTTTCTATAAAATGAGTAACCACTCTAGTATCTTTTCTCCAAGAGAGCCTCAAATGAGGTCCTTAAGTGTTGGACACAACTGACATGACTGAACAATGACAACAATAGATTGCCGTGGCCAAAACATATTTTTAATGAATTAAAATAGTGTAGCTATTTTAAATACCACTTTCCCCTTCAAAGAAAATGTTCACTGCTTTTCATTTAAAACAGTCTTGTGGCGTCAGAGATTGAGATTTTAGATTTCTACCTTTCTAAGTAGAAACATAGAAATTCCTTTCATTTATGGATGAGAAAATTTTAGCCTAGAGAAGTAAGGCACATTTCCCAAGGTTATATAGGTAATAAGTATGAGAGTTAGTATCATATGACTATAAATTTACTTCTCTATGGGAACTTAAAAGGCAACTTGGCCAATCTTCACAATTAACAGATGATGATATTTGGACCTATCAAGATTTATTGACTTGCCAAATGTCAAACAGACCCTCTCATTCCAGACTTAATACCCTTTAAATTTTTCCACACCCAAATCCTCAATCCCAGATCCAGGTTTCAGATAATTGCAAGCTTTACCTCCAACAGTCATGATTACTTCAATGACTGGAAGGAACTTTATAATCATAACTCAAGAATATAATACTTGACAAAGCATGAGTCTTTTGCTATAGGCTGGCCCATGTATTTATATACATTAGGAAATTTACTTCTAATGCTCTTATCTAGTATGCTTAATAAATGAGATTTAAACATGTCAATTATAAATTACTGTTAAATCACAAATGTGGTAGGAATAAGTGCCCGTAGTACAGAGAAGCAAGATATCTGACAGTGAAGGGCAGGAAAATGTGATGGTCTTTCTATTTTTAAAGTCTGAGCAAATGAAGATAAAATCATTACCTGCTGCAAAAATTGAGTCTAAATTCTGATGTCACAGAAGTTTTTTAAGTGAACATTTTATTATATTTGATAATTTTTCTACTTCAAGTCAACAAATATGTCTTGAGGAACTACTAGTTCCACCCCTTAACATTCAGAATACTAAGATCTTGGCAGTAGGTTGCATAACTTCCAAGCAAATATGAGGGGGGTAAATGGAAGCAATGTTGCATTTTGTATTCTTGGTTTCAAAGATCACTGTAGGCAGAGACTACAGACACAAAATTAAAAAAAAAATATGCTCCCTAGATGGAATATTATAGCAAATTTTGACAACATACTAAAAAGCATAGACATTACCTTGCTAATAAAGGTCTGTATAGCATAGCCAAAGCTACGTTTTTTGTTGTGGTTGTTGTGTTCATTTCTGCTTTTTATTGTTGTTGTTGTTTTTCCCCAGTAACACTGTCTGGCTATAAAAGTTGGATTGTATGGAAAGCTGAACAATGCAGAATTGAAATTTTTGAATTGTGGCACTGGGGAAGACTTTTGAGAATCCTCTGGAGAACAAGGAGATCAAAGAAGTCAATACTTAACAAAATGAATTCATATTATTCTCTGGAAGGTCGGATACTGACACTGAAGCTTAAATCCTTTGGCCACGTAATGAGAAGATGAGACACGTTGGAAAAGACCCTGATGTTGGGAAAGATTAAAGCCAAAAGGAAGGGGGGATGGGAGAGGATGACATGCATAGATAGTATCACGGAAGCAATGAACATCAACCTAGCATGCTATGGTCCATGGGGTCATGAAGAGTCAGACATGACTGAATGACTGAATAACAACAAAATGTTTCACTGTACTAAATTCTGGAGTGACAGAAACAGAAATGATTAAGTACCTGCCTTTAGAGAGCTTATGTTATATGGATGAATACCATGGATTTCATGAATACAAAAAGCACTAATATGTTGGGGGAAAGAGGGTGTGGAAAGGTGTAGATAGGAGGCAGCATCTAGGACAAAGTTCATTTTTTTCTCCTTCCCCTATTATTGGCAAATGTCTAGTGCGTTTCAATTCTCTTTCTGTTTAAATGTTTAAATGAATTTTCAGTTAATAGTATTGAATATAATTATGTGAACAAAATATACTAAATTACTGGGGATTCAAAATCTATGCTTTTAATGTTTTACTTGAAAATTCAGCTATGCATTAGCAAGCATTTTTAATACCTAAACTTCTTTGCAATTTATTTCTTAGCTTATATATATTGGTCATTTAGTTTTTCTAATTGCTTTTAACATTTTCAGATTCCTAAAATAGTGTGTTTATAAAACCATAGCGCATTTCCTCCTCAATATACCCCTTAAAAGATGAACCATTCTGAGGTTGTTTCAAAGTTTAATGTTCTGATGAAGATCCTCATTATGTTCAAAGATTTGCAAACCAATATAGCTTTAAAATGTGTAGCCTTGTGTGCAGGAAGCTGTAACTCATTCTATTACAATTCAATTTCATTAATATGGATGTAGATCATTGGATTTCATGGTGACCTGTTGGCAGTGGCTAGACAAAAGAATCTACAAAAGTCTGGGGTATGTATTGTTACTATTATTTATCTATAAAATAATTCATGACTGTCCTTTGTTAACACTGCTCTAATTGGATCTAAACCTCATAGATACTTAAAGGGCTTAATAATATGATGCTATATGTTTCATCATTTACAAATTATGAATAGTCAAGCAGGGAAACTATTTCTGGTTTCATATAATCAATAATGGATCTATACGTGGTTATGAATTTGCTATAAATTTCTTACAGTTTAGATAAGGAATTTTGAAATGTAAATATTGTGTTATATGATAAGAGCAAGCATGACTGATTAGATGTATTTTCCTAATCGTTAACTTAATTATACTCTCCATTTTTTTTCCCTTCCCTGAACTCCCACTTTTATTGCCTTAAGCAAACTTTCTCTTCAGTGGCAGGAGTCGATAAAAGATTAAGCACTACACGCACACCCCCACCCCCCACACACCAAAAGAAAAAAATAAATACACATTAGAACTTTCGATGAGTCTAGATTTCTTTCATGATGAAAGAGGAAAAAAAAACACTACAGTTTAATTAGCATTCTCTAGTGAAGAACACTTCCAATTCTGTGATTTTTCAGGAATGCAAGTTTTAGTAGCAGCAGTCAGGTCTGCCTATTAAATTATCCTTTTATAAGTCTAACTCTGACTGTACTGATGCCGACAGATCAGGACTTGTCCAATGAATGGCAACTGGGTGGCTATCTAATTGAGATGAATCAACCCAAATAATGCTCTTCTTAGATAGAGGTCAATTTTGTTATTGTTACCTAAAATGTCTACATAGATGTAGTTTCTGTGCAAATGTACTAAATAAGTTGTGAACGCAAATTTAGTTTAAAAAAGATTTTTTTTTGGTTTCATTATTATGGGGTCTAACATTGAGTAAACTTGTAATATTGAGCTAAAAAAGATTCTGAAAACATTTTGTTTTCTGATGAGAAAGCATTTGTTACTTTACAATGTAAATATTGATAGTAGTAAAGAAAAAGTATAACTGGCAAAGTTATTGTAGTCAGGGATGAGACTCCAAAAAGAGCAAAGCCTTGAAATATTTGTATTTGCTTATAAGTGATAAAAGACACAGCTTAACAGGAATAGAAATATTCTATTCCAAATCAATGTATACTTTTCCAAAGAGTGTAAATAAAAAGTCTGATAAACTACGCCATTATCACAAATTTTAATGAAATGTTAAAATAAAACAAAGCAAAAAAAAAGTAAAACACATGTTGATACAACATCTTTCTCCCCCTCCCAGAGTGAAGCAGACTACTGTATTTTCCCATGTGTAAGATGCACCTTAATTTTGGGGCCCGAAATTTGAAAAAAATAATGTATTACATAAGGTTATTGAACTCAAGTTTTATTCATCTGCTCATAGCTTTCAGGCATCTTTTGGGCAAGTCTGGTGCATGCATGCATGCTTAGTCCATTGTGTTTCATGAACTTGAAGCACCAATTGTGTCCTCCCTTGAAATCAGTAACTTCTTTTTCATCAGCAATTCTTCTTGCCTCATGCTGAACCATCTTTATGGACACAGGAATTCCAATTGCCATTTGCTCTTAAATCCATATTTTCAATTCCCTCTCTAAATCAGGCCAATTTGCTGACTTGCCTCTCATGGCATTCTTCTGCCATGGCGTTTTCAGTAGGATTTCTTCTTCCCATGCCAGTCTTGGATTGTTTTCTCAGTTGGAGGAGGACCAAACTTGCCTTCAGCAGCATGATTTCCATTCACTTTTGCAAACTGGATCACTTTTAACTTCAATACAGCACTGTATGAAAATCTTTTCTGAGCCATTTCTGGGCAGAACGTGGCAAAATGTAACCTAATATACTGGTAACAAATGCAAAACAATGAGCGCAAAGACGAAGAGAGTGAAAAAGTGGGAAATGCAAGTAAAAAAATCTACAACCATTGTATAAGATAAACCCAGTTTTCAGACCCCAAATTTTTTGGAAAATGGTGCATCTTATACATGGGGAAATATGTTACATCACCCCCCTCAGAGTTCTAGGGCTCCCTGAGGGTTTGGAGGCTGTTTCTTCTTTGAGTCATTGAGCCCACACTGGCTCCCCCTACCTCACTGTTTGCTGCTAATGACTAGAACCTCAGGTACATTGTAACACTTGACAGCAGTTAGCTTTTACAATGAGACATTTACTTTATATATGTAGCAAAAAGATATCTACAAACATTTCCCGTACAACACCTGAAGAACACATTCTACTCTATCCCGCCTCAGTTTCTGTGGAGACTGGACTCACTCTCATGCCAATTCCTACATAATATTTGTTTTGCAAAGTCATGTTCAGATGTAGCATGAGTGACAGATAAGTCCTAACTTCACTTACCTTGGGTTAATTTCTGAAAGTTACTCCCCTGGGTTTCTCCTTGTTCCTATTGGCAGCCATGCTAGACTAGTTGCCAAATATAGGTGCTGAGATCCCCAGATTCTCACTCTTCAAATCAGAGAATCGAATCCCTTTACCTAGAATTTAAAAGAAAGTAGAATTGAAGAACCAAAGTCCATTTCTAAGGGATATATTGCTTCATTGGGGAGAAAACCCCAAGGCCTACATCTATAAGTTTGCCATATTTATATTATTATCTCTTACCAGATGCTGTGAGTAAAAGAGTCCAATAATCAGAGCATAGCTAAAGAAAAAATGGTCAAGAAGAGATGATGACAGCTGACCAAACACATTTTAATTCCTCCAAATCCAGTCTAGGCCTGTTGTTAACAACATGGTTAACTAACCAGAACCAGGTACCGAATGTCTATACAGTGACTCCAAAGCACTTGCAAAGCCTAAATCCCTTAGGTTCTCATTTGTGGAGATGCTGTCTGAAACTCTGTGTTTCTGCAGACTGTGTTACATATACATAAAGAAAGGAATGTGATTGATTCATTGTAGAAAGTCCTGGGATTTGTTCCTTCTTTCTTTTCTTAATTATATATATATAATATATATATGTGTGTGTATGTATATATATATATACATATATATATGTATATATATATACATATATATATATATGTATATATGTATTGTGTTCAGCATTCACTTTTATAAGATTTTGAGTTTTAAATATTTTCTCCCTCCTTCCCTCCCCCTCCAGAAGATGGCATGATATAGGCCATATGTGTACAATCATATTAAACACATTTCCAAATTAGTCATGTTGTATAGAATTAGAATCAAAGGGGAAAACCATGAAAAAGAAGAAATAAAGAGAGTGAGAAAATAGCACACTTTGATCTGCATTCAGACTCCACAGTTTTTGTTGTTGTTGTTTTTATTCCAACATGTTCCAAAAATGCTACATTCAATATTTCTGCCATTCTGCTTTGGATTGTGTTTTGCTTCTGATCACTAACTCCTTCACTCTGCCCTCCCTTCTATCAGCAACCCCTCCATTTTCTTTCCCCTTTCCCCTATTACTTCATCCTCACCTTGTACCCTCCCTTCTATCCACCTCCCTCCTTCCCCACCCACAACTCTCATTTCCTACAGTGTAGGATAGATTTCTATATCCAAGCGAGTGTATGTCATTCCCTTTTTGATCCAAATCCAATGAGAGTAAGGTTCAAACAATGCTCTCCACTTTCTCTTCTTTCTCTCTATTATAATAGGTATTTGCAGTTCTTCATGTGATGTACTTTACCTTTCTTGTCTCCTTTTTTCCTCTTCTCTCAGTACAATCCTTTTTTTCACCCCTCAATTAATTATTTTTTAATCATCACATCAAAGTCAACTTATACCCATGCCCTCTGTCTAGGCATCTTCTAAATGTGGTAATAACAATACAGTGCTCAAGAGTTACAAGTATCGGGGGTGGAGCCAAGATGGCGGCTGGAAAGCAGGGACTAGCATGAGCTCCCCACTGAGTCCCTCCGAAAACCTATAAAAAATGGCTCTGAACCAATTCTAGAACTTCAGAACCCACAAAACAGCAGAGGGAAGCAGGGCTCCAGCCCACGACAGCCTGGATGGTCTCTGGGAGAGGTCTATCGCACACAGAGCTGGGAGCTGGGAGCTGGGAGCTGGGAGCTGGGAGCTGAGAGCTGAGAGCTAGGAGTGGAGTGGAGCAGAGCCCAGCGTGAGTGGCGCGGACCAACCAGAACAGAAGCTGGGTGGAGCATACCCTAGCACCCTGAATCAGTGAGCTGCGGCAGTTACCAGACTTCTCAACCCACAAATACCAAAGACAGCGGAGAAGGTTAGTGGGAAAAGCTGCGGGAGTGGAAGGGAGTGGAAGGAGTTTGCGGTTCAGACACCGCCTACGGGGCAGCGGAAGTAGGGCAGCTACAGCTGCAGTTGCTTCCCGCCCCAGGCCCACCTGGTGGGAGGAATTAAGAGGCAGATCAGAGCAGGAGTTCACAGCCTGCTGAAGATCTAAGCCCAGTCTGGGTTGGGGGTTATTGAGGAAGAAGTGCTGGTGTGGCAGAGCTGGCACATCGCCCCCCCCCCCCCAAACATGGAACATAGGACTCTTTAGTCTATAAGCAGTCATATCCCAATGAAAAACTCAAGGGTCCAGTTAGTTGGTTGGGAATATGGCCAGGCAGCGAAAACGCACCCAGATTCAGTCTCAGACTTTGGATTCTTTCTTTGGTGACAAAGAAGACCAAAACATACAGACAGAAGAAGTCAACAAAGTCAAAGAGTCTACAACAGAAGCCTCCAAGAAAAACATGAACTGGTCCCATGCCATGGAAGAGCTCAAAAAGGATTTGGAAAAGCAAGTTAGAGAAGTAGAGGAAAAATTGGGAAGAGAAATGAGAAGGACACGAGAAAACCATGAAAAACAAGTCAATGAGTTGCTAAAGGAGACCCCAAAAAATACTGAAAAATACACTGAAGAAAACAACACCTTAAAAAATAGACTAACTCAAAAGGCAAAAGAACTCCAAAAAGCCAATGAGGAGAAGAATGCCTTGAAAGGCAGAATTAACCAAATGGAAAAGGAGGTCCAATGTACCACCGAAGAAAATACTACCTTAAAAATTAGATTGGAGCAAGTGGAAGCTAGTGACTTTACGAGAAATCAAGATATTATAAAACAGAACCAAAGGAATGAAAAAATGAAAGACAATGTGAAATATCTCATTGGAGAAACCACGGACCTGGAGAATAGATCTAGGAGAGATAATTTAAAAATTACTGGACTACCTGAAAGCCATGATCAAAAAAAGAGCCTAGGTATCATCTTTCAAGAAATTGTCAAGGAGAACTGCCCTGATATTTTAGAGCCACAGGGCAAAATAGAAATTGAAAGGATCCATCGATCACCTCCTCAAATAGATCCCAAAAAGAAATCTCCTTGGAATATTGTTGCCAAATTCCAGAGCTCCCAGATCAAGGAGAAAATACTGCAAGCAGCCAGAAAGAAACCATTTGAGCATTGTGGAAACACAATCAGAATAAACCAAGATCTGGCAGCCTCTACATTAAGAGATCGAAGGGCTTGGAATACGATATTCCAGAGGTCAATGGAGCTAGGATTAAAACCTAGAATCGCCTACCCAGCAAAACTGAGTACCATGCTCCAAGGCAAAATGTGGATTTTCAATAAAATAGAGGACTTTCAAGCTTTCTCAGTGAAAACACCAGAGCTGAATAGAAAATTTGACTTTCAAGCACAAGAATCAAGAGAAGCATGAAAAGCTAATCAAGAAAAAGAACAAGAAAAAAAAAGAAACTGCAAGGGACTTAGTAAAGTTGAACTCTTTTGTTTACATTCCTGCAAGGAAAGATGACGTGTATGATTCATGAGACCTCAGTATTAGGGTAGCTGAAGGGAATATGTATATATGTATATGTTTATGTATATATATGTATAAGTGAATGTGTATGTATGTATATATGTATGTGTGTGTGTATATATATGTGTATATATATGTGTGTGTATATATATATATATATATATATATATATATATATATATATATATATATATATACAGAGAGAGAGAGAGAGAGAGAGAGAGCAGACACAGGCTGTGTTGAAGATAAAGGGAAGATATCTAAAAGAAATAAAATCAAATTAAGGCATGAGAAAGGAATATATTGAGAGAGGGAGATAGGGAGAGATAGAATAGGGTGGATTATCTCACATAAACGTGTCAAGAGGAAGCAGTTCTGGGGGAGGAGGTGAGAGGGCAGGTGAGGGGGGACTGAGTGAATCTTGCTCTCATCAGATTTGGCCTGAGGAGGGAATACCATACATACTCAATTGGGTGTCTTACCCCACAGGAAAGAAGAGGGAAGAAGATAAAAAAATGGGGGGGATGATGCAGGGGAGGTCAGATGGGGGTGGAGGTAATCAAAAACAAACACTTTCTAAAGGGGACAGGGTCAAGGGAGAAAATTCAATAAAGGGGGATGGGTTGGAAAGGAGCAAAATATAGTTAGTCTTTCACAACATGAGTATTGTGGAAGGGTTATACATAATGATACACATGTGGCCTGTGTTGAATTGCTTGACTTCTTAGGGAAGGTGGGTAGGAAGGGAGGAGCGAGGAGAATTTGGAACTCAAAGTTTTAAAAACAGTTGTTCAAAAACAAAAAAAATTTTTTGCATGCAACTATAAAATAAGATACACAGGCAATGGGGTGTAGAAATTTATCTTGCCCTACAAGAAAGGAAGGGAAAAGGGAATGGGAGGGAAGTGGGGTGACAGAAGGGAAGGCTCACTGGGGAACAGGGCAAAAAGAATATACGCCATCTTGGAGTGGGGGGGAGGGTCGAAATGGGGAGAGAATTTGTAATTCAAACTCCTGTGAAAATCAATGCTGAAAACTAAATACGTCAAATAAATAAATCAATAGATAAATAAGTAAATAAGTAAATGAATAGATGAATGAATAAATGAAAATATAAATAAATAAAAAAGAGTTACAAGTATCATCTTCCCATGTAGGTATGTAAACTGTTTTTCCCTTATTGAATGATACATTTTTTCTTTCCTGTTTCATGTTTTATACTTCTTTTGAATCATGTATTTGATGGTCAAATTTTCTGTTGAGCTCTGGTCTTTTCAACAGAAAGGTTTGGAAGTCCCTTATTTCATTGAATGTCCATCTCCTTGCCTGAAAGATTTTGCTCAGTTTTGCTCGGTTTTAATGCAAGCTCCTTTGCCTTCCAGAATATCGTATTCCAAGTCCTCTTATCTTTTAATATAGAAGTTGCAACATCCTGCATACTCCTGACTATGATTTCATGATATTTAAATTGTTTCTTTCTGGCTGCCTGCAGTATTTTCTCCTTGACCTGATAATTCAGAAAATTGGCTACAATATTCCTTGACATTTTCATTTTGGAATCTCTTTCAGGTGGTGATCAGTGGATTTTTTCATTAACTATTTTAGTACCTTGTTCTAGAACTTCAAGGAAGTTTTCCTCGATGATTTCTTTAAAGATGCTGTCCAGGCTGTTTTTTTTTATCATAGCTTTCAAGTAAACCAATAATTCTTAAATTATCTCTACTACAAGTCAGTTGCTTTTCCAATGTGGGATTTTATATTTTATTCTATTTTATGATTCTTTTGATTTTGTTTGGCTGATTCTTGATATCTCATAGAGTCCTTAGCTTCCATTTGCCCAATTCTAATTTTTAACAAATTGTTTTCTTCAATTAGCTTTCATACCTCCTTTTCCACTCAGTCAAATGTATTTTTAAGAAGTTATTTTCTTCAGTCAATTTTTGTGCTTCCTTTTCAAAGCTGTTGACTCTTCCTTGCATACCTCTCATTTCTTTTCCCAGTTTTTCTTCTACCTCTCTTATTTGACTTTTAAAACATTTCTTGTCTTCCAAGAAAGCTTTCTGGGCTTAGGACCAATTTATATTTCCCTTTGACTTTTCAGAGGTATGTATATTGTCAAAGTTGTCCTCTTTTGAGTTTATATTTTGATCTTCCCTTTTATCATAATAATTCTCTATGGTCATTGTGCATTTCTGCTTTTTGCTCAGTTGTTTGCCTATTTCCAGGCTTTTAAAATTGAGCTCTCCTGATGGAGGACAGGGGACATTTTCCCAAGCTTCTTATTCTGGGGGCAGGGGCTTGGTCATTGGCTTTGTGTACTTGGGCCTCCGGTGCTGGCAGCTGGAGGCTGTAGGGATCTGGCAGCTTACCTGGTGCTGAGCTAAGGTCCTAATGGTCATGTTTGGGGTGTGCTGAGGCCAGGTGAGATTTTTCTGTGTTTTCCCAGGTCTACACTGAAGCACAGTTATGTGTGGCTGCTGGAGCATACCTGTTGACCCAGAATGATAGGCATGGGGTCGGGGCTTTGGCTGCTGGAAGATACCTGCCCACCTGTAGCTATGCTGATGGATGAGGAAGTTCAGCTTCTAGAAGATACCTGCCCACTTGAGGCTATGCTAAAGCTCAGGGAGGTCAGCCTCTGAAGGATGCCTGCCTGCTTGAGGCTGTGCTGGTATACATGGTGGTTCTCTGAACTGCAGTCTGCTGCTTTCCTTTTCTATGCTAAGACACATGGGGGGGGCGGGGTCTGGTGTTGATGTTTTCCTGCTTTACCACCCTGGGGCTCAGTATCTCCTGCTAATTTGTTGAAGTGCGGCTTGCACTGGCTTTCTGGGATATCTCCCCTACTGGACTGTCCTCCCATTTTTACCCAAGTGAAATGGACCTTTCTTGGTGATCCTCCAAGTTTCACAGGCTAAGAGACTTCTTCTCCCTTTCTTTCCTCAGTCTCTGCTGTTCTAGGGTTTTTCCTGGGCTGCTTTTTTCCCCCAGAGGTCAGTAAGGGAGAGTTAGCATGATTTGCTGCTTATTATTCCATCTTGTCTCCAGGAAGAGGGGTATATTCCTCCTTCTTTCAACAAGCATATATTGACCACCTATTATGTGCAAAATACTATGCTCTACACTGAGGAAACAGAACACAATAAAATTTCCCCTGCCGTTAATTATCTTGTACTCTATTTCATCATATAATTCTGAAATTTAGATACAAGAGGTCATATAGTTGATTCCAGGTCTTTTTGGTTTTGGAAGAGGAAACTTAAAACCAAGAATGTGTTTCTTTGTGCAAATATACAAAATGATAAGTAGAAAGGTAGATTTAAAAATCAAAGTTTTTAGACACCAAATCTAGTTAAAAGAGTGCTACCAAGTGTAGCAGTAAGGTCATTAGGGTGAAACTTTTTCCTGTTTTCTCTCTTTTAGAATGCTAAGGTAATCAAATACCTTTGATTAAGTCTTACTAAGTACAAAATCCCAGGCCCACAAAGTCAATAAAAATTAAGATCAAAGAACTTACAGTCTTGTTGGGAAGATAAGACTATGCAAATGCTTATAACATAAAGAACATACTATAAATTCCTGATGTGTGATAAACATAGTAAATAACTCATATTTATAGTTCACATTTATAGAACATTTTGTGAGTTTGAAAGTAATTTATTATGAATCCAACCCATGAGAGAGGTTATGCAGTTTTTAATATTCCCATTTTACAGAGGAGAAAATTGAGACTTAGAAAAGTGAGCTGTTTTACACAAAGTCATACAGCATATAAATGATAAAATCTATATTTAAAACCAAGTCTCCAGACCCAGCTGTTCATTCATATAACACTAGAAATTCAGAATAAAGAGTGATCATACCTATTCTGGGTGGAAGTCATATTTAAACTTACCCTCAAAGATATTAAAGTGATATGTGGCAATCAAAGTATAAGTTATGGTTTAAATGGACATTAATTTTCATATAATTTATACATTTCTTCAATCCTTAAAATGTTATATTTATATATTAGAGAAATGAAGCAAATTGTATGATGAAAGAAGTACTGGAATTTGGTGCCAGAGGATGAACTGTTTCCAAATACCAGTGCTATAATTTGTTGTTTGAACTTTAGCATTTAGCCTCTCTCCATTTCAATTTTTTTCTTCTATTAAATGATGATTTTGGTTTAGATAACCTCTAAATTTCCTCTAGTTTTAAAGCAATAATTCTATAATATGTATATGCATACATATCTCATATATACTGATATATTCAAAAAATATACATCATACATACATACATACATATGGTTCAGTCTATCCACCTTTAATCCTTCAGACTTACTACATAGGTGGTCTATTTCATTTTTCAGTAGTAGATGTCATTGACATTTTTTACGCATTATTCAACACAAGAATCCTGATTTCAAATATGGACACATTCATCATCCAAAAGACCACTCTAATTTGGGTTACCCATAATTTTCACACTTATTAAAGGGTGGCATAGAAACACTTAAAGAATATTGGCATTAGGGGAAGCTAGGTGGCACAGTGAGCAGAGCACTAGCCCTGGAGTCAGGTGGATCGGAGTTCAAATCTGGCCTCAGACACTTGACATCCTTACTAGTTGTTTGACTTTGGGCAAATCACTTGACCCAAATTGCCCTGCCTTCCCCCCTCAAAAAATTAAAAATAAAGAATATTGGTATTAAAATGATAGGTTTTGTTGTCAGGGGTCAACTTGAAATAATTGAAAGTACTGGACAATATTCAAAATGTAGTACACTGTAAAATCCTGTCTCCAATTCCTCTTCAAATATGGGCCCAGTCCATTAAACACCTGTAGTGCCTATCTAAGTTTACATGAACTAAATAGACTCAAATCAATGGGTTACTTCTATAACTGGATGTCATAATCTGGAAAGTGTGTTCTTCTATTTGTTTATATTTGTTTTCATTTTATCTTTTCTGGAGTGCTAGGTCAATTTTTTTTTGAGTAGCTGCAGATCTCTTTCAAGAGGCTTTGTAGTATTTAGGACTTAAGAGAGACAGCACAATTTTATCTTCATAAAAGGGGCAGGGAGAAGAAAAGACTCCTTTTGCTGACTCCCTCTCCTGAGTCCTTTCAGTAAAGATACCATTCTTTCATAAAGATTTATCTTCTGGCACTACTTGGGAAGGGACAAGCTGGTCCTTGCCCTCTTGGTATGAACAGGTACTTCTCCAACTTGAAGAGGGCTACCTTTCGTATTTCAAAAATCGAACACCCTTTTCAATATTATTTCTGTCATAGTACTTTTAACACTAAATATCCATCTACACATATAACTAAATATATTCTACTTAACCCCCTTCAAAAAATGTAGATTATTTACATTCTTTACAAGATAAAGGTAACTGCAAAATAAAGTGGCGTTGAGGTAAGTAATATAGCCTTGATTTCAAGGGCAATGGACGTTTGGAAGAGCTGCTGAAGTAACATCTTCAATCAAACTCAATTGTCAGCAGCAGCCCTTCCCAATTGCTGCTGTCTGAAAACTATTAGAACCTCCCATTCAAAACTGTTCATTTTTTTTCATATTTACTTAATTACCATTCACACAATACACAACATTTCCTACAGGCCTGACACATTAGGAACAGATGAAGTGGTTATAACTTCACAATAAAAATCAACACTTATAATTACAGTATTCAGCCACTATACATGGCCATTCATGCATAACCAGCAAATAATCATGGACAATTCAAGAGATTGCAGCATTCGGAAAGATTTATTAATGTTCAGAAAAGTTCAAGGAAGTAGGAAAGCCAGAATGGTCATGAATAATGTTATCCGCATAATCTGTCAAGCTTCATATTGTTTATGAACAAACATCACAAGTTCGGGTATCTATGCATCATTTTCAAAATTTTCCCATTTAAGACTTGATTGTGAATCTGAACAAGAGCTAGAATTGATGACCATTGACAAAGATTTTAAAGAGCTTTATAAGTTAAGCCAAAAAAATAAGATTAATTTTATATGAAATGAGCAGAGCTGTCATTAACAACAGTGTTTTGCCAGTCATGAATATTTATGAACAATCTTGATGTTGTTTGATGAACAATCACTGAGAACACTCATTATTTAAAAGTTTTGTGGGGAAGGGTAGGCAGTTTTACTAGTCAAAAATTGGTACTCAAGCATATAGAAAATCTGTCAGGAAAAGACACAAGACTTTTGATCTGATAAATGTATCTGAATTATGGCTGAGTGTAAAAATAAAGATACTTCATTATGAATATTCAACATACTTCAACAAGCAATGAGGAATGAAGGAAAGAAGGCAAAATTGTTTATGAACAGTTTAGTATATACAAACACTGTGTTAAGTACTGGGGAAACTACAAAAGCAAAGAAAGTCCTTGTCTTCAAGGGCATACACTCTAATAGGGGAAGATAGCAACACAGAAGTGGTAGTCAGGGAGTGGATTTTCCTAGGGAATGTCACAGAGTTTGGTGAAGCCAAAGGAAAGTAAATCTACATACATTTTCTGAGAGCACTGGCAGCTTTGGTTTCATTATGGTTTCCACAAGTGGAAAGTAGAAAGGGTAAGAGTTCATGCTGTGGCAAGTAGGTGGTGTGAATATGGCCAGAGAGTAAAGTGGAGCTGAATGGAGCCCTTGTGATATCATGGATAATGTAAGGATGAGGTTATTGTGTGAATGCAATATATTGGTCTGAGGTGGTATGAGGAATACAAAAGAAGCTTAATGGTTCTTTCTGTGAAGGACTCAGAATTTAACTGTGGGAATGACTTACAAAGAAAAACTAAGAAAATATTTTAAAGGATCCTATTATCAGATGTAGGTTAATATAACAAGCCAGCCTATGAGTAAAAGACAATCACTTTGGAAAGTTAGTGTAGGGGGATATTGGACAGGAGGTGGAGAAAATGTAAAATTTACTCTGATGGGGAAATAAACATTGGTATTTCAGTCAGGTGTGGGAGACCATAGAAACAATGATTTAGAGATGAGAATGAGTCAAGCTTAGCATACAGCAGAGACCCACTGGAAATCAGTTAGATATAAAGCTAACTCATCATTATTTTTATTGGGGAGAGTGAAAGGCAGGGCAATTGGGGTTAACTGATTTGCCCAAGGTCACACAGCTAGTAAGTATGTCAAGTGTCTGAGGCTGGATTTGAACTCAAGTCCTCCTGACTCCAGGGCTGGTGCTCTACTCACCGCACCACCTAGATGCCCTTCCTCATCATTTCCTTCAAGCCAAATGAAACAGGAGTAATCTTTATATGGAGCTTTAGTACATTCAAAGTCCTCCTCTCTAGAGCATGTTGAAACAACTTTCTCTTTCCACTATTGTCTACTTGGGAATCTCAGGGTAAAAATTACTGGCAAAAATGTATAAATTTTAGCCATGGTTTATACATACTTTGAAATTAATTTTTACCTGTAATCTTGCAGTTCATGGATCTAAAATATGGAAGTATTCATAAATGCACATATTTATACAACATATGCATATATATGTATATATATACATGCATATGTATATGTATATATATACAAATATACATATATATATATATATATATTTCCCTTCCCTTTCATTTTTCCACCTTCCTTTACCCTATTTTCCTCTCACTCCTTTCAGTTCCTTTCCCCCCACTCCCTCTGCTCTTCTCCTATCCCTTATATTACCTCCCATTCCCTTTTGTCCCTTTCCTTTCTCTACCCTGACTTCCCTCTTCTCCTCATATTTGATGGATAAGTAGCTGAACAAAACTAAGCCTAAGGGTCAAAGCCACTATCTTCACCATAGCCACATTCCTAACTTTTCAAATATATATGTCATGTCCAAGTCTTCAGGCCTTGAGACTTTCCCCTTAGAAATTAATTAATTCATTATCAGCAAATAACAACTATTCTTCTTTAAATTCATGGCCTAGAGTCATACCTAATGAAGCTTCTTTAAGTCCACAGCTAAGCATTCTAGTTGTGGTTGTAATAACCATTTTCAGTATTCTCATGCTCTGTTCTCATATCTCTCTCTCTATGGTAGATTTTTAAAGAGAAATCCTTGAGTCTGCTTCCTTCCTCTCATAATCTTTCACTCTGACTCACTTCCCTCATTATGTTCTCAACTAACACAATTTACAAATCATATGGCAACAGGGAGCTAAGGGAAAACCTTTTGGAAGGTTCACCCCACTCTTTTTTTATGAAAAGTTGAAAACAACTTATGAATTTTCCACTTTTCTAACACATCTTATTTTATTTTTTCCCATACCTATCATAATCCTGATTAACATTCAGACCCCAGCTAAAGAATAATTTTCAACATGAAGGCTAGATGTCAAAGTGTATAGATTTCTGGGCCAAGAGTCAGGAAGGACTAAGTTGAACTGTGGCCTATGAAACACAGTAGCTTTGAACTCCTGCTCAGTCCCTTAACTTCTGCCTTAGTTTCTTCAACTATAAAATGTGGATAATAATACTCACCTCCCAGGGTTGTGTAAAGAACAAAAGAATATATCAAGTTCAATAATAACTATAAAATCTCACCTTATGAGACAATATATGTAATGCACATAGCACAGTACCAGGCACATAGCACTATATTTGTCTCTGCCTATACTAGCCTCACTTCTTAAACTGACAGATACAAAGGATGATTGAATTTTCTTTCCAGAGAAATTACATGATTTGAAGCCACACTGGGGGCTAATGTAAGAGAACTGCTTGCAAAGGGGCAGTAGGGAAATGATAATTAGCATATTTAAAAGGCATACTCCTTTTCTTTGTTCTAAGAAGACCTTCTTTACTTGTATATCAAAAGAACAGGGGTGTGGTGGGGTGGGGGTGGAACCAAGATGGTGGTGTAAAAATGGGGACTGGCTTGAGCTTTCCCCCAAATCCCTCCAAACATCTGGAAAAAATGACTAAGAAAATTATAGAGTTGCATAACCCACAAAATGACAGATTGAAACAAGTATCCAACCCAAGAGGGCCTAGATGGTCACTGGGATGGGTCTATTGCACTGTACTGAGAGCAGAGTGCAGCCCAGCGTGGGCTGACCCTGAGGAGAACAGGACCAAACAGACCTGGCAGAGCAGGCCTAAGGGCCTTGAATCACTGGCAGCTCTGGCATTTTCCAGACTTCTCAAGCCAGAAACACCAAAGACAACTTAGCAGGTCAGTGGCAAAACTCTGTTGGACCTGGGTGAAAGAAAGGTGTGGTCTGGCCTTAGCCCCAGGGTGGCAGATGTGGCAGCAGCAGCAGTGCTGGCTGCTTCTGGAACTCCAGGCTCACAGATAGTGAGGGGAATCAAGAGACTGATCAAAGTGGGAGTGCAGGGATCTCTTGCTTTACCCAGCTTGGTTCTGATTGGTGGTTCTTGGGGGAGAAGGAGAGCTGGTGTGGCAGAGCTTATGTGGCTGTGGAGAGGGCGTCCTCCTGGTAGATATATGGCAGAAAGGAGTGCTTAGACTCACAGAAACAGAGCACAGACTAGAAGAGGAGTATCATACCCCCCTCAGAATAGAAGGAACTCTGAAAACAGCAGCTCAAAACCTCTGAAGCTTGGGACAGAGCACTGTCCCACTCTGTCCACTCTGAAAGCAGTCATACCCCAACAAAGAGCTCAAAAGTCAAATAATTGGCTGGGGAAATGAGCAGGCAGCATAAAAGGGCTCAGACTATTTTTTGGTGACAAAGAAGATCACAACACACAGCCAGAAGAAGTCAACAAAGTCAAAGATCCTGTGTCAAAAGCCTCCAAGAAAAATATTAGTTGGTCTCAGGCCATGGAAGAGATCAAAAAGGATTTGGAAAATGAAGAGAAGTGGAGGAAAAATTGGGATGGGAAATGAGAGTGATGCAAGAGAATCATGAAAAATAAGTCTCTTGAAAAAGATCTCAAAAACAAAACTCCTAGGAATATTGAAGCCAGATTCCAGAATTCCCAGGTCAAGAAGAAAATATTACAAGCAGCCCGAAAGAAACAATTCGAGTATTGTGTAAACAAAAACAGGATAACACAAGATCTAGGAGCTTCTAAATTAAGGGATCATAGGGCTTAGAATATGGTATTCCTGGAGGTCAAAGGAGCTGGGATTAAAAGCAAGAATCACCTACCCAAAAAAACTGAGTATAATACTTGAGGCCAAAATACAAATTGTCAACGAAATAGAAGACTTTCAAGCAGTCTTGATGAAAAGACCAGAGTTGAATAGAAAATTTGACTTTCAAATACAAGAATTTAGAGAAACATGAATAGGTAAACAGGAAAGGGAAATCATAAGGGACTTACTAAATAGTAACTGTTTATATTCCTACATAGAAAGATGACATTTTGTAACTCATGAGATCTTTCTCAGTATTAGGGTAGTTGAAGGGAATATACATACATACATACATATATACATACATATGTGTATATATACATATACATACATACACGTATGTGTATGTATATATGCATATGTATGTATATATACATATATATTATATATATAAATATATATACAGAGAACACAGTGTGAGTTGAATATGAAAGGATGATATCTAAAAAAATAAAAGTATGGGGTGACAGAGGAATATATTGGGAGAAGGAAAAAGGCAGAGATAGAATTAGGTAAATTATCTCACATAAAGTGGCAAGGAAAAGCTATTACAATGAAAGGGGAGGGGGGTAGGTGAAAGAGAATGAGTAAACCTTGCTCTCATCAGATTTGGCTTAAAGAGGGAATAACATAAACACTCAATTGGATATCTTACCCTACAGGAAAGTAGTGGGGAAGGGAATAAGAGAGGCAGAGATGATAGAAGGGAGGGCAGATTCAAGGAGGAGGTGGTCAAAAGCAAACACTTTTGAAAAGGGACAGGGTCAAAGGATATGAATAGGCAGGTTTTCTTTTGCCCTTTTTATTTTTAGTTTTCAACATTTATTTTCATAAGATTTTGAATTTTAAATTTCCCCCCTCCTCTTTTTCATTGCTTTTAAATTTATTTTTTTAGTTTTCAACATTCATTTTCACAAGATTTTGAGTTACAAATTTTCTTCCCATCTGAACCTTTCTCCCACCCCAAGATGGTATGTATTCTGATTGTACCTTTCCCCAGTCTGCCCCTTTTATCACCCCACTCCCCACCCCCATCCCGTTTCCCCTTACTTTCTTGTATGGCAAGATAGATTTCCATACTCCATTGCCCATATATCTTATTTCCCAGTTGCTTATAAAAACAATTTAAAAAAATTGTTTTCAGATCTTTCTTATAACCTAATTAATTATAAATAGCAATCTTAGATGTGGATTTTACATTTTAAATACACACAAGGTAAACATTCTATCCTTATTGAGTCTCTTGTAATTGGTCATTGGTATGGAACTTGTATTTCTCCTGGATCTTGCATTCAAATCATCTATTAAGTTCAGGTTTTTTTTCTTTAACAATGTCCTAAATGTCTGACAATTCATTAAATATCTTTTTTTTTCCATTCAGAATTATGCCCAGCTTTTCTGGGCATGATATTTTCAATGAAAACCCCATTTCTTTTGCTTTGAATATATAGTGTTCCAAGAACTGTGATCTTTCAGTGTCAAGACCAGCAGGTTTTCTATGATTTTAATTGTGGTACTGCCATATGTAAATTGTTTTTTTTCCTTGTTGCTCTTAATATATTTGTCCTTGAACTGGAGGTTTCAGGATTTTATTTTAATATTCCTCTGAATTTTCCTCATAGAATCTTTTTCAGGTGGTGATTGGTGGATTTTTTTTTCTATTTCTACTTTCCCCTCTTGTTTTAATTCTGCAGGACAAATATCTATAATTATGTCTTAGAATATTGTATCAAGATCCTTTTTTTTGGATCATAGCTTTTATGTAGTCCAATTATTCTTATGTTTTCTCTTCTTAATCTGTTCTCCAGATCAGTTGCTTTTTTTTAGCTATTACAACTATTTTAATAAAAGCTGTCTGCAAGGCATTTAAAACAACAAATTTGTGAGGATAAACTCTTTTGGAGGGAGAGAATAGAGAATGCTGGTAGCCACGGAGCCAAGGAATTTTCTTGATCAGGGGAAGGATCTGAGACTCCACTATTTTCTAATCAGCCTTGTGCTGCTCTATAATCTCATATTGCTCTTTTTCTGTGTAAAAAATCTCTCCTTCTTGGTGTCTGGGTTTAATGAAGCCTCTTCGTGAAGTAACCATCAGTAAGATGACTATGATTTTTTTTTCTCGGCCAAAGAAAAAGACAATGTTTATTTAAAAATTAGTTATATTGGCAGAATCCTTAAGAAATCACAGCATCTGCTAGACTCTTAAGGAATCTGAGCACCTTTTTGGAAGCCAGATGATATTTATATATAGAAAAGACTATGGGAGGGATCTAGGACAATTCAAATAGTCTGGGGTGAATAGAGGAGGGGTTTAGGGAGGGACTTGAGGAGGGGTCTAAGGAGGACTACTGTGACTAGAGTTCAGGTAGGAGGTTCTCCCAGGGCCTGTGGACAAATGGGACTCAAGAACTTTTGGGTAAGTGAAAAAGGTCTCCACTTGGGGCCTGTGTCCTGTCATTTCCCCCTCAACCAAATGGGACCCAAATTCTTTTGGGGGTTAGAGACAAAATTCTCAGCTTCTGGAACTGCTTCCTGCTGGCTAAGGTTGTAGAGCTGTCCCTGCCTCTCTGGGTCCCTTGTTCCAGGGTCAGACTTCAGAACCTGGCAGATGCCAGGTCGTGTGGACTGGAGACCTTGGATTCAGTCAGAGGTTGATACATAGCCTGAGCAGTCATCTGGAAGTTGATAACTCTGACCCTGGAGGAGACAAATGTGGCAAGGATGCTAAGCAAACAAGGACCAAACAAGCACGAGAGGAATATAACCAGTAGAGGAATAAGAACAGGGGTGAATATAGAAAGGAGCCAGGATTCCCATGAAGATGATTTTGGGGCACTGAAGTTATTGTGAATTTCTTGCATCTAAGTAGCCTTTCCAAAATATGTTCAGTACAGACCTCTGCCTACCTACAATCGTTGGTGTACATACAACAGGATGTGTTTGCTAGATCACATGTACCCCCACTAGAGGCAAGTAGGTAGTCTAGGACTACTCTACTGTCTAGAACTACCTTTGACAGGGAATCTAAAGATTGCTGGATTTCCTGGAGACCATAAGCTGTTTCTTTTGCCAATTGGTGAATGGTCTCTGTAAGGTTAGAGAGAATGAGTTCACGTTGTAGGTGACCATACTAGGCTATGAGTTATTCTGTTCCTTTCTTAAGGAACCAGAGGACATTTCCCAAGAATCTATGCTTTTCCCTCTTTAAGTTGGACATCCTGGGCAGTGTGGCATTAAAAATGCCAAAATTCCAAGGGTACACACCCCAAAATTCTTATAAGGAGTTAAGCATTGGGTGGCCAAGACAATAGTTCTTGTTTCTTGCCAAGTGGTGGCACTCCGTCTCAACTCTTCCCCAGGATTCTTTTCATTAGGTTCACCAATCACACAAAGGAAGGTATAGCCTTTGGGAGTACAGATGGGGTGAGTTCATAAAAAGTTATATAGTATGGACGTCCCAAGGATCAGAATGTTTGCACATTAAGCTCCCAGTTGAAAGAGATATCTTTAAGAGATCATAAGAGTGTTGTAACTAGAAGGGGTTGTGATATTGTGGCTTAACTTAGAAGTGAAGCTTAAAAAAGGGGAGCCTAGCAGGAGAGTAGGGGGAGGGATACTGTCATAGGTGTAAATAGAAAATGCTCCTGTGGCACAATTGGTACAGCTGACTGACGTAAAGTTCCAGAGACTCTTGTCACTAGTTGTATCTGCAGAGTGCAGGTCAACAGATCAGCAGAAACTCTTACAAGCCTTCCCTTAACAGGGGAATTAACTTGTCCAGTGGCTGTGGAACTTGTCTCCCAAATAAGGTAATATTCCCCTGTGGAGAAGCAAGGTGTCATAATGGAAAGAGCAGCACATAAAGTAGTTGCCAGCATAAATGGAGAGACTTAGACCTCTGAGGAAGTCATGTTGGGTAGGGGGGCTTTTGCAAAAGAGGCACAAGGTGGGAGATGGGAGTTATTTTGTGGATATGACACACCCAACAATCTTGGACTCCCTCCCATTCCCCCCCTCAGCCTAATGAGTTTCCCAATTAAATAGCTAGTTATCCTCCCACTTTGAGAGGCCAAGCATACATGAGGTATCAGGGAGGAGGAGGAAAAGGATCCGCATTATCATTGTCAGCTCAAAGGGAAATGGTTTCAAGAGAGAAAAAGCAATTACTCTGGAGGGAATCAGAGATGGCAAAGCCAAAAGGAATAAGGCAAGTATGATTTCACCTCTTCTTATCCACCTGTTTGCTGGAAGGTGCTGGGGTCTTTCTAAACAGTAGCTTGAGGTCCCCCAAAGGCTCACAGGTATATTCTTGAGTCTTGAGTCCTGCCAAATGAATTTGACTCAAGCCTTCTCAGCCAAAGAAAAACACAAGGTTTATTAGAGATTAGGTATATGGCCAGATCCTTAAGAAATCACACCATAGGCTAGACTTTTAAGGAATCTGAGCCTGATTTGGAATTTTTACACCTGAAAGGTTAACCCTGGCAGAGATGGTGATGACAAATTTCTGATGGGTCCTTTTCAGAGGAACATGGTTGACAGTCAGAGGTTGAGTCACCAGTAGCAAGCCACTAGCCAGCTGCTTCAGGAAAACCACTTGCTTGCCCCTGTGGCAGCCAACGAGCATGATTAGAACAGTGCCTGGGGTGAGGCTAACTCAAAGTCTCCTCACATGCTGGCTGAAGGGCTTTTTGCCATGACTTAGCAGCTTTCTAGGCACATCTTCAGTAGGGTAATACCTAGGCATTTTGCAAATCTTTACCACACGGGTCCCACTGTTCTTATCACCACCACGTGGCTTTGAGATAGTAGCAGGCACCTTCTCTTTCTTTTTCCTTTCAATTAAGGTTTTTGGTGCAGTGTATTTCTACTTATACATGGCTCTCCTGGAATACATTGCACACCTGGAGTATCAATCAATCTCTTGGGCCAGGACTGGGTTCCTACTACAATGCTTTCAAGGCTTTTTCACTACCTTTTCAGACACATCTTCCTTTTTGTTCTCTTTTTTTTCTTTCTGACCTTATTTTCCTTTGGTTCTTTTGGGGGCTTTTTGCCCACTGTCTTAAGAAAAGGGAAAGAGCCAGTTGCTTTTCTTATGAGATGTTTCAAATTCTCTTCTATTTTTTATTACCAACACACACATACACATTTATTTGTTCTTCTCTTATAAATTCATTGGCTTCCCCTTGCATATATATGATTTTCTTTTTTTTCCTGGAAAACTTTTTATTGTAGGTGGAGTGGGATAGCTGGACAGGGTTTAGATGATTCTAATTTTGTTGGCAGCAACTAGTCTGGAGCAAGTTGGACATAGGCCTTCTCTCCATCAGGCTGGATCAGTGTGTTGATGTTGGCCTTATCAATATCATACAGTTTCTTGACCACCTGCTGGACCTGATGTTTCTTGATCCTGATGTCCAGAATGAAGACTAGGGTGTTGTCCTCAATCTTCTTCATAGCTGACTCAGTGGTAAAGAGAAAATCAATGATGGCATAGTGATCAAGCTTGTTTCTCCAGGGGCACTTTTCTGTGGGTATTTGGCCTGCCTTCAAAGTTTTAGTGTCTTGGGTCACTGGAAGGTAGGGGATGTCTAGCTCTTCTTTTTGTGTCTGTGGACATGCTTCAACACCACTTTCTTGGACTTCAAGGCCTTGGGCTTGGCTTCTGTCTTGGGGGTGATGGGGGCAACAGCTTCCTTCTTCTCCTTCAGCAGCATCTTTGGGGGAAGGCACCAATTCTGATTTCCAAGGAATCATTTTCTTCCATAAGATTCTGGATCTCCTTTTTTAATTGGGTTGACTTTCTTTTCATAATCTTTTTGCTTTTTTTGATTCTTCTTCTTTTTTAGTTTTTTCTCAATGTCTCTCATTTCATTTTAAAGTCTTTTTTAAGTTCTTCAATGAATTCTTTTTGGGCAGATGACCTTTTGACATCACTCTTTGGGGTAGAAGAGGATTTCTTTGCTTCAGTGTTGTTTCAACAATCCAGCTAGCAGCTGCTGTGGAGGTGTAAAACCAACAACAACCTCACAGAACACTGCAAGTCCAGGTCCTTTTGATCTACTTTACGAAGGAGAGCAACGTTGAGGGGTTAACAATCCTACTTTAATCCAGCATACAAATATTATTTACTTAGTTCAGGGGAAAAATCAGCACCCTGAATTAAAGACCAAATACAATTCGTAGTTATCAACATCTGAGTGTTCAGCCAGGGAGCTCATTACAATGCCTGGCCCAGAGTCATGCATCACTCCTGCTGTGGCACAGAGCTCTGAGAGAGAGAATGCTATCCTCTGCGCTTATATATCCTGTTCAGGGACCCGAAGGCCCCAACCTCACCCAGGCTGGGCGTGGAAAAGTTGCCCACCCCAATATCATATCAGATACATATCAATGACTCCCAATTGTCTCAGTGCTGAGATATACAGAAACATCCCACTTTATCTGCCCCATTCAAGCAAAGGCCAGAATCACTCTGAAAATGAGCCCCAGGTTTCTCTATTCCATAGCTCTCTGTAGTTCAATTCTTTTTTGCCTCTGATTGATTTATAATAGTTTAGGTTTTAGAATAACCTTTAGTCCTGAGGGATCAGGGAAGATGCCTCTAACCTCAGATCCTCTTTCACTTCTCCCCTCTGACCATGAATCCAAACCAAGATCTCCAACCCCCTATAAGAGGCAACAAACAGCTCCATCCCACCCCACTGCTTCTTCACTGAGCAGGGCTGTTCTGGTTGCTTCTTGCCCCACCATGTCTCAGCAGCACAGGTAGGTCTGGCATTCCTTGTCAGCAGGGGTCCCCTAGGTCTTCTCCAGCTCAGAAGCCCAATTCCCCTCACTGTTCTGGGGGTAAAAGTTCCTGTAGCTGGAGCTGAGGCAGCCTCCCAAGCCAGCTAATCCCAGAACTTTTCACTTGTGGTTTAAAGAGGTCCCTAGTTTGCAAGTGTATATTCTTCAGAGGGAGGAAACTTCCTCCTGGGATTTTTCTTCAGATCTTCTCTTATTGTCCCAGGATGACTCCCATTCTGCCCTTTATCTTCTTTATTTTCACTGCTCTATGTTCATCCTGAGGTGTTATTTTATCTTTTTTGGAGGAAAATCTTGAGAACTTGAAATTTTGTGACCTGCTCCTCCATATTCCCAGAACCTTCTCCTGAAAGCCATCTTTGAGAAGTTAATGCCAATCTGAAAGTCTCAAATTTATGAAAAGAACACATAATTTTAAATTGTGAGAACCTAGAAAGTTAATAACATAGATCGCAAATGGCGTGGAGGAATGCCATTTTATTAAAATACTTTTAAGTACTACAAATTATTTGATGAAAATAATTTTCTTTTCTCAGACCATCCACAAAGTACATTAAAGTCATGTTATAATCCAAGAGATATTCTGCTGGTCATGGGCTAAAAATAACATAAAAACTAATGTAAAGTATATATGACTTACATGAAATATATTCTCCCAGAAGCAATCTCTCCTGTAGATATGTGTTTATGTATGCTTACCCATTATAAATAATTAGGAATTAACTTTAGGAATCAGAAGAAATAATCATTTTATTTGGAAAGTGGGGGGAGCAGCATTTATATTATACATTTATTTGCTATCCATAAATGAAGATTCAGTACGAAATGCCACAGCTCTGAAAAATCAGAGCAAAATATAAGAAAAAGAGTAAGGTACGATGGATATAAAGGGGGCTGCAATTTGGTTGAGTTGATGTCAGTCTGATTGGTGAATAATTCACAGACTATTTGCTACATCAATCCACTTAGAAATGTATAACAAAGGCAGACAAAAATGAAATGTGACAAAATGTCTTAGCAATAATATTACACAATAGCAAGATTTTCTATTATTGCAAAAGCTGCCTAAAACATGACCTGAAAGACTTTTACAAGCAGATGCTCTACAATGACCCTGAAAAGGATGAATGAAGGTGATGCTTTCATGGAAACTAATTGTTAACATGACAATATTGAATTTCTTTGACTAAAATATATGCCTTGGGCTATCAGTCAATAAATATTTTTGAAGAGCCTACTGTATTCCTAATGCTGCTTTTTATTTTGGAAGAAATACAAAGAAAATAAACAAAAAGCTAAAGAATAGATAGATATGTATGTGTATATATATATATATATATATATATATATATATATATATATATATATATATACATATATATGTTACATACAAAGGTATTTGAAATTGTTAGAATATAATGTCAAATAACTCACAAAGTAAAGAAAGAACAGATTTATGATCATCTCAGTAGTTAAAAATCTTAGCCAAAAGCACATTTCTGAAAAGTATATGTGTCTGTGTTACTTCCTTGCTGTTTTAAATAAAGCTATTCTGAAAGCATTCCATAACCATTTCCCTTTATGAAAATTACTGGAAAGTAGTCTACAGATTTGATTTTATTCTTACTGACAGGCAGTTTATGGAGACCAAAATTCTGAATGATTTATGGAGTTGGAAAGTCAAAGGAAAGCTCTAATGATAGAGTGGTACAGAATTATCTTGGGAAATAGAGTATTGTCTTGTGGAAAGTGGCCAATACAATTTTTCGTATGGTATGGTATGGTATGGTATGGTATGGTATGGTATGGTATGGTATGGTATGGTATAGTGTGTTATGATATGCTATGCTATGCTATGGCATGGTATGGTATTTTATGGTATGACATGGAAGGTCATGGCATGGTAAGGTATGGTATGGTACGGTATGGTACGGTACAGTACAGTACAGTACAGTATAGTATAGTATAGTATTGTATAGTTAGAAGAACCCTGGTTTGAAAATCAGAAGTCCTGGGCTTTAATGCTATCTCTCCTACTTACTATTATACCCATGAGATTATAAGCTCCTTGAGGACAGAGACTGTCTTTAGACTCTTTTTATATCCCTGGCATTTAGTATAGTAGCTCTCACATAGTAGGTTCTTGAAATTGCTTATTGATTGATAGCTAACTCTATAAAGTTAGTTATTATGAGTAATTCTTAGAAACAATAAAATTTTCTTGAACCAAATATATTTTATTTCTAAATCTAGTTATCATTTTGATTTTAAATCTGTCTTTCATGGAATCCAATCATTATTGAAGGAAGAGGGAGGGAGATATTCTAGAATCAGCTGTGGTATCTACTATCATGAATATACATTGACAATGGACAGTCATAGAGAGAAGTTGGAGATTCTTATTTTTTTTCTCTCCCTCCTATCACCATTCCAATACGTAAATAGACAAAAGTAAAACAAAAAACTTGTACCTTGAAAAATCTGAAATCTTACAGGTCCCTAGAAGTATCTCTGAAAACCACTGCACAAAACCTGTGAAGCTAGGATAGTTCACCCTCCACCTGGGAAACAGAGCCCCATATTAATAAAGTGTTAAAAATCAAGTAATAGGGTGGGGAAATGTGCAAACTATGGGAAAAAATACTCTCTCACAATAGAAACTTATTATGGTGACAAGGAAGATTAAAACACACTGCTCTGATACTCTAAAACCAGAGGATAAAAGCGAAATTGAAAGAATCCACTGATCACCTCCTGAAAGAGATCGCAAAGGGAAAGCTCCCAGGAAGATTATAGCCAAATTCCGGAGTTCACATGTCAAGGAGAAAATACTGCAAGCAGCCAAAAGGAAACAATTCAAGTCTCACGGAGTCACAGTCAGGATAATCCAAGATTTTGCAGCTTTTACATAAAAAGATCAGAAAGAGAGGTATATGATATTCCAGATGTCAAAGAAGCTGGGATTGCAACTAGGAATCACCTACCCAGCAAAACTGAGTATAATCTTTCTAAGCAAAAAAAAGTGGAAATTCAATAAGATAGAGGACTTTCAGGTATCTTTTTTTATGCAATGACTAGAGATGAAGAGCAAATTTAATTTTCAAATATAAGTCTCAAGAAAAGTACAAAAAGGTAAACAGGAAAGGGAAATAATAAAGAACTTAATAATGTTAAGCTGCTTTCATTCCTACATGGGAATATGATATTTGAAACTCATAAGAACTTTCTCATTATTAGGTTGGTTAGAAGTAGTATATATAGACTGAAGGCACAGACATGAGTTGAATATGAAGAGATGATATCCAAAAAAATGAAATTAAGGGTTGAGGGAGAAATAAATAATTTCACATAAAAGAAACAAGAAAAAGCTTTCACAGTGGAGGAAAAAGGGGAGTGAGGAAGAACGACCCTTGCTCTCATGAGAATTGGCTCAAACAGGAAAGAACATACATACTCAATTGGGTACAGAAATATATCATTCAATATAGGAAAATTGGAGGGGAAGGAGATGAAAGAAGGGGGGGTGATAGAAGGGAGGGCAGACAGGGAGTAAAACACTTTTGTGGAGGGACTGGGTGAAAGGAGAGAAAAAAAATAGAAAAAATGGATGGGTAGTATGGAGGTAAATGCAATTAGTAATAGTAAGTGTGAAAAAATTGATGCAATTTTCTCTGATGAAGGCATCATTTCTCAAAACTATGGAGAAATGAGTCAAATTCATAAAAATAAGAACCATTTCCCTATAGGTACATAACCAAAATATATGATCAGTTTTTGGATGAAGTATTTGAAGCTATCTAAAGTCATTTGAAAAAAATGCTCTAACTATTGATTGGAGAAATGCAAATTAGAATAATTCTGAGGTACTACCTCATACCTATTAGATTTGCTAATAGGACAGAAAAGGATAATGACAAAAGTTGGAGGGGATGTGGGGAAAAATTAGACATTAATGCGCTGTTGGTGGAGTTGTGAACTGATTCAACCATTCTGCAGTATAGAGCAATTTGGAACTATTCCCAAAGGCCATAAAACCATGCATACCCTTTGACTGACCAATGTCACTATTGGGCCTCTATCCCAAAAGAGATTTAAGAAAAAAGAAAAATAATATATATATATATATATATATATGTACACACACACACACACACACACACACACACACACACACATATATATATATATATTAAAAAACATTTATAGCAGTTCTTTTCTGGGCGTCAAGAGTTAGTCATTGAGGGCATGCCCATCAATTGGGGAATGGCTGAACAAGTTGCAGTGTGTGACTGTGATGGAATATAGTTGTAATATAAGAAATGATAAAAAGGATACTCTCAGAAAAACCTGGAAAGTCTTGCATGACCTGATGAAAAGTGAAATGTACTGTGTATAAAGTAATAGTCATATTGTAAGATGATCAACTGTGAATAACTAAGATATTCTCTGCACTACAGAAATCCAACAGAGCTTGGAAGGGCTTATGATGAAAAATTCTATCCACCCACAAAGAAATAGAAGGTGGTGTGTGAATACAGATGGAAGCATACTCTTTTTTTTACTTTCTTTATTTTTCTTGAGGTATTTTAAATCATTTTTTTGCCTATGTTTTCTTTCACAACATGACAGGTATTGATATATTTTGCATGACTATACATGTATAACCTGCATCAAATTGTTTGCTTTCTCAATGAAAGTCTAAGGGTGGGGAGGGAGGAAGAGTGAGAATTTGGAGCTCACAGTTTTAAAAACTCATGTTAAATTTTGTTTTTACATGTAACTAGGGAAAATAAAATACTAAATAAATATATTAAAAAAAAGAGAAAAAGAAATATCCATAATCTAGCAAACCAATTTTCCATTACTGGCTGTAAAAAAAATGTGTTTCTCTTTCTGCTTATTTAATCCATTACCTCCTAACAAAGAGGAGGTTATTTACTTGTCATTCTTCATGTTATATTCCCTTAGTCGGGGGGTATGTAGTGTTAATCTTCATAAATCTGTTGGGTATCAAGGAGGGGTCACTGAATTTATCAACTTCATAAGTTTCTCAAAGTTGAACACTTTTACACTGTTGTTGCATGGTATAAATTGTTCCTTTTTTATTTTTTTCATTTTGTATCAGTTCTTAAGTTTTCCCATATTTCTCTAAAACTATTACCTTCTTCATTTCTTTTTTTTTTATAAATTTCTTTATTTAATTTTAGTTTACCACACACGGTTCTACATAGTTTTGAGTTCCAGTTTTTCTCCCTTCCCTCCCCCCTCCCTCCCCAAGACGGCATGAAGTCTCATATAACTGTCATGTATAACGTCGCATTGAATTAATTTATGCACTAGTCAAGTCGTGGAGAAGGATTTTGACCAATGGAATGAATCATGAGAAAGAAGAAACAGAACCAAAAAAAAAACCCAAAAACAAAAACAAAAGAGAAGCAGAAAAGGCGAGCATGTAGTGTGCCTCAGTCTGTATTCAAACTTCGCAGTTCTTTGTCTCGATGAAGATAGCATTCTCCATCGTGAGTCCCCTGGAGTTGTCCTTGCCCCTTAGGTTGCTGAGAAAAGCGCAGTATGTCAGGGTTGATCCTCACGGAATCCACATGTCTGTGGCTGTGCACAACGTTCTCCTGGCTCTGCTCCGCTCACTCAGCATTATGTCATGTAGGTTTTTCCAGCTTGTTATGAAGTCTGCATCATCCCCATTTCTTATGGCACAATAGTATTCCATCACCTTCATATACCACAGCTTGTTCAGCCATTCCCCAATTGATGGGCATCCCTTTGATTTCCAATTCTTGGCTACCACAAAGAGAGCTGCTATAAATATTCTTGTACATATGGGTCCTTTTCCCGCTTGCGTGATTTCTTTGGGATACAACCCTAGAAGTGGTATTGCTGGGTCAAAGGGTATGAACATTTATATAGCCCTTTGGGCATAGTTCCACACCGTCCTCCAAAATGGCTGGATCAGCTCACAACTCCACCAGCAATGCAACAATGTTCCAATTTCCCCACATCCTTTCCAGCATTTATCATTCTCCGATTTGTTATTTTAGCCAATCTGACAGGAGAGATGTGGTATCTAAGAGCTGTTTTGATTTGCATTTCTCTAATCAGCAGCGATACAGAGCATTTTTCCATATGCCTGTAGATAGCTTTAATTTCTTCCTCTGAAAACTGCCTGTTCATATCCTTTGACCATTTCTCAATTGGGGAATGGCTTGTATTCCTATATATTTGGCTCAGCTCCCTGTATATTTTAGAGATGAGGCCTTTATCAGAGATACTAGTTGCAAAGATTTTCTCCCAATTTTCTGCTTCCCTCCTAATTCTTGTTGCATTGGCTTTTTTTGTACAAAAACATTTCAATTTGACATAATCAAAATTATCCATTTTGCATTTTGTAATGCTCTCTATCTCTTGTTGGGTCATGAATTCTTTACTTTTCCACAAATCTGATAAGTAAACTATTCCTTGCTTTCCCAAATTACTTAGAGTATCAACTTTTACTCCTAAATCATGAACCCATTTTGACTTTATTTTGGTATATGGTGTAAGATATTGGTCTATGCCCAGTTTTTGCCCTACCATTTTCCAATTTTCCCAACAGTTTTTGTGAAATAGTGAATTATTAGCCCAGAAACTGGCCTCTTTGGGTTTATCGAAGAGTAGATTGCTAAACTTGTTGATTTCACCTACTTGTGTACCTATCCTATTCCACTGATCCACACCCCTGTTTCTTAACCAGTACCAGGCAGTTTTGATGAATGCTGCTGTGTAGTACAGTTTAATATCTGGTGTGGCTAAGCCACCATCTCTAGCATGTCTTTTCATTAATATCCTAGATACTCTAGACCTCTTGTTTTTCCAAATGAATTTTGTTATTATTTTGTCCAGCTCAGTAAAAAAATTTTTTGGTAGTTCGATTGGTATGGCACTGAATAGATAGGTAGAATTGTCATTTTTATTATATTAGCTCAGCCTAACCATGATCAACTGATATTTCTCCATTTATTTAGATCTGATTTTATTCACGTGAAAAGTGTTTCATAGTTATGTTCATATAGGCCCTGGGTATGTCTTGGCAAATAGACTCCCAAAGAGCCAAGATGGCCGCATGAAGGCAGCATCTTACCGGAGCTCTCTCACAAGGTCTGTCAGATTCCTATAAAAAAGTGAATTTGAGCAGATTTGAGAGAGTCAGAAACTGCGAGCAGTCTGCGTGGGGCAAATTTCCGAGCCGGGAGAGTCTGAAAGGCCGGAGGAAGGAACCTGCAGGCTCGGTGAGTGCTCGGTGCGGAGCTGCTCCAGACCAAGGCGGAAGTGGCTGGCCGGGAAATCCACGTGGGAGACGGGCTGGGAGAAAGGTGGGCACCCGAAACCGGTAGAGATCAACAGGACTCCCAACACAGTATGGCAGTCTGGGGAAGCGACGAGAGGCAGCGCAACGCCACCAGCCGTGAAAACACCCAGTCCTGACGCTTGCAAAACCCAGGAACTCGGCTTCTTGAACTTCCGGAAGACTCAATGGTAAGGTAAAAGGCTCTAATCCCTCCCCCCCTCACCCAGAGAATTCCTCGGGGAAAAAAAAAAAAAAGAGAAGTGAAACAGAGGAGAGAGTAGTGAGGCCTCACAGGAAAAATACTAGAAAGGAGTCAACGCCAGGAGCCCAGACGTAACCTTGCTCCCCCAGGGGGAGTGCCAGACATCAGCTCAGACAACAAACAGCTGAGAACATTGCTGAAAAGCAAGTGCTGGAGAGCACCCACAGGGAGTGAGACGCCAGGGAGCCAGACCCCTCCCCCACACCTCAGGAAACTGAAGGTTATAATTCTAGACTCACAACCCTCACAATAAGAAAGCTGGGACAGAGAGCCGAAAGATAGAAGTTCGTTGTAATGCCAGGAAAAGGGAAAACAACAAACATGAAGAAGAATACAAAAAAACCGAGGACAATAGATTCTTTTTATGGAGACAGGCAGGATCAAAATATTGATTTGGAGGAGGACGACAATGACACGGTAGATACATCAGATACCTCAAAAGCTAATATGAACTGGTCTCCAGCCCAAAAAGCACTGCTGGAAGAGCTAAAGGAGGATTTTAAAAACCAAATTAGGGAGCTAAAGGAAAATATGGAAAAAATGGAAAAAAGGAAGAAAAAATCCACTGATGAAATCAAGTCCCTAAAGAATAAGATTGGTGAAATGGCTATGGAGATTCAGAATCTAGAGAGAGAAAAGGACACCCTGAGAGGTGAAATCAACCAATTGAAAATGGAGGCTCAAAAGCAAAATGTAAACACTAACTCATTTAAAATTAGACTTGAGCCTTTTCCCCCAAGATGGCGCCGAAGGCGAAGAAGGAAGCCGTTGTCCCCCCCAAGACAGAGGCCAAATCCAAGGCCTTGAAGGCCAAGAAGGCAGTGTTGAAGGGTGTCCACAGCCACAAAAAGAAGAAGATCCAAACATCCCCCACCTTTCGGCGACCCAAGACACTAAGACTTCGAAGGCAGCCCAAATACCCTCGGAAAAGTGCCCCTCGGAGAAACAAGCTGGATCACTATGCCATCATTAAGTTCCCCTTGACCACTGAGTCTGCTATGAAGAAGATTGAGGACAATGACACCCTAGTCTTCATTGTGGACGTCAAAGCCAACAAGCATCAGATAAAGCAGGCAGTAAAGAAGCTGTATGACATCGATGTGGCCAAGGTCAACACACTGATCCGGCCTGATGGAGAGAAGAAGGCCTATGTCCGACTTGCTCCACACTATGATGCTTTAGATGTTGCCAACAAAATTGGAATCATCTAAACTGTGTCCAGCTATCCCACTCTACCTACAATAAAAAGTTTTCCAGTATATTAAAAAAAAAAAAATTAGACTTGAGCAAGTGGAAGCTAATGAATCTATGAGGCATCAAGAAGTAATAAAACAAAACGTAAAGAATGAAAAAATAGAAAAAAATGTGAAATATCTGATTGGCAAAACAACTGACCTGGAAAATAGATCCAGGAGAGACAATTTGAGAGTTATTGGTCTACTGGAAATCCACGATGAAAAAAGGAGCCTTGACAGTATCTTTGAAGAAATTATCAAAGACAACTGCACAGAGGTCCTAGAAGCAGAGGGCAAAATAGTCATTGAAAGAATTCACCGATCACCCTTTGGAAGAGATCCCAAACTGAAAACACCAAGAAATATTATAGCCAAATTTCAGAGCTATAAACTCAAGGAGAAAATACTGCAAGCAGCCAAAAACAAGCAATTCAAATATCGTGGAACTACAGTCAGGATCACGCAGGATCTCTCAGCTTCCACATTAAAAGACAGGAGAAATTGGAATATGATATTCCAAAGGGCAAAGGAGCTGGGACTACAACCAAGGATCAACTACCCAGCAAAACTAAGCATAATTTTCCAGGCAAGGCGATGGATATTCAATGAAATAAGGGAATTCCAGACCTTCCTGATGAAAAGGCCAGAACTCAATGGAAAATTTGATCTCCAAATACAAAACTCAAGAGAGACATAAAAAGGTAACCAGGGGGAAAAACCCCACAAACCTCATTAACCAATAAGCTTAGGTTGTTTACATCTTTATGTGGGAGTATATCATCTTATGTATGTTTTTTATGTATATATATATATATATATACATATACATATATAAGTCATTCTTGTGAATGGTACAACTATTATGACAAATGAAAGGGATATACATAGGTTGTGAATGCCTGTATAAATTAACTGATGTAAAGATATAAAATATAAATAAGAGATATAAAGGGAGGGCTATGAGGGAAGTGGTAAGGAGGTAGTAGAAAAGGGTAAATTACACCAAAGGAAGTGGTAAAAAAAACATAGTAGAGGAAAAGAAGGGAGGGAGAAGAGCAGTATTTGAGTATCTGATCTAGTTCAAGACGGGAATAACATACTCTGATAAGTTTAGAAATCTAACTTGACCTACGGGAAGTGGGAGGGAAAGGGGGAAAAAGGGAGGGGGGAGGGCAGAAGGAAGAGGAGAAGTAGCAAGTAGGTAACAGTAAGATAAGGGAGGGGAATAAAGAGGGAGGGTTAACTGAGGAAAGCGGTGGTCAAAAGCAAAACTTTGTTGAGGAGGAAAAGGGGAAAGGGAGAAATAAAAGCATAAACAGGGGGAATTAGGATGGAGAAAAAGACACAGATAGAAATCATAACCCTGAACGTGCAGGGGATGAACACTCTCACAAAACAGAAGCAGATAGCAGAATGGATTAAAAACCATAATCCTACAATATGCTGTTTACAAGAAACGCATCTGAAACAGGGGGATACACATAGGGTTAAGGTAAAAGGCTGGAGTAAAATATATTGTGCCTCAGCTAAAGTAAAAAAAGCAGGTGTAGCAATCCTAATCTCAGACAAAGCAAAAGTAAAGATAGATCTAATTAAAAGAGATAAGGAAGGACATTATATCCTGCTAAAAGGCACCATAAACAATGAAGCAATATCATTGCTTAACATATATGCACCAAGTGGTAAGGCATACAAATTCTTAGAGGAGAGGTTAAGGGAGTTACAGGAAGAAATAGACAGCAAAACTATAATATTGGGAGACCTCAACCTCCCCCTTTCTGAACTTGATAAATCTAACCTCAAAATAAATAAGAAAAAAGTTAAGGAGGTAAACAGAATTTTAGAAAAGGCACATATGATAGAACTCTGGAGAAAACTGAATGGGGATAAAAAGGAATATACTTTCTTCTCAAAAGTACATGGCACATACTCAAAAATTGACCATGTACTAGGGCATAAAAACCTCACAATCCAGTGCAGAAAAGCAGAAGTAGTCAATGCATCCTTTTCATATCATGATGCAATAAGAATCATTTTTAATAAAGTACCATGGAAAAATAAGCTAAAAACTAATTGGAAACTAAATAATTTAATTCTAAAGAGTGAGTGGGCCAAAGAACAAATCAGAGAAACAATTAATAATTTCATTCAAGAGAATGATAATAATGAAACAACATACCAAAACTTGTGGGATGCAGCAAAAGCAGTTCTTAGGGGAAGTTTTATATCTCTAAATGCCTACATGAATAAAATAGGGAAAGAGGAGATCAATGATCTGGGCATACAGCTGAAAAAGCTAGAAAAAGAGCAAATTGAAAACCCCCAATTAAATACCAAATGAGAAATACTGAAAATCAAAGGAGAGATTAATAAAATTGAAACCAAGAAAACTATTGAATTAATAAATAAAACAAAGAGCTGGTTTTATGAAAAAACCAATAAAATTGACAAACCTTTGGCCAATTTGATTAAAAAAAAGAAAGAAGAAAATCAAATTACCAGTATCAAAAATGAAAAGGGTGAGGTCACCTCTAATGAAGAGGAAATCAAAACAATAATTAGGAATTATTTTGCCCAACTATATGCCCATAAATTTGACAACCTTAGAGATATGGATGAATATCTACAAAAACATAAACTTCCCAGGCTAACAGAGAAGGAAATGAAATTTCTTAATGACCCCATATCAGAAAAAGAAATTGAGCATGCCATCAACGAACTCTCTAGGAAAAAATCTCCAGGGCCAGATGGTTTTACATGTGAATTCTATCAAACATTTAAAGAACAACTAATTCCAATACTTTGTAGACTATTTGGGAAAATAGGTGAAGAAGGAGTCCTACCAAATTCTTTCTATGACATAAATATGGTACTAATACCCAAACCAGGTAGAGTTAAAACAGAGAAAGAAAATTATAGACCAATTTCTCTAATGAATATTGATGCAAAAATGTTAAATAAAATATTAGCAAAAAGATTGCAGCAACTCATTACGAGAATAATACACTATGACCAGGTAGGATTTATTCCAGGAATGCAAGGCTGGTTCAATATTAGGAAAACTATTAGCATAATTGACCATATCAACAACAAAACTAGCAGAAACCATATGATCATCTCAATAGACGCAGAAAAAGCCTTTGACAAAGTACAACACCCATTCCTATTAAAAACACTACAAAGCATAGGAATAAGAGGAACCTTCCTCAAAATTACAAATAGCATCTACCTAAAACCATCAACAAGCATTATTTGTAATGGGGATAAACTAGATGCATTCCCAATAAGATCAGGGGTGAAACAAGGATGTCCATTATCACCCCTATTATTCAATTTGGTACTAGAAACATTAGCTGTAGCAATAAGAGAAGAAAAAGAAATTGAAGGAATTAGAATAGGAAAAGAAGAAACTAAATTATCACTTTTTGCAGATGATATGATGATTTATCTAGAGAATCCTAGAGAATCAAGTAAAAAACTACTTGAAATAATAAACAACTTCAGCAAAGTTGCAGGATATAAAATAAACCCACATAAATCCTCAGCATTCCTATACATTACTGACAAAGCCCAACAGCAAGAGACAGAAAGAGAAACTCCATTCAAAGTTATTGAAGGCACTATAAAATATTTGGGAGTCTATTTGCCAAGACAAACCCAGGGCCTATATGAACATAACTATGAAACACTTTTCACGCTAATAAAACCTTCTTCATTTCTAATGAAACAAAGATATTCCACTATATTAATTAAAATCAAAGTTCAGTTATTTCTATTTCATTTTTACTCCATAACCTTCCTTCCCAGACTATTTTGCTCCTTTCTATACTCTTTATTTCACTCATATTTCATCTATAAAGGAAAATAAATCATAGACCTCATCATCAGAAGGGCAAGATGAGTAGGGATCTTGCTATACCATATGATCTTCTATTTCCATGGGGTGATTTTCCACTTTTTCTGGCTATTAGGAAATGATGGAAAGATATTTAAAATAACAACAACAACAGGACTTGTACCACTAGCCTTTGGTGCATTCTTAGAAATTTCAACTTTGCTAGGGGAAGAGCTAACACAAACACACTGTTTTATCAGGTTAAATTTTGGAATAAATGATGTACTTACAAGTCATTGAAAAGTTAACAAAAAGTTCATTTTTTTTTCTAACACAGTAATGATATGGAACAAGTTGGAAATTTGAATTAATGTATTAGGGATGTGGTATGAAGTGATGCCCTTGAAAATGAAATAAGATATTTTCTTCCTTGAGAAGACAATGTTGTACAGTTGAGTAGAAAAATGGGTCCTCAAAGGAATGAGTGTACATTGAATTTCCATATAGTAATCTGGCATATTAATTTTATCTGGTTGAAAAAAATGGTATTTCTAGGGTCCTTAAGAGTAGGAATTTTTTCCCTTCATATTCCCAGGACTAATTACAGGATTGTTCACATAGCATGTGCTTAATAAAAATGTTTAAATTGCTGTCTGGGTTTTTGTCAGAATCTTTATTGCTCTAAAACAGGATTTATGAGCAGACCAGGATGACACCACAAGTTTCTGAGTAACAACTGGACCTTCACTGAAGGTAACCCCTAGAGTTCTCTGATAAGATTTCTACCAAGGGACTTCTTCAGTGAGGGATCACTGCTCCAGGACCTCAACATCCTTCCAAAATTCATCCAGACTGAAAACCTGGAGGAGTCAAGAGGACTTTGATAGAGGAATTAAGGAGATGCTTATTGTTGTTTGGATTCAGGGGAAATGCTTCCATTTTGAAGAAAACTTCCTCAGTCCATTATGGGGACCAATTTCAGTTAGCCAGAAGAGTTCCTCTTGGGAAAGTTGATTGTAGCCTGGGATCTGGGAAACTTCCCATTTAAAAGAAGATGTCTAGAAATAAAGCTCTTAATTTATCTAAAGATTGGTCTAAGATTTATAAAAATCTTGATGTGTTCCTAATTTGTTCTGAAGATGGGACCTTTGATTATTGCAAATTAAAGGCTTTGTGATTGATTTTAGAAAACTGCACACCTAAACCAAGAAACTATTAATACTGTTGGTCTGTTCTTATGTGTGTGCCCCCTGATTCTCTTTTAAAAGTATGCCCCCACTTTGCTGCCTCCTTCTTCTCTTCATCTGTCTTTTCCTTCCCACCTTTACAATCCATCCTCTACTAATACCTTGTCTTCACCTGACTTCAGTTCCATACGCCTTTTGCCTTTGCCTATGCTAACCCCCAGAGGTGTGTGATAGATGATTCAGGTATGGGTCTGCCATTCTTTAAAACTTCTGATTTGGCCATTTCACAATCAAAAACGCTTTGGTTTGAGAAGAACCTGGAGAATAATGAGAAAATGCCAGGCCATTTTTAGAGATCATAACCCCACTTGGGGAGAAATACAGATATCATTCATTTAGTTTCTGCTTGGGAGTCTGATAGTTTCCACTTTTTGAAGCAACTGACAGAGAGAAGCCATGAGGTCTTTAAAGGTAAATTTTGGTGGTGCAAGCCTGAAGTTGAATATTTCAGCTTTCTATTAAGTCAAAACTCCAAATGGATCTTCCCCTAAAGGATCTCAGTCCTCCAGAACCTTGGATTCTCAAGAACTAAACCCCAGATAGATAATATTCTGGAAGCTATGGACTACCATAGGCAGTAGGTGCCTCCTTTAGTGAAATCACAAAAGCCTTGGTCGAGTTGATGAGAAGAGACATTCCTGAAAGTCTGTTCCTAAGCGAACAACACCAGATCATGCTGACCATTTTGAAGGTAGCCCTTTTCTGGACCCCTATACTTGGCCTCGTTGACTGAGAAGCCATTCTCCCTGTTTGTAAATGAATAGAATGGGGGGCATCCAACATCTTCACTTAAGACCTGGGCCCTAATCATAGACCAAGTGGGTACTTTTCCATCTTACTGAACTGTGTGGCTAGAGGTTCACAGTCCTGCTCTCCATGTTACAGTGGCAACAGCCACCTTAATTGATAAGATTCATGACCTCATTATTAACAACCATTTGATTGTCCTTTGCCCCATATGAACTGTAGGCCCTTTTATTGCACCATCAGACTCAGGCCTTTTCTAACCAGAGTCTGGCCCAATACCAGGTACTCTTCTTGCTTGCAAATGAGAATAATACTTTAAAAAGATGCAGCATCTTTCAACCAGTGCCTCTTCTTCCTGAACTGCTTGTGGGATATGAAGTGAAGTCACCCTTGCAGGACTGTAACAGCAGAGTGTACCTGACTGAGCAACCTAAGGAGATTTCAATGACACCATACTAGAGTGCCCTGAGCTAATGTTCTACATGGATGGTCCCTCATTTGTGAAGAATGGGCAGCTCCATACAAGGGCTATCCTTTTGTTTCAAACCAAGAAAACAACTGGTCATTCCAATTAACCCCTCCATCAGTGCTTATGCTGCCATATTTATAGTCTTAGGCAAGTCCTACAATTTGGCAAAAGGGAAATCTGTTAACATCCACATGACTCTTGAGAATCCCAATAGAAAACCTTTCCCCAAATTACTTCTCCCTTTCAAATGATTCTGGGGATTAAGTAGGTACCTTTAGGAATGGCTACACCTTCTCTTAGGGATAATTTTAAGAGTCACAGAATGTGTCTGAGAAATAATTTAGTGTTGTAGTCCCAGAAAAAAAAAGAAAATAGAAGTGCAGATTCTAAATTACCTAAAATAACATTATAAAATATGTGTATTCACATATACATGTGTATGTATATTTGTGTATGTGTGTGTATACACAGATACATATAAATTTATATGTGCATGTGTTTATATGTCAAGTTGGGAATGGATATGCAAGGGCAGCTAATTAAGCTAATTGGTAAATTCCTATATCTTAGGCAAATGCTACAGAGGAAAATGAGCTAGACCTTGACATTAGTGAAAGGAAGAGATTCAAATGTATTTTATTTTGGAAAGTGCAATTAGTACTCTCAGTCATTCCAAACTGCTCACTGAAAAATGATATCTTAAAGATTAGTTCTCTGATGCTCTGCAGGTATGATTCATGAAAGTGATGTTCCCAGTAGAATAAGTTACCCATTTTACAAAGGAAATAAAAGTTTGGTGTCTGTAAGTAGGTTGTAGCATATTGTCAACTTTTGTTTATATGAGCAAGAGTTGGTATAAAACAAACTATTCAGTGCATGGGTAGAAGGGAAATTGGACTGGTCCTTTACTGAGAACAAGAAATATCCTCCTGAATTCTACATTAGAACGCTGAGATAATTCATTAGAGAGAAAATGGACACTCCAGAAAACACAGAGTAGACCTTATATGGAGAATTTGTGGAAAGACATGCATAAGAATTTTATTGTCAGTCTGTCAATAAGCATTATTAAGGGCATTTTACATGTCAAACAGTGTGATAAGCACTGGGGATACAAAGAAAAGCAGAAATGGTCATTGCCTTCAAAGATGTTGCATCCTAATGGAGAATATAACATGTAAATTATTAGGTACTAAAAAGATATATACGGACAGAAAGGAGGTACTCAGAGTGGGAGATACTAGCAGGTGGTACTACCAGAAAAAAGGCTTCCTGCAGAAGACAGGATTTAATCTATGAACTAAAGAAAGCTTGGGGAAAAGCAGAGGTGAGATGTCAGAATATCACAGCTACAAAGGACAGGTATGAAAAGACACTATGTTGGGAAACAAAAAGAACAATATTGTCATCGGCATTATAAAGCGCTTTTTCTTTTTCCAGGGCAATTTTCTTTCTCACTCATTTATTTTGTGTTTTGGAGTATCATCTCATCAAAGTCACCTTATATCCACACCATTGGTCTATATATATTCCCTCTAATTTCTCTTATAGTAATAAAGTTCTTGAGTTACAAATAGCGTGTCATATAAAAATAAAAAAAATTAAACCTTATTGAATTTGTTATGTTTTCTCTTTATTGTTTCCCTTTTACCTTTTTATGTTTCCTTTGAGTCTTGTATTTTGAGGTCAAATTCTTTATTCAGCTCTGGTATTTTAATTAGAAATGCTTGAAAGTCCTCCTGTTCATTAAATGTTCACTATTTTCCCTGAAAAATTATATTCAATTTTGCTGGGTAGGTGATACTTGGTTATAAACCTAACACCTTTGCCTTCCAGTATAGCATATTTTAATCCCTGTGGTTCTTTAATGTGGAAGCTGCCAAATCCTGTGTAATCCTGATTGTAGCTCCTTGTTAGGTTCTAATATATTAATATGTCTGGGCAGGTTATAAATCCCAAGGAAAGGAAAAATAAAACTTTTTTTTTGGCCAGGAAAGGGCTATTCAATTAAGAGAAAGGAAAAGAATAAACAAGGAAAAAAGCAGAGTATAAAAAAATAAAAATAATAATCTGTTTGTTTTTTGTTCATTTTATCTACATTTTTGTGACTTGGTGTTTTTAGGCACTGGTTCTGCCTTCTTCCATGTTTTTTTGTGCTGGGCCTCAGAGTCTTACTGCTGGCTTTCACTTGGTTTCAGGGCTTAGCTGCTTGCTTTCACTGGAGGTTGTACTTCACTTCTGGCTTATACTGGGGTGTGGGGCCTCACTGTTGGCCTCACCTGGCTATGGGGTTAGCTACTCTCCTGCCCCAGGGGTAGGGCTCTACTGCTGGTTTGCTATGAAAACAGGGTGTCTCTGCTGGCAGGTACTAGAAACAGGTTCTCACTGTTCACAAGCCTCAGGATGGGGCTTCACTATTGGTCAGCAATGGAGTCAATATCTCATTGGTGGCTTGTGCTCAGGGTAGGGTCATTGGGTGGGGTCTTGATGCTCTGCACAACCTGCTTACTTGTCCAAAGGGCTACTGGTTTGCAGGAGGTTAGGAGCAGGCTGGTGGATTGCCCCAGGCATGGAGCTCTGCTTCAGGCCCCCTGGTGTAAGGCTGGATGCTGCTCCTGCCACTACTGCTAGTGTTGCATATCACTCCCCTCTTACCCAATGAGACAGATTTTTCCTGCTGTACTGCTTCCCTGCTTCTACATTAATTCTGAGATTGTTTTCTAGTTGTATGGAGGGGAATTTGGGAAGGCTTCAGAGGCTTTCCTCCTCACTTCTCTACCTTGGTCTCAACTGATTTATTAACCTTATTTTCCTCCCTATAGCAATGTAAATGACAGTGAAATAAAAGGAGGAATGTTGACTAACTTTTCCCTGGGTGGCTTTTGTTTCTTTATCTTATCCACTCACTGATATTTTAATATCACTTCTTTTATAGAAGAAATTTTACCAAAGTAAATAAATGAAGTATGTGAAATTATTGCCCTGAAAGCACTTATCTTTAAATACTTTCAACTCTCTTCTCTTTTCATTAGGCATCCTGTCCCAGTATTCCCAAGACTGTCAGTATGAAAGCTATTGTATTATAAACTTTGTCCAAGTACCTTCCAAGACTCTGGATTCACATAATTTTCTTTTATTCTGTGGAGCCAGACCCAAAATGTTTCTTTCTTGGGCTCATATAAACCCATCACAAAGTTTGACTTGTTTTATAATTTTAAAAATAAAAGACTTGGTATATGTCTTGCTTAATTTCCCCAAAGGTAACTAAGATAGTCCCCAAATCATATGCAGTCACTTGGTGTGTACAATGTATGTCTTATGAGACAGCCCTAATTTAACCCTAATAGAAAAATTTCAAGCCATCACAGGTGCCCATGAAAAAAATTAAACCTCTTAATGCATGCAAATAATCCATTGCCTCCCCACAGGAAATTAACAAACTCCAGGGGCTGCTGAATAATCTCTCCCTTTCATGAAAAACTTTCACTGTCTATGCAGTATCAACAATATTGACAAATATTGGTTAGGTCCAGGTATCATGCGCATCAATAATATGGTTCCAGGTTGTGACAACCTCATTGGTGATCACCTTCTTTCTTCCAGGAACATGATGATCAGAAATTCTTCTCTCTCTAGGAGGTTTATTCCTGAATTTTTGAATCTAGGAACTCTTACATAATGGAATTATCCACAGCTTAATCTCACATTGGATCAAATCCACCCTTGTAATCTCTCTTCTTAGGTCATATGAAAGCATGTCTATCTTCACAATTGACTTATACTGAAATTCAATTCCCCAGATGCTTGGGCAAGAAAAGTATTTCTAAAGGAAATTTAGTCTTTCACCTGTGTCTAGAAAAAGAAATAAAACAGCAGAAGGCATGAGGAACTTGAGGTGTAGGACCTTCAAGCCACTTGTGTAAGCATACGCAGTTTGTCATGTGTTTCTTTTGAAAGTCACTTTTAATTGCTGGCATTTGGGGAAAGAAGAGGGGACAGAGGAAGAAATTTCATCCCTTACCCTGTAAAATAGAGATTCACTCTGCTGGGCCCCAGTATGGAAGTACAAGGAGAGAGTGATCAGTGTGATTTATTGCCTTTTTTTGGATCACAGAAAAGGGGTAGATTTTGCAGTAAGAGTCTAATCTCCTCATCTCAACTGGTAATCATCTTGGGGACAAACCCAATCAATGATAGTTTAACATTAAAATATTTACATCCTCTATACAAGGCAGCAGTATAGACCTCTACCTCCATGAAGAGTTATCTCTCAAATGACTCCGAAGAACCACAGTCTATTATCACTGTATACCATGATCATACACTCCCCCTTCCCTGAACCTTGATTGCAATAGAAACCAAGATGTATAAATATATGTTGATAATGGTGGTTTAAAAGTGTGTGAGAAGCAACAATTTTGGAAAACATTAATGAATCCTGCCTTATTAGTTGGTAGCTGTGTGAAGGTGTACAAATTCTATCCCCTGTGAGTTTAAGTTTTCCTTGTAGCAAAAATGAAAATATTAAATATATTTCTTTCCTCACTGAATTTTTTGTGAAAAAAAATGCTTCATAAATTACAAAGTTTTAAACAAACATAAGGGAATATTAGAGTAGTACTAGAGAAGAGAAATAAACCAGAAACAACAAAGTGGGAAGGAGAAAATTAGAGATAATCAAAAAGTTCGTGAGAGAAACTTGTAAGTTTCAGCTCCAAGAAGCATTCAACATTTTCTGACTAGAATGGCTATATATATTCATTATGTATAGTCATTTTGCATTACTTACTTTCAATGGAATAAAACAATTGATTATTTCAATGCTCAGCAAAAAGATTTAGGAGAAGGTTCTTTAAAAATTAATCATCAATTAAATGTTCAAGACACCAAATTAAAGTGACAAGCACAGTTTGAAAATGGTCATTAAAAAAAATCTTTGCATGTAAAAAAAAAAAGTCCTTTAACAGGGGTATGAGTGTGTGAACAGGGGTTGAACAAATAAAAAGAAATTCTCATTTAAATCCAAACCTATGCATTCTGTTTCTGCTTCCCTTAAACATCCTGAAGGAATTGAAGAGAAAAAAAGTAATTCTAAATTTAAAAATATTCTGGAATAAAGTATCCACTTGAGAAATAGTATAACCTAAATTTTCCACCTGCCGTAGGGGGTCATTGTTCATATAGGTTGTTTGGTTGAAAGAGTGCTATTCAAGTTAATTGGTAGTAAGGGGTGGTTTATGGTGAAAAAGGCCTGAATAGAACTTTGTATATGAAATTAAAGAGAAGTTAATTAGGATAACTGTAGTATTTGAGATCTTTAGAGAAAAGTATCATTTCCTTTGTTTAAAAAAATCTCCATCAGAAAATCTCCCTCCTTGTTTGTTTGGCAGGGAAGACTGAGGTTATTTTTAATTTTTGTATTTGCTTTTTCATCTTATTTAAACAGTTATTTTAGGGTGCTGATGCATGAAATTATGTTCAATTAAGTTTGTACTGACATAACAACACTTATTTACCCTTTTCAGCTCAGTGTTTAACTTTTGGACCTATATTTTTTCATTGATATAAGATTTTATATTTAATTCTATTTCTTTTTTTTTTTTTGCAGGGGGGAAAGCAGGGCAATTGGGGTTAAGTGACTTGTCCAAGGTCACACAGCTGGTAAGTGTGTCAAGTTTCTGAGGATGAATTTGAACTCAGGTCCTCCTGACTCCAGGGTCAGTTTTCTACTTACTGTGCCACCTAGGTGTCCCATTTAATTCTATTTCTAAAGAAAAGGAGAGAGAGAAGAGAAGGAAAGGATTCTGAGTAACTAAGTACCTTAAGCATCATAGACATAAAATGACTAAGGATATTAGGAATTTAAGAATCACAGGATTTTAGTGGTTAAAGAGACCTCACCAGGCATTCAGTCCAATACATTAACGGACAAAAACTACTATATAATCAAGAAAACAAAGATCCATTTACTTTTTGCTTCGAGACTTGTAGTGAAAGGTAATTCACATCAGCTCAGGAGGACTATTCTATTATTTTCATATCTTAATTTTAAGATTTTTTTTCTTACATTAAACCTGAATTCAACTATCTGTAATTTCAGTTCATTGCCCCTACATCTTTCTCTGGGGACAATAGAAAAAAAGTGAGGACAATCTCTCTTCTACCTCAAAGTCTTTCAAAAAATTTAAAAATAGGAATCATGCTACCCTCCCACCATCACCACCAAGTCTCCACACCAAAGTTCGTTTATTCTTCAGCTATCTTTATTTTTTTTAATTTTGTTATATATTTATTTATTTTTTTGAATTTATTTATTTAACATATTGAGTTTTCAGCATTGATTTTCACAAGAGTTTGAATTACAAATTTTCTCCCCATTTCTAACCTCCCCCCACTCGAATATGAAATATATTCTGGTTGCCCTGTTCCCCATTCAGCCCTCCCTTCTGTCACCCCACTCCCCTCCCATCCCCTTTTCCCTTCCTTTCTTGTAGGGCAAGATAAATTTCTATGCACCATTGCCGGTGTATCTTATTTTCTAGTTGCATGCAAAAACGTTTTTTTTTTTGGAACATCTGTTTTTAAAACTTTGAGTTCCAAATTCTCTCCCCTCTTCCCTTCCCACCCACCCTCCCTAAGAAATCAAGCAATTCAACATAGGCCACATGTGTATCATTATGTATAACTCTTCCACAATACTCATGTTGTGAAAGACTAACTATATTTTGCTCCTTCCCAACCCATCCCTCTTTATTGAATTTTCTCCCTTGACCCTGTCCCCTTTCCAAAGTGTTTGTTTTTGATTACCTCCACCCCCATTTGCCCTCCTCTCCATCATCCCTCCCTTTTTTATCTTCTTCCCTCTTCTTTCCTGTGGGGTAAGATACCCAATTGAGTATGTATGGTATTCCCTCCTCAGGCCAAATTTGATGAGAGCAAGATTCACTCATTCCCCTCTCACCTGCCCTCTCCCCTCTTCCCACAGAACTGCTTCCTCTTGCCACCTTTATGCGAGATAATGCACCCTATTCTATCTCTCCCTATCTCCCTCTCTCAATATAATCCTCCCTCATCCATAATTTGATTTTATTTCTTTTAGATATCTTCCCTTCATCTTCAACTCACCCTGTGTCCGCGCTCTCTCTCTCTCTCTCTCTCTCTCTCTCTCTCTCTCTCTATATATATATATATATATATATATATATGTATACATACACACATACATATACATACATACACATTCACTTATATATATATACACACACATATATACATATACATAAATATATATATGCATATTCCTTTCAGCTACTATGATATTGAGATCTCATGAATCATACACATCATCTTTCTATGTAGGAATGTAAACAAAACAGTTCAACTTTAGTAAGTTATGATTTCTCTTTCTTGTTTACCTTTTCATGCTTCTCTTGATTCTCGTGTTTGAAAGTCAAATTTTCTGTTCAGCTCTTGTCTTTTCACTGAGAAAGCTTGAAAGTCCTCTATTTTATTGAAAATCCATATTTTGCCTTAGAGAACGATACTCAGTTTTGCTGCGTAGGTGATTCTAGGTTTTAATCCTAGATCCATTGACCTCCGGAATATCATATTCCAAGCCCTTCGATCTCTTAATGTAGAAGCTGCCAGATCTTGGGTTATTCTGGTTGTGTCTCCACAATACTCAAATAATTTCTTTCTGGCTGCTTGCAGTATTTTCTCCTTGATCTGGGAGCTCTGGAATTTGGCGACAATATTCCTAGGGGATTTCTTTTGGGGATCTATTTGAGGAGGCGATCAGTGGATTCTTTCAATTTCTATTTTGCCCTGTTGCTCTAGAATATCAGGGTAGTTCTCCTTGATAATTTCTTGAAAGATGATATCTAGGCTCTTTTTTTGATCATGGCTTTCAGGTAGTCCAATAATTTTTAAATTATCTCTCCTGGATCTATTTTCCAGGTCAGTGGTTTTTCCAAGGAGATATTTCACACTGTCTTCCATTTTTTCATTCCTTTGGTTCTGTTTTATAATATCTTGATTTCTCATAAAGTCACTAGCTTCCACTTGCTCCAATCTAATTTTTAAGGTAGTATTTTCTTCAGTGGTACATTGGACCTCCTTTTCCATTTGGCTAATTCTGCCTTTCAAGGCATTCTTCTCCTCATTGGCTTTTTGGAGTTCTTTTCCCATTTGAGTTAGTCTATTTTTTAAGGTGTTGTTTTCTTCAGTGTATTTTTCAGTATTTTTTGGGGTCTCCTTTAGCAAGTCATTGACTTGTTTTTCATGGTTTTCTCTCATCCTTCTCATTTCTCTTCCCACTTTTTCCTCTACTTCTCTAACTTGCTTTTCCAAATCGTTTTTGAGCTCTTCCCTGGGCTGGGACCAGTTCATGTTTGTCTTGGAGGCTTTTGGTGTAGGCTCTTGCACTTTGTTGACTTCTTTCGACTGTATGTTTTGGTCTTCTTTGTCACCAAAGAAAGAATCCAAAGTCTGAGACTGAATCTGGGTGTGTTTTCACTGCCTGGACATATTCCCAACTAACTAACTTGACCCTTGAGTTTTTCAGCGGGGTATGACTGCTTGTAGACTAAAGAGTTCTATGTTCCATGTTTAGGGGGGATGCGCCAGCTCTGCCACACTAGCACTCCTCCTTCCCCAAGAACTCCCAACCCAGACTGGGCTTAGATCTTCAGCAGGCTGTGCACTCCTGCTCTGATCCACCACTTAATTCCTCCCACCAGGTAGGCCTGGAGCCAGAAACAACAGCAACTGTAGCAGCCCCACCTCCGCTGCCCCAGGGGTGGTGGCCGAACCTTGAAATCCTTCCCCTTTGGCAGCTTTTCCCACTAACCTTCTGTGCTGTCTTTGGTGTTTGTGGGTTGAGAAGTCTGGTAACTGCTACAGCTCACTGATTCAGGGCGCTAGGGCCCACTCCGCCCGGCTCCTGGTCTGGTTGGTCTGAGCAGCTAATGTTGGGCTCTGCTCTGCTCCACTCCCAGCTCCAAGCTCCCAGCTCCATATGGGATAGACCTCACCCAGAGACCATCCAGGCTATGCTGGGCTGGAGCCTTGCTTCCCTCTGCTGTTTTGTGGGTTCTGCAGTTCTAGAATTGGTTCAGAGTCATTTTTTATAGGTTTTTGGAGGGACCTGGCAGGGAGCTCACTGCTTTCCAGTCGCCATCTTGGCTCTGTCCCTGGAAGTCTTCAGCTATCTTTATATGACATAAATTGCAAGGCTTTTTTTATCATCCTAGTTTTTTTTTTTTCCTATAGCCACTCTCCATCAGATCAATGTCCCTGAAATTTATCAGCAAGAGCTAAACACAATGCTCCAAATACATTCTGGCCCAAGAAGAATACTATGGAAGTATCATCTTTCAAGAGTCCTAGATACTATCATTCCATTAATACAAGTTAAAACTACATTGTTTCAGCTCTCCTATCATAATGGTTACTTGTATTTAGCTTACAAACTACTACCTTTAAATCTTCTGTGAATATGTGTCTGTACTGCTTTTTCAGTATGCATTCATCACATTGTAGTTTAAGAGTTGATTTTTTTTTAACACAAGTATAAATATTTGTATTTATTCCTAATAAGATCATATTTAATTAAATTTCACTCCCAATTTTAACCTTTTGAGAATTTTTAGATCCCAATGCCTGAAATATTCTTGCTTGTTGCTTTGCTCCATGTTTCTGAAAATAAGACTTGCATAACATTTACCACTTTGTCTAGGCAATAGATAAAAGCATTAAACTACATTTAAAAAGTCTAACCTAGTTAAGTGCTTGAAATAAAGAATATATAGATATATAATATCTATATATATATATATATGTTATATATGTATACACACACACAACATGTTAATTTAAGCTTATTTGAAAATAATTAGGGTTGAAGAAGCAGAGTTTACTGTTAAAGACCTTAGTGACAATGCCAACCATCCATAAGGACTTGCTAAGAAAAAGCAGCTATTGGAATATTAAACAACTATTCATGTAAAGTATATTTTCACATTAGAAAATATTAAACTATTTAATTTGTTCTAGAAGTAGTGGTTCACAATGTTTTTAAAATATCAGAAAATGGGACTAATATTCAAATTTCCTGGACATCTACACTGTAGTGTAGTGGAAAGTTCATCAGACTAGCAGCTAAAAGAGACATGTCCTAATTTACACTCTGCAATTTAATAAGCCAATGCCCTTGACCTCCACAATTGTCTCTTGTCTAACATGGGGATAACTGCTCTACCTACACTTATACGTTTCTAAAAGATAATGTAAGTGAAAAGGTTATTTTAAAATATATATACGTATATATATATGTATGTATGTATGTATGTATGTATGTATGTATACGTGTGTGTGTGTGTGTGTGTGTGTACATGTACACCCATACACACACAAATAAGGTCATGAATTTATAGATTTTAGAAGTGGAATAGACTTGAGTCACCATAAAAACCAGCATTCTTTGATGGAAGAGGCAACTGAGCAAGGGAGAGGATAAGTAATTTCCCCAAGATCTCCTAAAGTGAATGATGAAGCCAGGATTTCAGACCATTTACTTTAACTCTATACCCAGTGTCCTTTTCGCTGTCATAAGACTTATCAACATCATTACTAACTACATTACTTCCCACATAGAATTACTAAGGGACTCAAATGGCAATTTTTGGTAAATGTAAATGTGCTCTGTAAAGGGGCAGTTAGGTGGTGCAGTTGATAGAGTGCCAAGCCTGAAATCAGGAAGACACATCTCTCTAAGTTCAAATCTGGCCTCAGACAGTTACTAGCTCTGTGACCCTGGGCAAGTCACTTAATGATGTCTATCTGAATACCTTATCTGTAAATTGAGCCATAGAAGAAAATGGCAAACCAGTGTCTTTGCCCAAGAAAACCCCAAATGGGGTCATGGAGAGTTTGACATGACTAAAAACGACTGAGCAACACAAGGTCCTCTGTGAATATCATCTTTTCTTATTGCAGGTATTTCTTCTCTTTATGTAATTTAAGATAAGGTAATTGGATGCATTCATGGCAAGAGGGAAGATTATATGAGGCAGTTGATCAAGGTCCCTTTTAATGATTCTATAATAATAGGTTCAATGACCTTCAGTAATAATAAATGAAGATGAAAAAGCCATATGTTATGTTGAAAGCTTGTTTTATGAATTGAATTTTTAATTGTAATTGCATCATCCGAAAGGGTAAAAGCACCAAGGGGAGTGATTATGGTTGTGTATATTTGTCTCTCATTTCAAAACTTATACTCATTAGATTTATAGGCCGAAACTACTGGAGGGGACATTAGAGATAGCTTAATCCAACACTTGCCTATTAGAAATGAAGAAAATGAGACCCATGTTAGTGAAGTGAGTACTTAGGATTACAATAGTATGAAGCTACAGAGACTACGTTTAAACATAGGTCATTTGACCATAAATCAAGCGTTCTTTCTCACCTAAACCATGTTGCTTTTTTTTTTGGGGGGGGATATAATGTAATTTCAAGAACAGATGTAAAGTCTAAAGAGCATGTAGAATAAACAAGCTATTTATCAATAATAGGAATTATTTGGTGGTAGTCAAAATATAAAAGAAACTGTGGAAAGCCATGTGAATAAAGAAACAGGCCTAAGGATTACAGACAGGAACCCAGGTGAACTATCATTGCCCTCTAATTTTTTTTAAATATTGCCTCAAATCAAATTCCATACTGGCAGTGCCAGCAAAAGATCAGGGTGAGACATTTTTCCATTCTAAAAATACTTAAGGGATCAGAAGGAGAGCTCTTTGATGCCAGGGTAAGAGCCCCCTCAGAGTAAGGCAGTAGCCCCAGCAGCGCACCTTAGAAGTATTTGGGACAGTGGTAGCAGTAGCAGAATCTTCTTGATCTCTCAATCCAGAGACTATAGGGACATAGAGGTGTGGGTGGGGAGGGTAGGAGGGGTCAGTTAGACAACTGGTCACACAGAGTTTAAAGAAGACCCTTTGCTGCCACTAAGTATAACAGGTGCTGATTAGCAAAACTATTGCCAAAGAGCTGTTCTGAGTTGCAGTTCCTGGGCTGAATAGAGTGGTAGCACTTGTGGTACAAGAGAACAGAGGCTTTGGTCACAGTCACAGAGTTCAGAAGAATTTGCTCTTCTAAGTTAGTACTTGCAGCTGTAGGGAGACAGGGGCCAGAGAGCAACTGAGCACACTTCTTCCCAGATCACAATACGTTGGAAGAACCAAAAATTTGCAGACCCCCAGAAATAACTCTGAAAACAGCAGCACAGACAAAGCCTGAAGCTTAGGCTAGTGAATCCCCACTGTCAAGTGAACAGAGCCCAACTTTACCATAAAGTTCAAAGTCAAGACATAAGTTGGGAAAATGAGCAAACAACAACAAAAGAACATTACCTTAAAAAGCTACTATGGTGGCAGAGAAGGCTAAGACAAAAACAACGTGAAAACAACTATAAGTAAAGCCTCAAAGGAAAAAAAAATGCTAATTGGACACAAGCCCAACAAGAATTATTCAAAAAGTCAAAGAAAGAGTTAAGAATCATAGAAGAAAAATTGGAAAAGAAATGAGAGTGATATAAAAAAAATTTATGAAAAGAATAGAATTAAAACCTTGGCAAAAGAGGCAAAAAATATTGAAGAAAATAACACCTTAAAAACATATTTGGTCTAATGGTAAAAGAGGCACAGAAATTCATTGAATAAAAATAAAAACAAAAAAATCTTCTTAAGGAGCAGAATTGGTCAAATGGGAAAATAAATAGAAAAGTTCACTGAAGATAATAATTCTTTTAAAAAAATTAGAATTGGGCAAGTGAATCTTAATGACTCCATAAGACACCAAGAATCATTAAAACAAAGACAAAAGAATGAAAAATACAAGAAAATATGAAATATTTCATCAGAAAAAAATCAACTTACCTGGCAAATAGATCAAGGAGAGAGAACTTAAAAATTACTGGACTACCTGAAAGCCATGTTTCAAAAAAGGGCCTTGACATCATATTTCAAGAAATTATTGGGGCGGAGGTAGAGGTAAGAGGAGCCGCGAGAGGGGGTGGAGGGAGGGGGACTCCCTTCAGCTCTAGGTTTCTGTTGCTAGAAGCCGGCTGCAAACCCAGTGAGGCCACTCACCATCACAGCAGCTTTCTTCTGGCATCGAGGCCGGGCGCTTCCTCGGTTTCCCTCCCCTTGGCCCTGGACCCTAGCCCCTGGCCTCTACCTCCAGCTTGTGATGTCACAATACCCACCTGGTTGAGTGTTCCAGTCCCAGCTCCCAGGTGTCCAGCTCGGGGGAGCTGGCGCCTCCTCTACCGTTCCCACTCCCTCGATGCCCTGCCCACCCTAGCTCAACCCCCACCCCCACCCCCCACAAGGGCTAGAATTTGCCCTTAGGCTCCGAGGGGATGGGGCTGCTGGGAATGGCTGTAAGCCTTTCTCCTCCTCTGCCAGAGTCCGTATTTTACCTGAAGAGGCAAAGATCTTGCCCACAGTGCACGTAGGGCATGGAGGAGAAGACAGGGGAGCGGTCGGGGCCAGCGGGGCCAGCCCGGAGCTGCCAGACCCCGAAGGATATCTGCGGTCCGGTACTTCAATACTTCATTGGACCAAAACACATCCTTCCCGGAGCCCTACGGCTCATCCAGGAGCTGTGTCTGCACAGGAAGTCCAAGCAAGTTAAGAGCAAACGCTTCACTGATGGGATCACCAACGAGCTGGTGGCCGGCTTTGTGGAAGATGATATGAGCGACACAGTGCTGGTCCGTGTCTATGGGGAGCGGACAGAGCTTCTGGTGGACCGGGAGAACGAGGTCAGGTACTTCCAGCTCCTTGGGGCCCATGGCTGTGCACCCAAACTCTGTTGTACCTTCCAAAATGACTTGTGTTATGAGTTTCCCCCAGGCATGTCTTTGGGACACGATCTTATCCTGGTACCTTTGCTCTTCAGGCTCATTGCCTGGGAAATGACAAAAATCCACTCCATCCATGCCAAAGGCTGTCTTTCCAAACCTGGCCTGGGTCCAAAATGTACAGGTATTTCATTCTTGTCAAGGATTCTTTCAACTCCGGCCATTCCCAGAGCATACTCAGGGTGGAAGTCCTTGAGCAGGAAATGACCTAATTGATGGAGCACTCTCCCAGCTGGATTATCCCGTAGTATTTTGCCACAGTGACTTGCTTTGTGAGCACATCATCTATAATGTAAAGAAAGGTCATGTCAGATTCATAGACTATGAATATGCTGGTTACAACTACCAACCCATGACATTGGCAATTACTTCAATGAGTTTGCAGGTGTGAATAACCTGCACTATAGGCTCTACCCAGCCCGGAGGATCAACTTTGTTGGCTGAATTATTACCTACAAGCCCACAAGCAGCTCTGCAAGGAAGGTGTGCGGTGGGACAACTGTGACACCCAGGGAGGTTAACAAGTTTGCTCTAGGCTCTCACTTCTTCTGGGCATTCTGGGTTCTCATCCAGAACCAGTTCTCTACCACTGACTTTGACTTCCTCAGATATGCAGCGATTATATCAACCAATACTTCAAGGTGAAGCCTTAGATGTAGGCTTTGGAGATACCAAAGTGACCAGCCTCCTGCCCTGTCTGCCCAGCCAGAGCTTCTCTCCTTGCTTGGCTCTGGGGACCATGCCTAAAGGGCCAGAGAAAGAAAGGGATGCAGGTGTGGTCTCTCCAGTGAGGCAGTGGAAAAGCCCATGCCCTGTGAAGCAGGCCCCAAATTAAAGCCGCTGTAGACCTTGCTACTTCCTGCCTGGCTTCAGCCTCTGGGGCTGATGGGACCAGCTCAAGGCACCCTTCCCCTTCCCCCTCCCTTTCCTAAACTTTGGCTGGGGGAAGAGGAGTGACTGTAAAGTACCAAACTTCTAGGACAGGAACCAAGACAACCAAAGGGAACCAGTGGGAAGCCCAGGAACCCTCCAAACATCACCCTATCCTCATCCCTCTTTGCCATCAGGGGTGCCCTATTTATGTATTGGGCCCTTCTCAGCTTGGGTGGAGTGTAGAAAGGGCTCCTTTCCACCTCCAATGCCCATAGATTCTCTAACCCACCCCCCACTCCCCTATTTTTGCCAAGTGAAAAGTGATGAACTCCCTTCCCAGCAACTAACCACACCCCAATACACGATGTGTATGGGTGTATATAGCTTAGATGATGGGATCCCAGGTTAGGAATGCTCCCCCCCCCCCACCACCAGCAGCCTTATTAGATTCCCTGGCACTGCTCCCATTCCTATTTTCCCCAGACCCTATTAGTGGCTCCTAATTTCACCCCACCTCCAACCCAGTTTCAAGATTCCCCTCTCAGACCCTGGGGCCTATGTTTTTTACCCTTTGGCTAGCTTCTGTTGCATTGAGAAGTCCTAGTGACTAGAGTGCTGTCATCACACTTGGGATTGCCTGGGGGAAATATGGTGTGCTATTAGCCAAAGTCTAAGTCAGTGTATTTTACTGACCTTGATCTTCCCACCCACAGCCTTCCCCTCCCTCCAAGACACCTATCTAAGGTTGTATTTCTCTTGCACTCACTGGACCTGAATTAGATGACCCTCTCACTATGAGGGTCCATCCTGGGCAACAGGGAGAGAAGGGACATATCATAAGAAGCAGAGGCCCCAGTGAAGCCAGAGAATGGGTGGGCCCTCTGGTTATGACCTGGTCTGGACATAGGTAGGGGTTGCCCTGACCTTCTGAATTCCTTTGCCAACTACCACTCACCATTAGACAGCAATTTAATCTCTCCCCAGCCTCCTTCCTGACTCCAAGGCTTTGCGGGTGGGGTTGGGAGGGAGGGGTGACCCTATTCAGCTCTGGCACATGAAACGGACTTTGAGATTCAAATTATTGTGGTTTTGTTCACAATTAAAATGGCCTCTCTGAGGGGCAAAATAGAAATTGAAATTGAAAAAAGCTGTCGATCACATCCTGAAAGACATCCTAAAATGAAAACTCACACCAATATTATAGCCAAATTCCAGAGGTCCTAGGTGAAGGAGAAAATATTGCAAGTAAGTCAGAAATAAACAATTCAAATACTGTGGTGTCAGGATCATACATGATTTAGTAACATACCCATTAAAGGAGTAGAGAGTTTGGAATATGGTATTCTGGAAGACAAAAAAAGCAAGTATCATAACCAACAATAACCTACCCTGAGAAACTAAATATAATCCTATAGGGATTAACTACAGGGGAAAAAGGACATTTAATGAAATAGTGTTCTTTCAAGCATTTCTGATGAAAAGACCAGAACTGAATAAAACATGTCATATTCAAACATAAGACTCAAGAGAAGCATAAAAAGAAAATGTGAAAACATTTGAGGATCTGAATAGATGCTGCAGCCATTGCCATGATATGGACTATTGGAATAAAGGATCTCTGTATTGCTATGTGGAAAAGATGAGGAAAATAATATGACAAATATATTCCTTAATATATATATTTAAAAACTCTTTATAAACTATTATGAAAAAATATTTCCCTCTATCTGATATGAGGACCTGCAACAGTGACTTCTCAAGACTAGAAATTGGGCTTACCTTATGGAAATGTATTGTCTCTTTCTCATCCTTCCCCCACCTCCCTCCAGAAAGTTGAAAAGTAGAGGAGGCTACGAATTAAGTTCTCAGATAATTCAGAGAGTAACATCATTTCATCCTATGGACATACAGGCACTATTCTTAGCAATCCATCAATCTTCCTGCTGGACTGATGGTAGAAAAAATAGCCTCTATAGACTGAACTGTGAATCAACTGAATATATACACATATATTTTATATGTGTGTAATATATACACTCGGGATGTATGATTTGATGCTTTGAGACATACATTTTAATTCATGGAGCAAGAATCAACCTGTGGAATAAAGAAGTAGGAAGTGGCTGGGTAATGTCTAAAGAATTTTATGGTTTTAAAGCTCTCTGCTGAGACAAGTGCCAGATGACACTCACACCTGGCATTTATTAAGTTCTTTTCAGTTTACCTTGTGCTTTCTATTTTAAAAGGTGGTAGCTACATGCATTTGGAGACAAGAAAACTAAGGTTCCAGTCCTCCCTCTGAATCATACTGGTTGTCTCTGGACCAATCATTTAACCTCTCAATCCCCTACATTATTCTATATGATTAATAGTTGCTCAACTGCATCAGTAGAAAGAGTTACTTTACTCGAAGGAAGGAAGGAAATATGTATTTTTTAAGGGCCTACCTACTACATGCCAGGCACTGTGCTAAAGGCTTTATAAATATTTCATTTGATCCTTACAGCAACCCTGGGAGGTAGGTAATATTATTATACCCATTTCATATATATATGCATATATATGCATATGTATAATATATACACATATATAATGTATGTATATATGTATGTATGTGTATATATGCCAATATACATATATGTGTGTGTGTATATATGTGTGTGTGTGTATATATGTGTATATATATATATATATATATATATATATATATATATATATATATACACCCATGTATTTTATATCTGTATGCATGTGTAATGTATGGATTGGTGTGTATATTTAGCAGCTAAATGTCACATTGGATACAATGCTGACCCTATAGTCACCAATACCTAAATTCAAATCCTGTCTCAAACAATTAATAGCTGTGTAAACCTTGGATGAGGTTTAAGCTCTGTCTCAGTTTCCTCACCTGTTGTAAGGAACAAATGAAATAATATTATAAGGAACCTAGTAGAGTGCCAGTTGCTGGCACATAGTAAACTCTATATAAATACTAGCTATAATATGTATTTATAGTAAATCATATGCATATGTGGGTATACATGCACATCTATCTTTCTATCTGTCTGTCTATCAATCTATTGGTATATATGTATATATACACATCTATTTAACTGGTTATGTGTGTGTGTGTGTGTGTGTGTGTGTGTGTACCAGAAAGAAACCAACTAAGACAAATGCTCTAGTTTTGCATAAATTATCTTTCATGACTCACCTGATTCTGCATTTCACCTTTCTCTCAAAAATATTTCAGCTTTTAAAATAATGCTTAGAATCAATGTAAGAGTCAGAGACAAAGACAGACACAGGCAGAGCACAGTAGAAGTAGACAGAAAAAGAAGAGCCATTGAAAATTTGGGGTGAGGAAGAGTTGGGAAAGTTAATGATTATTTGATTTCTCAATGAAATTTGGCAATATGGGATGGATTTCATTTAGAAAAAAAAATTCAAGTCGTGTAGTTTTAGTCCAAAAGGTTTCTGTCATTTTACTAGGTGAAGAGAAATATTATTGCCACCTGCTGTTTTCCATGAAATATGCAACTTTATGATGTGCCTGTGAATGACTCCACAGAGACTTGGGAAAAATTCTAAAGAAGAAGAGATTACTTAAAGCATTTTGAGGCATTTATGATTATAGACCCATCAATCAGAGAGAGTGAAATAAGAGAACATGCACCTGATGAATTCAGAAGGAAAACAATTCAAACTAAAGGCATTGTGAGCCTACAACTTGACAGTAGTAAAAGTGATGTGGTCTGAATTTTCTCTGTGTAGATTATCTTCCACTCATTCCTTCAAATCTTTTCTCCTTTATTAACTTTTAAAGCTCATTACCCTATTATATAGGAGAGCTAAAGCCAAAGGGATGCTTTCTGTTTTCTCTTAGGAGAAAAATGAAAATTTCACTTATTTGGGATTGCATTGACCCCTTCAGGGTCTCATTCATTAACTACATAACTACAAATAACATAAAATTCAATTAAACAAAGGACAACAGTTTTATAACCGAAACATTTGGAAATGTACACTTTGTTTTTTTTTTTTTTAATTCTGCATGTGTCAGAATGAGAAGAAAAATCAGTAGTAGGTTGTGTTACTATGGTATCTTATTTTAAAGGTCTAAACGAGTATGCACACTGCATATAGCTTCAGCACATATTCCATATAAGCATGTTGATAAAAATGTGTTTCAAGCTTATTAAATGACCCCACCTTTTTTTTTCTTTATCTAACAATCCTACAAAGTTATCTCCAAATAGCTACTAGGAATGGATTGTTATTTGCCTACAAAAATTTTGAGATTATTCAAGCAGTGCCCTTATTATATTAAGCATAGAGTCAAGAGTTGTCCTTATTTTTCTATATTTACATTTATAATAATAAGAGGTAGAATTAATATAGTACTTTAAAGCTTGCAAAGCACATTACAAACATCTCATTTTATCCTTACAAAAACACTAGGAATTGGGTGCTGTCACTCTTTCCACTCTATACTTGAAAATATGAGGCAGAAAGGGATTAATTTACTTGCTCACACAACAATTAATTATCTGGGGCTGTTTTAATTCAAGTCTTTCTGATTCTATTTATGGTCATAAATAGACTCATCAAGTTTCCATGTGTGTTTGGATTGGAGGCAAGCAGATAATATTTGTGTATGGTCCAAAGACTAAAACTGGGAGAGAGTGGATTTGCATCTGCTTCAAGGAGTGGACTTCAGTTTTGTAGTCCCCCATTACATATGCCTGAAGAAATCAGATTACCATGGAGCATGTAAGGATACTATAACTAGTGACTTTCATGCAAGCTATTTATATTCCATAGTGTGGTAACCAGCAGGTCCCAGACATGGATATCACATCTAGTTAATGGTTAAAACTTACTTGACAAATCTGTTACTCTTTTGACTCTAGGGCCAAATGATTTAAGACTGAATTGATTCCCAAGTTCAAATAATCCACTGGTTTTCTGTACACCAAGCTACTACTTCCTTTGAGTTTCTTCTCACCCCACATACCCTTACTGATTACCTCCTGCAAATCCTCTTCATAATCAAGATGCAATGACTGCAGTTTTCTGTTTAAACAAAGACTACCTAAATTCTTCAATAACTACCGAGGATAAGAAGAGACCAAAATGTTAGAAAGTTAGCCTTGAGTATCTAACTTGAAGATACTGCTAAATTAATTCTAGTTTTCTATCCATGTGGTATAGTGGGGGGAAAGTCATTATAGTTGAAGTCAGAAATCCTGAGTTAAAGTTTTGGATTATTCACTTGTGAGCTGGATGGCTCCAGGTAATTTGTATGATTTCTCTTTGTTTCTATTTCCTCATCTATGAAATTGTGATAACCAATATTTAATTACCTACCTTGCAGGGTATTTCTTGATTCAAATCAAAAATATCTACTAAGTGGATACTATGTTCAAATGTTATGTACAAACACTATGTTTTAGGATATAAATATAAATACAACATTCTCCTTCCCTTCACAAAATTTACAATCTCGTTCGAAGAATGGGAAGAACAAACATCCAAGTAAATATGTTATTATGGACAATGAAATGATACCTAATGAGAGATCTAGACAAAGTCTTAATGTACCAAATTATTCCAACAGACCATAGTCTAAAAAGAGATGGGATCTATTAACAGGTTTTGACTAGGCTGGAAAGACAGACATTACTCTTCAGCATTTCTAAGTTTCTCTCACTAATTTAAACTTGCCTGCCAGATATCTAGTTGAGAAACTGTCACAATTAAGCAAATTCCAGATCAGTTTCACCTGTCAGTCCAGAGAAGACTCAAAGTGAGATTCCTAAGAGTAATTATCTTCCACCTTTATTTTTCTCTTTTCCCTTGCTTCATTGTTTCCTTATGAAATCGTCTCTATGTAATGGCCATAATAGGGCAATTGGACACTTACAGCAATATGAAAATGAGATTAAGGAAGGTACTGAATGCAGGAAGAGAGAACAATTAAAAGACTATTATAGCACTATAGGTTAGAAGAGATGATGAATTGAAGCACTTCAATAGGCCTGGGAGTGATAAGAAGTTGCTAAAAAGATAGAAGCTCAACTTTATTAAACCCATGACTCCCTGGACAATTTTTTAACCCTATCCCAATAATCTTTTAACACTGGCCACACATTCTCCCCAAAGATTTCCTCTTCCACAAGTGAATTGTATCTCATGACTCACATTTAATGACACACACACATACCATCTCACTGTCTACACTGACTTCAAACCTAGCCCAGGAAATGATTGTCCAGATTATTAGTTTTTCCAATTTACCACTTTTCTCCTTGCCCCCATACTCTCTTTTCAAATTTTTTTTTCTGTCTCCCCACCCCTCCATTTGAATGTAAATTCTTTGAATTTCTTTGCTTTGTATTCCATGAGATTAACACATTGCCTGGTGTCTCATAATATGGGTTAAAGCCATACCAATCAAACTACCAAAAATTATTTTACAGAGCTGGATAAAATGACAACAAAATTCATCTGGAAGAAAAAAAGTTCCAGAATATCAAAAGGATTAATGGAAATAAATGCTAGGGAAGGTGTCTTAGCCATACTAGCTATTAAATTGCATTATAAAGCAGCAGTCATCAAAACTACTTGGTATTGCCTAAGAAATAGAGTGGTAGATCACTGGAATAGGTTAGGTACACAAGAGGCAGTAGTCAATGCCTATAGCAATTTACTCTTTGATAAACCCAAAATGTCTGGCTTTTGTGTTATGAATTCACTATTTCACAAAAATTGCTAGGAAAACTGGAAAATAATACGGCAGAAACTGGGCATAGACTAGTATCTTAAACCGTATACCAAAATAAAGTCAAAATGGGCTCACTATCTAGATATAAAGGTTGATACTGTAAGCAATTTGTGAAAGAAAGGAACAGTTTACCTGCCAGATTTATGGGGAAATGAGGTATTTATGACCTAACAAGAGATAGAGAGTGTTACAAAATGGATAATTTTGGTTATGTTAAATTGAAAAGTTTTTATACAAACTAAGCCAATGCAACAAAGATTAGGTGGGATATATTAAATTAAGAAAGAATCTTTATGAACAGTGTCTCTGATAAAGGCCTCCTATCTAAAATATACAAGGAATTGAGTCAGATTTATAGGAATAAAAGTCATTCCCCAATTGAGAAATGGTCAAAGGATATGAACAAGCAGTTTTCATAGAAAGAAATTAAAAGTATCTATAGTTGTATGAAAAAATGCTCTAGATCACTACTCATTAGAGAAATGCAATTCAAAACAACTCTTAGGTACCACATCTCTCCTGTTGATTGGCTAACATGACAAAATAGGAAAATGATAAATGCAGGAGAGGATGTAGGAAAATAGGAACGCTGTTACATTGTTGAAGGAGTTGTGAATTGATCCAGCCATTAGGGAAAGCAATTTGGAACTATGCCCAAAGGGCTCTAAAATGTGCAATTAAAAGACTATTATTTGACCCAGCAATTCAACTTCTATGGCTGTATCCCAAAGAGATCACAGAAGTGGGAAAGGGACCTGTATGTACAAAGATATTTATAGCAACTTTTTTTGCTGTGTCAAAGGATTGGAAATCAAGAGAATGCCCATCAATTAGGGAATGACTAAACAAGTTGTGGTATATGAAGGTAATGGAATACTATGAAATGAGGAGCAGATGGACTTCATAATATCCTGCAAAGAATTATGTGATCTGATGCTAAGTGAGGGGAGCAGAACTAGGAGAACATTATACACAGTTACAGACCGGGGTGGTATCTGTGATGGCTAACTTTGTTAGACTTGGATATTCTCAGCAATACAAGGTCAAGAACAGTTCCGAAAGACTCAAGATGGAAAAAGCTATCCACATCCAGAGAAAGAATTATGGAGTGTGAATGCAGATTGGGGCAAACTCTTTGCTCTCCCCCCCTTTTTAAGTTTTGTTTCTTCTTTCTCATGATTCATTCTATTGGTTATAATTCCTTTTTACAACTTGACTATTGTGTAAACAAGTTTAAAGCAAAGACATATGTTAAGCCTATATTGGATTACATGCCATCTTGGGGTGGGGAAGGGAGGAGAAAGGGGTGAGAAAATTTGGAACTCAAAAACTTGTGGAACTGAGTGTTGTAAACTAAAAATACAAAATAAGTTTAGAAAAATAAGCGTTAAAGAAATGTTTTATTAATCTATAATATCTATTTTCTATCTATAGATCTATATATCTATAAATCATATATCTACCTATCTATTTCTAGCATTTATGTATAGAACTAAAATGACTAGTGGGATAGTGTTGTCTTCAACAGAAAGTAAAAAAAAAGTCACTGGGAGATAAAAATATGTTCTGAAGTGATATTGGGCTTAAAGATAAAGATCTGATTATTTTCTGCATGAGGGTGAATATTGAACGCATGAGAGTTTATGAGGAACAAAAGAGAGAGAAGAGAAGATAATGTAGGCCATAGTCTAGAATCTATCCTATGCCTAAATGATAGAAAGAGGATTAAGAACCAGCAAAAGAGACAAGGAATGGGCTGAAGTGCAGAAGGAAAGCCATGAGAGAACAGTGTCACGAAAATCAAAAGAATAAAAGTTTTCAAGGAAAAGTGAATCATACTATCAAATGTCAGAAAAGGCCAAAGAGGTTGTTACTGAATCTAAAGAGGGATGTTTCAATATAGTACTGAATGATAATCCATATTTCAAGGCTTTGAGAATTCCGTGAGTTTTGAGGAAATGGAAATAGCAATGCAGACTATTCTTCCTCAGGGTTTGTCAGTGAAAAAGAACAAGAGAATTAGTTGATATTCACTAACAAACATCTAATCTCTAAACATAATCCATAAATAACAACAACCAGTACTTGACACATTATAGATGGCAGAGAGATTCCTCCAGGACCTTATAGGTTAAGACATGTTGCCTTTTCCCTGTATGTGTAACTTGTCTGTATCTATCAAGAGTCCCCTAGTCCTATGATTTACTCTCATTCCATGGAATGCATTTCCCCATAAAACAATGTTATAATTAGGGATCAGTTTACAAGGCTGGTGTACAAAGTGTTTTGTAAATTCTGTAAATGATATTACTATTAGATTGCGAGTTTAATGATGCTTATTTATTCAATAGTGCTTATTTATTTCAGTATCACCTCAATATAATTGAAGAGTAATGGACAAGGAACAAAGCAAGGAAGACTTAGGTTTAAGATTCCCTTCTGGCATGTATTGGATGTGTCACCCTAGGAAAGCCATTTAACGTATCAGAGCTCTAGACAATTTTCTATATCAATGAATTGCAGCAAAGATGATTCTACTTTGTAGATGAAGTTTCCTTACCTGGTAGTTCCCGGTACAATGAAATACCCTAGATGCAGTCCCTATCATTATTTTCTCCAAAGCAGAGCACAATATTCCACAAATAGTTATATGCTTGATATACTTAGATACACAAGTGAAACTATGCTCTCATCAATTTGGATATCTTTGCCAATGATGCAGATTACAACTGATATGTGCCTGCCCATTCTACATGACTCAGAGAAACTTTCCTTGATAAGTATCTATAAATATATTTCTTTCTACATCTATATCAACATCAACATTGACATCAATATTTATATCTGTACCTCTATACATACATACACACATATACATATACACACATGTGTATATACACATGTATGCATACATATATATAAACCTAACATACAGTGATATAAGTAGACATATCTGTATAGATATATGTATAAACATACACATATATACATACATATATGAATATATATATGTATAGATATGTTTATATTTGTTTTTCACTGTGTATATACACATATCCATCCATGCATGTGTGTAAATATGTTTACCTATGCCTAATTTAATTGCTGCTAATAGTTTTTTTAAACAATATGTAAGGGGGGGAAATGTCCTAATATCCTTTTCAACATTTGTATCACTGGAAATTTCATTTTGTCTTTTTATGTTTTATTTACAGTAGTGGCCTCATAGACATGGCATTGCTGATTTTTAAATCCCACTTTTCACATTTCCTCCAATGAGAGGTATGGATGACATTGGTACACCCAACAGGTGTTATGTGTTAATCAGTGTGGTATTCATATTCACAATGACAAAAGAACTATATTTTTTGAAGCAGATTTAAAATCTATGCAATATTGGCATATTTCTGGGAAATCTCCATTGAAGTGCGGGAACACATATTTTGCTCACATAGGGCAATCAAATTTAGGTTGATGCAATTTGTATAATAATATTTCTCTGAACCTAAGGTAAAAAGACAGGACTACAGGCAGTTTTCATTGTGGTCATTATCTAGAAGACAGATGACATACACTTTCACTGTGGCAGAGACATTTGTTTGCTCAGGGTAAAACAAAACAAAACAAAACCCCCAAACTTTTCCCGTAGCATTCCCACCCGCATTACTAGAATAAGGATCAGATGCAATCATGGTTTTAAAATTGGTTCCAGATTAGCTAAAATTCAATGCATCAAACTATTGTTAAAAATCAGACTTAAAAGATTCTACAAATGGCATTACTTTCAATATTATCTAAATTATTAATTTTAATAGCTGTCTTCCAAAAATTTAAATGCATTTGAATCAAAATGATCCTTTTATGTCATAAAAATAGACCTCATTGGGGGGCGGAGTCAAGATGGCGGCTGGTAAACAGGGACTAGAGAGAGCTCCGTACCCGAATCCCTCCAAAAACCTATAAAAAAAGGCTCTGAACCAATTCTAGAACGGCAGAACCCACAGAACAGCAGAGGGAAGCAGGGCTCCAGACCAGGACAGCCTGGATGGTCTCTGGGTGAGGTCTATTCCACACAGAGCTGGGAGCTGGGAGCTGGGAGCTGGGAACGGACTGGAGCAGAGCCCAGCCTGAACAGCGTGGACCATCCAGAGCAGAAGCTGGGCGGAGGGGGTCCTAGCACCCTGAATATGTGAGCTGCGGCAGTTACCAGACCCCTCGACCCACAAACACCAAAGACTGTGGAGAAGGTTAGTGGGAAAAGCTGCGGGAGTGGAAGGAGTTCGGCTTCCAGCCCCGGGGGCAGCGGAGGTGGAGCAGCTACAGCTATTGTTACTTCCAGCTACAGGCCCACCTGGTGGGAGGAATTAAGTGGCAGATCAGAGCAGGAGTGCAACAGCCTGCTGAAGATCTAAGCCCAGTCTGGACTGGGGGCTCTTGGGGAAGGAGTAGTGCGGGTCTGACAGACCTGGCACCTTCACCCCAAACGTGGAACACAGAACTCGTTAGTCTACAACCAGTCATACCCCACTGAAAAACTCAAGGGTCAAGTTAGTTGGTTAGGAATATGGCCAGGCAGTGAAAACACGCCCAAATTAAGTCTCAGACTTTGGATTCTTTCTTTGGTGACAAAGAAGACCAAAACATACAGCCTAGAGAAGACAACAAAGTCATAGAGCCTACAACAAAAGCCTCCAAGAAAAACATGAACTGGCCCCAGGCCATAGAAGAACTCAAAAAGGATTTGGAAAAGCAAGTTAGAGAAGTAGAGGAAAAATTGGGAAGAGAAATGAGAAGGATGCGAGAAAACCATGAAAAACAAGTCAATGACTTGCTAAAGGAGACCCAAAAAAATACTGAAAAATACACTGAAGAAAACAACACCTTAAAAAACAGACTAACTCAAATGGCAAAAGAGCTCCAAAAAGCCAATGAGGAGAAGAATGCCTTGAAAGGCAGAATTAGCCAAATGGAAAAGGAGGGCCAAAACACCACTGAAGAAAACACTACTTTAAAAATTAGATTGGAGCAAGTTGAAACTAGTGACTTTATGAGAAATCAGGATATTATAAAGCAGAACCAAAGGAATGAAAAAATGGAAGACAATGTGAAATATCTCCATGGAAAACCCACTGACCTGGAAAATAGATCCAGGAGAGATAATTTAAAAATTATTGGACTACCTGAAAGCCATGATCAAAAAAAGAGCCTAGATAACATCTTTCAGGAAATTATCAAGGAGAACTGCCCTGATATTCTAGAGCCAAAGGGCAAAATAGAAATTGAAAGAATCCATCGATCGCCTCCTCAAATAGATCCCAAAAAGAAATCTCCTAGGAATATTGTCGCCAAATTCCAGAGCTCACAGATCAAGGAGAAAATACTGCAAGCAGCCAGAAAGAAACAATTTGAGTATTGTGGAAACCCAATCAGAATAACCCAAGATCTGGCAGCTTCTACATTAAGAGATCGAAGGGCTTGGAATGCGATATTCTGGAGGTCAATGGAGCTAGGATTAAAACCTAGAATCACCTACCCAGCAAAACTGAGTATCCTGTTCCAAGGCAAAATATGGATTTTCAATAAAATAGAGGACTTTCAAGCTTTCTCAGTGAAAAGACCAGAACTGAATAGAAAATTTGACTTTCAAACACAAGAATTAAGAGAAGCATGAAAAGGTAATCAAGAAACAGAAATTGCAAGGGACTTACTAAAGTTGAACTGTTTTGTATACATTCCTACATGGAAAGATGATGTGTATGATTCATGAGACCTCAGTATTAGGGTAGTTGAAGGGAATATGCATGTGTATATATATATATATATATATATATATGTATGTATGTATGTATGTATATATATGTGAATGTGTGTGTATGTATATATCTATGTGTATATGTATGTATGTGTATGTATGTGTATATATATGTGTGTGTTTATATGTATATGTATATATATGTATATGCATACATATACATATATACATATATATGTGTATATATACATATATATGTAAAAGAGAGAGAGCAGACACAGGGTGAGTTGAAGATGAAGGGAAGATATCTAAAAGAAATAAAATGAAATTAAGAGATGAGAGAGCAACATACTGAGAGAGGGAGATAGGGAGAGATAGAATGGGGTGGATTATCTCGCATAAAGGTGGAAGAGGAAGCAGTTCTGTGGGAGAAGGGGAGAGGGCAGGTGAGGGGGGAATGAGTGAACCTTGCTCTCATCGGATTTGGCCCGAGGGGGAATACCATACATACTCAGTTGGGTATCTTACCCCACAGGAAAGAAGAGGGAGGAAGATAAAAAAAAATTAAAGGGGGGGGATGATGGAGGGGAGGGTAGATGGGGGTGGAGGTAATCAAAACAAACACTTTGGAAAGGGGACAGGGTCAAGGGAGAAAATTCAATAAAGCGGGATGGGTTGGGAAGGAGCAAAATGTAGTTAGCCTTTCACAACATGAGTATTGTGGAAGGGTTATACATAATGATTCATGTGTGGCCTAGGTTGAATTGCTCGTCTTCTTAGGGAGGGTGGGTGGGAAGGGAAGAGGGGAGAGAATTCGGAACTCAAAGTTTTAAAATAAGATGTTCAAAAACAAAAAAAGTTTTTGCATGCAACTAAAAAATAAGATATACAGGCAATGGGGCGTAGAAATTTATCTTGCCCTACAAGAAAGGAAGGGAAAAGGGGATGAGAGGGGAGGGGGGTGATAGAGGGGAGGGCTGAATGGGGAACAGGGCAACCAGAATATAAGCCATCTTGGAGTGGGGGGGAGGGTAGAAATGGGGAGAAAATTTGTAATTCAAACTGTTGTGAAAATCAATGCTGAAAACCAAATATGTTAAATAAATTAATTTAAATTAAAAAAATAGACCTCATTTTTTTTTGTCTATTTTCATTTTAAAACAAATTAAAATGCCATGATCAGGAAATAGATTGCCAAAATCTGATTCAGAATCAAATACTGTGATCATCATCTAAGCTCTTACCTTATACTGACTATTCATTATTTTTAGGGGATAGAGAAAGAGTAATATACCAGATATGAGATGCAAGAGATTATGCTGGAAAGAACTGGAGAGGGAAGTCATAAAACCAGGGTTCTAGTTGTAACTTCCATGAATAAGCTCTGTGACTCTGGAAGTCTCTTAAAATTTATTTCTTTGCTCCCCGATTTGTTAAGTTATTGTTATTTTTACAAGATGAGATGAATTCTAAGATCTCATATAGTTTTAAAATAACATAATTCCATATGAAAATAAGTTCTCACTTTTGTGCCAAGTTCTAATGTGAATCTCACTAGCAGCCTTAATTAACTTTTGGATAGCCATGCTGAAAAAACGATGTAATAGGATCTTTCTTTGTCCTTTATTCTCTTTAATGAGATTCTGTTATCATATTTCCTCCTCCACTGGATTGGGGAAACAAAAATTAAGTGACTTTCTTATGAAGTCACACAGGTGCTAAGAGTCTGAAGACAGATTTGAACTGAGGTCTTCCTGACTCCAGGCCCAGCTCTCAAGACACTGAGCCATCTAGTTGACTATAACACGTATACATACATATACATATACATGTATGCATATGTAATTCAGTTTTATTTCACTTCAGAAAAGCATTATTACTATTCTTTTTTTTATTTTACCGACACTTAAATACATAATAAGAAAAGGAAAAAAAGCATGTCATGCACAGCAGAACATAAGGGAGGATTCAAAATATATAGTAATAAATTACTATTTCAAGAAAGTGTACATATTATATACTGTGTGTTATATTGAAAATTATCCATCTTTTCTTTGTTTCCTTATAGGTTTTCTTTTGTTCTCTGCTGCACTCTTTTTACTTTGTTCTTTTCTCCTCTTTCCTCCAGAAGGCTACAATTAAGTGCAAATATATTTATGTATAGATATAGATATGCAGATACACACACTCACACACACATATATATACATAAACACATATACATACACATATAGACATATACTTTCCATGACAAATTTTACATCTGATCTTTGTTTTTATGTTTTTGCATACCCCTTATTTACCATCTCTTCCCACTCCTCTATTTACTTCTACCTGCTACCTTACATTTCTATTACTTAACCTGCCCCACATTTTTGAAGGATCCCTCCCTTATCCTCTTATTCCCATAAAATGAAATGGCCTTCCATACTCTCCTTTAATCTGGTCCCTTACCCTCCTCTCTAAAGATCCCTTCTTTTCCTCCCAAGGATGCCCCCCTTGTCCATCCATTTCCATGAATCTAAACATCTCATATACCCCCCTTTTAACCTATTCCTTCACCTTCCCCTCTAGAGATCCTTTCCTTATCCTCTCCCCCTCCCTGTTGCCTTAACATTTTATTTCTTTCTGACTTTAGAAGACTTTTATACTCTTCTGAGTAGATACATATTGTTCCCTTTTGAACCATTCCCAGTGAAAGTAGGTTTCTAGAACTCACAGGCCTTATCAAACATCTAATTCTTCTGTGTTGGTTCTTCCTCTCATACCTCTTTGTATAAAAGAATTACTCTTTTTAGCTGTTCCTAAATGGATTTACTTTTTAAATTCATATCATACTCGGGTCTTCTATGATTCTAATTGTGTCGCTTCCATATTTAATTTTTTTCTTGTTGCTAGTAAAATTGTATCCTTGAGCTGGGGGTTTTGGAATTTGACTATAATACTCCTATGGGTTTTCCTCACAGGATCTCTTTAACGTGGGGATTTGTGGATTTATTTTTCCTATTTCTACTTCTGTCTCTTGTTCTATTGATGCAGGACAGTTTTCTTTAATTATTTCCTGTATTATTTTATCAAGATTCTTTTTATGATCATAGCTTGCAGGTAGTCCAATTTTTCTTATGTTTTCTTAATCTGTTCTCAGTTGTTTTTCTTATGAGAAGTTTCACATTCTATTCTATTTTTTCATTCTCTATATTTATATATATGTATATGTACATATATATTATTTCTTCATTTCTTACAATTTCACTGGTTTCCCCTTACCCAATTCTGATTTTGAAGAAGTCTTTTTCTTCCTTAAGATTCTGGATCTCCTTTTCTAATTGGTTGACTTTCTTTTTTCATAATCTTCTTCTTTTTCTTGAATTTTTATTTTTTCCTCAATCTCTCTCTTTCAAAGTCTTTTTAAAGTTCTTCTATGAATTTATTTTGAAAAGGCTACCATTTGACATTATTCTTTTGGGTAGAAGAGGATTTCTTTACTTTAGTATCATACTCTGAAGATGAACCCCACTCTTATTTATTCCCATAATAACTCACTGGATTCTTTCTCCTTTGCCTGTGCATTTTTAATAGTTTATTTTTTGCAATCACCTCTAGGCCTGGGGCATGGAGGATGCTGCCTCTGTCCTTAGATCCTTCTTCAGTTCTCCCCTCTAACATTTATTTCAGACCAAGACCTCAAGCATTCTCTAAGTGCCCACAGCCATCAGCATCCCTGCCCCACTGTTTCTGCACTCACCAGGTGTGTGTTGGTTCCTTCTCACCCTTTCCATGTCTCCATAGCACAGCTGGGTTTGAAGTTCCTTGTCAGCAGAGGTTCCTTAGATCCTCCCTGGCTCAAGTACCCAATACCCCTTACTGTCCATGGGGTAAAAGTTTCTGGGGCTGTATCCTAGCCAACCTCCCAACCCAGATAATCTGAGGGCTTGCCATCTGTTGTTTAAGTAGATTTAGGACTTAGCCTGTAGGTGTTTACCCTTCACATGGACCAAACCTGCCTGGAACTTTTCTTCAGATCTCCTCCGATTGTCCCAGGAGGATCCCTTTTCTGCCCCTACTCTTATTTATTTTTACTGCTCTATGTTCTCCCTGAGGCACTATTTCATTTGTTTTGTTGGGGAGAATCTTGAGAGCTTGGAATTTTCTGACCTACTCCACCTTCTTCTAAGAATCCTCTCTGCTATTCTTAATGATATTATTTGAAACATATGTTTTTCCCACCCCATTGAAGTTAAAAGATATAAATGACAAATTTTAGACTGTTTTTAAGTCAACTATATATATATATATATATATATATATATATATATATATATATATATATATATATATATATATATATATATATATATATACTATTGGTGATATGTAGTTAGATGGCTGTTTTTGTGATAAAGGTCTAGAGTTTTGTGGAAAGCAAACATGGAATAAATTAACAGTCACACAGAAGGGAAAAATATGCTGATATGACTAGTCTTCATTAATATTTTATTCTGGAAAATGAAGGATTTCATAGGTTTCTTGTGCTTCATTTTTGTAAGTTAACAACTGGAGTAAGTAAATTGTTTAGGGCTCCATATTCTGAGGAAACCATTGACAAGCATTCTCCATTCTTTGATTTCTCTAGGCCAGTTTTCTGTAAACTTCTTTAATTTTATGCTTCATCAGCAAAATAAATAAATAAATAGAACAATCAATTCTCCGATATTTGTTAAATTGGTTCTTGTTGCTGTTGTTGTTCATGATGATATACAGTGCAAAACTTGCTCCAAAACAGACATGTTTAAAGGATAAATATATAGTATTGTATCCTAGAGTTGATATGGAGCCACAAGAATTAACTAAGTAGGAATGTCACATAGTTGGATCAATGCTTTTGGAAAGTTAATTGAGCAGCTGTGTGGAGGATGGATGGGAGAAGCAAGAAATGTAAGTTAGGGAGCCCAATCAGGGGGCTATTAAAATAGCATAATTGAAAGATGATAATGGTCTGACCAAAGGTTGAGAAGAGTAATAGATGTATGATGGAGTGAATGGGACTAATTCAAAGGATGTGGACATAGACATGATAATATTTGACAATTGATTTGATATTGGCATGTGAAATTAGGAAGGGTAAGGAATTGATGAAAACTTTGAGATCATTTACCTGGGTGATTAGAAGGGTAGTGTTTCCTATGAAAATAATAGGCAAATATTGTAGAGGGGCAGGTTGGAGGAGTGTGTTTGGATAAAAAAAAAATTAATGAGACCTGGGATGTACATCACAACTTGAACAGTTATTCAATGTTGGCTGTTACTCACTGGTTACTGCCACTGATTATAGACCCTAGCCTCAGGAGTAGTTCTAGATTCCAAACATTATTATGGGGGACAGGTGTGCTGAGGGGAGGGCGCATTTTCTTGATAACCTCTCAATGGCTATCACACTTGGTGCTCTGTAACATTTAGGTTATAACTGTACTGTAGGGATAGCACCCATCTTAGAAGGGGAAAGATTGTGCACTTGTATAGCATGCATAGAGGGTCTAGGAAAGAGTGAGTGAGTGGTAGGGGATAAGGGTTATATTGATGAAAAAGATTCATGATTCGCTACTGTGAGAATGTTGGAGTGTAACTTATCTTTTATACTTTTTAACTGATTGAAATTGCATGTCACTTGAAATAAGACCTTAGCCTTGACTTTGGAGACTCTTTCAGTGCTCCAGGCTATCAAGGAGAATTAATTTTTTCTTAAAAGAATTGAATAAGTACTTCGAAGGGGAATAAAAAATAGAATTTTAAGAATCAAAGTCCAATCTAAGCAGTGTGGGAATGTAGAAAAGCAGAATAATATACAATAGAGAAGCAAAAAAAAGGTCAGCTAAAATTTTGGAACTATATAATAGTAATGAGCTTCCTTCCTGGATGGACATAATGGGACCCTCTGAAATGAAGGAAGTTTCCTAGGATCCAAGGAATGATAATGCATATCTTTTAGGTGACACCAGGAGAAAGGTGAGAGGAAGAAGAGATGCATAATTGTTGATAATTTCCTGCTGCAGCAATATTAAGGCAACATTTTGCAGATCTACCATGACCAATAGTAGTCTTCTTGTATTCAAGGTGTAAAGGAAATCATCCTATTACGGGTGAAGCACAATATGTATATTCTATTCTTGATGTGTGAGTGGAAAATTATATCCCCAAAAGGATCACAACAAGCAGAAATAGAAATTGTAAAGTCCTAGGCAAAAACAAAACGAACAAGCCAAAATGTCCCAAGAACAAAGATGACGTGTTCAGTTCCTGATTTTGGCACTATTTATCTATGGGACCTAGGGAAACTCAATTAACATCTTCCCTTCTCAGTTTTGGCATCTATAAATTGAGGGATGAATTAAATGGCCTCCAAATCTGCCTACCAATTCCAAATCTACAATCATGTGATACTAAATAGGTATTTATGGATAGGTGGGTAACCAGGATTTTGAACTAATTAGTCTTATATAACATGAAGAATTAAAGGAACTGGGGATGTTCAGAATAGAGAAAAAAGACTTAGAAGGAAAGAAAATAAGATGTGTATCACGTATTTGAAAGTTGCTGACATGCCAGTCATTCAATCAACAAGAATTTTTAAAGTGTTGACTATGTTCCTGGCACTGTTCCAAGTCCTGGAGATACATATACAAGCAAAAAAAAAATAAAACAGGCCCTTACTTGTAAGAGCTTGCATTCTGGTTGGAAGAGACAACACAGGAAAAGGGAGCTGAAAGACACTCACGAAAAATAGGTATCTGCTCCAGGAAGAACTCAGAAATGGGAGAAGTGGCATAAGGAAGTTGTTGCTGCATATTGAGAATGAAGGATACCTGGTTTGGACCCTTCCCCAAAATGGAAGTTCTGGGAAGAATTCACCAATAGAAGAAGGAACCTGGAGGGGAAAGGGTAGTAGAAAGCTGAAGCATGTGAAAGAGAATTTAGGGTGGTCTTTCTATAGCTTCCAAGGTAGAAATTAAAGCTAGTCAAAGTTACAGAGGCAGATCATGGCTTTATATAAAGGAGAACTTCTTAACAGTTATAGATTTACAAAGCTGAAATGGGCTACTTTGAAAGACAGTATATTCCAGTTCATAAAATGTTTTCAAGTAGAGAGTTAAGCACTAGTCAGGCAAGTTGTAGTGAAGATTGTACTTAAAGTACATGTTGTAAAAGATGTCCTCTAAGGCCCCTTCTTACTCTATATTTCTTTTACTCTGTGAAATCTAGAAAATGATCATCAGAATGGTGATGGAGATTTGAATCTACGTCACAAGACAATCAACGGAAAAAACTAGAGAATGTTTGTCCTGGAGAAGGCCAGATAAAACATATGCATAGAGTACTTTTATAATAGTAAAACTCTTTACTTACATAATTTCATTTGATGAAACACACAAGTAAAATAAGTAATTATAGATTTTATTAATCACATTTTATAGGTAGGTAGCAAAATTTGGTAATTTTATTGCCTATGACCACATAGTTATTAATTGTCAAAAGTGGGATTTGAATTTGGGTCTTTTGGAATTCAAAACTAATACTGTAAATACGGCACCTTTTAGTGCTTCTGAATAACTGTAACTATTTGAAAATGTATCACACTGAGGAAAGATTCCAATTCTGTTTGGTACAGAAAGTAGTAGGAACAAGGGGTCAAAGTTATAAAGGATAAAGATGTTTGACTCAGTGCAAGGAATAGCTTCCTAAATATTGGAACTGTCCAAAAATAGAATGGACTGATTATGAGGTAGTCAACTTCCTGTCACTGGAAGCTTTTGAATAAGGCTATGTTTACCAGTTGTTGAGGATGTTGTAGAGGAAATTTATTGTGCTAGTGCCCTCTGAGATCTCTGCCAATTTTAAGATTATATGGCACTATGCTACCTAAAGACTCACTAACAGGGGCTGAGTTCTTTTCTAGATTTATTGAACAAGTTAAGCATTCTTATATTACAGTAATCTCAAGATTGTCTTATATAGGTATTACTTATCCCAAATTGCTCATGCTGGGCATTTTAGCATATTCACTACTCAGGCTTTGTTCCCCAAAATTTATCAAAGCCTGATTTAGAGTTTTGTAAAAATTTATCATAGAATGAAAGGGCACTCTTTCCCAGGAAAAAAATGAAATAAAGAATGTGGTAAACAATGAATTGGCTTGAGTGACTACATAATATACCATTGAATGAATAAATGAATGAATCAATGAAAAGCATTTATTAATTATCATGCACAGAGCACTATACTTAATGCAGGGGATGTAAATAGAAAATTTATAAAGACTGTGCAGTCAAATGGAAAAGTCCCATGGTCCTTAAGTTACAGTGGCAGAGCAGACAGTAATGTCCCTTATTTAATGTTATTTCCACTGATAAAATCATGCCATGGTTTGATGCCGAACGATAAGACAGTGCCAAGGACATTGGTAGGGAAAACTTTCCTTTCTGGGAACCTATGGCTATAGCATTAGCAAAAGCAATTCTCAAGCCACATCTTTTTGGGGATTACTTCCCAGTATAATGGGTAAGGTTGGGCTACAAACTGGATGGGTACTCTAAAGGTAACAGCCACTTCCAGAGCTCTTGGCTTTATCTGCTCAATAGGTGGCAGTTGGTCAATAGTAGGTTCTGGTAGTGGTGAGAAAGGTAGGCCCTTTTGAAGTGGTGATTTCTCCCCTTGTTGAGATCTGTGAGGACAGCCTGGAAATATGAATTGTGGTCTGGGAGGGCCCCACTATTCCAAGGCTGTGTTAGAGGAAGTTTTACTCAAGGTGGTGGTGGTGATTTGACTTACCTGGTGTTATGGTAATTAGGGTGGGACATTTTTACTGTTTTCTCTTTTGGAATGCTGAGGTAATCAAGTACGTTTGATGAGTTTTGCTTTTCAAATGTAATGGCAAGTAAAGTGGGCTTTTTGTTGTCTTTGTTTTGGAGTGCTTCTCAGCACTAAGGAAACTTCGATTGAAATGGGAGTGAAATGGGAGTCTTTGATGACCTAACTAGGTCAAGGGAAGGCCTAGTCACGTGGGTTTTAGTAGCATGGCTATGATGTCCTTTGACCCTGAAGAAGAGAATATAAATTCAGAAGTTAGGTTTTTTTTTTTTTTTGCCTTTAGGGGTACAGTCATTGAAAGAGTACTAGTGACAAGACTCTGGGTAGCTGTTGAAGTAGCCAAACCCTTCCCCAAGCCTTGCTTTTGAAAACTCAGATGTTGGTGCTTCTCTCAGGTTACTATGCATGTATTGTGATTTGGTCAGACAGAAAAAGGCTGTCTGTTAATCTGTTTGTAATTTCTGTTTGTATTTGCTCTGAAGTTCAGAGTGCTGGCTTTTACCTTTGAACTAAATGAATGGCATATGTATGTTTAATTAAAGTAAGATTGCTAACCCCTTAAAGTTGCTTTCCTTAGAAAAGCAGATCAAAGAACCTGTGCTAGCAACCCTCCCATGTACTGGTATTATTGGCCTTACACAGCCACAGTAGTGACAAGTAGTATTGTTGTTATACTTGGCACATGTTGCCTCGTTTCTCTCCCTCAGGGTTCCTTACTACTTCAGCTAGGCTATCTTGCCAGTGCTGTAGGTGATGATAGGTGCTTATCTACTTCTCCACAGGAGTTGCTTCCCCAATGATGACTTCAGAGTGTGAGCATGCGAAAGAGTCAGTGGTCTGGAAAGAATCAGGCACCTATTCTCAGGGCGCTTTGGTTTTGGGTCTTGGGCTATGCCCTTGGGTGACAAATAGGAAATAGTAGTCAAAGTGGTAGTTATCTGATTTATCTAGTATAGACTGCCTTCTATCTCTTCCTCATTTGTGCCTCATCTTCTCAGTATTGATATAAATTTATTCTTTGTCAGCCGGTAACAGAATCATTGACAGCTAGTTGGCACAGTGGAAAGAGTACCAGATCTTAAGTCAGGAATACGTATCTTCATGAGTTCAAATCTGGCTTCAGACACTTATAAGCAGGATGACCCTAGACAAGTCACTTAACCCTTTTTGTCTCAGCTTCCTCATATGTAAAATAAACTGGAGAAGAAAATGGCAAACCATTTCAGTATCTTTGCCAAGAAAACCCCAAATGGGGTCATGAAGGGTCAGTCACGATTGTAAACAACTGAACAACAATGACAGCAAAATAATTAAAAATCTTGTGGTTCTGTTTGTTTAAAGATATTTAAGGAATAAGGTGCCCAACCTTGTTTCTATTAATGATTCTATCTACTGTATGCCTTCAATTTAATTCAATTTGATGTATATTAAGATTTTATTATTACAAAGCCATGTGTAAGGATAGTAACGAATAGAATAGCTTCAACATACGATGTTATTGTTGTTCAGTGGTTTTTCAGTTGTGCCTGACCCCTCATGACCCCAAATGGGGTTTTCTTGGCAATGATACTGGGGTGGTTGATCATTTCATCTTCCAGCTCATTTTACAGATAAATAAACTGAGATAAACAGGGATAAGTGACTTACCCAGTATCACACAGATTGTAAATGTTTGAGGCCAGATGTGAGCTCAGAAAGAGGAGTCTTCTTGACTCCACACCCAACACTCTATCCATTGTGCCACCCAGCTGCCTAGATATATGATACTTTATAACATTTTACATCATGACCATCACAGAATTGACGCAAAGATACTCAGAACACATGACTCCATTGTGCCTACTCTGTATTAACTGCAAGGCAAAAAATGATCCCCAAAACAAAATCCTGTATTAATGGCTTTTCTCTAATAAGGCATGTTCGATGCATATGCCAAGTTATGCCAGATTACTTGAAAGCTGAAGAAATGGACACAGTATTGTAGCATTTCAGTTGGACTACATGTTGCCATTAAGATAGTTTGAAGTATCACTACTACTAATATTTTGGATAATGATAAACAGTAGTGACAAGAAAGAATCAGTATGCTATTTAATTTTTAATTTTTAAAGTAGGTTATTGGTCATTAACAACAAAAACAAAAAACACAAGTGACTTCTGCCAGTTGAACACAAAATGTGGATATGCATTTTTATCACCTATTCATTCACAAATAGAATTTAAAATATAAAAACTGTAAGTTTGTTATTCTCAATAATTATTCATATAGTTGACAGTCATTCAATTTATTTTTTAAACAGCAAAAATAAATAAAAGTTGAGAAACATATTTCCTTCTATTTCCTTTTAATAATTAGTCTCTGGGAACCACTAAGATTTTTACCTAGCAGCTAAATATAATTTACTACTAAAATAGGACTTTTGAAATATAATCATTCATTCATATTTTGTTTTAAAAGAAGGGTCAATATTTTGTGATTCTGTAGTTAACTTTTATACAATATGTTTTGCTTACAGGCAATGCAGGGAAGTACGTTGCAAGACTATGTTGACATATTGAATAGATGACACGACCAAAGATCAGAGTTGAAGAAACAAATGCTTATCAGGTCAAAAACTGTGATGCTGTTCTTTCCCTTCCACCTTTCCTCTCCCAGAATTATGGCTGTAAAATGCACAGTATAATGTCCTTGGAGGCAGAAAGAGCTGGGTTCAAGTTTTGTCCCTGACACACATTCATTGTATGGCCCTCAGCAAATCACTTAATTCTCCATTCCCCAAGTAGCTCTCTAAGACTATGTTTAAAGAATGGATAAATACATGAAAAGATGAATGAATGAACGAATGAAAAAAAAAACATCATGTGCTATGTGCCAAGCACTGTTAAGTACTAAGGATGGAAATATAAAAGTAAATATAGGCTTTGCCCTTTTACATTGCAATAGGGGAAGAGTTCAAATCACAGAGCGGTGAAGAGAGAAGAGCATGGTGAATGGGGCTATATACAGTTGCTTGCCAAACCCACATAATGTGCCAAGAAAGTACCAGTCGACACTGATAGAGAAAGCTTCTTGTAAGAAGTTCCCTAAACCTATGAAACCACATGTCTAATTAAAATAAAAAACCTTTTCCCAAATTTTCTTATACCTCACCCATGTTTTTCCAGTATTCATCTCCAGCTCTTTGCACATGGTAACACTCATGACTGAAATCTGCTTTCTTCTCCCATGTTAACATCCATAAATTCCTTCAAAGCGCAATTCAAATTCCACCTCCTCTATTAGACCACTCTTGGATTTCCAAACTTCTAGTAGAGTATTTAGAATAGTGTATAACATATAACTGGTAACTAATAAATTCTTTTTGACAGAATATAGATGATAGATGGATGGACAGATGGACAGATAGATGATAGGTAGAGATATGGATGTAGATATAGGTGTTTATACAGTTATGTATCCAAAAATGATTAGAAGAACAGTATGCAGGGGGTAAAGAGTGCTAGGAAAAAATATGGCTATAAAGATGTAATTTTATAAGGGTATTATCAAAAAAGGCAATAGCCTAGTCCCATTGTAAGAAATAGAGATAAAAGGACAGGCTATGTGCTCCACTTACGTTCTTTCCAATGTCAAGAGAATTATAGGAAGGTTCTTAGTATATTGAATGGGCTCTCTATGATGAATTTATAGAAATGTATGTGTGTGTGTGTGTGTGTGTGTGTGTGTGTGTGTGTGTGACTGGATGAGGTGACATGGATAGGTTGCATTTTTTATCATTTGAGGTATCATCTACATTAATGATTTCTTTGAATATATTAATAAGATCAAATTAGCCCATTAGGATATAAGCTGTAGAATTCATCTTACACAAGATGAGTTTTTTTTTTCTAGTATTCTCTTGATGATATGCAAAAGAGGTTTGTGATGAGTTTTTATATATATATATGGGACAGCATTTAGAAACTAGTGAAACAAATGATAGTGGAAGAGGTTATCTAATGCATTCTGAGATTTTTGAGAATTGAGAAAAAGGTTACAATCACTGTTCAAATTTTATGACAACATATAAATCAGCTCTCAATTTTCTGTACTAATGGAGAGGAACTGAGGTATACATAATATGCATATTAAGAATATCATATATCATTTATATTTGGCTTGCAAAGCATTGCAACCTTCTACAAAGAATTGCTTTCCTAATTATATTTTACTCATGCTAACAATAAAAATTAATATTTAATTCTAAATTTTCTAAATGAAATCAGGTGGAAGGTAACCTCCCAAAGTTCTTGATAGCATGGAGAAATTCAAAATGTGTACAACTATCATGGGAAATAAATAATATAAATTACTCTTGGATAGATAATTGAGTGGACTGAATAAATCATTTTTTTAAATTAATTTTTTGACTTTTCTATCATCTTAATTTTGAAATATGTTCTCCTTTAACCCAACTGAGTTAGCCATCTCTTATAAGAAAGAATAATAATAAAAAAGAGAATGGGGGAAAGCATTTCAGTAAAAGTCATCTATACTCCAGTAGAGTCTGAAATTATATGTAGTGCGCCACTTCCATAGACTCCACTCTAACCCATCATTGTTGCTGAGGTAAGGGTGAATTTCAATAATCTCTTTGAAATCAAGCTTAGATATTACAACTGCAATTTAGACATTATTGTTCTCATTTTTTATTAATTTCCTCATTATGCTTCACTTCTGATCAGTTCCTCCAGTGAACCAAAGCTTTTCTAAATTCCTCATATTTTCCATTTCTTTTGGAACAATATCACTTTATACCCATGCAGCATAGGTTTCTTAGCAATTCATCAATCAAAAGGCATCTACTTAGTTTCCATTACATCAAAACCACAAAAAAGTGTTATTGTAAAGGTTTTGGTACATTTGAACACTTTTATTTTTCCTAGCCTTGATCACCTTGAAATATATTCTCAGCATAAGATGTTTGAATTGGGGTCAAAGCCATTCTAAACCAGTATCATTGACATCACCTAGAAACTACTGACTTTCAAATAGAAATCAAGTCCCCATCTAATTAAGTAATTTGTTTTTTTTCTAAAATATAGTTTTGAAAGTTAAATTATTACATTTAGCTGCCTTTTAAAATATCTGATGCAATTATTATGAGTTACATAAGAAAATTGCTTAATTTTGACCTTGATAATTCAAGGGTTTCAAACAATTCAGGGTAATTTTTTTGAGCATTAAAATATGTGTAGGGAGTTCCAGTGTGATATAATATAAATGTCACCAACTATACTTTAGAATACATGTGCTTAGATCTTTGCTCTGAGACTAAGTTGTTCCATGACCTTGAGCTCAGCTAAGCACTGGATCTATCAAGTATTCACTTTCCTCCCTTTTATAATGAGGGCAATCAGAAAATAATTCTAAAGGAAAAGAAAATGGCAGAAAGAGAAGAAGGCTAAGGCAAATCTCCAAATAAATAAGAACAACTTTGAGCTACTAAGTCATTTTGACTGTTATAAATACTCAAATTAACTACAAACAACCTATGAAGGAAGACACTTTCTGCATTCAAAGAAATAACTTATAAACTGATGTATAGAATGATTTTACATACATGTATATGTATGTGTATATATATGTATATATATGCACTCAAGCATATATATGCATATATACATATTTGTATTTAATGGGAGTCATCTCTAGGGCTGGGGCAGGAAAGGGAAAAAAAAGAAAGTTGCATGATAATTTTTTATATATTGAAAAGGAATAGCAAGTTGTAAATAATAGAAATCTAAAGATTGCCAAAAAGTAAGTTTTACATGGAGAAAAATCACAAGAAAACAAAGCAATATAGTATATAAATATAATGGAATATTATTGAGTTTTAAGAAATAATGTATGTGAGGAGTTCAGAGAATCATGGGCAGATCTTTTTGTTATCAACTAACTCAAGGTGAAATGAGCAAAACACAAAGAGTAATAAATACCGTAATGAAAACCAAGTAAATGAAAAGGTCATTAAAAAAGAAACTGCATTCTGAGTAACTAACTGAAAAAAAACCCCAGTTTTAGTTCCAAGAAACAGGTAATGAATTATAGCTCTATCATAGCTCTATCATGCTATGTTCAAAAAGAGCAGGGCAGTACTGTGGACAAAACATCCATAGTAGTTCATACTTATAGATGTGGTAATATTCAGAACAATGTTGCTAGCAGCTGCTGTGGCTGTGAAAGACCAACAACACCAGCACACAGAAGGGATGCTAACAAGGGTTACTTGATCTACTTTTCTAAGGAAAGCAAATTTAAGGGGTTAACAATCTTCTTTTAATTAATGCTGATCTGTTTATATTGTCTCTGTAATTTCTGTTTGTATTTTCTCTGAAGTTCGGGGGGCTAGTGTTTCCCCCTGAGCTAAGTGAATAATGTACACTAGCACCCTGAACTTCAGAGAAAATGCAAACAGAAATTACAGACAGAGACAATATAAACAGATCAGCATTTCTGTCTAACAAAATCACGATATGTAGTTATCAGAGAAGCACCAACATCTGGGTTTTCAAAGCTCGGGTGGGGTTCCTTCAATGACTTGCCCAGAGTCTTGTCACCCATACTCTTTCAATGAGTATGCCCCCCAAAAGTCAAATGCTAACCTTCCAGTTCACATAAGCTATTCAATACCCTGAGGACCAGGTGCAACCATTTAGGGTGTAGGAAAGTTCTTCAATCACTAGTACCATATCATATGCATTGTCTCCAATCAAAGACTCCAGATTACCTTAGTGCTAAGAAACACTCCAAAACCAAAAGGATTCCACTTTACCTACCCCATTCAAATAAAGACAATAATCATTAAAGGCACTTGATAGCCTTAGCATCCGAAAAGAGAAGAACAGCAAAAAAGTGCTTCCCTGATTGCCATTATGATTCCTTATCATGTGTTTTTTCTACTTAGTTATATTTGTTACAAGGAAGTATTCAGTCATGAGGAGAGGCAGTAATTCCCAGAAGTAACTGTGATATAAAAACAGATAGTACCATTTAGCAGTCTTTTTGAAAGGATGCTTACAAGAAAAACAGTATTTTCTTATTATGTTTAAATTACTGCACTAAGTGCTAGGAATACAAATAGAAAAGTGAGACAGGCCCTGCTTTTAAGGAGTTCATCTTTTAATGGGGTGAAAAATCATAGAAGTTTCAGTTAAAAGTAATATGAAAATACCCCATGGTCCTTAGGAGTTAGTGGCCAGGTAGATGATAATACCTCTTTTATGTCATCTTTACTCATAAAATCATATTGATTTATGATATTGACCACTCTGATGATGGCAAGGATTTTATTATCAAGAATTTTTCTTTTTGAGTTTTTAGTGGCTGTGTCCATAGCACATATAGGAGCAATTGCTAGGCTGCATCTTCATAGGGGAAAATGGTCTTGGGCACCAAGCCGTATGTCTTGCTATTCACAATACTCCTGTGTTCAAGTAAAGAATCATGCTCATCAGAGTTTTCACAAAATGTCAAGTCACCCGTCCACTGGACTTTGTTTGGAGAAGCTTCAGTCTAGTAATATTACCTATTAAAGTGTTGCCTCATCACAATAATATTCAATCTTTGACCTAAACAGGATATCAGTTACTATTACAACTTGACCATGGAATGGAATTTCTTGATTGAGGCATGATTTCATTTTATATGATCCCAACACAGATGACCATGTGCCATTATTCTGACAATGAGTGGACTTATCCGTTCACTCTTTTATCCACTGTTCTGGCTGGCATGGAAAGAAATGCAATATTGTCAATAGGGTAGAAATTTGCATTTAGAAATTCTTCCTTGAAGTGGATATTAACAACCTGTTCTGAGCATGAGAGTTAAAATCCTATAGCTTTATTACAACTGAGTATGATTTTTCAAATATTTAAGCATAAACAGTACCATATTTATAACTTATGATGAGTCCATTAGCAAAGGTTTTGTCAGCATCATAGTTTTCTTTTGGGTGAGATGGGCAGTTGTTAGTAGAGAATATATACTTCCCATTTTTCTTTGGGGTTTGCCTAGAGGTATTTTGACATCGTTGCCTCTTCCGAATTTGTATCTTGGTCTTCCCTGTCACCATAATAGCACTCTATGGTCAGATATTTTTTGCTGCTTTTGGCTTAACTTTTTTTGGCCTTCCTTTCTTTTACATTTAGTCTCTGCTCCCAGGGTAGAAGAAACACCGTCTCAGGCTTCTTGTGCCAGGGGCTACAGGCGTTGGCTGTTTACCTTGTGCTTTGCTGATGTTGCTCTGAGGCCTGGAGCAACTTTTCTGTCTGGTGTTATGCTGAAGATATGCAGCAGGGTTTGGCTGGCACTGGAAGAGGCTTTAGGGACCTAGCAACTTACCTGGTGCTGAACTGGCATTCTAGTGGTGGTGTCTGGCATGTGCTGAAGCCTATTGGGATGTTTCTATGTTTCCTCTGGAGGATGCTTGTTTTCTAAGTTTGGGTATGGCTACAGGAGGATGTCTGTTTGCCTACTGCTACACTGAAGCACCTGGAGGTCTGGCCTACTTTCTTTTTCTGCTTTTCCCAGGGCTACAATGAAGCACATGGTGATTCTGGGAGGAGGAGTCTGCTGTTTCTCCTGGCTATGCTAAGGCACATGGTGGGGCCTGGTGTTGATATTTCTGTGTTCCACCACACCAAGGCTCAGAATCCCCCACTGGTTTGCTGAGTTGGGGCTTGCTGCTGGCTTGCTGTGGTACTTCCTGTCCTTGAAAGTGCTCCCCTTTTACCGGAGACAGGCCTTTCTTGCCAATCTTCCAGGTTACTTGGGCTAAAAGATGGTTTCACCCTGTCTTTTAGCTGCTTCTGCTATTCCAGGATTTGTTTTGGGGTGCTATTTATTGGTTGTTTGGAGGTGAATATGGGAGAGTTACAATGATTTACAGTGCCATCTTGGCTCCCAGAAATCCTCTGTTAGCTGAGTATTGAAATGACCAGAAATGAAGTGACTACAGTCATCCAAAGAAGTATCATGGAGGTGCTCCCAGGGAGCCAAGGTGAAAGGGAAGTCCAGCAGCATCAGAGAGTCCCTGTATGGGCCACAATAAATATCTACATGAATTTCAAACTTTTTGAGAGGGAAATTCTGCAGGAATAAAAAAAAAAAGCTTTCCACATTAACTGTGAGACTACTTCTGGGAGCTCTAGAACCTAAGCTCTAGGGCTTTTTTTTAATGGACGGATGTCAAACTAACTGGCCTCAAAAGTATTTTTTCCAACTTTAGCATTCTTTTTTTCTGAGATATATGTCAAATCATGAAAGAGATTCCTTATCATTAAGTCTACAGAATTCACGTACATCATAATATTAGAGATTTATTACAATTAAATATTTTAAGTGTGTACTATTTGCCAGGCACAGTTAAGCACTGAGGATACAAATAACAATAATGAAAAGTAATCCCTGATTTAGGGAACCTATAAACTGATGGGGGAAGGGAAAACAAGAACGAAGCTGAAATTGAGTGAAGTATGGTGATGGAGTTGAAAGCAAGCACTATAGCTGGTTGGAAATGAAGAGCTTGCTAGGCTTCTGAGCTTTCTTTAAAAGGAAGTTTTTGGGAGGAGTTTTTTGCTCTGTCCTCTGATTAGAGGGAAGAAGGAACTGAGAGTATTGAAGGTATGAAAATAAAAGTTGAAGCAATCTCCAGGATGGTGCATTTCTTTGTGAACTTTTGATGAAAAATGCTATCCATGTCCAGAGAAAGAACTGACATCTGAATGCAGATAAAAGCATACTTTTATGTTTAACTTTCTTTATTATTCTTGTTTTTTTTATTTTTTGGTCTGTATTTTCTTTCACAATGTGGCTAATATGGAAATATGTTTTACATGATTTCACATGGATAACCTATATCAAATTGTTTGCCTTCTCAATGAGGGGGAAGGAAAGGGAAGAAAGGAGAGAGAGAATTGGAACTCAGACTTTTCTTAAAAAATTAAAATTTATTTTTGCACAAAATTCTAAAAAAAAAATTGAAAATAGAAAAAAATGACACATTAAGAGTCTTTGTAGCAATTAGGATAGGAAAGCCTATATAAAGCTAATTTAATGCTTTTGCTTCATTGTTAACCCAGTGGTTATGTGTGTTCATTTCTATTTGAACACAGTTCTCTAAAAGAGATGTGTAATTTATTAAATTTTGTTTACCATTGATTACATTGCATTTTTCATCAGAAGTTCTTTAAAATATCCTTGGATCATTGTTTTGCTGAGAAAATGATTATTCACAGTTGATCATTGTACATCATTGCTGTTACTGTGTATAATTTTCTCCTTGTCCTGCTCACTTTACCTTGCAACTGTTCATTTAAGTCTTTTAAGGTTTTTCTGAAAGCATGATGCTTTTCTTTTCTTATTGTGCAATAGTATTCTATCCTAGTCCTGTACCCTAATTTGTTCAGCCATTTCCCAATTGATGGACATTCACTCAATTGCCAAATGTTTGCAACCACTAAAAGAGCAACTATAAGTATTTCGTACATGTAGGAATTTTCCTTTTTTTAAAAAAAAATTCTTCCAGATATAGAGCTAGTAGTGTTATTGCCAAGTCAAAGGGTATGCCTAGTTTTATAGTCTTTTGGGTATATTTCCAAATTTCTCTTCAGAATGATTGCTTTAGTTCACAACTTAAACAACAATTCGTTAGTGTCTCAATTTACCTACAACCCCTTAACTTGACATTTCTTGTCTATTTGTGGTAGCTGAACCTTTCTACAAAATGGTGATCCCTTTTAGCACTCAAATAAGTGATCTATCCACAGATTCTTAGACTGAGACAGGGGTAGGAATGGGAGAGTACTACTTTTCATGTTTAAAAATACTTTGTGCATCTGGATTCCTAAAACTACACTTCACAAGCTTCCAAAGCTGAACTTACCCTAACAGACAGACAGCAGATGTAATCAGCTTAAAGAAAAGGCATTTGCAAAGATGGCAGAGTTAAAACAGAAAAGATACAATGGATTATCTTTACAGAGACCCAGGAATGTAGCAAGGTGGCAAAATAAAGTAAATGACTTGGAATCAGGAAGAATTGTGTTTGAATTTTTCCTTTGCTACTCATTAGCTTTGCAACTGTGGATAAGTCACACAACTTCTTTCAATATCAATTTCCTCATTTGTAATGTAAGGACAGTAATAATAGTAATCATATTTATCATCTAAGACTATGGTAACGATCAAATGAATTCATCTATATAAAGTATTTAATAAATGTTAAAGCATTATATAAATTCTACTTATTGTCATACAAAACATTATTTTTTCTATTATTATTATTTGTTATTATTAGTTATACTGATTGATATAGGGAAATATTACCTCCAGGTTTGGTATTTTAAAATGACAATTAGACATATGGAAAGAAGAAAAGTAACTATCCCGATTTGTGACCATACTTCCCATGCCTGTTGATACCTGCAGCCACCCATACATCCAGCTTTCAGCAATTTCTCTCTCACACCTATTGTTAACCCACAAAGAACTATAACACTCTTATAAAATGGGAATTGGGACTGAAGGACATAAAAAGTTCCTTGGATATAGGAAGCCACGTACTTATACCTCCTCGGACCATGCAAAACAATGGAGGAATTTACTTTCTGTGACAGAGTATTTGTACTCTTCTCATTATTTCAGCCCCTATTGGAAGAAGGCCTAACGCTCTGTTCCTGTGCACCTGGCCTCCCTGTGTGTTTACTTTGCTGTTTGGGGAAGCAATTTTGTAAAAGTCATAGAACCCTGATGGCATCTGCCCTTTTCCACTCCCCCTAAATATTTAGATAAAACACATAAAAAAGATGTTTGGTTTCATAAACTCCGTCCCTCTAACTCCCATTTATTTTTGTTATCCAAAATTGTGGTCAGATTATGTTTGTTTGTTTGCAACACATTTGAAGTAGCCAGCATAGTTAGCATTTAATCTGTTTTCTACCCTTTGGTGAAAGCATATACCTTTGATTAAGTTTCAAGAGTTTTGCTAACAGATTATGCCTTTTACTATTCTCTGTCGGGAGAAAGTCAAAAACAAATAACAACAACAAAAAAGCTGGCTTAAACATCTTTCACCTACTCTTTGATAATACTTTGATATAGGCTAGTTATACTAGGTCCCTTCCCCCAAAGAAGAGAAGGGACAGCTGCTAAAGTGATTGATGGCTGTATTGCATGCTTCCAAAAGAATGCTACCAATCTCTATATCTGACCCATTGGAGACTAGTACATTTGTAAAAGGATGCAGTTCCCTTTCTCCAACAGAGTATAGAATTTGCAATCTACCTTATGTTTGCGGACCAACGGTATCTAGAGTATAGATTATATTCAATCAGGAACCTGGATTATAGTCATGATGTAGATTTAGTTTTCATTTATTCTATCCAGGGCAAAGAAGGGAACAGCAATGACGATGTAATGGTGAGTGGGGGGGTGTGAGTGAATCTTGCTCTTCGTATATGAGTGGTTACAACTACTGCATGAATTTATATATTAACATTAAGCAAAATAGGTAAATTAAGGGTGAGCTTTGTTTCTTAAAATTACCTAAACCTAATATAAATATAAACTTTTCAGTCTTAAAAGCACAAAATTTGTTTTATGAAAGAAAGGAGAAGTTTCCAATAATTTTCTATAGCTCTAAATGCCAGGGTCTCATTTGTTCCTCTACTTCTCTCCAAATGAGAATCATCCTTATGAGTGGTTAAAGATGGAGCAACACATAGTGTGAGCCCTCTACAAGATTTTGGTCCAAATAAAATATGGATCACATGAATATGAAGGACAAACTTGGTATGGAAAAGGGGGATAAGAAATTTCACAGAAAGTAAAATGCCACCTGTGGGTGTATATATGTGAGAGACAGGGACGGTTTACTTATTTGCAAAGCTATCAAATGATGTAATTTTATACATATGGGTGTCTTTCATATTTTGTTTCTATCTTGTCAACTAGCACATTATCCCTTTCTCTTAGCAATACTAACTACCTGCTTGAATAATGTTTGAGTTATCAAAGACTAGATCTAACCTCGCAAGATTGTCCCATGGGATTTAAAAGGCAAAGCCCCTGATTTTACATGCAACAGAGACAAGATTTTCCTGGCACCTGCTCTCTTACATCTTGTATCTTGATGCCAGGTTATCCTTAGAAGGAGTTTAAAACAACTTACTAAGTAAGTGCAAAATTTCGATCAATAACAATATTTCTAAAGAAGTCTGAGAATAAACTAAGGTAGTTGAAGGTAGTCTAGAGTCTTGATAACTTGACCTTCATGTTCAGGAATAAAATACATTTGAAAACTGCATTAAAATAAGATCTGTTTAGTTCCTTTCACAACTATAGCAGCTGTGCAGTCCATGGCAAACCCAATTTACTTTCAATATTGTGCTTTTCTTTATGGTGAAAGGGCAATGGGTATTGATTTGGAAGAAAGCAGGACACCTGTGGCCATGAAAATGATAGATTTTTTTTTAGTTTTTTGGAAGAGTTAGTTCTTGAAGCCAGCCTTTCTTTTAATGTATGCTGCATAGGTTAATGTGACATGACAATACCTATATGATGAAGTGCCAAATTCAAGCTAAATATATGCAAAATGAAGCTGTTTACAAGTCAAGATACCTCTTTTCAGTTCAGGTTTTCAAGCTGCTGGTTTCCTGAGAGAATTCTTGGCATAAAGATTGCCTCCACCTGTTCTTAGATGAGGTCTAAATGTGAACAGTGGGAGTTTAGCTTTTTGATGTTAAACAGAAGGTATTTACTTTATAGCTTTAACCAGGTTCAAGTTACCAGCATTGCCAATTAAGGGATGAGTAACTTCAAATATTTATCTTGCCAGTCTGGGATTCTTGTACCCAAATAATTGTTTGTATCAACCTTTGTTGCTTACTGTTTCACATACTCATGATATATTTGGTGATGAGTCGTTCCCACAGTCAAAGATAAGTAGATAATTTACACAGATACCCTGGAATTTTAAGGATAAAATTCCTTCTACTGAAGAAAAAAAAATAGTCATTGAGCATTGATTATCAAAATGACTTAAGTGTATTGAGTACATAAATTCCCTAGATATTTGATGATTTCAAGTTTATTTTTGTAATTAAGTATATATCAAACTACTCTGTTGTGTATTTTTAATAACACCTTTTCCTGAATAGTCAACTGATAGCCTGAAAGAAAAGCATTTTTTTTAAATTCTCCTTGTCTGCTGTAATTAACATAGCTTGCTATTAATCCATTTAATTAAACAAGAACCTATTATGGACCAACCATGTATTAGGCACTGTGTTGTATACTACAATATTAAACAAAAGGAAAAATAATCCCAATCACAAGAGCTTGCTATCTATTAATCAAATGGGTGAATAAAACAGTATATTATGAAATAACACAAATACTTATAAGACTAAAGAAATTAATTTTAATATTCAAGAAGGATAAAACACTAAGGGGTCTCAGGAAATGTCTTATGGATAGAAAATGATACCTGACCCATGTTTTAAACTAAGTTCCAAAAGACATAGTTTGAGAAGAAGTAATGGATCCCAGACATGGGATAAAGCCTTCCATAAAGAAGGCTCACAACCTTACGAACAGCTCCATTCTCCAACAGCAGCACTACTTGGCTTCCACTCCTTGGAATGGTATACTTTCATTCTGAGTATCTATGATTTCTTTTTTCATCTTCATATTTCAGCATGCTTTGTGTATTGTCTTCCCCCATTAGACTGTGGGCATTTTGAGGACAGGGATTCTCTCTTTTTCTCATTATTATCTCCAGTGCTTAGACCAGTGCTTGGCAATAGTAGGTGATTAATAAATGTTTATTCAATTGAAGTGAATGGGATACTATCTAGAAAAGCCAGGAAGTGGTATGACATGTATGAGTATAGCATAACAATCTCCCTCTGCAGTGAAGAATCCAGCAATAATCTAAAGAAGGACATGACACCTTAGAATTGTTAATCCCTTTCTGAATCTGTTTTTTGTTTTTGTTCAATTATCTGTATAATTATTCATCCTTTTATACCTGTTTCCTTAACTTCATAGTTTATAAACAAAGGACAAGGTAGACATTTGAAAAAGCTACCAATATTCCTCAGATAATAAAGAAACAGAATTTTCAATGTTTCTGCCAAATATAATTTAGATAGTTTTGATTGGGGGGATTGAATGAATATGAAGCCTCTCAGCCAAAAATAAAAAAAAATAAAATAAAAAGCAATAACCAAAAGCTATATCCAAATTCAGAATGACAACTTTGCCTTAAGTGAGCATGTTTGTTTGATTGCAAAGGAACTTTCTGAAAGTCTTACTCTAAATTTTGCATATAGAAACATTCCCAATAGGTAATGCCAATAGATTTAAGGAGAAGAATCTAGAATAAAATATCCTTAAGATAAGTATTTCTTGGGAGGAGTAAAAATTTCTTAGGGTGAGCAGACTTTTTAATGAGTAAGAAATGTTTTAAAAATGTATGTTATTTTATAGGGGAAAATTTTCACTAAATTCAATTATTGATGGGATAAAAGATCAGCTGGAAAAATCTTTAAAGTTGCAAATTATTTACTCAGTAGGCTTATAGTTTTGTACTACCACCACCACAACCACTTCATGTAACTGATGTCTCTCTTGGACAGCAAAGTGAGCAGCTCCTAGAACACAATGATAATCTGTAAAGTCCATAATTTGCACATAACCAAATTTTTTTCCTATGGTCTTCTGTTTTGATGATCAGAAATCTTTCAGTGAAGGAGTGGCCTGGAAAAGAGAAAGTGAAAGCTGAAAAATCACCCACCCACTCTTTATACAATATACTTGCTGTCTTATTAATCATCAGAAGTCACATTGTGAAGTAGAAGAAGAAGATATGGGGATCAAGGTAGCAGGTTCACTGCTGCTATATCTATCTCCTCTAATGACGACTTTTTTCATAAATTTGCTAATTTCCTTTCTTTCTAAGGCTGCTTTTCCTTTGTTCTATTTACTCTATCATCTGCCAGCAGCATCAGAGGGAACTAAGCTAAAAATATATATTTTCCTAGTGTGTTATAGGAAAATTATAGGAATTATAGGAAAAGGTAAAAGTATGAGAGGATGTAATGAACTTGATATTAAAATCTTACAGATGTTGTTTTTTACCCAGACCAGGTGATGAACCCATTTTATTCTTCTTCTAGATAGCAGCAGACAATCAAAATCACATTTTCTTCACTTTTTAGGCTAAGACATTTAGATAAATGGCAATAGAATAATATACCTATTTCTCAATTTTCAAGGCAAACAACAATCTCTGATGGTTGGCAATTTTTCCACCTGCTCTACTGCTTTCAACCATTTATTCATATCAGAATCATGTTGATATCAACTCATTTGAGCTTTTCATCTAAATTAGTTAAATATTATCAGGCACCTATGCTTAAATATGATATTTGCATAACTTTATCCTGGCCAATGAAGGATCAGGCTTTAGAGATGTATAATATGTCCTGCTGGCTTTAACCTACATGAAGGCTTAATGATGGTGCACCTGTGCATGTATAATGGAGGGGACATTCCTCTTCCTCTCAGAGTTTTCTGTCACAGGTTTTCTGTCAGCTTCCACAAAGTGTCAAAAAATCTTTTCTTCTCTTTCTTTCTATTTATTTATTTTTAGTATTGAACATAATTTTTATAAGATTTTGACTTCTAAAATTTCCCCAATCCCTACCCTATGCAAGGCATATTGCAATCTGCTATAGGCTATACATATACAATCATATTAAGCATATTTCCACATTAGTCATGTTGTGAAATAAGAATCAGAAAAAAGGGGAAAAACAAGAAAGAAAAAAATGAAAAAGAGAAAATAGGATGCTTTGATCTGTATCCAGACTCCATAGTTCTTTCTCCCAATGTGGATAGCATTTTCCATTATGAATCTTTGGAATTGTCTTAGACTATTATATTGCTGAGAAGAGCTATGTCTATCAAAGTAGCTCATCCCACAATGCTGTTGTTACTACTTACAATGTTTTCCTGGTACTTCTCAATTCACTCAGCATCAGTTCATGTAAAATCTTTCTAGGTTTTTCTGAAATCTGCCTGCTCATCATTTCTTATGGCATATTAGATTCCATTACATTAATATACCACAGCTTTTTCAGTCATTCCTCAATTGATGGCCATCCCCTCATTTATGGTTCTTTGCCACCACAGAAAGAGCTTCTATAATATTTTGTACATGTGGGTCCTTTTCCCGTTTTTATGATTTCTTTGGGATACAGACCTAGTAGTGGTATTGCCAGATCAAAGAGTATGCATAGATTTTTAGCCCTTTGGGCAAAGTTACAAATTGGTCTCCAGAATAATTGGATCAGTTCTCAACCCAACCAACAGTATTCCAATTTTCCCACATCTTCTCCAGCATTTATCATTTACCTTTTCTGTCATGTTATCCAATCTGAGGGTGTGATGTGGTACCTCAGAGTTGTTTAATTTGATTTATCTAATCAATAGTGATTTAGAGTATTTTATGACTATAGACGGCTTTGATTTTTTCATCTGAAAACTGTCTGTTTATATCCTTTGACCACTTGCATTCTTATAGATTTGACTTAGTTCTCTATATATTTTAGAAATGAATCCTTTATCAGAGACATTTCCTGGAAAAATCATTTCCCAGCTTTTCTTTCCCTTCAGATCTTGCTTGCATTGGCTTTGCTTGTGCAAATTTTTTTTTAAATTAACATGATCAACACTATCCTTTTTGCATTTCATAATGCTCTCTATCCCACGTTTGTTTATAAATTCTTCCCTTCTTCATAGATCTGACAAGTAAACTCTTCCTTCCTCTCCTAATTTGCTCAAGCTATTGTCCTTTTTGTCAAAATCATATACAATTTTGACCTTATCTTGGTATGCAGTGTAAGATGTTGGTCTCCACCTAGCTTCTGCCATACTGTTTTCCCAGTTTCCAAGAAGTTTTAGTCAACTAGAGAGTTCTTATCCCAGGAGCTGCAGTCTTTGCATTTATCAAACAGTAAATTACTATGGTCATTGACTACCGTGTCTGGTCCTGGTTACCTAACCTATTCCACTGATCCACCACTCTATGTCTTATCCAGTACCAAGTAGTTCTGATGCTTGCTGCTTAATAATAGTTTTATATATGGTAAGACTAGGTTACCTTTATTTGAATTCCTTTTTGCTAATTCTCCTGATATTCTGGACCTTTTTTTTGCTTCCAGGTGAATTTTGTTATATTTTTTAGCTCTTTCAAATACTTTTTTGGTAGTTTGATTAATATGGCTATGAATAAATAAGTTAATTTAGGAAGAATTGCAATTTTTAGTGTATTAGCTTGGCCTACTCATGACTGACTGGTATTTTTTAATAACTTCTTTTTCTGAAATGGGGTTATTTAATTATTTCATTTGTTCTTTGGCTCATCTGGGCAATTCATAAATTTTTGTAAATATTCATCCATTTCACTTAGATTGTCAAATATATTGGCACATAGTTAGGCAAAAAAGCTCATAATTATTGTTTTAATTTCTTCTTCATCAGTTATCAATGCATCCTTTTCATTTTGACACTGGTAATTTAGTTTTCTTCTCTTTTTTTTTACCAAATTAACCAAAACTTAATCTATTTCATTGATTTTTTCAATAAAAGCAGCTCTTCATTTTATTAGTTCAATTATTTTCTTACTTTCAATTTTATTAAGCTGTCCTCTGTATTTCCTAATTTCTAATTGGTATTGAGTTGGGGATTTTTAATTTTTTCTAGCCTTTTTAATCACATGCCCAATTCATTTGTCTCCTCTTTCTTCATGTAAGTAATTAGCAATATAAAATTTCCCTAAGAACCACTTGGCTGTGTTGCATTTGTTTGAGTATGTTGTCTAATTATTGTCATCCTCTTTTTTATTTTTATTTTTAGTTTGCAACACATGGTTCTACATAACTTTGAGTTTCAGATTTTCTTCCCTCCCTCTCTCCCCCCCCAAGACGGCATGGAATCCCATATAACTTCCATGTATAACTTCGCATTGAATTAATTTACCAACTAGTCAAGTTGTGGAGAAGAATTATGACCAGTGGAATGAATCATGAGAAAGAAGAAACAGAACTAAAAAAACACAACCCAAAAACAAATACAAAAGAGAGAGAAAAAAGGGGAGCAAAAGGCGAGCAATGAAGTGTGTCTCGATCTGCATTCATACTTCATAGTTCTTTATCTGGATGTAGATAGCATCTCCATCATGAGTTCTTTGGAGTTGTGTTTGCATATTGTAGGATTATGGTTTTTAATCCATTCTGCTATCTGCTTCCGTTTTATGAGAGAGTTCATCCCATTCACATTCACAGTTATAATTTCTATCTGTGTCTTTTCTCCATCCTATTCCTCCTGTTTATGCTTTTGTTTCTCCCTTCCCCTTCCACTCCTCAACAAAGTTTTGCTTTTGACTGCCGCCTTCCTCAGTTTACCTTCCCTCTTTATTCCCCTACCTTGTCTTACCATTTCCCACTTGCTACTTCTTCCCTCCCTTCTGACCACCCCCCTCCCTTTTCTCCCCCTTTCCCCTCCTACTTCCCTGTAGGACGAGTTAGATTTCTATACTTATCAGAGTATGTTATTCCCTTCTTGAACCAGATCAGATGACAGTAAAGATCAATACTGCTCTTCTCTCTCCCTTCTTTCCCTCTACTAAAATGTATTTTTGTGCCTTTCATTTGGTGTAATTTACCCTTTTCTACTATCTCCTTACCTCTTCTCTCAAAGCCCTCCCTTTACATCTCTTAATTATGTTTTTTATCCTTGTATCAGTTATTTGATACAGACATTCACAATCTATGCATATCCCTTTCAATTGTCATAATAGCTGTACTATTCTCAAGATTGACATATATATGTATACATAAAACATACATAAGATGATATAATTCTATATAAAGATGCAAATAATTTGCCCTTATTGATTAATAAGGTTTGTGGGGGGGGGGTTTCCCTCTGTTACCTTTTTTATGCCTCTCTTGAGTTTGTATTTGGAAGTCAAATTTTCCATTGAGTTCTGGCCTTTTCATCAGGTAATTGATTCTTTATGATTGTTATTTGACCCATAATTGTTTAGGATTAGATTATTTAATTTCCAATTAATTTTTCATCTGTCTTTCTATGGACCTTTATTACAGGTAATGTTTATTGCATCATGATCTGAAAAGACTGTATGTAATATTTCTGTCTTTCTGTATTCGATTGTGTGGTTTTTATATTCTAGTATCTGGTCAGTTTTGTGTTTGTACCATGCACTGCTGAGACATTTATATTCCTTTCTATCTTCATTCAGTTTTCTCTAGAAGTCTACCATGTCTAAATTTCCTAATTTCTATTCACTTCCTTAACTTCTTCTTGTTTATTTGTGGGTTAGGTTATCTAGTTATGAGAGGGGGAGTTGAGATTCCTCACCAGTACAGTTTTGCTGTCTATTTCTTCCTGTAACTCTCTTATCTTCTCTTCCAAGAATGTGGATGATATAGCACTTGTTATGTATAAGTTTAGTATTGTTATTACAAGGATACCTTTTAGCAAGATATAGTTTCCTTCCTTATCTCTTTTAATTAGATCTCTTTTTTCCTTTTCTTTGTCTGAAATTGGGATTGGGATCACCCACCCCCCTTTTTGTTACTTTACCTGAAGCACAATTGTAATGGTAATTAAGGTGAGACTTTTAATTTTCCCTTTTGGAATACTGAGGTAATGAAGTACCTTTGATGAATTTTGCTTTTAAATTAATGGCAAAAAAGTGAACTTTTTGTTCTTTTTTGGAGTGCTGCTCAGCATTAAGGAATCTTTGATTGAATCAGGAGTCTTTGATGACCTGTCTAGGTCAAGGGAAGGCCTAATTCATGTGGGTTTGAGTCACACACGGTTGTGATGCCCTTTGACCCTGAGAAGTATATATAAACTTAAAGGTTAGCATCTTGCCTTTGGGGGCTCTCACTCACTGGAAGAATGTTGTGTGATTTGACCAGACAAGACTCTGGGTAGGCATTGTTAAGAGACCCCGGCTTTGAAGAAACCCAGATTTTGGTGCTTCTCTTTTAACTATATATTGTTATGGATAGAATTATTGTGTTTTGATCTGTTTATAAAATGTATAGTAGTAATTTCTGTTTGTATTTGCTCTGAAGTTGAGAGTGCTGCTTCCCCCCCTGAACTAAGTGAATGATATATTGTGTGTTTGATTAAAGTGAAATTGTTAACCCCTTAAGGCTATTTCCTTAGAAAAGCACATCATAGAACCTGAGATGGCAGCCTTGCTGGCAGTTCGTGTTGCTGGTCTTGTTGGGTCTTACACCCCACAGCTGCTGCTAGAAACATTGTTGTTACAACAATATATTCTGCTCCAGCCTTTTTCCTTTACACTGTATTGATCAGCTTCAATGTGTTTCCTGTAAACAACATATTGTAGGATTATGATTTTTAATCCACTCTACTATATACTTCTGTTTTATGGGAGATCATTCCATTCAATTTTACAGTTATGAGTACTAACTATGTCTTTCTCTCCATTCTATTTTCTCCCCCTGTTTATACTTTTCTCTCATCTTTTCACCATTCTTCTTCCCTAACCAGTGTTTTACTTCTGACCACCAGCTCCCACAATCTGCCCTCTCTTCTATACATGCACTATCTTTTCTTGCCTCTACTTCTTCTTCCCTCCTTTCTCCTTTACCTTATACCTACTTATTGCTTATACCTTACCTTATACCTTTACCTATACCTACCTTATTCCTTATTGCTGCCTTTCCCCTCCTACTTCACTAGAGAGGAAGATAGATTTCTATACCCAATTCAGTGTGTATGTTATTCCCTCGTTGAGCCAAAACTGATGAGAATAAGGTCAAACAATGCTCACCTCCTCTCTTCTTTCCCACCACTGTAATAGGTCTTCATGTCTCTTCATGTGAGATAATTTACCTTTTTGTTTCATCCTTTCCTCTTCAGTCAGCACAATCCTTTGGTTCACCCACTTAATCAATATTTTTTTATCATCACATCAAAGTGAACTTAAACCCACACCTCTGTCTATGTATATCCCTTCTGAATGCCATTATAAAGATAACAGGTCTCAAGAGTTACAAGTATCGATCTTCCCACTTAGGAATGTAAATAGTTAACCTTATTGAATAACAATTTTCTTTCTTTCCTGTTTTCCATTTCATGCTTCACTTAAGTCTTGTATTGAAGATGGAATTTTCTGTTCACCTCTGGAGTCCTGGTGCTGGTGTCAGGAATGTGTTGAGGCCAGATCATTTTTTTTCTGCATTTTCACAATCTATAGTGAAGCACGGGGGAGGTCTGGCCCCCAGATGATGCCCGTTTTCCATGGACTGTGCTGAATCACCTGGATGTCTGGCAGAGGGAAGATGCCCCATTGCCCTGGAATGTACTGAAATACATGTAAAACTTACTGCTTGAGGACTCCTGCTACCTAGGGCTACATTAAAGCACATACTGGTTCTTTGTGCTGGAGTCTTCCAGTGGCCCTAGATATGTAAAGAAGTCCTAGTGTTGGTGTTTGCTGCTCCACTCCACTGAGGCTCCTGCCGCTTAATGATGTGGTGCTTGCTGCTGGCTTGCTGGTATTCATCCTATCCTGGAATATGCTCTCTTTTTACCTGAATGAGACAGACCTTTCTGATGATCCTCCAAGTTTCCTGGGCTAAAAGACAGCCCCATTCCATCTTTTTTGCTGTTCCAGGATTCATTCTGGTGTGCTATTCTATTGTGGTTCAGAGATGAATGTGGGAGAGAGATTATGATTTACTCGCTTACTCCAACACCTTGGCTCCCAGAAGTCTACTCAAATAATCTTTTAATTGGTTAATTTACTTACTCTATATACAAATGGTATAGTTTGGCCTTTGTATGGCGTTCTTTCTAACAACTTTTGAGGGAGTGATTACAAAAAAAATTAAACTATTGTGAACCTCCCAGTAATGAAGGGGTATTTGGTCTTCTGTCCTCCCAATCACGTATGCCATGAACATTTGGCACCTCTGTTTTTGTCATGTTTTCTTCTATCTGATGTTGTTTGAATAAATAAATGCAGGACAGAGTACCTAGACACTTTCAAGGTACAACTGTTATGTATTGGTTTCGATCTGACTTCTGGAGTCAAGCAGAAAAAATCTACTCCCTCTTTCATATGATAGTCGTTTAAATACATGAATAAAAGCTTCATTCTGGACCAATTGTTCTATAAAATGTACATTGAGGACTCAGTATTTAGAATTCATTAAAATCAACAGGTTTTTTTTGTTTATACTTTCACATGAAATAATGTCTAACTACTTCCAGTCTTTTCAGATATAGCTGCCTTTTGAAACTAGGCAGAATATTTGACAAGTATTCCCATTAAATTTTATCTAATCAGACTTGATCAGCTTTCCAGACTTGAGATATTTTGATTCTGACCATGTTATATAGTATGACATCTCTCCTTACATGATTGTGTCAGCTTCAAATTTGATGATAAATTAATACATTTGTCTAAGTCACTTCTTAAAATGCTAAATAAAATGAACAAATGATGGAACCTTGTGACCCTACACTGATATCCTACCTCTGGGTAAACATTGATTCATTAGGCTCTACTATTTGGAGATGATCATCCAAACAATTCTGAATCTGCTTACCAGTATCAATCCAGCTCAAACATTTCCAATTGTTCATAAGAATTTTGTGAGAAGCTTTGTAAAATATTTTTCAAGAAGCCAGGCTGACTGTTACTAAAGCATTCAAATAAATTAATGCATGAAAAAAAAAATAATTTTTAAGGCATTTGAGTCAGTTAGTCATAAGCATTTATTAAGCACAAACTATGTTCTAAGCCTTGAACTAAGTGCTGATATTGCAAAAAGAGGAAAAAACAACAATATTGTCCTTTGATTTTAAAATGCTTACCCTACGAAGCAGGAACAAAATTCAAACAATATTGTATAGTAGTACATAGTATAGTATAAATATATGAGTACAGTGTAGTATAATATAATGTAATATAACATAATACAATACAATATAATATAACATAACATAACATGACATGATTGATATGATATGATATGATATATATATGATATGATATGATATGATATAACATAAGGTATAACATAACATAATATAAACACAATTGAAGAAAAGCCAGATGAAAGTACTAACTTTGAAAGAGAACCATTCTGAGCTCCTTATAGACTTATTTCTAGAAGCTAGATTCTGGAAGGTCAGATTAAAGGAAGAAATGATCAGAAGTAACATAGACTTTGGAGAAGAGGCAGAAGAAAAAGAGAGGGGAAAAAAAAGAAAAAAAATAAGGGAAAGTAACGTGGAGGGAAATACATAGTAATAATAACTGTGAATTTGATAACTCTTCAAAAGCAAGGGGGTAAAAGAATGGATCAAATACCAGAATCAACACATGTTACATACAAGAAACGCACTTGAAACATATCAACACAGAGTAAAGGTAAGAGCTAGAGGATAATCTATGTAGCTTAAGTTAAAAAAATAAGCAGGGTTATCAATCCTGATCTCTGAAAAAGGAAAGGAAAAAGACATGTATTTAAAAACAACAAGCAGGGAAAGTATATTTTGCTGAAGCTACCATAGGCAGGAAGTAATATCGATACTAAATATATGAGGACCAAGTGGATGAGCATCTGCATTCTTAAAGGAATGTTAAATGAGCTACAGATAAAATAAATTGTAAAACTATACTAATGGAGGACCTCAATATTTCTGTTTCAGAACTGGATAACGTTTACCATAAAATAAGCAAATGCAAAGCTAGAGATGAACAGAATTCTAGAAATGTTAGATATGATAAAGCTCTAGGGAAAACTGACTCAGAATAAAAAGATGTATAACTTTTTGTCTCAGCTTTGAATGGCACCTTCAAGAAAGTGATTATGTATTAGGGCATACAAGCCTCACAAGCAAATGCAGAAAATAAAAAATATTAAATATATCTTTTTCATAACATAATGCAATAAAATTGAATTCATTAAAGCATCATGGAAAGATAGATTAAAATTATTGGAAACTAAATATCTTATTCTGAAGAATGAGTAGGTCAAAGAACAAATCATAGAAACAACAATTTCAACAAAAAGAATGGCAAAAATTAGACAGTATATGAAGAGTTGCAGGATGAAGCCAAAGCAGCAGTTGGGTGAAAATTTATATCTCTAAAAGCTTACATCAGTAAAATAGAGAAAGAACAGGTCAATGAATTGGGCATGGAATAAAAAAAAACCCTAGAAAAAGAACAAATTGAATATCCTAATTTAACACCAATTTGGAAATTCTGAAAATAAAAGAAGAGATAATAAAATTGAAAGCAAGGAAAAGATTGAAGTAACAAATAAAGCTAGAAGTTGGATTATGAAAAAAAAATGAAATAGACAAAAACTAGCTAATTTTATTAATTAAGATTAGAAGAAAAGCAAATTATCAGTATCAAAAAAGGAAAGGATAAATATATCACCAAAGAATATGAAATTAAAGCATTATTAGGAACCTGATAATCTAAGTGAAATGGATGAATAATTACCACACATACACACATACACACACACACACACACATACACACACACACACACTTATATGTCTTTTTAATTTTTTTTATTTTTTTTTCATTTACAACACTCAGTTCCACAAGATTTTGAGTTCCAAATTTTCTCTCCCTCTCTCTCCTGCTCCGTTCCTCAAGACGGCATGTAATCCAATGTAGGTTCTACATATAGTTTCACATTAAATTTATTTATATAATAGTCAAGTTGTAAAGAATTATAGCCAATGGAATGAATCATGAGGAAAAAAAAAACAAAACCCAAAAAAGGGGGGATAAAAGAGCAAAGAGTTTGCCTCAATCTCCATTCAGACTCCATAATTCTTTCTCTGGATGTGCATATCTTTTCCCCCTCTAAGTCTTTTGGAGTGTGTTTGAACCTTGCATTGATGAGAACAGTCAAATCTATCAAAGTTATTTCTTAGAGATACCAAGTATCTTTAATGTATATAATGTTCTCCTGGTTCTGCTCCCCTCACTCAGCCTTAGTTCATAAGTCTTTCCAGGTTATTTTGAAGTCTGTCTGCTCTTCATTTCTTATAGCACAGTAGTATTCTATTATATTCATATAGCACAAATTGTTTCTTTTGTCTTTTTTAAAAATTTTTTTGAGAAGGGAAGGAAGAGAATTGGCGTTAAGTGACTTGCCCAAGGTCACACAGCTAGTAAGTGTGGCAAGTGTCTGAGGCCACATTTGAACTCAGGTTCTCCTGACTCCAGGATTGGTGCTCTATTAGCTGCACCACCTAGCTGCCCCTAACACAAATTGTTTAGCCATTCCCCAATTGATGGGCATCCTACTGATTTCCATTCCTTTGCCACTACAAAAAGAGCTGCTATAAATATTTTTGTACATACAGGTCCCTTTCCCACTGTGTGATATCTTTGGCATACAGCTCTACAAGTGGTATTGCTGTGTCAAAGGGTATGCACAGTTTTTATAGCCCTGTGGGCACTAATGCCAAATTTCTCTTTGGAATGGTGGGATCAGTTCACAACTCCAACCAACAATGTAACAATGTTCCAATTTTCCTACATCCTCTTCACCGTTTATAATGTTCCTGTTTTGTCATGTTAGCCAATCTGACAGGAGGAGATGTGGTACTAAGGCGTTTTTTTGATTTGCACTTCTCTAATCAATAGACCCGTTTTTTCATATGACTATAGATCTCTTTAATTTCTTCCTCTGAGAACTGCCTGTTCATATCCTTTGGACCATTTCTCAATTGGGGAACAGCTTGTATTCCTATAAATTTGACACTGTTCCCTGTATATTTTAGAGATGAGGCATTTATCAGAGACACTGGTTGTACACATTCTTTCCTAATTTAGTGTTTTCCTCTTAATCTTAGTTACATTGGCTTGATACAAAACCTTTTCAATTTACATAATCAAAATGATCTCTTTGCAATTTCTAAACACTTTCTGTCTCTTGTTTGGTCATGAATTCTTCCCTTCTTCATAAATCTGACAGGCAAACTATTTCTTGCCTTCCCAAATTGATTATATTACCAGCCTTTATTCCTAAATCATGAACTCATTTTGATTTTATTTTGGTATACTTTGTAAGATATTGGTCTATGCCCAGTTTCTGCCCTACCATTTTCTAGTTTTCCCAGCAATTTTTGTGAAATTTTGAATTCTTAACCCAGAAGCTGGACTCTGGGTTTATCAAAGACTAGATTGCTATAGCCCTCAACTACTATGTCTTGTGTACCTCACCTATTCCATTGATCCACCACTCTATTTCTTAGCCAGTAACAAGTAGTTTTGATGATTGCTGCTTTCTAATACAGTTTAATTATCTGGTATGGCTAGGACACCTTTCCTAGCATTTCTTTTCTTTAATTTCCTTGATATTCTGGACCTTTTTTTTCTTCCAGATGATTTTCTTATTAATTTATCCAGCTTCATAAAATATTTTTGGTAGTTTGATTGGTATGGCACTGAATAAGTAAATCAATTCAGGCAAAATTATCATTTTTATTATATTAGCTCGGCCTAACAATGAGCAACTTATGTTTGTTCCTTTATTTAGATTGGACTTTGTGTTAAAAGTGTTTTGTAATTGTGTTTTTGTCTTGTGGGTTTGTCTTGGCAGGTAGACTCCCAAATATTTTATAGTGTCTACAGCAACTTTAAACAGAATTTCTCTTTCCATCTCTTGCTCTTGGGCTTCGTTAGTATTATATAGGAATGTTGTGGATTTATGTGGGTTTATTTTATACCTTGCAATTTTGCTAAAGTTATGTATGACTTTAAGTAGTTTTTTTCTTCTTACTCTAGGATTCTCTAAGTACATCATCATATCCTCTGCAAAGAGTGATATCATTTTCTTTTTTGTGTATTCTAATTCCTTAAATTTCTTTTTCTTCTCTTATTATTAAGCTAACATTTCTAGTACCAAATTGAATAATAGGGTGACAATGGACATCCTTATTTCACCCGTGATATTATTGGCAATGTCTCTAGCTTATCCCCATTACATATAATGCTTCCTGATGGTTTTTGGTAGATGCTATTTATAATTTTAAGGAAGATGCCATTTATTCCTATGATTTCTAGTATTTTTAGTAGGAATGGGTGTTTTATTTGTCAAAAGGTTTTTTCTGCATCTATTGAGATAATCATATGGTTTATGCTATTATGATCAATTATGCTGATAGTTTTCTTAATATTGAAACAACTTTGCATTCTTCGAATAAATCCTACCTGGTCATAGCATACTATTCTCATGATAGCTACTGAAATCTTTTTGCTAATATTTTATTTAAAACTTTTGCATCAATATTCATCAGCAAAATTAGTCTATACTTTTCTTCTCTGTTTTGACTCTTCCTGGTTTAGGTATTAGTACCAAATTTGTGTCATAAAAAGAATTTGGCAATACTCCTTCTTTGATTCTTTGACTAATTTCCCAAATACTCTATAAAGTATGGGAATTAATTGTTCTTTAAATGTTTGATAGAATTCACTTGTAAAATCATCTACACCTGGAGATTTTTTCCTAGGGATTTCATTGATGGCTTGCTCAATTTCTTTGTCTGAGATTGAGTTATTTAGGTATTTGCTTCCTCTCCTGTTAACCTGGGCAATTTACATTTTGTAAATATTCATCCATTTCCCTAAGATTATCAAATTTATGGGCATACAATTGGGGAAAATAATTCCTAATTAGTATTTTAATTTCCTCTTCATTGGAGGTGACTTCACCTCTTTTCATTTTTGATACTGGTAATTTGGTTTTTCTTCTTTTTTTAATCAAATTGGCCAGATGTTTATCAATTTTATTGTTTTTTTTTTTCAAAAAAGCAGCTGTTAGTTTTATTTATCACTTCAATAGTTTTTTAGATTTCAATTTTATTCATCTCTCCTTTGGTTTTCAGTATTTTCAATTTGGTATTTAATTGGGAATATTCAAATTATTCTTTTTCTAGCTTATTCAGTTGCATGCCCAATTAATTGATGTCCTTTTTATCTATTTTACTCATATAAACATTTAGATGTATACAACATCTGCTAAGAACTTCTTTTCCTGCATTCCATACATTTTGATATGTTGTCTCATTGTTATTATTCTCTTGAATGAAGTTATTGATTGTTTCTATGATTTGTTCCTTGACCCACTCATTCTTTAGGATTAGATTATTTAATTTCAAGTTAATTTTTAGTTTGTCTTTCCATGGTCCTTTACTACAAATAATACTTGTTGCATCATTATCTGAAAAGGATGCATTGACTGCTTCTGCCTTTCTGCACTTGATTCTGAGGTTTTTATGCCCTAGTGTCAATTTTTCTGTATGTGTCATCTACTTCTGAGAAAAAAAAAATATTCCTTTTAATCTTCTTTCAATTTTCTCCAAAGGTCTATCCAGTCTACCTGTTCTAAAATTCTATTCACCTCCTTAACTTCTTTTTTCTTTATTTTGAGGTTAGATTTATCAAGTTTGGAGAAGAGGTGCTTGAGGTCCCCCACTAGTATAGTTTTGCTGTCTATTTCTTCTGGTAGCTCCTTAACTTCTCTAAGAATTTTGGATGCTATACCATTTCATGCATATGGTTCTGTTTCGCAGGATATAGTTTCCTTCCTTATCTCTTTTAATTAAATCTATCTTTGCTTTTTCTTTGGCTGAGATTAGAATTGCTAACATATTCTACTCTAGCCTTTACCTTTACCCTGAGTGTATCCCCCCTGTTTCAAACATGTTTCTTGTAAACAACATATTGTAGGATTATGGTTTTAATCCATTCTGATATCCACCTCTGTTTTATGAGAGAGTTCATCCCATTCACATTCACAGTTATGATTACTCTCTGTTTCTTTTTTTCCATCCTATTTTCCCCCCACCCCATTTATGCTTTTATTTCTCCCTTCTCCCTTCCACTCCTTAAAACAGTTTTTCTTTTGACTACTGCTTCTATCAATATTCTCTCCCCATTACCCCGCCTCCCTTATATTACCCTTTACCACTTACTACTTCTTCCTTCCCGTCTAACCAGCACCGCCCCCCCCCCAATTTTTCTTTCCCCTTTCCCCTCCTACTGCCTGTAGGACAAGTTTCATTTCTATACTTGCCAGAGTATGCTATTCCCTACTTGAATGAAATCTGAAGAAAGTAAAGCTCAAACACTGTTCTTCTCCCTCCCTTCTTTCCCTCTACTATAATATATTTTGTGGCTCTTGATGTAATATAATTTACCCTTTTATACCTCCTCCTTACCTCTTCTGCCAGAACAATTCCTTTGCACCTCTTAATTACGTTTTTTATCATCACATCAGTTAATTTGTGCTGACACCCTTTGTCTCTCTCTCTCTCTCTCTCTCTCTATATATATATATATATATATATACAATATATATATACATATATATATATGTATATATATATGTATATATATATCCTTTTTAATTGTTGTAATAACTGTACCTTTCTCAAGATTAACATATATAAACATATACATACATATGTGTATATGTGTATATATATAACATATGTAAAACAATATAATCCTATATAAGGATGTAAACAATTTGCTCTTATTGAATACAAGGTTTTTTTAGTCCCTGTTTACCTTTTATGTCTCTTTGAGGTTTTTTGTTGATGATCAAATGTTCCATTGAGCTCTGGCCTTTTCATCAAGAATATCTGGAATTTCCTTATGTCATTGAATGTCCATTTCCTTCCTGAAAAATTATGCTCAATTTTGCTGGGTAGTTGTAGTCCAAGCTCTTTTGCCTTTCAGAATATCATATTTACATTTATATGTCTTGACCAGATTAATTAAAGAAGAAATAGAATACTTAAGTAATCCTGTTTAGGAAAAGAAAATTGAACAAGCATAAATCAACTCCCTAAGAAATATCCCCATGACCAGATGGATTCCCATGTGTATCCTACCAAATATTAAAAGAACATTAATTCCAATGTTATATTACTATTTGGGAAAACAGGCAGAAAAGGAATTCTACTAAATTCTTCATAAAACATATATGTGGTACAGCTATCTAAACAAGGAACAGGAAAAACAGTTAAAGAAACTATAGACCAATTTCCCTAAAGAATATTAATGCAAAAATTTTAAGTAAAACCCTAGTAAGGAAATTGCTATTCTTGGTCATTTTCAGTCCTGTTGAACTCTTTATGAACCCATTCGGGGTTTTATTAGAAGATATAAGAGAGAGGTTTGCCATTTCCTTTCCTAGATCATTTTACAGAAGAGGAAACTGAGGCAAACAAGGTTAAGTGACTAGCCCAATGCCACACAGCTAGTAAATATCTGAGGCCAGATTTAAACTTAGGAAGTTGAGTCTTCCTGACTCTAGGCCACAAACTTTACCCACTGCCCTGCCTAGCTACCCCAACAAGGATATTTCAGCAATATATCCCAAAGATTATATACCATGAACAGTGAGGACCTATTCCAAGAAAGTCTTATACCATTCAATATTAGGAAAACTATGACCGTAATTGACCATATCAATAAAAAAACCCACAAAAATCATGATTGTCCCAAAGAGATACTAAGATATTATAATAAATTACAATACTCATTCCTATTAAAGTTGTAGATAGTGGATCATTCATTAAAATAATAATAGAATCTATCTAAACTATCCATAATGGAAATAAGCTGGAAGTCTTCCCAGTAAGATCAGGGATGAAGTGAGGATGTTCATTATCACCACTATTAACCAATATTCTGGTAGAAATGTTAGCTAAAGTAATAAGAGAAGAAAAAAATGATTTAAGGCATTAGAATAATCAATTAGGAAAGAAAACTATCACTCTTTGCCAACAATTTAATGGTATACTTAGAGAATCCTATAGGATCAATGATAAAACTCGTTGAAATAATTAAACAACTTTACCAAAGTTGCAGGATATAAAATAAATCCAAACACATCATCAAGATTTCTATATATTAGCAACAAAGCCCAGTTGCAAGAGATAAAAAAAAGAGAAACCCCATTTAAAATAACTGTAGACAATATAAAATACTCAGGATTCTACCTGCCAAAAAACCCAGGGATTATATGCATACATTACAAAACAATTTTCATATAAATTTAGTCAAATCTAAATAATTGGAGAAATATGTATTGCTAATTGGTAAGCTGAGTCATTTATTTATTTAGTAACATACTAGTACTAATTAGATAGAGCTGGAAAATATAATGATAAAATATATCTGGAAAAACAAAAGGTCAAGTATATTAAGCTAATCAATGAAAAACAAACAATAAAGATAGTAACTTAGTATTTCCAGATATTAAACTATATTACAAAACAATAATCATCAAAAGAGTATCGACTAAAAAACATTGGTGAATCAGTGTAAAAGATTAGGTGTACCATACCCAGTAAGAAATGACCATAATATTCCCATATTTGATAAACTCTATGTTCCAAAATTTTTGACAACAAAGCACTATTGGGCAAAAATTGCTAGGTAAACTGGAAAGCAGTTTGGCAGAACCTAGGTATACAACAACAATCCATACTGTATATGAAGATAGGGTGAAAATGAGTACATGGTTTAGACATAAAGTGTAATAACCTTAACAGATTGTCAGATGTGTGAATAAGGGAAGAATTTATGATCAAACAAGAGATAGAAAGCATCACAGGATGTAAACTGGATATTTTGATTATATTAAAATTATGCACAAATAAAACCAATGCAGCCAAGATTAGAATAACAAAAGGGGATAACTGGGGGTGGGGATGGGTGGGGAGATTTAAAGCAAGTTTCTTTGATAAAATCTCATTTCTTTTTTTTATTTTTTTCTTTTTAGTTTTCAACCTTCACTTCTGTAAGATTTGAGTTCTAAATCTTTTCCCTCTCTGCCTGCTTCTCTCTTCCCAAGATGGCCAACAATCTGATATAGGCTATACATGTACAATCAGGTTAAACATATTTCTGCATTAGTCATGTTGTAAAGAAGAATTAGAACCAAAGGGAAAAACCATGAGAAAGAGAAATGAGAGAGAGAGCGAGAGAGAGAGAGAGAGAGACAGAGAGAGACAGAGAGAGAGAGAGACAGAAAGAGACAGAGACAGAGACAGAGACAGAAAGAAAGAGAAAGAGAGAAAATAGTATGCTTTAATCTGCATTCAAACTCCATACTTCTTTCTCTGGATGTGGATAGCATTTTCCATCATTACTCTTTTGGAATTGTCTTAGAAAACTGTATTGCTGAGAAGGGTTGATTCTATCAAAGTTGGGCACCACACAATGTTGCTGTCACCATGTTCAGTGTATTCCTGGTTCTGCTCACTTCACTTACCATCAGTTCAAAAACCTCTTTTTTTAAATGTACAGAGAACTAAATCAAATTTATAACAATATGAGCTATTCCATAACTGATAAATTGTATATGAATAGGCAGCTTTCAGAAAAAGGTGTCAAAGATATTTATAGCCAAATAAAAAAATGCTCTAAATCATTATTGACTAGAGCAATACAAATTAAAACAACTCTGAGATACCACCTCAAATCTATCAGATTGGCTAGTTTTACAGAAAAGAAAAATAAAAAAAAATGTTAGAAGGGATAGCAGGAAAAAAAATGAGACAACAATGCAACATTAGTGGATTTGAAAAGTGATTTAAACATTTAGCAGATCAATTATGAAGTATGACCAAAGGAATACACACACACACACACACACACACACACACACACATCTATATATACACACATACACATATATACACATAAATATATGCATATACATGCATATATACACATACATATATACATATACACACATATACATACACAAATACACACATGTGTATGTATATATATGCATACACACACATGCATACATAACATACCACAGCATGCTCTATAATCCAGCAATATAACTACCAGGTCTGTGTCCCCAAGAGATCAATGAAAAAGTAAAATATTTTCACATACAAAAATATTGATAACAGCTCTTTCCTGTGGTGGCAACAAATTTGGAATTGACAAGATGACCATGAATGGGGGAATGACTGTCTAAGCTGTGGTTTAATGTTATTATGGAATATTATTCTGAAATAAGAAATTAAGAGCAAGATGATTTCAGAAAAAAATACATTGGAAAACTTATATGAACCTGTTCAAGGTAATGTGAGCAGAGAAAGGAGATCATTGTACAGAGTAACAGCAAAATTATGTGATAATCAAATTTGAATTATTTAGATATTCTTCTCAGTAATAAAATATTCTAAGACAGTACTGAAGGACATATGATTAAAAATGTTATCCATCTACAGAGAAAAACCTGATAGAGTCTGAATTCAGATTGATGTATATTTTTCTTTACTTTCTGTTTTTGTTTGTGTTCTTTTTTGCAATGTGGCCAATGTGGAAATATGTTTTGTATTATTGTACCTTTATATCCTATATCAAATGCTTGCCTGCTCAAGAACAGAAGAGGTCAGGGAGAGAATTTGGAAATCAAAAATTACTAAAAAGTGAATGTTAAAATGTTTTTGCCTATGTTTGAAAATAAGTAATTCTAAAATTAAAAAAAAGAAAAGTACAATTATTAACTAAATTATTAAAGTATTAAAGTTTTCTTAATAATAGGTAAACTACAAATTAGGGGGTTTACTTGTATTTTCCATAGGAATACTTTTTTCAAGTGTTTTGTGTTTGTTTTTCATAATGTGCTTTAATTTGGAGTTTCTAGTCTGACTGTGAGAAATGATCTATTATGTTAAAATAAAATATCAATTAAAAAAAGGTATTTATGACAACAAAGTGAATGGATTAACAGAAGTTTAACATGAAAAGAGGAAGAGTCTATGTAAATCTACTGACCTATGTATCATAGAGAGTAGCTACAATTTATAAGGACAACAAGAGAGATTTCTAGTGATTTAGAATGGAAAAAAAATTAAAACCTATATAAAGGTCTTATTGGTAAGAATCACCCAGCAGGAATCCATGACTGGCATATGGGTTCAGAAGTTTGTGTATAATTCAAAAACAACAGGATGGGAAAAAATGATCTCTGAGGTTCTTAACAAAACTTAGTCTTTAGTTTTGAATTTATAAATAGAGAAGAATAATTTGAAATGAGAATATATATTAGAGTGCTATAAGTAAAGACAAAGAAATGGAGATGAATACAGAAGGGGTAATAGAAATTAGAAAGATATTTGAATTAGAAATCAGAGGACATAAAATTTGAGCTGTCACTAAATATGTGGCATTGTGTAGTCACATCTCTGTGTCCCAGTTTCCTCATGAATTTATCAGTAAGGCAAGATTCATAATATCTATGGTGACCATGAATATGTCTGTATAGTTTGGGAATCTCAAAGTATAAGAAACTATATAGAAGGCAGAAGAAGTAAAACATTTATTCAGACACCAGAGGATCAAATCCCAGAACCAATAACCCCAATCCAACATAGCAGTAATTTGGTTTCAAAACCAGTAAGTCCACCTCGACGTAGCAGCAAAGACAAGAAAACACACTATCACAGCAAGGAGCCAAGCCATCCTGTAACCTTCCCTTCTGCTAGGGCTTTCCTATAAACACTCACTCAGGAATCCTAACTCTCTGCTTGCCTTTGTCCTCTCCTCCTGCAGTTCTGAAGTTCTCAGAGTCCTTTCATTTCTCTCTCTGTCTCTTCCAGTTCTCCATCCCCTCAGAGTTCTCTTTTCTTCTCTGGAGCTTAGCACATAGTAGCAAAAAGCCTGCCTAGTAACAAGCCTCACCTAATCAATCTTCCCTTAACTAGCTCCACCTGAGGCCTATTAAATGGGCAGGGAAGATTTTTAATTAAGATTAGCACCACAATGCTTAAAATGAGGGTAATATCTAAGATCCCCTCTTTCTTTGTATATGTGGTCTGATATCATGCTGTAGAAGTAGTGCCAAAAAGTATTAGCTAACTATATGGTTGAAAAGATAAGTAAAATTATTTGTCAAAGAAGTCACAAATACAACAATTAAGCTAAATTAAGAAGTATGTGTTCAATGCCTTTTGCTAAGAACTAGATAAGAAAAGATGAAAAAAATAATGATGTCCTTGTAACTTCCTCCTTCCTCAAATTCTACCTTAATTTCCACCTCCTACAAGAAGTTATTCCATACCACACCCCTTCAGTTAGTAGTACTCAATTTTCAGCACTCTCCTGTATTTTCAAATTTTATTACCAATATTCTCTTTATTTTATTCTTTTTAGTGGAAAATTGCTTCTCTATTGAAGATGCCAAATCCCTCACAATTACCTTCACTTCTTCAATTCCCCCAAATCATAAGACTAGAGAATAAAGTGAATATATCCCTCACTGACCACTGGTGTGTCCTGACTGTAATTCCATACAAAAATATTAGTTGTAATTAAGGAGATGTCCATTTGAACCAAAAATGACCCAGCAATACACTTCCTATAATATTGACAACCCCTAGGTACTAGGATCAGGCTCACAATTACTTCTCCCTATCCCATCATCCTCATTCTAAAAAAAAAAAATTCTAAGCCCTTTCTGGGCATACTTCAATTCTATTTAAACCTCTCTTATCCCATCCCTTTATATAATTGGTACCACATACTAATATTAGGAGCAGATTCAGGACAACTCTCTCCCCAATCTGGGGATTAATAAACTGATTGTGGAGAGCTGGCCTGATAGATGAGCCATGATAGTGTCCCTCAAGGAAATCATTGGAAGGAGGTTGAGTGAAACTGTATGTTCTATATCAGGCTTATTACTGGGAAGATAGTGATAGTGCTCTCTGAGGGGAGAGTTTGGTTTTATATTTGGAAGCATCTCTAAATCATTTCAGTGTAAGCAGGGGAAAAAATTATTTTGCCTTAAACTTCTCTTTCTCTTACTCTAGGAATAGACAGTAGTTAGAGAAAGCTTTTATCCAAATGTCTCTTTCTTCTTTTTCCTTTCTCTTCCTTACCTCCTCCGTCTCCTCATCCTCCTCCTCCTCCTTTGCCCCCCCTTTCTCTCTTCCCCACCAAGACTTCATTCCTTTCCTCTTGATATGATATCTGTGAGTTCATTGTGAGTTCCCATTTATACCCAACTCCTGTAGGTGAATGGGAAACACAATCTCCTCTATAATATCTCTTCTTCTATCTGTCCCTTGATCCAAGGTCAAGTCTAAAAATAGTTATTAAAGATTTCTCATTTTGCCTCTTTCAAACTGCCGATATGTAGGCACTACATCATTTTTTTCTCTTCAGACCAGTCTATGAACAGTCTCCCTTCCCTGTGCCAAAGACTAGGAAAAATAATTGCTTTCTGGGTGTGTGTGCATGAGAAAGAGACAAAGCTAGAGTTAACAGAGAGAGATGCAGAATTCCTTTTTAGAAATCAGTAGCATTTGAAAAAAAACATTATTATTCACTTTCAACAGTTGTAGTTTACAAATGTTAAACTCATAATTTACAGTGAGCCATATAAAGGTATAAATTAATTCTGTGTTGAATTTAGCTCAGAAAAAAATTAATGAACTGCATTACTTTATGAGAAATCTTAATTTTCCCCTTTGCCAGTATCTTCTGGTTTTATTTTAGCAGCTTACTTTAATTTGAAAAGAGCTCTTATATAACCCCTGGGAAAATCTGCATATCTCAGGATAAGGCAAACTAATATTGTGAAACATCCTTTTTGCTTACCACGATTGTTTTCACTGAAGGCCTTTGGCTGTTTAATGGAGTAAATCATGAAGACTGAATTCCCCAAAGTTTCTTGATCACCTTCTTTGACTGTCCTTCAGAATAAGCTAGTTTAATTTCAAGCTGCAGACGTTTATTTAGAATTGAAAAAATTAAATTGCCTAGACGAAGCTTTGGATTAAAGAATTTTTGTTTTCATATTGCTGAAGCATAATTTATTTTCTATATGTTCTATAAGTTATTTTATATATGTCTAAAGACATGGGTTTAGTTTTACACTACATAGACCACTGTTGCTCACATGTGGATCAATATAAGAAAGAACAGGTTAGAAGAAGCAGAAGAACAAATGATTCTCAGGGGCAATACCTCCAAAGACGTAGTTCACATAGGAAGGTTTGGGATTGAATTGCAGAATCACACACCTGATATTAAATCAAAGAAATTCTACTTATATACCTCTATTTTAGTAGTCTTGGGAATTTAAATGGAATTCACAAGCTCAAAAAGAATATAAAGCCATACACAGAAGACATGTTTTTATAATGTAGAATAAGTGTGTATTTGTGAGTCGGGTTTGCCATTTAATATTTATACAGAGCAATATAATTTAAAGATAAGAATAATTATTAGTTTCCTTATTTCTTCTGTGAGCACATATCACAAACCCTTCTCCCAATTTCATTTTACTACATTATTATCAATACATTGGATAAAACATAATATTTTAACACCTAGTAATAGATGAGATCTTCTATCCCTACTTACTCATTTTATAGTTGAAGCAAAGCAACCTTCCTAAAGTTACATAATTAGTAAATAAAGACCTCATACTCATTGATCACAGCAGTGCAACTCTCATATTTGACTCTATCTACTGACTCACAACTTAATGCACTAAATGAAAAAATAAAAAAAAAATACTTTCAAGAAGATGGAGAGAGGAAAAGTAACTGAAGTGTACCAAATAAATATAGAAAAAAATCTACACTGGAGGCATTTTTCAAGGATACGTTTTCAAAATATCATAAAGCATATTAGTATAGTAACTGTGGTGCCAGAGCAATGTAAAGATATTTTTATTTATCTAAGTAATTTATTAAACTTTTAGCTTACTATCACTAGATCCATATGACTCTGGAGGAGACAGTGAAGCTGGTGAACTTGCACAGTCCTCCCTCACTCAAACCAAAGTCAACTGCAAGTCATGTCATCATTTCCCTGATGCCATGGTCTTCTTCAAAAATGAAGGACAAACACAACCTGTGAGTACACCAAGCTACCTGCATGGGGATCCACCTAGTTCGGTAACTCAACTCATCCTCTCATTTTTCCTTTCACTGCCTTTCTCTTTCTCCTCTCCAAAGTAAGGTACATTTTGATAGCCAGAGGCTACCCACTTAACTGGCTAGATTTTTTCTTTCTTTCCTCCCTTCCTCCTTTTTTTCTTCTTTCCTCCATCCCCCCCTACTTTCTTTCTTTCTTTCTTTCTTTCTTTCTTTCTTTCTTTCTTTCTTTCTTTCTTTCTTTCTTTCTTTCTTTCTTTCATTCCTTCTCCCTTCCTTCCCTCCTTACTTTTTTCTTTCTTTTTCTTTCTTCCTTTCTTTTTTTCTTTCTTTTCCTTCCTTCCTTTGTTCCTTCCTTCCTTTCTTCTTTCTTTCTTTCTTTCCTTCTTTCTTTCCTTCCTTCCTTCCTTCTGTCTATCTTTCTTTCTTTCCTTCTCTCTCTCTTTCTTTTTTCCTTCTTTCACAAAATCTTAAAACTAGTTCACTCTGAAGCTCATAGATTGGACCACAGTAGGTCCCTACCCAAGCTCTGCTTAATGACTATATTTTGGGCTCTACTGCCTTAGAGTGAATGTCAGTGGTAATTGTGTCTCTTTGAAATGGCAACCCTGAGTGTCTTCCCCTCCCAACTTGATTTTTTTTATTTTTTTTTCTAATTAAAGGGGCCATCCCTTGACTCACTTCTTTAAGAGGGCTATTCACTAAATGGGTGTTACTTCACTCTAAGTGAGTATACGAAAAGCCTTTAGCTTACAAGGGCCAGAGAAACAAAGGTGAGAAATTTGGGACTAGTGATTGAGTGACATCTTGGGCAGTGACAGAGGAGGAGACTATACCAGGAAAGAAAGGTTTGACTCAATCAATACCCTATGTGTGGCAGAGAAGATGAATTCAACAACATATGAGCTCTTTTCCCAGATTGTGTTTTTCCTTTATTTTCAAAGAGGACAATGCCATCAGGGAAATGAAGACATGACTTGCAGTTTAGAGTGAAGCAGGGCTGTGCAAGGTCACCAGCCTCACTTTCTCCTCCAGAGCCATCTGGATCCAGTGATGAGATCTTCATCAGGATGAATGGAGATGACCTAGGTTGCAATGGGAGACCCTGGCCCTTTGTTTCTCTTTTGCCTCAGGTCAGCACAGCATTAGCCCATGTTTCTTGTAATGATTAAGTGCTTTTCTCCAATTCTTTTATTTTCATTGCCATTCTGCTCCTGTTGATTTGATTCGGAACCATCTCTGTCTAGTTAGTATCTCCTGGAGACATTTGCAAACATATACCCTTAAAGGAACAATAAATAAAGCATTCCAGATGCCCTTAAATGGGTTTCTCTTTTATTATTAAAAATGATCATCTGACGGGGGCAGAGCCAAGATGGTGGCATGAAAACGGACTCACTTAAGCTCTCCCCCAAATCCCTGAAACAGCTACAAAAATGACTCCAAACAAATTCTAGAGCTACAGAACACATGAAATGACAGAGTGAAAAAATCCTCCAGGCCAAGACAACCTGGAGGGTCACTGGGAAGCATATGTCACACCGTGCTGGGAAAGAAGTGCAGCCCAGCATGAGCTGCATGAGAGGAAACCAGGTACATCAGGCTTCAGGGCCGTGAATCCCTGACCTGTGGAATTTTCCAGACTTCTCAAGGCACAAGTGTCAAAGACAGTGTAGCAGGTCAGGCAGAAAACTGTTGGACCTAAGTGAAAGAAGTTTGTGGTCCAACCCTAGCCCCAGAGCAGCTGCAACTGCTTCTTGAGCTCCAGGCCCACTGACTGTGGGGGTAATCAAGCTGCTGATCAGAACAGGAGAGCAGGAATCTCTTCCACTGCCCTGCTTGAATCTGGGTCGCAGTCCTGCTTGTTGGTCCTTTGGGGGAGGAGGAGCACTGGGATGGCAAAGCTTGTGGTGGCTGTGGAGAGGGAATCCTCCTGGTAGTTACACAGCAGAAAGGAATGGCTGAGATCACTCACAGACCAGAGCACTAGCCAGGAGGGTAGCATCATACCACTTCAGAATCAAAGTAGGTCTGAAAATAGCAGTGGAAAACCCCTGAAGATTGGGACACAGCACTCTCCAATCTGAAAGCAGTCATGCCTTGACAAAGAGCTCAAAAGTCAAGTCATTGGCTGGGAAAATGAGCAGGCAGTATAAAAAGACACAGAATATAGATTTCTTTGGTGACAAAGAAGATCAAAACATACAGACAGAAAAGTCAACAAAGTCAAAGATAACCTCCAAGAAAAATATGAATTGGCCTCAGGCCATGAAAGAGCTCAAAAAAAGCATTTGGAAAATCAAGTAAGAGAAGTAGAGGAAAAATTGGGAAGAGAAATGAGAGTGATGCTAGAAAACCATGAAAAACAAGTCAACAGCTTGGTAAAGGAGATCCCAAAAATACTGAAGAAAACAACACCTTAAAAAAAAAAAGACTAACTCAAATGGCAAAATAGCTCCAAAAAGCCAATGAGGAAAAGAATACCTTGAAAGGTAGAGTTAACCACATGGAAAAGGAGGTCCAAAAGGCCACTGAAGAAAATACCAGCTTAAAATTTAGATTGGAGCAAGTGGAAGTTAGTGACTTTATGAGAAATCAAGAAATTATAAAACAGAACTAAAAGAATGGAAAAATGGAAGACAATGTGAAATATCTCATTGGAAAAACCACTGACCTGGAGAATAGATCCAGGAGAGATAACTTAAAAATTATTGAACTACCTGAAAGTCATGATAAAAAAAGAGCCTAGCCATCATCTTTCAAAGAATTATCAAGGAAAACTGCCCTGACAATTCTAGAACCACAGGGTAAAATAGAAATCCGAAGAATCCACCGATTGCCTCTTGAAAAACATCCCAAAGAGGGCGGAGCCAAGATGGCCGCATGAAGGCAGAGTCTTACCGGAGCTCTCTCACAAGGTCTGTCAGATTCCCATAAAAAAGTGAATTTGAGCAGATTTGAGAGAGTCAGAAACCGGAGCAGTCTGCGTGGGGCAAATTTCCGAGCCGGGAGAGTTTGAAAGGCCGGAGGAACGAACCTGCAGGCTCGAAGAGTGCTCGGTGCGGAGCTGCTCCAGACCAAGGTGGAAGCGGCTGGCCGGGAAATCCATGTGGGAGACGGGCTGGGAGAAAGCTGGGCGCCCGGAACCGGCAGAGATCCCCAGGCCTCCCAACACAGGACGGCAGTCTGTAGGAGCGACGAGAGGCAGCGCAGCGCCACCGGCCGTGAAAACACCCACTACTGACGCTTGCAAAATCCAGGAACTCGGCTTCTTGAACTTCCGCAAGACTCAATGGCCAGGTAAACGGCTCTAACCCCTCCCCCCCTCACCCAGAGAATTCCTCGGGAAAAAAAAAAGAGAACTGAAACAGAGGAGAGAGTAGCAGGGCCTCACTGGACAAATACCAGCAGCTTATTAGTCCCAGAGGGGAAGAGTGGGCAGGGGTCAACGCCAGGAGCCCAGACGTAATCTTGCTCCCCCAGGGGAAGCGCCAGTCATCAGCTCAAACAACAAACAGCTGAGACCATTGCTGAAAAGCAAGTGCTGGAGAACACCCGTAGGGAGTGAGACGCCAGGGAGCCAGACCCCTCCCCCACACCTCAGGAAACTGAAGGTTATAATTCTAGACTCACAACCCCCAGAATAATAAAGCTGGGACAGAAAGCCCTGAGACTCACAGATAGAAATTCATTCTAACGACAGCAAAAGGCAATCCAACATGAAGAAGAACACAAAAAAACCGAGGACAATAGATTCTTTTTATGGAGACAGGCAGGATCAAAATATCGACATAGAAGAAGATAGCAATGACACGGTAGATACATCAGATACCTCAAAAGCTAATATGATCTGGTCTCCAGCCCAAAAAGCACTGCTGGAAGAGCTAAAAGAGGACTTTAAAAACCAAATTAGGGAGCTAAAAGAAAAAACGGAAAAAAAATTCACTGATGAAATCAAGTCCCTAAAGAATAAGATTGGCGAAATGGCTACGGAGATTCAGAATCTAGAGAGAGAAAAGGATACCCTGAGAGGTGAAATCAACCAATTGAAAATGGAGGCTCAAAAGCAAAATGTAAACACTAACTCATTTAAAATTAGACTTGAGCAAGTGGAAGCTAATGAAACTATGAGGCATCAAGAAGTAATAAAACAAAACATAAAGAATGAAAAAATAGAAAAAAATGTGAAATATCTGATTGGCAAAACAACTGACCTGGAAAATAGATCCAGGAGAGACAATTTGAGAGTTATTGGTCTACCGGAAATCCACGATGAAAAAAGGAGCCTTGACAGTATCTTCGAAGAAATTATCAAAGACAACTGCCCAGAGGTCCTAGAACCAGAGGGCAAAATAGTTATTGAAAGAATTCACCGATCACCCCCTGAAAGAGATCCCAAACTGAAAACACCAAGAAATATTATAGCCAAATTTCAGAGCTATAAACTTAAAGAGAAAATACTGCAAGCAGCCAAAAAGAAGCAATTCAAATATCGTGGAACTACAGTCAGGATCACGCAGGATCTCTCAGCTTCCACATTAAAAGACAGGAGAAATTGGAATATGATATTCCGAAGGGCAAAGGAGCTGGGACTACAACCAAGGATCAACTACCCAGCAAAACTAAGCATAATTTTCCAGGCAAGGCGATGGACATTCAATGAAATAAGGGAATTCCAGACCTTCCTGATGAAAAGGCCAGAACTTAATGGAAAATTTGATCTCCAAATACAAAACTCAAGAGAGACATAAAAAGGTAACCAGGGGGAAAAACCCCACAAACCTCATTAACCAATAAGCTTAGGTTGTTTACATCTCTATGTGGGATTATATCATCTTATGTATGTTTTTTATGTCTGTATGTATATATATATATATATATATGTATATATATATACACATATACATATATAAGTCATTCTTGGGAATGGTACAACTATTGTGACAAATGAAAGGGATATACATAGGTTGTGAATGCCTGTATAAATTAACTGATGTAAAGATATAAAATATAAATAAGAGATATAAAGGGAGGGCTATGAGGGAAGTGGTAAGGAGGTTGTAGAAAAGGGTAAATTACACCAAAGGAAGTGGCAAAAAAACATATTATAGTAGAGGGAAAGAAGGGAGGGAGAAGAGCAGTATTTGAGCTCTACTGTCATCTGATCTAGTTCAAGAAGGGAATAACATACTCTGATAAGTTTAGAAATCTAACTTGTCCTACGGGAAGTGGGAGGGAAAGGGGGGAAAAAGGGAGGGGGGAGGGCAGAAGGAAGAGGAGAAGTAGCAAGTGGGTAACGGTAAGATAAGGGAGGGGAATAAAGAGGGAGGGTCAACTGAGGAAAGCAGCGGTCAAAAGCAAAACTTTGTTGGGGAGGAGAAGGGGAAAGGGAGAAATAAAAGCATAAACAGGGGGAATCAGGATGGAGAAAAAGACACAGATAGAAATCATAACCCTGAACGTGCAGGGGATGAACATTCTCACAAAACAGAAGCAGATAGCAGAATGGATTAAAAACCATAATCCTACAATATGCTGTTTACAAGAAACGCATCTGAAACAGGGGGATACACATAGGGTTAAGGTAAAAGGCTGGAGTAAAATATATTGTGCCTCAGGTAAAGTAAAAAAAGCAGGTGTAGCAATCCTAATCTCAGACAAAGCAAAAGTAAAGATAGATCTAATTAAAAGAGATAAGGAAGGACATTATATCCTGCTAAAAGGCACCATAAACAATGAAGCAATATCATTGCTTAACATATATGCACCAAGTGGTAAGGCATACAAATTCTTAGAGGAGAGGTTAAGGGAGTTACAGGAAGAAATAGACAGCAAAACTATAATATTGGGAGACCTCAACCTCCCCCTTTCTGAACTTGATAACTCTAAATTAATCTATCTATTCAGTGCCATACCAATCGAACTACCAAAAATTTTTTTTACTGAGCTGGACAAAATAATAACAAAATTCATTTGGAAAAACAAGAGGTCTAGAGTATCTAGGAGGTTAATGAAAAGACATGCTAGAGATGGTGGTTTAGCCACACCAGATATTAAACTGTACTACACAGCAGCAGTCATCAAAACTGCCTGGTACTGGTTAAGAAACAGGGGTGTGGATCAGTGGAATAGGATAGGTACACAAGCAGGTGAAATCAACAAGTTTAGCAATCTACTCTTTGATAAACCCAAAGAAGCCAGTTTCTGGGCTAATAATTCACTATTTCACAAAAACTGTTGGGAAAATTGGAAAATGGTAGGGCAAAAACTGGGCATAGACCAATATCTTACACCATATACCAAAATAAAGTCAAAATGGGTTCATGATTTAGGAGTAAAAGTTGATACTCTAAGTAATTTGGGAAAGCAAGGAATAGTTTACTTATCAGATTTGTGGAAAAGTAAAGAATTCATGACCCAACAAGAGATAGAGAGCATTACAAAATGCAAAATGGATAATTTTGATTATGTCAAATTGAAATGTTTTTGTACAAAAAAAGCCAATGCAACAAGAATTAGGAGGGAAGCAGAAAATTGGGAGAAAATCTTTGCAACTAGTATCTCTGATAAAGGCCTCATCTCTAAAATATACAGGGAGCTAAGCCAAATATATAGGAATACAAGCCATTCCCCAATTGAGAAATGGTCAAAGGATATGAACAGGCAGTTTTCAGAGGAAGAAATTAAAGCTATCTACAGGCATATGGAAAAATGCTCTGGATCGCTGCTGATTAGAGAAATGCAAATCAAAACAACTCTTAGATACCACATCTCTCCTGTCAGATTGGCTAAAATAACAAATCAGGAGAATGATAAATGCTGGAAAGAATGTGGGGAAATTGGAACATTGTTGCATTGCTGGTGGAGTTGTGAGCTGATCCAGCCATTTTGGAGGGCGGTGTGGAACTATGCCCAAAGGGCTATAGAAATGTTCATACCCTTTGACCCAGTAATACCACTTCTAGGGTTGTATCCCAAAGAAATCACGCAAGCGGGAAAAGGACCCATATGTACAAGAATATGTATAGCAGCTCTCTTTGTGGTAGCCAAGAATTGGAAAGCAAAGGGATGCCCATCAATTGGGGAATGGCTGAACAAGCTGTGGTATATGAAGGTGATGGAATACTATTGTGCCATAAGAAATGGGGATGATGCAGACTACATAACAACCTGGAAAAACCTACACGACATAATGCTGAGTGAGCGGAGCAGAGCCAGGAGAACGTTGTGCACAGCCACAGATATGTGGATTCCATGAGGACCAACCCTGACATACTGCGCTTTTCTCAGCAACCTAAAGGGCAAGGACAACTCCAGGGGACTCACGATGGAGAATGCTATCTTCATTCAGAGAAAGAACTGCGAAGTTTGAATACAGACTGAGGCACACTACATGCTCGCCTTTTCTGCTTCTCTTTTGTTTTTGTTTTTGTTTTTTTTTTTTTTTGGTTCTGTTTCTTCTTTCTCATGATTCATTCCATTGGTCAAAATTCTTCTCCACGACCTGACTAGAGCATAAATTAATTCAATGTGAAGTTAAAAAAAAAAAAAGATGGAATGGCTCCTCCCAAAATGATCCAAGTTAATCAGTTCATTTAAAATAACTGAGATCCATCCTCCATGACATGCCAAGGGGTATGTCCATACTCTCTATATGGAAATACAAATTCCCCAAAGGCTAACAGGCTAACCATCTTGTGATAAGTTCATTAAGCTGATCAGGAAACTCACTGAGTAAAACTTCCTACACTGTTACTTCTTTTTTTAAAAAATTAAATTAAATTTTTTTCAATGAACAAAAAAAAACATCCCAAAAAAGAAAACTCTTAGGAATATTATAGGCAAATTCCATAGTTCCCAGATCAAGGAGAAAATATTGCAAGCAGCCAGAAAGAAACAGTTCAAGATAGAAACCCAATCAGGATAACACAAGATCTAGCAGCTTCTACATGAAGGGCTCAAAGGGCTTGGAATATTCTAGAGGTCAAAGAAGCTAAGATCAAAACCAAGAATTACCTACCCAGCAGAACTGAGTATAATATTTATGGGCAAAATATGGATTTTCAATGAAATAGAGGACTTTCAAGCATTCTTGATGAAAAGACCAGAGCTGAATAGAAAATTTGACTTTAAAATACAAGAATCAAGAGAAACATAAAAAACAAACAGTAAAGAAATGCCATAAGGTACTTACTAAAATGGAAATGTTTACATTCCTACATGACATGATGATACTTGTAACTCATGAGACCTTTCTCTGTATTAGGGTAGTTGAAGGAAATATATATACAGACATATATATATATATATATATATATATATATATATATATATATATATATATATACATACATATATATGTGTGTGTGTGTATGTATATTCAATGTATATTCATACACACACACACACACACACACACACACATATATATATATATATATATATATATATATATATATATATATATATATATATATAGACAGAGGCCATAGGGTGAGCTGAATATGAAGGGATGATATCTAAAAAAAAGTTAAATTAAGGAGTGAAAGGGGAATATATTGGAAGAAGGAGAAAGGAAGAGATAGAACGAGATAAATTATCTCACATAAAAGTGGCAAGAAAAAGCTGTTATAATGGAAAGAAGAGGGGGTAGGTGAAAGGAAATGAGTGAACCTTGCTTTCATCAGATTTGGTTTAAGGAGGGAATAACATGAACATTCAGTTGTGTATCTTACCCTACAGGAAAGTGGAAGCAGATAAGAGGGGGGAGATGATAGAAGGGTGGGCAAATTGAGGTAGGAGGTAGTAAAAAGCAAACACTTTTGAAAAGGGACAGGGTCAAAGGAAAAAAAATTAATACACATGGGACAGGATAGAATGGAAGTAAATATAGTTAGTCTTTCACAGAATGACTATTATGGAAGTGTTTTCCATATTGACCCAGGTATTCCTTATATTGAATTGCTTCCCTTCTCAAGGAGGGTGAGTGGGGAGGGAAGAGGGGAGAGAATTTGGAACTCAAAGTTCTAAAAATAATTGCTAAATATTGTTTTTACATGCAACTGGGAAAAAGATATATAGGCAATGGGATATAGAAATCTTTCTTACCCTACCAGAAAGTAAGGGGAAAGGGGATGGGGGAGGAGTGGAGTGATAGAAGGGAGGACAGACTGGGTACAGGGGCAATTAGAATATGTGCCATCTTGGGCTGGGAGGGAGGATAGAGATGGGGAGAAAATTTGTAACTGAAAATCTTTTGGAAATGAATGTTGAAACTAAAATTAAATTTAAAAAACTGATCATCTTTACTAAGGCCTCTTTCATTCTAGTCCTTTGCTAGTTTTATTTGTTGTTCATTGTAACAAAAATAGCAGCAGACAGCTCCATTTCGTAGTTAGTTGACCACCTTATAGTTTTACCTATAAGTCCTCTCAGGATGATCTGTTTTCATCTGAGTTTCCGCAGACAAATTTTCTGTGTATTATTTTCTCCTAAATTTCCTTTCACTTGTGGATGTGCAATGCTATTTACCTTTATGCGTAATCTTCTATAAGTATTTGGAAATGAAAGTTACTTTTCATTGACTTTGATGGGTGCAGACATAGACATTGCCCACTCTTATGCACAGAAACAGTCACAAACTTAGATGAAATTTCAGCAATCATCAAGGGTTGTCTTTGCCAGCTTCATCTCTTCTTGTCAAAGGCAATATAGTTGTTCAAGGGCATTTGATGGCTATTTTGACTATCGCCACAGGATAACTATTTTATATCAGGTAGACTTTTTAAAGAAATGGTGATTGAAACAATGTTTTCAATTATGTCCACTTTCCAAGTACTTTTTGTTAATTCATGACATTTTATTTAACAACACCGAAAAACAAAGCTAGGGTTGTAATGGTATACATTACTACATTTGCATTTTTATAGTTTTTGTTCTAACTTGAATATGATCTTTGTTTCAATTATTCTAAAATGTATGCAACATATGTATTAAGTTTCTTAGACTGTTTCATTTTTTTAAATGTTTTTCAATGCTCATCAAGTTCAGTGCATTCTAGCTATCTACTATACGAAAGTATCCATCATGTATAGACACAAGGCTTTTGAAATGTATTCAAGTCTTTGTCTCTCACACATACTGAAAATGACTTAGAATTTCTAACACATTTTAATAGCCCTCCCCTATGTACATTTTGCATTGAAGTCACATCTCAAGTTATGTGTCAGTTTAATTTGGAGGATCTTGCCAAAACCTTAATTGAATTCCCCTATCCTCTGCAATGAATACAGGCAGACAAGCTACAATGATTTATCTTCATGGCAGTTGCTGCTTATTCTCAGAATCAAACAAAGTCATAGCATTTCAGAGTCACAGAGGAGAAAGCAACCTTAGAGGACAAATTAGTGAATCAATAAGCATTTGGAATAAGACGAAATGGAATTAAATCTTGTCTCTGCCTATTGCTAAGCAGGTGAAAATACAGCCTGATAGAAATGATGCTGGATTTTGGGTCAAAGGGTAAAAGTTCAAGTTCAATTCTGCCCTTTACCGTCTGTGACCTTGGCTAAATCACACCCCTTTCCAGAATTTCTTCCCTGTCAAATTAAGAATTTGGACTATATGACCTCAGTCGTCCCTTCCAATTCAAAATTGTGATTCTTAAATTCTTCTATATATTTTTAAATTTTCTTTTCTTTGCTTGCATTTTAAGTTCCAAACTGTCTCCTTTCCTTCTTTCCCACCCTGCACTAAAGTTACCATTTTCACACACACACACATACACACATAAATGTATTTATGAATATATCTATGTATATGTGTATGTGTATGTATAAGTATATGTGTGTATGTAAAACCATACTATGCATATTTCTATTCATCAGTTGTTTCCTTTTTTTGTATTTATCTACTATTTAATTTTTCCCCAAGTACATGTGAAAACAATTTTTAACATCTGTTTTTTTTAAAACTTTGAGTTCCAAATTCTTTCCCTCTCCATCCCACTTCATTAAGAAGATAAGCAATTCCATATTGGTTATATATGTCTAGTCATACAAACATATCCCTAATAATAATATTATGAAAGAAAACATATGCCAAAAACTCAAGAAAAATAAAGGAAAATAGAACAAGTTCTTTCTCTAGAGGTGGATAGCATCTTGCATAGGTCATTTGTTATTGATTTGAATATTTATAATAAACAGAATAGCTTCATCATTAACAGTTATTTTTGAACAGCATTGCTAATATGCCACATTTTCTTGGTTCTGATAATTTCACTCTATATTATTTCATGCAAGTCTTCCCATGTATCATTCTAAAATAAACCTGTTCATCTTTTCTTACAGCACTTTCTATCATAATCATAGAATACAACTTTTTAGACATTCCCCAATTGATGGACATCTGCTCAGTTTCTAGTTCTTTGCCATCACAAAAAATACTCCTCTAAATATATTAGAACATATAGCTTCTTTTCCTTTTCCCCCGATCAACTTGGGAAACAGATCTAATAGTATCATTGCTGGGTCAAAGGGTACACATAATTTTATAACTCTTTGGACATAATTCCACATTGCTCTCCAAAATGGTAAGATCACTTCACATTTCCACCAAGAGTGTATTAGTGTACCTATTTTTCAACATTCCCTCCAACTTTTGTCTTTTTTCCTGTACAAGCATTTTAGCCTATTCAATAGGTTTAAAATTATATCTTGATGTGGTTTGGATTTGGATTACTTTAACAACAATGATTTAGAGCATGTTTTCATATGACTATATATAGCTTTGATTTGTCTATCCAAAAAGTGCCTCTTCATATCCTTTGACCAATTTTTAATTGGCAAATAATTCATATTCTTATGAATTTCACAAAATTTTATTTTATTTGAGACTGTAAGATCTCCCTCCATTTTCTCCTTTCCTTCTAATTTTGGCTATGTTGGTCTACTTTGTACTAAAACTGTAATGTCATTACAATTATCCATTTTACATCTTACAATGCCATCTCTTTTTAATTCATAAATTCCTGTCCTTCCCATAGGTCTGATACTTTTGTTATGTTCTATTTTGTGTGCTATCTATATTGTGATATTTCTGTCTATACTTAGTTCATGTATCTATTGTGATCTTATCTTGGTAAATGGTATAAGACATTGTTCTATACCTAGATTCTGCCAGACAGCTTTCCAGTTTTCCCAACATTTTTTAAATCAAATAATGAATTCTTATCCCCAAAGGTTAAAACTTTATGTCTGCCAAGCACAAGGTTACTATTTTTTTTTTACAATTGTGTATTATGTCTACTCTGTTCCACTGATCTACTTTTCTATTTCTTAGCCAGTAATATATACTCCTCATGTACTGCTAGACTTCTTTCCTTTACTTTTTTCATTAATATTAGCTTTTTATTCTTCTGAATGATATTTTCTAACTCAATAAAATGTATTTTTGTAATCTAATTGAGATGGTATTGAATAAGCAGATTAGTTTAAATAGAATTGCAATTTTGATTTCATTGGCTCTGCCCACCTGAAAACAATTAATATTTCTCCTTTTGTTTAAATCTAACATTATTTGTATAAAAATATCTCTTCTTACAGGGATTTGTTTGTTATATACAGAAATACAGGTGATGTGTGTGAGTTTCTTTTATTTCCTGATGCTTTGATAAAATTATTAATTGTTTCAACCATCTTTTTAGTTGAATCTCCAGGATTTTCCAAGTATATCATCTTATCATCTGCAAAAAAAAAAAAGAAAAAAATAATTTTCTTACTTCATTTCTTATTCTTTCAAGTTCTTTTTCCTCTATTTTTGGTATTTCTAATATAATATTGCACAATATTTGTGATAATGGGCATCCTTGTTTCATTCCTGATATTATTAGGAATGCTTATAACTTATCACTGTTACAAATTATAATTGCTGATAGATTTAGGTAGATGCTCCTTATCATTTTTAAAAATCCATTTATACCTATGCATTTAAGTGTTTTTGATAAAATATGTATTTTAATTTATCAAATGTTTTTTTTTTCTGCCTCTGTTGATATAATATTACTTTTTAAAAAATTTTTATTGTTATAATCAATTACATTATTTTTATTCTTATTTTAAACGATCCCTGCATTCCTAGTATAATTTCTACTTTGCCACATTGTATAATTTTTGTGATGTATTGTATTCACTTAGCTAATATTTTATTTAGGATTTTTGCATCTCTATTCATGAATAAAATTAATTGGTCTATAATTTTCTTTTTTTTTTTTGCTCTTCCTGGTTTAAACATCAGCAGCACATTTGCTTCATGGTATGAGTTTGGTATGATTTCTTATTGGCCTATTATTCCAAATAATTTATTTAATAATAGAACTAATTGACCTTTAAATATTTAGTGGAATTCACTTGTAAATCCATCTCATCCTAATGTTATTTTTTTTCTTAAAAAGCTCATTTATGACTTATTTAGTTTCTTTTTCCAAAGTAGGTTTATATAGATATTTTATTTCCTCCTCTGTTAAACCAGGAAGTTTATATTTTTCTAAATATTCTTCCATATTATTTTAATTGTTAAATTTATTGGCATATGATGGGGCAAAATAATTCATAATAATTGTTTTGATTTCATCTTCATTGGTGGTGTAATCACTCTTCATTTTTTGTGCTAGTGATTTTGTTTCTTGTCTCTTTTCTTAAAAAATCATATTAACCAATGATTTCTCTATTTTATTTGTTTTTTCATAAATTTTTTTCCTCATTTTATTAATAATCAATGGTTTTATTACATTCTTTTTTATTATTCTCACACTTAATTTTTAGAATTTCCAATTTGTTGTTTAATTGGGAATTTAAAATGTCCTAGTTTTTTAATGCATACCATAATTCATAGATATATTCTTTCTCTATTTTATTGATATAAGAATTTAGACATATGAATTTTCTTCGGATTACTACTTTTTCTGTATCTCCTAGGTTTTGGTATGCTGTCCCATTATTATTGTTCTATTTAATACAATCATTTTTTTGCGACTTGTTCTTTATCTCACTCATTCTTAAAGATTAGGTTATTCAGTCTTCAACTAATTTTAATACTCCTTATCAAATATAATTTTATTGCATTATGATCTGAAAAAGTTGCGTTTATATTTTTGATTTTCTGTATTTATGTATAAAGTTTTATGCTTTAATATATGCCTATTTTTTAAAAAAAGATGACATCTACTGCAGAGTAAAAGTTACATTCTTTTCTATTCAAATTCAAAACTCTCCAGATATCGATCATATCTAGCTTATCTAAGATTCTGCTTTTCTTCTTGACTTCTTTCATATTTATTTTTGTTATATTTATTCAGTTTTGAGAGGGAAATGTTGAAGTCCCCCACCATTATAGTTTTCCTATACATTTCTACCTTTAATTCATTTAGGTTTTCCTTTAAAAATACTGATACTGTGGTATTCGGTACATATAGGTTTAGAATTGACATACTGTTTATCTCTTTTAATTAAATCTATTTTGGCCTTTACTTTGAGATCATGATAGCTACCCCCACTATTTTTAAACCAGCTGAAAGATAATATATTCTAATCTAATCCTTTGATTTTATTCTATGCATACCTTTTATTTTGAAATGTTTCTTGTAAACAGAATTTGCTGCTATCCATTTCTGTTTTGTTTGTGAATTCATCATATTCCTATTCAAAGTTTTAATTATGAGTTGTATATTTCAATCTTCCTATTTTTCCTCACTTTTATCTTCCTTTCCCTCTCATTCCATCTATCCCAACTCAGACATTCTGAGAATTTCCTCTCTAATCTGCCACCCTTCTAAGAATCCCTTCCTTATCCTCTCCCATTGCCAATCTGTTTTTCAATTTACTCGCATTTGTAAAGGTCTTTCCCTTATATCCTTTCACCATCTTAGTTCTCTATAAGTTAAGAAAACCTTCATAGCCTTTTAAATATGCTATTCCCTCTTTAACCCAGTTCAGATGAGAATAAGGTGATAGCACTAACATCCCTCCATCTCCTCTCACTATAACTGTAACAGTTCATTCTTTCATGGCTTGGTTACACGAGATAATTGTCCCATTTTGCTTCTCTTGAGAGTTACAGTCAATGTTTTCCTTATAAGAAGTAAACAGTTCGACTTTACTAAATCTCTTACAATTGATTCTTTTTTATGTGTGTCCATTTTAAAAAATCATTTATTTTTTATTTTATTTTTCCCCAATTACATGAAAAAATGATTTTAGCATTCTTCTTTTTTTAATTTTGGGTCTCAGATTCTCTCCCTTCTTCCCTCCCATTCGCATTGAAAAGGCAAGCCATTTGAAATAGGTTCTAACTGTGTAGTCATGCAAAACATATTTTCACATTAATCATACTGTCTTTCTATTTCTGTGAATAGCCAAGTCATTCAGTTGATCATAAATATTTCTGTTACTATGTACAATGTTCTCCTGGTTATGCTCACTTTGCATCGATTCATGTAACTCTTTTCAGGTCTTAATGACAGCATCCTTCTTGTCATTTGTTATAGCACAGTAATTGTCCAACACAATTGTATGCCACAACTTGTTCCATCATTCCTCAATTGATGGTCTTCCCCTCAATTTCCAATTCTTTACTACCACAAAGGAACTGCTATAAATATTTCTGCACATAGAGTCCTTTTCCATTATGATTTTTAATCTCTTTGGGATACACATCTAGTGGTATTGATGGGTCAAAAGATATGTATAATTTTATAACCTTTGGACATAATTACAAATTTCTCTACAAGATGGTTGAATCAGTTCAGAACTCCATCAACAATGTATTAATATCTCATTTTTCCCACATCTCCTCCAACAGTTGGCATTTTCTTTTTCTGTCATTATTAGCAAATTTGATTGATTTGGAGTGATACTAAGAAGTCATTTTAATTCATATTTCTCTATTCAATGATGACTTAGTGCATTTTTTCACATAACTAGAGATAGTTTTGATTACTTTCTCTGAAAACTTTAAACCTTTTGACTGTAAACTAGAAAATGGCTTATTTTTTAAATAAATTTAACTCAGTTCTTTATATAGAGAGAAATAAGGCCTTTATCAGAGAAACTTATTGCATTTTTTCACTGTTATGATCACTAACTGTATTTCCCTCTATCCTGCCCCCCTTTATCTTACTCTCTCTCTTTCCTTTCACCCTGTACATCCTCAAAAGTACTTTCCTTCTGTCTACTGCCTCTTCCAATCCATCCTCTATTCTATCAAGCTTCCCCAGACTTATAGCATTTCTCACGTATTTTTCTTCAAGATAAGATAGATTTCTATACCCAACTGAGTATGTATGTTATCCTTTTTGAGGTAATTCTGAAAAGAGGAAGGTTCAAGCACTCCCCCACAAATCCTGCATCTTCCATACCACTTTTAAAGCTCTTTCTTGCCTCTTTTGTGTGAGATAATTTATTTCATTCTACCTCTCCCTTTTTCCTCCCAGTGCATTCTTTATTTCAGCCCTTAAATTTATTTTTTTTATAATTATCCCATCATATTTAACTCAGATCCTTGTCATTTGTATATGTTTACTCCATTTAGCTGCCCTTTTAAGGAGAAAGTTCTTAGGAGAAACAAGTAATATCTTCCCGTGTAGGAATGTAAACACTTTAAACTTATTGAATCCCTTTGGTTTCTCTTTCCTATTGAACTGTTATGTTTCTCTTGAGTATTGTATTTGAAATTAAAATTTTGTATTCAGTTCTAGTCTTTTCATCAAGGATGCAAGAAAGTCCTCTACTTACTTGCATATCTGCCCCACTCCCACCAAGGATGCTACTCAGTTTAGCTGGGTAGGTAATTATTAGTCATAATTCTAACTCCTTTGAAATATCTACCTCTGAAATATCATATTCCTAGTCCTCCAAACCTTTAAATAGAAGTTGCTAAATCTTGTGTTATCTTGATGGTGGCTTCATGATGTGTAGATTGTTTCTTTCTGGCTGCTTGCGATATTTTCTTCATGAGCTGGGACCTCTGGGATTTGGCTATAATATTCCTGGGATTTTTCATTATGGGATCTCCTTCAGGAGGTGATTGGTGTGCTCTTTCTATTCCTATTTGACCATCTGGTTCTAGAATACCAGGGATATTTTCCTTGATGAATTATTGACAAATGATCCTAGGCTCTTTTTTTGATCATAAATTTCAGATAGCCCAATAATTTTTAAGTTCTCTCACCTGGATCTATTTTCCAGACCAGTTGTTGTTTCTTTTCCAAAGAGATATTTCACATTGTCTTCTATTTTTTCATTCTTAAAATTTTGTTTCATTGTTTTTGATCTCATGGAATCAATAACTTCCACTTGCCTAATTTTAACTTTTAAGGAATAATTATCCTCATTGAGGTTTTGTACCCCTTTTCCATTTGGCCAGTTCCACTTTATAAGAAATTTTTTTTCAGTAAATGTTTATATTTCCCCCCCCCCCCCCATTTGGCCACTTCTGCTTTTAATGAATTGTTCTCTTCATTGGATTTTTGTGCCTCTTTTACCATTTGGTTTGTTCTGTTTTATGGTGTTAGTTTTTTTCACTAACTTTAAGCCTCCTTTGCCAAATTTTTAAATCTTTTTTTCATGATGGTTTTTTCCATCACTGTTATTACTTTTCTTATTTTTTTCTCTACCTCTCTTATCTGCATTTGAAAATCCTTTTGGATTTCTTCCAGGATTTCTTTTTCAACCTCAGACCAAATCACATTTTTTTTCTTTTAAATTTATTTCTTTTAGGTTTACAACATTCAGTTCCACAAGTTTTTGAGTTCCAGATTTTCTCCCCATCCCTCTCTTCCCCTCTTCCCACCAAATGCAGCATGTAATCCAATATAGGTTCTACATATACCTTCTCATTATACATATTTTCACAACAGTCATGTTGTAAAGAAGAATTATAACCAATGGAATGAACCTTGAGAAAGAAGAAACAAAAAAATGTATAAATAAATAAGATAAATAAACGAGTGAGCAAATAGTTTACTTCAATCTGCATTCAGATCCTGTAACTCTTTCTCTGGATGTGGATAGTTTTTTTCCTTAGTGGGTCTTTTGGAGTTGTCTTAGAAGCTGGTATTGCTGAGAGGAGCCAACTCTACCAAAGTTAGTCATCACAGATTCTGTGTGTCTATAATTGTGTACAATATTCTCCTGATTCTGCTACTCTTGATGAGCATCAGTTCATATGATTCTTTCCCGGTTATTATGAACTCTATTTGCTCCTAATTTCTAATAGCACAATAGTATCCTTTACATTCATATAGCACAACTTGTTTAGCCATTCCCCAATTGATGGGAATGCGCTTGATTTCCAATTCTTTGCCACCACAAAAAGAGCTGCTATAAATTTTTGTTGTTCATATTGGTCCTATCCTTATTTTTATGATCACTTTGGAATACAGCCCTAACAATGGTGTTGCTGGGTCAAAGGGTATGCACATTTTTGTAGCATTTTGGGCATAGTTCCAAATTGCTCTCCAGAATGGTTGGATCAGTTCATAACTCCACCAACAATGCAGTAGTGTTACAAGTTTCACATGTCTTCTCCAGCATTTATGATTTTCCTGTTTTCTCATGTTAACCAATCTGACAAGAGAGGTGTGGTACCTAAGAGTTGTTTTGATTTGCAATTCTCAAATCAATAGTGATTTAGAGCATTTTTTCATATGACTATAGAAATCTTTAATTTCTTACTCTAAAAACTGCCTGTTCATATCCTTTGACCATTTGTTAATTGGAGAATTACTTATATTGTTATAAATTGACTCAGTTCCCTGTATATTTTAGAAATGAGGCCTTTATCAAAGATACTGGTTGCAACAATTCTTTATCAATTTCCTCCTTCCCTCCTAATCTTGGCTGCATTAGCTTTGTTTATACAAAAACTTTTCAATTTAATGTAATCAAAATTATCCATTTTGCATTTCACAGTGCTCTTTATCTTTTGTTTGGTCATTAATTATTCCCTTCTCCATAAATCTGATAGGTAAACTGTTTCTTGCTCTCCCATGTTGCTTATAGTATCAGCCTTTATATCTAAATTGTGAACTCATTTTGAATTTATTTTGGCATATGGTGTAAGATATTGGTCTATGCCCAGTTTCTGCCACACTATTTTCCAGTTTTCCAAGCAGTTTTTGTGAAATAATGAGTTTTTATCCCAGAAGCTGGATTCTTTGGGTTTATTGAAGAGTACATTGCTATAGTCAGTGACTACAGTGTCTTGTGTATCTAACCTATTCTATTGATCCACTCCTCTATTTCTTATCCAGTATCAAGTAGTTTTGGTGATCGCTGCTTTATAATACAGTTTAAGATGGCTAAGCCACCTTTTGTAGGATTTCTTTTCATTAGTTCCCTTGATATTCTAGACCCTTTGTTCTTCCAGATGAATTTTGTTATTATTTTTTCTAGCTCTATAAAGTAATTTCGGTAGTTTGATTGCTACGACACTAAATAAATGAATTAATTTGGATAAAATTATCATTTTCATTTTATTAACATGAGCAGCTGATGTTTTCCCAGTTATTTAGATCTGACTATATTTGTATGAAAAATGTTTTGTAATTGTGTTCATATAGGTCTTGGATTTGTCTTGAAATGTAGACTCTCAAATAATTTACAGCATCTATAGTAATTTCAAGTGGAATTTCTCTTTCTATTTCTTGCTGTTGGGTTTCTTAATATTATATAGGAATGCTGAAAATTTATGTGGGTGTATTTTATATCCTGAAACTTTGCTAAAGTTATTTAATATTTCAAGTAGTTTTCTTTTACTTGATTCTCTAGGATTCTCTAAGTAAATCATCATATCATCTGCAAAGAGTGATAACTTAGTTTCTTCTTTGCCTATTCTATTTCCTTCAATTTCTTCTTTTCTCTTATTGCTAAAACTAATAGTGCTAGTACCAAATTGAATAGTATGAGTTATAATAGACTTTCTTGTTTCACCCCCAATGCTATTGGAAATCCATCTAGCTTATCCCCATTACATACAATGCTTGCTGATGGTTTTTAGTAAATGCTACTTATCATTTTAAGGGAGGCTCTCTTTATTCCTATGCTTTCTAGTCTTTTTAATAGGAACAGATGTTGTATTTTGTCAAAAGCTTTTTCTTCATCTATTCAGATAATCAATATGCTTTCTGCTAGTTTTCTTGTTGATGTGATGAATTATGATGACAGTTTCCCTAATATTGAACTAGCCTTGAATTACTGGGATAAATCGTATCTGGCCATAGTGTATTATTCTTGTGAAAAGTTGCTGTAATATTTTGCCTAATATTGTATTTAAATCTGTTGCATTTATAGTCATTATTTCCTTTTTTTTGGAGAAAAGAAGGCAGGGCAATTATGGTTAAGTGACTTTCCCAAGGTCACACAGCTAGTAAGTGTGTCAAATGTCTGAGGCCGGATTTGAACTCAGGCCCTCCTGACTCTGCGGCTGCTGCTCTACTCACTAAACCACCTAGCTGCCCCTATCTATATTCATCAGAGGAATTGGTCTATAATTTTCTATCTCTATTTTGGCTTTTTTGTTTCAGGTATCAGATCCATATTAGTATCATAAAAATAATTTGGTAGAATTCCTTTTATGCCTATTTTCCCAAATAGTCTATATAGTATTAGGATTAATTGTTCTTCAAATGTTTGATAGAATTGACTTGTAAATCCATCTGGTCCTGGAGATTTTTTCCTAGGGAGTTCATTGATACCTTGTTCAATTTCTTTTTCTGAGATGGGGTCATTTAATATTTTTACTTCCCCTTCTGTTAATCTGGGCAATTTATATTTTTGTAGATATTCATCCATTTCCCTAATATTGTCAAATTTATGGGCATACAATTGGGGAAAATAATTCCCAATTATTATTTTAATTTCCTCTTAATTGGAGGCAAATTCACCTCATTCATTTTTCATACTGGTAATTTGGTTTTCTTCTTCTGTTTTTAAATCAAATTGACCAATCTTTTATCAATTTTATTGTTTTTTTTTTTTTTCCATTGAAACCAGCTCTTAGTTTTATTTATTAGTTCAATAGTTCTTTTGATTTCAATTTTATTCATCTCTCCTTTGGTTTTCAAATATTTCTAATCTGTTATTTTATTAGGGATTTTCAATTTGTTCTTTTTGTAGCTTTTGGCATTAGATGCCCAATCCATTGATCTCCTTTTTCTCTATTTTATTCATGTAAGCATTCAGAGGTATAAAACTTCCCCTAAGAACCACTTTCACTGCATCCCATAAATTTTGGTATGTTGTCTCATTATTGTCACTCTCTTGAATGAAGTTATTGATTGTTTCTATGATTTGTTTTTTAGATTCATTCATTCTTTAGGATCAGATTATTTAGTTTTCAATTAACTTTTAGTTTCTCTTTCCATGGTCCTTTACTATAAGTAATTTTTATTGCATTATGATCTGATAAGGATGTATTGACTATTTCTGCCTTTCTGCACTGCATTGTGAGGTTTTTATGCCCTAATACATGGTCTTTTTTTTAATATTTTCCATGCACCACTGAGGAAAAGTATGCTCCTTTCTTTCCCCATTCAGTTTTCTTCAGATATCTATCATATCTACCTTTTCTAAAATTCTATTCACCTCCTTAACTTCTTCTTTTTTTGAGGTTAGATATGTCATGTTCAGAGAGGGGGAGATTTAGGTCCCCCATTAGTATAGTTTTCCTGTCTATTTCTTCCTGTAACTCCCTTAACTTCTCCTCCAAGCATTTGCGTGCTATACCACTTGGTGTATATATGTTAAGTAATGCTATTACTTCATTGTATATTTTCCCTCTTAGTTGGATGTACTTTCCTTCCTTATTTCTGTTAATTAGAGATTAGGATTGCTACCCCAGCTTTTTTTTTTTTTTTACTTCAGCGGAAGCATAATATGTTCTTCTCCAGCCTTTTACCTTTACCTTGTGTGTATCTCTCTGTTTCAGATGTGTTTCTTGTAAACAACACATTGTAGGATTACAGTTTCTAATCTATTCTGCTTTCTGCCCCTGTTTTATGGGAGAGTTCATCCTATTCACATTCACAGTTATGATTACTATCCGTGTATTTCTCTCCATTCTATTTTCTGCTTTTACTTTTCCCTTCTTTCTTTCACTCCTCTAAAGAGGACCACCACCTCCCTCAAACTTCCTTCCTATCAGCCCCCTCCCTTATCTTACCTTTTCCCTTAATACTCATCCCTCCTTTATAAGCACTCCCTCTTTCTTTTCCTTTTCCCCTCCTACTGCCTGTAGGGCATATTATATTTCTATACTTAACAGAGTATGTTATTCCCTCCTTGAACCAAATCCTATGAGAGTAAATCTTAAACAATGCTCTTCTCTGTCCCTTCCTTCCATCTACTATAGTATGTTTTTGTGCTTCTTCATGTGATGTAATTTACCCTTTCCTACCTCCTCTTTACCTCTTCTCCCATTACAATCCTTTTGCACCACTTAATTAGGTTTTTATCATGACATCAGGTAATTTATACTGACACCATCTGTCTAAGTATATTCCTTTTAAATGTCATAAAAATATACCATTCTCAAGACTGACAAGTATCATTCTGTCATACAGGAATGTAAATGATTTGCCCTTATTAAATACCAATGTTTTTTTTCTTTTTTTCTTGTTTACCTTTTGTTGCCTCTCTTGAGTTTTGTTTTTGAAGATCAAATTTTACATTGAGCTCTTGCCTTTTCATTAGGAAGGTGTGGAAATTTCTTATTTCTTTGAATGTTCTTCTCCTTGCCTGAAAGATTATGCTCAATTTTGCTGGGTAGTTGATCTTTGGTTGTAGTCCAAGCTCCTTTGCCTTTCACAATATCGTATTCCAATCCCCCTGATATTTTATTACAAAAGCTGCAAGGTCCTGTGTGATCCTGCCTGTAATTCTGCGACATTTGAATTGCTTCTTTCTGGCTGCTTGCAATATTTTCTCTTTGTGTGATAATTTTGGAATTTGGCTACAATATTCCTCGGAGTTTTCAATTTGGGATCTTTTTCAGTGGGTGATCCATGGATTCTTTCAATGACTATTTTACCTTTAGGTTCTGGGTAGTTTTCCTTGAGGATTTCTTGGAAGATACTGTCCAGGTTTTTTTTTTTTTTTTTTTCCATTTTTGTCAACCAATAATTGTTAGATTATCTCTCCTGGATCTATTTTCCAGGTAGCTTGTTTTTCCAATGAGATGGTTTACATTTTCATCTTTTTTTGATTCTTTAGATTTTGTTTGACTAATTCTTGATGCCTCATATAGTCATTAGCCTCTATTTGCCCAGTTCTAATTTTTAATGAATTGTTTTCTTCAGTCAGCTTCTATAGTTCCTTTTCCATTTTGCCAATTTTACTTTTTAAAGATATGCACTCATCAGTGATTCTTTTTTCCATTTTTCCATTGTATTTTTAAAAGAATTTGTCACTTTTTCTTTTACTTCTGTAATTTGGCTTTTAATATCCTCCTTGAGTTCTTCTAAGAATGACTTTTGGGCTTGAGACCAGTTCATGTTCTCTTTTGAGGTTTGACATGTGGGTATATTGTCAATGCTGTCCTCTTCTGAATTCATATTTTGATCTTCCCTATCCCCATAGTAAGATTCTATGGTCTTTACTCTTCTATTTTGCTTCTTATTCATGGTGGTTGCCCTTTTCCTGCCTCTTAAAGTGGATCTCTGCTTCTGGGGCACAGTGGGCTCTCTTCCAAGCTTCTTGTGTTGGGGGGGTGGTGTCCTGGTTATTGGCTTTGTTTGCTGTGGCCTCTGGTTTTGTCAGCTAGAATTTATATAATGCTGCAGCTCACCTGGTGCTGAGCTGGAGCTGACTGGTGTGTGCTAAGGACAGAGGCATGGCGAAGTCTTTCTGGGTTTCCCCAGGGTTACACTGAATCTCATAGCATGAGTTGTGGGGGAGGGGTGGTCTGACTGCTGGAAGTTCCTCTTCCCCAGTGCTGTGCTTCAGCTTATCTGTGCTTCTGTCTGCCAATTCCCCTGGCTGTGTGGAGGCATGTGTGGTGTCCTGTTGCTGGAACTTCCCAGCTCCAACCCCCAGAGGCTCAGGAACTCTCAGTGGTCTGCTGAGGTTCAGCTTGCTAGGACACCTACATTCTGTGATGATTCCCTTCAGCACAGCTAGAGACCTGTCTCCCTAGTTTCTTGAGCTAAAAAAACTGCAGTACTCCTGCTCCTGGTTCCCCTATTTCAGAATTTTTCCTGGAGCAATATTTGTTGGGTTTTTCAAGGTGAACAAGGGGGGCACGGTGAGAGCCCTTACAGTTTACTCCACCATCATAGCTCCCAGAAGTTCAAGTAGGTGGCTCTCAAACATTTATTCTGTGGACTGATAGCGCCAGACTTCATTGCTGCCACTGCCTCCAGCCTTGCACTTCTCTCACCCAGCTGATAGAGTCTTGAGCTGAGAGTTTTGGTACTTGCCCCTGCTGTCAATGATTCAAATTGAAAGGCCTGTTCATACTTCGCTCTGGTCGGGTGTGGAACTGCATGCTCTATGCTCTCCCAGCCCTATTCAACACATACTTGCCATCAACATTCCAGATACTTCCCATCAGCATTCTGTACTCTCCTGGGCTTGAAATCTGCCACACTCTGTCTCCTAGTAGATTGTACCACTCTCAGATTTGTTCAGATTCACTTTTTAGAGGTATCTGAAAGAATTTGTGAGAGAACTCAGCTGCATCCCTGCTTTCATTCCACTATCTTGGCTTGCCACCCCATCCCAATCACATTTTTATTTGAGGCTTTGGATTTTCTTTTGCATTTGTGTTTGATATTCCCTGTCAGTGTAATAACCATCAGTGGTCAGGAATTTCTTTTGCTTATATTTCTCACCTATTTCTTAACTTTATATTAAAATTAGGCTCTGTTCTGGGGGTGGAGAAGCACTGTCCAAAGCTTCAGGCTTTTTGTGCAGCTGTTCTCATAACTAATTCTGGAGGTTTGTAACATTTCACTTCTTTCCAGATGGTACAATCTTAAAATAGGTGTATTTACTACTCATCTGGACTATGCTTTTGTCTGTGATTGACCACCACCCTGGAACTGTGACCCTGCTTCCCTAGAGCCATGAGCTGTGATGTGCCAGTGTCCCTCCTGATCCTGAGACTGTGGCCTAGGATCAAGATCTTGGTTTGAATATGAGTGATGCAAAAGTCTTCTAAATCCAGTGCCACTAAATGGAACCCTCTAATCTCCTTTTGACCAGTTATCTGGTCCTCTCATTGTCTCTAGGCTGAGAGCTCTAGAAACCACCATGGTTGCAGCTTCCAGGGCCTTCTTCTGGTTTGGTAGAGCCTGTTCTGTGCCAGCACAGCCTGTGCTTGGTTGTGCTCAACTATCTCCCTTTATTGCTTATCTTCTAATTTGTCTGAGGCTGGAAAATTGTCTCACTTCATCCCTTGTTGGGTTCTGTGCTCTAGAATTTGTTTTGAGGCATAATTGAAAGTAGTTTGGACAAGAATTTAGGAGAAATTGGGCAAATCCCAGACTTTTATCTGCCATATTAACTCCACTCCTATTACTGGTCTTTATCTTTACCTACTTATGTATCTCCTGATTAATGTAGGTCACGTTATATGTCCAGTTCTGGTCTTTCTCTGAAAAGTACCTGAAAGTCCTTTAGTTCATTAAAAATTATTTTTTTCTCTTTAAGGATTGCTTTCAGCTTTGTTAGGTAAGTTATTTGCTTTGTTAGGTAAGTTATTCCTGGTGTCAGGATCCCCATGCCAAGAACACCCCTCTTTCTTTACTGCTATCTATTCACTATTAGGAGAAACCTTTTTTCCAGAACTAAGGCCCAGCAAACAAACTGTTTCCTGAGCTTAGCATAACAATAATCCATTGTGGCTCATCCTCGGGATGATCTCAGCCACAGAACAACTCCAGAATTCATTCTTTCACATCAGCATCAGGAGTTCCCTGAGCTTGGACAAATACCTGCAGTACACATGTTCTAGTCACTAAGTCTTGCTATGAATAAAACCTTTCTCACTGTTGCTGTTACCCCTCATTGTCAAGGCTACAGCTCACTGCATAGCCATATATATACACACACACAAACACACATACATACATATGTGTGTGTATATATATGTATGTATGTACATATATACACACATATATTGAGATTTGCCCACACTAAACTGGGTCTCCTACTACAGCGAGCCCTGGCACATGTATCTAGTTTCCCTCTTCCCCTGGAATGAAGAAAGCTTTTTGCTTATAACTACTGTTATCTCTTTGTTTTTATTTTGCTTAGTTTTATTTTACTTTTAGAGTTAACTTTGGTTTGATAACCTGTGTGAGATCTCTGGGAAATTTTTTAGAGTTAACAGCAGTTGCAGAGCTGCTGTGGCTCTTTGGTCATTTGTTATCAGGGTTGACAATGGTTACAAACAGAGCTTCTATTCTCCTTGGAAAGTCATGGCCCATGCACTTTGGTGATTTTATGTAGACACTACTAAATTTTGTGTTATCCTGATTTTAGTTCCACATTATTTGTTTCTTTCTAATTTCTTGTAATATTTTTGCCTTGATCAGGGAGCTTCAAAATTTATCTATAATGTTCCTGTGAGTTTTCATCTTAATATCTCTTTCAGGTTATGATTGGTCATTTTTTTTCAATTGCTATTTTGCCTTTGTCAGGATCCTTATGGCACAACCACCTCTTTATCCTGTGCTTGTTTTAACAACAAGCTTTTGTGCTCACCCTCTGGATCATCTCAGCCAAAACAAAGTCCCAATATTGTTTCCCACCAGCACCAGGTTGTCTCGTAACTTAGATAAGAACCTGAACTACCCATCTGCTGGTCATTAAGTCCTGCGATGAATAAAACTTGTCTCATATATATGTATGTACATAAGGATAGATAGATCAATAGATAGATAGACAGATAGATAGATAGATAGATAGATAGATAGATAGGTAGATAAATATAAATACATACACACATATAGATAGATAGATAGATAGATATAGATAGAAAGAGAAAGATAGAGAGAAAGATGGATAGATATAGATATATGTATATGTATGTGTATATAGTTATATATATACACGTATATATACATATATATGTCTGTATGTATATGTGTGTGCATGTGTGTATATACATATATAAATATATAAATATGCATGTATGCTTACATAAACCCAAGTATATGCACACACGTACACACTCTAATATATACACATATATACATATACAGATATATACACACATATATGTACATATATATACATATACATGTACATGTACACCCATATACATATACACATACACACTTAGACACATATATGCATACATACATATATACACATATATACATATTCATATACATATACATAGGTGAAGAAAGAGAAAAGAGAGAGACAGAGAGAGACAGAGAGAGAGAGAGGGAGAGAGAGAGATTTGTACACACTAAAGCATGTATCCTACTAGAACAGGAGCTTGGAGATGTGTCTAGTTTCCCTCCTCCAAGGGAACAAAGAAACCTTTATTCCTTATCATCACTCTTATCTCTTCACTTTTATTTTTTATTTTGTCTTCAGTTATCTGTGTGGTATCACACATGTGAGAGATCTTTGGTATTTTTAGAGTTAACAGCAGTTGAAAAACTATGATTTTTGATCATTTGTTTAGAGGATTGACACCATCTAGTTCTAGAATGTTAGGGCGATTTTTCTTAATAATTTCTTGAAGTATAGTGTCTAGAATCTTTTTTATTGTAACTTTAAGGTAGACCGACAATCCTTATATTGTCTATCCTTGGTCTGTTTTGCAGATCAATTTTTGTAACAAGATATTTCACATTCTCTTCTATTTATTTTATTCATCCTATTGATTTTTTTAAGTTTTTTTTAAATTTTATTTTACCAGAACAAAAATACAAAATAGAAAAAAGAAATAAAACATATAATAAACTTGAATATTGAAACTTAAATATAAAGTAAGAAAGAAAAAATGCATGTCGTGTGCATAGCAGAACATAAGAGAGGTTTCAAAATATGTAACAAAAATTTTTCATTTCAAGGAAGCCTGTATGCTAAAAAATACACCTTGTGTTTAGAATTGTCCATCTTTTCTTTGCTTCCTTGTGTTTTCTTTTGTTCTCTCCTGTTCACTTTTTAACTTTGTTCTTTCTTCCCTCCCCCCCCCACAATGCCCCCAGAAGCTACAATATAGTTTTAAAATATAGTTTAGATATGTTTCTTGCTATATCCATACACATACAGATATATACATACACACATATATATATACACATACACACATATATATATACATACACACACACACACACACACACACATATATATATAAACATAAATATACATATATATATATATATACATATACATTTATTGATTTTGTTTTACGATTTCTTGTTGCCTCATGAAGTCAATAGCATCCCCTTGCCCAATTCTAAATTTTAAGGAGTTATTTTCTTTTTTTTAAAATTTATTTATTTATTTAATATCTTTAGTTTTCAACATTGATTTTCACAAGTTTTTGAATTACAAATTTTCTCCCCATTTCTACCCTCCCCCCACTCCAAGATGGCATATATTCTGGTTGCCCTGTTCCCCACTCAGCCCTCCTTTCTGTCACCCCACTTCCCTCCCATCCCCTTTCCCTTCCTTTCTTGTAGGGCAAGATAAATTTCTATGCCCCATTGCCTGTGTATCTTATTTTCTAGTTGCATGAAAAAAACTATTTTTTTTTTGTTTTTGAACATCTGTTTTTAAAACTTTGAGTTCCAAATTCTCTCCCCTCTTCCCTTCCCACCCACCCTCCCTAAGAAGTCAAGCAATTCAACATAGGCCACATGCATATCATTATGTATAACCCTTCCGCAATACTCATGTTGTGAAAGACTAACTATATTTTGCTCCTTCCTAACCTATCCCCCTTTATTGAATTTTCTCCCCTGACCCTGTCCCCTTTCGAAAGTGATTGGTTTTGATTACCTCCACCTCCATCTGCCCTCCCTTCTATCATCCCCCCCCCCTTTTTTTAATCTTCTTCCTTCTTCTTTCCTGTGGGGTAAGATACCCAATTGAGTATGTATGGTATTCCTTCCTCAGGTCAAATTTGATGAGAGCAAGATTCTCTCATTTTTCCCTCACCTGCCTTCTCTTCTCTTCCTACAGAACTGCTTTTTCTTGCCACTTTTATGTGAGACAGTTTACCCCATTCTGTCTCTTCCTACCCCCCTCTCTCAATATATTCCTCTCTAATTTGATTTTATTTCTTTTGAATATCTTCCCTTCATCTTCAACTCACCCTGTGCCTTCTCTCTCTCTCTCTCTCTCTCTCTCTCTCTCTCTCTCTCTCTCTCTATCTCTCTCTATCTCTCTCTCTCATACACACACACACACACACACACACACATATATACATACATACACACATTCACTTATACATATACATATATATACATAAACATATATATGTATGTATATCTACATATATATACACATATACATATACATATATATACATATGTGTGTGTGTGTGTGTGTGTGTGTATATATATATATATATATATATATCTGCATATTTCCTTCAGCTACCCTAATACTGAGGTATCATGAATCATACACATCATCTTTCCATGAAGGAATGTAAACAAAACAGTTCAACTTTAATAAGTCCCTTGCAATTTCTTTTTCTTGTTCTTTTTCTTGATTACCTTTTCACGCTTCTCTTGATTCTTGTGTTTGAAAGTCAAATTTTCTATTCAGTTCTGGTCTTTTCACTGAGAAAGCTTGAAAGTCCTCTATTGTATTGAAAATCTATATTTTGCCTTGGAGCATTATACTCAGTTTTGCTGGTAGGTGATTCTTCGTTTTAATCCTAGCTGCATTGACCTCTGGAATATCAGAAATATCATATTCCAAGCCCTTCGATCTCTTAATGTAGAAGGTGCCAGATCTTTGGTTATTCTGATTATGTTTCCACAATACTCAAATTATTTCTTTCTGGCTGCTTGTAGTATTTCTCCTTGATCTGGGAGCTCTGGAATTTGGCAACAATATTCCTAGGAGATTTCTTTTTGGGATCTATTTGAGGAGGTGATCGGTGGATTCTTTCAATTTCTATTTTGCCCTTTGGCTCCAGAATATCAGGGCAATTCTCCTTGATAATTTCTTGAAAGATGATATCCAGACTCTTTTTTTGATCATGGCTTTCAGTTAGTCCAATAATTTTTAAATTATCTCTCCTGGATCTATTCTCCAGGTCAGTGGTTTTTCCAATGAGATATTTCACATTGTCTTCCATTTTTTTGTTACTTTGGTTCTGTTTTATAATATCTTGATTTCTCATAAAGTCACTAGCTTCAGCTTGCTCTAATCTAATTTTTAAGGTAGTATTTTTTTCAGTGGTCTTTTGGACCTCCTTTACTATTTGGCTACTTTTGCCTTTCAAGGCATTCTTCTCCTCATTGGCTTTTTGGAGCTCTTTTGCCATTTGAGTTAGTCTATTTTTTAAGGTGTTGTTTTCTTCAGTATATTTTTCAGAATTTTTTAGGTCTCCTTTAGCAAGTCACTGACTTGTTTTTCATGGTTTTCTCTCATCCTTCTCATTTCTCTTCCCAAGTTTTCCTCTACTTCTGTAACTTGCTTTTCCAAATCCTTTTTGAGCTCTTCCATGGCCTGGGACCAGTTCATGTGTTTCTTGGAGGCTTTTGTTGTAGGCTCTTTGACTTTGTTATCTTCTTCTGTCTGTATGTTTTGGTCTTCTTTGTCACCAAAGAAAGAATCGAATGTCTGGGACTGAATCAGGGTGTGTTTTCACTGCCTGGCCATATTCCCAACCAACTAACCTGACCCTTGAGTTTTTCAGTGAGGTATGACTGCTTGTAGACTAAAGACTAAAGAGTTCTATGTTCCGCACTTGGGAGGATGAGCCAGCTCTGCCACACCCCTCCTTCCTCAGGAACCCCAACCCGACCTAGACTTAGATCTTCAGCAGGCTCTTCACTCCTGCTCCACCACTTAATTCCTCCCACTAGGTGGGCCTGGGGCCAGAAACAATTGCAGCTATACTTCTGTAGCTGCCCCACCTCCGTTGCTCAGTAGCCGAACCTTGAACTCCTTCCACTCCCGCAGCTTTTCCCACTAACCTTCTTTGTTGTCTTTGGTGTTTGTGGGTTTAGAAGTCTGGTAACTGCTGCAGCTCACTTATTCAGGGCGCTAGGGCATGCTCCCCCCACTCCTGGTCTGGTTGGTGCATGCTGGTCTGGTTGCTCCATGCTGCTCACACTGGGCTCTGCTCCACTCTGCTCTGCTGCCAGCTCCATGCAGGACAGACTTGACCCAGAGACCATCCAGGCTGTCCTGGGCTGGAGACCTGCTTCCCTCTGCTGTTCTGTGGGTTCTGCAGTTCTAGAACTGGTTCAGAGCCATTTTTTTATAGGTTTTTGGACGGACTTGGTGGGTAGCTCACGCTAGTGCCTGCTTTCCAACCGCCATCTTGGCTCCACCCCCTAGGAGTTATTTTCTTCCATAAGTTTTTGGATCTTTTTACATTTGGTTGACTTTCTCATATTTACTTGATTTTCTTTCATTACTCTTATTTTTCCTTAACTTCTTTTATTTTATTTCTAAAGTGCTTTTTAAACTCTTCCAAAAACTCTTTTTGGCAAGTGACCATTTTATATTTTTCTTTGAAGCTTTAGAAGCAGCTCTTTTACTTGTTACCTTCTTCTCAGTTTGAACTCTGATTTTCTCTATCACTATAGTGGTTATCTGTGATCAGGTTCTTTCTCCTGTGTTAAGTCATTTTTAGCAGCCTATTTCTTGGCTTTTAACTTTATTTTAGAGTTGAGCTGTGGACCTGAGGTGTGAAGGATAATGTCTCAGGCTTTGGGTTTTCCATGCTGTTGTTTTCTGAGCTCTGTCTGGGGGCCTTTGATGTCTTGGTTCTTCCAGTATTCTGTGATCCAATGCCAGCTGTGGTTACTCCTACTTTGACTCCCTCCAGCATCTGCAAGCTTCAGTTTACCCCTCTCGCCTGGAAGCAAAACCAGAGACTCTGCTCTCCTGACAATTCACTTAGTCAGCACTCACAGGCATGTACTCACACCTCCTCACCCACAGCCACACCGTAGGATGGCATCTGATCAGTGCACCTGTGCTCTCAGTCCCACATCAGGGAAGAGCCCTGCCATATCCCCTTTCTTAGCTGTTTGACCCTACATTGTTCATGGGGTGAAAATCTCTGAGACCAAGGCTGCCCCCTACACAGGTATCCCCAGGGCTTTTTTTTTTTAATTTAGCCAATATCTGTCCCATTCCATCAGGCTGGATAATCCCCTTGGGAGGCTAGGTCTTTCCTAAAGTCCTTTCAAGTAGTTTTAGGCTGAATAACTGCTTTACCTCGACTTTTAATTATTTCTGAGATGTTAAAGTTCACTTTAAGGCATTAAGGCATTAAATTATAGAACATCCAGGTAATTTTCTTCCTTATTCCACTCTCTTCCCAGAATCCATAGTTTTAAGTGCATTACTAAACAAAGAGCCCCCTTTTAGAATTCTTGACAAACTATCATCTAGTCTTTGATCCAAGATGTCTAATGAGGTTAAAACTGCTTCCAAGGGAGCCCATTTGATTCTTGAATAATTTTATCTGTTACAAAGTTTTCCTTATATCAAACCTCCATTGCTCTCTTCTCAGCAGCTATTCATTATTTTCAGTTCTGTCCCATGGGCCCAAGAAGTTAATCATTCTCCAAACTGACAGCCTGTCAAATACTTCAAGATTATCTATCATGTGGATATCTAAATCTTTTGTTCTCCAGGTAGTCTTGCTATTTCCTTAAAACAACCTCCACAATGAATAGTCTCCAGGTCCCTTACCACTATGACTTCTTTTCTCTTGTATCTATTCAGATTATAATATTTTTAACAAATACTATTAAAACCATATATCATATTCCATATATTATTTCTCCACATGTAAACTTGTCACCCATTTTGGGTAAAACTAGTCACTATCAAGATATGTTAAGATATTTTCCTGGAGTACTTCCAAGTGGGAGTAATGAGCCAAAGAGAATGATACATAATCTCTGTCTATGCCACTCACTGTCCCTTCTGGATCATCATTTTACCTCAAACACTCAAAAATCTTTCCTTCTAAGACAGTTGTTTTATATCCCTGGGTCAAGATCCCTGTTGTAATCATCTACTTAAGTTGACAGACTGTATTAGTTTTCTTCACTCAAGCTCTTGCTTTAAATTTTTGGCCTTAGGTAAACAAAACCCTTGGCCTTCTAGTCCCTTCAGTTCATCAACATGCTCTTCTTTCATGATATATATCTTTATTCTACTGTTATCACCAATAGAGATATATACTTGAGATCTCATCACCTCTAATTGTGACTGCTTATCAAAAACACTTTTTTTTTCTCTCTCTAATAACCTTCTCTCATACCATTTCTCTCTGTGCATCACTTTTGCATCTTTATTCTACATGATATTATCATAGATTTTAATACTTCTACACCTTTCCTTTCATTCTTTCATATTTTTCCCTCTTTTGCTTCTGTAATATTTCCCTCTTGGTTCTCCTCCTACCTGTATATCTGTACCTCAGTTTCTTTGAGGATTTGTCAGCCGTCTTCTTCCCTTTAAGCATGGGTGTTTCCTGAGGTTTATTTTTTAATGGACTATCTTGTCCCTACAATATTAATGACTTGATCTGTTCTCAATGGTTTACTTAACATTTATAGGCCAATTACTTCAAAATTTATAAATCTAGCCTAAATCTCTCTCATAACCCATTGGTATCTGTCCCATAAATATATTAAACTGCATATATCCACAATATAAATAATATTTACCACCAAAACAATCTTTCCTCTCTACTTACTTTTTAATTCAGTTTTTAAGGGCACTCCTATCCTCTCTATAATGCAGTAGTGTAAAATGGAAATCATTCTTTACTCTTTTTTCTTTCATTTTCTGATCTTCTATATCCAATCACTTTTCAAGTCATATCAATATATTTTCCACAGTTTTTTTGGTGCCCATTCCATTTTCTTTATACAAACTTTTACTGTGCTATCTAATTGAGGTCTTTATCATCTCTCATGTCTACTATTCTGTACCCTCTTAAGTGATACTCCAGCTACCAGTCTCTTCTCCACATAACTGCCAAATAAGTATTTCTGAAATAAAAATCTGAACATAACAGTAACTGCACCTTATAATGACCTTCAGGAGTTCTATATTGCCTCTGAAATAAAATAGCTCTTTAATCTGTAGTTTTAAGGTTTTCTTCATTCTGTCTCACACCTTCCTTAATCATTACATGTATTAACATCCATTGCTTCCAAGGGAGGTCAAACAAGATGCCATCTCCTTTGCACCACTTTTTCTTACACCTTCCTCTTACTTTGTGATTATTTTCTCCATCCTGAAATTAACGTAAACTTTTTTCCATCCAGAAATGATTTTTATTAACTTACCTGATTACAAGTGTTTTTCTTGTAATACAATGAAAGCTCCTGGAAGGAAAGGATGCTTTGTTTTTGTATTTTTGTCTGTCTTTTCTAGGGCTCAGCAATATCTTTTTTTAAATGTAAACACTTAATAAATACTTTTTCATGTCAATTAAAACATCATAGAATTTTGCCAAGTATTGAATGGCATATTATGGGCACTTCGGAATACTTATTAATTACCTACCAGAGCCTGTGATTTATGGACATACTCTTTGAGATCCCAGAATCACTTCTACAGCACAGTGAGACATCTGAGTAGGACGTGAGTCGTATCCATTCTTTCCTTTTCACTCACATGTCTACCACTTAAATTTATTCTCTGACAACTCTTACCTTGGCTTTAATAATTATCTTCTACATTAGACAAACTCCTTCTAATCTGAACTCTAAATCATCCTGCAGATAGCTTCTACTATCACACTGCTATGATTCGAGTGCCATGACATGTCTACTTTAAAACACTAAGTTTTCAGCCTGGCATTTAAAGGTACACATTGCCTGCTTCCAGCTTATATTTTATCCTTATCTCACATTACATTCTTTCACTCATTATGAAATCCAATGAACATGATTTATTGACTGTTCTTCAAGCCTGACATTCTATTCTCTTGCTCCTTGCATTTGTACAAGGCATTCCCCATGCCTGGAATACATTACTTCTTGATCATAAATGCTTAGAAACATTATTTGTTTTTCAAAGGTCAACTTATGTACTAATTACTGCATATCTTCTCTAATTTCTTAAGAGTTAATGTTCCATTTATTCATAATAGCTTATATTAATTTACTAATGCAATATGAATTCTTCTGTGACTTCTTTCTGAGTTCATTCTCTCTCTCTCTCTCTCTCTCTCTCTCTCTCTCTCTCTCTCTCTCTCACACACACACACACACACACACAGACACACACACACACTCACACAAACTGCCCCCTCCCCAAATACACACACACAAATGCTACTTGAGTTCCAAAAAAGGCAAGCTTCTCTCCAGGAGAAATGCCACAGTGAAGCACTTTTTGAATTCCCCAATTACACTCATTTATTCGGCAAAGCAAAAATTTATTCTGGTTTGCTTGTGACAGAATTGTTTCACTATTTGTTTCACCCTCTCTCACTAAATATTAAATTTAAAATTACTTTGTTTGATAAGCAAGACATTTGTATTTTACTAGGGCCACTCAATCTCTCACCAAGAAGCCTTTATGTCCATACTTTAATCACAGGTTTAGATAAACCAAATCAGAATTCCAGTCCAGATATTTTGTGCATTTTATAAGTATTTCAAATGGAATTTATTTTATTCCTTATACTGTTTTTTTGTATTACTCAGTTGAAATAATAATTTTAATAATTAATTTTGCGGATTCACTTGACTGTATAAGACAATTATTTGCATTGACTTTTTCTACTGTTGAATTTTTGTGATCAACATGATTTTGTCTCTTCCTTACCTATGGTCATTTGCTATTTTTGACAAATTATTACAATTAAGAATTCCATAATTATTTAAACTAATAGTAATGAAAAAGGACATCCTGTATCTTCCCTAATGTTATTGGAAAGATTTCTATTCCTCAATTTCAAATAATGCTAGCTTTTAAATAGTTATTGTGTTGAGGACTTTTTAAAATTCCTTTGTTTTTATGGGTTTCTTTAAAACATGAATGTTATATGTTATTGTTTCTTCTTAATCTTTTGAAATAGTTGCATTGTTTTTTATATTGGAGTCAGGAAGACTTGGGTTCAAGTCCCACTTTTGTTTATAGCACCCTGGGGAAGGCAATTACCCTCTAAGTGACGTAAGCAACTTTCTAAATTAAAAAGTTGTGGAGAATACGATGCTAAAGTTGACTAAATGAATTCCTTATTGACAAATCCTTATGTGAATGAAATATTATTTTTCTACTGAAAAACCATAACATTTGAAAAGCAGCTCATTCAATGTCTCTTCATTTCAAAAGGAAACCAGATTAATGGTATATTTACAACAAATTTCTCCACATATAAGAATAGCTTCTACACTTCTTTCTATTGGCAATTAGAAGCAACTAAGTTCAAATGATAGATGTGAGAAATTATCTGGCTCAATTCAATTATTGTTCTTTCTGTCTTTCTTCCTATGACCAATAATTTCTGAGAAGTTTCCTCTTCCTTCCTTCCCTTTGACTGTTCTGTCTATTGAAATCTGTTCTAATTCTTATCATGAATATTTACTTCAAGGAAAAATGGTAAAAAAAAAAAAAACTCATAAGACATTTCTTGCTGTCTTTGGGTATATACTAAAGCTAACGCCGAAAGATTGGACAAATGTTGATGTTTTTTCTAAGTAGAGTCTAAAGGATTTCTCTCTCCTTAGCTGTACCTCCTTTATAAATTTTGATTTCATTTAATTTCAGTGTGTATGAGATTAATTTCCTCCAATAAAATATTCACCTTGATGGTCATTAAACAAACATCACATGTTAAGACTTAGAATCATTAGGGGTATCTATGTGATATACCTTAAAATCTTTCCCCACACATATTTGGTTTCAAATCACCCATGTTTAATCTACATTTCATATTCCAAAAATCACTTTATAGAAAAAGAAAATATAAATGTAATATTATTAGGCAAAGTTTTCCACTTATTTAATATCATCATCCTATATAACCAAGGAAATCTTAATCTTTGATTCTTAGATGATTACTCATTGCAGCTTACTCCTTCATTTTAAGACTACAAATCTATTTTTCCCCAAATCGTCTTCTCTGTTATTGAGAAGGCAAAGAATTTGATATAGGTTATAGATTTATAATCAGGGAAAACATATTTCCATATTTGTCATGTTGTTAAAAGATAACAGTCATCACCCCCCAAGAAAAGAAAGAAAAAATTAAATATGCTTGAATCTGATGTTAGACTCCATAAATCTTCAGATTCAATCAGTCTTTCACTGGAGGTGGATAACATTTTTTTTTTTAATTTTAAGTCCTTCAGAATTGTATTGGATCATTTTATTGCTGAGAATATCTAAGTCATTCAGTTGATCATCATATAATTTGGCTGTTACTTTGTAAAATCTTCCCCTGGTATTGCTTACTTCATTTTGGATCTGTTCATGTAAGTTTTCCACAATTTTTTTTTTCCTGGAAGCTTCTGGTCAATCCTTTCTTACAGTACAATAGTATGTCTTAAGCACAACTTGTTCAGCCATTTTCCAAGTGATGGACATCCTCTCACTTTTCAACAAACATATACTTTGGATCAGTTCACAGCTCCACTCATATTCCATTGGCATCTCAATTTTTCCCACATTCCATCCAAATTTTGTCATTTTCATTTTCTGTCATATTAGCCAATCTGATAGGTATGAGGTGGTACCTCAAAGTTGTTTTAATTTGCATTTCTTTAATCAATAGTAATACCTTTGATTACTTACTTTTAAAGGGTCTGTTCACATCCTTTGACCATTTATCTAATTGAAGAATGAATTGCTTTCTTATATATTTGACTCATTTTTATATTTGAGAAATTATGCATTTATCAAAGAAATGTGTTGTAGGGCTTTTCTCCAGTTTTCTACATTAAAAAAATGTTGGCTGTATTAGTTTTGTTTGTTACTAAAACTTTTTAATTACATATAATTAAAATTATCCATTTTTCATCTTGCAATGTTCTCTATCTCTTATGTGGTCATAAATTCTTCCCTTACTGATAGATCTAACATTGTTATATTATGTATACTAAAAATACATATTTTGGGAGATGAGATACAGTTTTCTATTGAAAAAGAAAGTGATTATAGTTTATAGCTAAATAAGGGGAATAAATTTGTATTTATTCAAAAGCTACTTTTTATCCTACGATGTGTTTGAGATACTAATGATAGTTTAATTTTAATTAATGAATAAACAAACTACAGAAATGTGGGCTAATTAGTGTCGAATCAGCCATCAGTCTCAGCCTTATCAGAGAAAGGAGATTGGTGGCCTACTTTAAAGAATATAACTATCTCCTCCTCTTTTTCTGTTTCTGAAGCAGGCAAAAGTGGCTAAAGAGATGTCTAGGGATAACAGCCTTCTAAATGATCAAAAGGCCCAAATGACAAACAAATAAGTTCCTTTTAATGAGCTCTAACAATTAAGCACTATGGATGAGATTATTTTTGATTGTGATAAAGAGAACTTTCTGGCAGTTGACAAAAGGCATACTAAAGGCCTTTAAAATTTTTTTAAATTGTTTCGAGTTTCTGAAATGTCATAGCAGTCCCAGGAGAAATTTGTTCACAAAAGAGGATTCTAGATGATTCAAAAAGGAACATTGTATTTACAGTCTAAGGAAAAGATCATAGTTAAACAAACTTGAAAGGTGACAGCTACAGATAGTTACCAAAGGTTCCTTCAGCTTTTTTTTGAAGAAATTAGTTTTGTTTTGTTTTGTTTTGTTTTTGGGGGGTGGACATACATCTATATCTATACATACACACACATATGTGCATACATGCATGCATGTATAGGCATATGCTTGTTTATAGGTGTACATGTACATATGTGTGCATGTGCTTATATATGCATGTTGTGAATATGCATGTGTGTATATATAAATTCTAGAAATATCTGTAGATATATACATAAATAATACATATGGCTAACATTAATCTCTACTATTTTAACGAAAAATTATTTTTCTTTTAAAAAAAGGAAGTGATGTTTACTATGTTATCAAGCAAATTACATAAACATGACTTTTTTTAAATGCCATAACTAATACACTATAACAACTTTGTAGAAACATATCTTAACAACAACTAAGAAAGCAATCTGAATGTTTGAGAAATTATCTACTAATTTCTCAAATTTCATCTTATGAAAATGATTTTAGTATTTCATATACAAAAATATTAATCTATAGAGACTTTTAATAATCTGATTAAGAAAAGAAATGAAAAATAAGTAGTATGTTTCAATTAACTGTTTTTTAAATAATGACAATTTTTAAAAATTGTAAAAAGGAAGAAAATTATACATATAATAAAATCTTTCTGGAAGTTTTGTTTTGAGATTAGAAGAAGTATATAAGAGTAGGCATGATTGGAAGGCTTCTTTAGAAAATTAGTGGTTGGAGGGGGGGAATATTTCTCCATTTTGAAATAAAACCATATCAGTCTGGTTTACAAGTCCATCATGTAATGTATCATTTACACAAAGGAAAAATGACTGATTTCACAGACTTCACATAACATAGTGAAAATCACATCAACTTGCATACCCCTGAAAGTGTTGGGGTTTTTTGTGTCATATTTCAGAAAACCTATATTTTTTCATGAATCAGACTGATCAGGCCATGGTACAAACATAAATGATCCACTGAGTAACTGAATGGATTGTATTGCTGTTGTTTCCTCATTTTTTTTGTGATTACTTGATTGCTGATGAAAAAGGGTTAAATAGTTCATTGAAATATCTGATGTTATTTTGTTAAAATGAAGGACTTTCCTTACTCATGCCCCTTTGATGAGAAAAAAATTCTTAACTGTCTAAGGAGCTAGTTAGGCACCACTCAAATGAGGCCACAGTGGCTGGTGACCTTGCCAGTCTTTATCCTTTAACTGCTGTCTTGGTTAATCATGGGTTCATTGCAAGGATGTTGCTTGACTTCTCAATAGGGGAGTCAGTCTATATGATCTTGTGCTTTCCCACTCCCACAAAATATAAATGAAGGAAGTACCAAATATAAACATTAGTCTATTCAGATATAGAAAAGTTCTTCTATTATTAAACAGAAAAAAATATGATAGCTCACAATACATATTTCACGTGATTAGAAGCTAATTGAGTAACCTAACATTCCTATCAGTAGAGTCTGATGGAAGGTCTATAATTAAGACTCATTGAACACAATGTTTGCAAGGCTTCTAAACATCCATTTTGTATTTCATGTCTGTACTAGCTTTGTCCAGTTATGGCAAGCATGATCTTATAGCGGTCTCTTTTTGCTGTATTTTTTTCCCCTTGTGGTCTATTACTTCTGATGTTGTTGCTGCTGCAACTACTCTGCTAGGGAATAACTTGGCACTAGCTTGTTCCTACAGATGCTTGCTTCTTGGATGTTGGGGAAGATGCCAGTAGCCTTTTAGTTTCTCCCAAGGCCCTCTGCAAAGGCCAAACAGAAAGATAGAAGTGGAAGGCTATATTTGAAGCCAGTTATGTTCTCACAGGTTTAGGCCACATGGGGAACAGACAGAGCTGTCCTACTCAGTTGTCCCATTTGCCCAGAACCCTCCTAATACTTCCAGCTTAATAGGAAGAAGAGGCCCAAGAGTGATTAGGACTCCTTGTCATATTCATGGAGCTTCAGCTCAGCATCCAATTAAGACTTCCTTTCATGATACAGAAAAATAAAACCTGCTAATTAATTGTGATTGACAGAAAGCAGTGAGAAGTTCTCAGTATACCTTCTGAAGAGGGTGGGGTGGAGTCCATGAGCTTGACCAAAATGTCAACTGAACATGACCTAAGAAGGTTCTGCTGCAGGGTACTGTAACTGAATAACGCAAGATAATCTTAGAGTAGTTTTTTTTTTTAAATAATTGGATATTTGATATTTTAAATAATAAATCCTCTGCTTAGAATCTTATTTAATCTCATAAAAAGCAATTTCATTACAGAATAAATTTTCCAAAGGAATTCACGATTCTATGTGATTTTCTTTCTATCATTTTCCATTAGAGATGGTAAAATATATATCCTTTTGTGAAACCAAAACTAACTGAGCAAAAATTTCCTATTGAAATAGACATGTGGTATTGACTGACATTTAGATAGAATGATTCTCTCTAGGAAATAAGAGGAACATATGAAGAAGCATTTGCTAATATTAAGCACTATAAAGTAATCAGTGGGAATTACCTTCTGATCCAATCTGGACAGTTTCCATCCTGGAGATGTAGTTTCATTTTACAGTTAATTACCAAAGCAAGATGTCACATATGGTAAGGGAAGCAGATGCAATTTTTATTAATCTTGCTATTGTTTCCTGTATTAAAATAATTTGATGATTAAACTTCCTTCTTAAACAAAAAAATGAATAGCTCTGGGATTGCTCTATATTCATCATGCCTACATCTTTTGTTATTTTAAGAGCACTTATTGCACACCATATAAGACAAAGTCATAACTTTTCAGTGTAATCAAAATGTTGATTTCTCCTAGAACCTAACCACCAATGCTTTCCTACATGCTTAATAAGTATTTATTAAATATAGGTTAAACTTAATTTTATTAACATCATGGCAAATTAAATCAGCAAATCAGGTTAGAAGTAAACTTTTTCCAAATCACAACTGAAGTACTGATTGTTTCCTATAATATTTCTCCATCAGACTCTAAATATGAACAACTCCAACCAGAAAATATTCATAAGATATCCTATTCCATGTCTGGACTTCCTTTGAAGTTCTTTTATAGTATGTCAAAAACCTAACAAATGAGATAGAATGTCGCATTGAATACTACATCTATTTCATAGAATTATTCTGTATTACATCAGAGCATGGAGCTCAATGACATTGGAGTGATAAATGTAACAGATAGAAGCAGGAGACACAAATCCATGTCAATGATATGCTGGGATTATTCCCTGTTTGAAATTCAACTTTTTTGTTTCTTTCTTTTTTCCCACTTAATAGTATTTTATTTTTCTAATTACATGTTAAGATGTAATTAAGTAAGATTCAACATTTACTTTTATAAGATTTTAGCTTCCATTTTTTTCTTCCTCTCCCCTCCCATGATGTCATGTACTTTGATATAGGCTATACATGAGCAGTCATAAACATATTTCACCCTTATTCATGTTGTGAAAGAAGAATCAAATCAATAGGGAAAAAACAAAAGAAAGAGAAAAAAGGAGGAAATAGTATGTTTCAATCTGCATTTAGACTCCATAGGTCCTTGTTAGCCATCACCTGGGGTGGGTTGCATGCTCAATAATTTATTTTATGGAATTATAGTCATTCGTTCTTTGATCAGAATTTTAACATATTTTCAAAGCTGTTTCTTTTTAAAATATTATCGATTGAATTGTACTCCTGATTCTGATCAGTTCAATCTTCAGTTCATAGAAGTTTCTCCAGATTTCTCTGAAATTATACCTTTCATAATTTCTTATGGCCCAATGGCATGCCACTGCATCGATATAATCTAATTTGCTCAGCCACTCTCCAATTGAAAGGAACCCCCTTTACTTTCCAGTATTTCTTCCAGCTCTTTTCAAAAGATTTTTGGGTCTCCCTCTTGCCAGTTCATTTTTTTGTTGTTGTTGCTGTTGTTGTTTATTTGATCCAAAACTTTGGGTCCATCAATTTCAGGACCTCTCAGACTGCTTCAGTAGGCATGACAACTCATGCTTCCTATAACAGCTAATGGGAAAGCTTAGGGTAGAGATCTGCAGATCTCATTTGTAGTAGTCTACGCTGGTCAATGTCCTCATTAAGTCCAGCAACAACATGTTGAATCCCAAGGGGCATGTTGAATCTCTAGCATCCCCAATGGGAGGGAGAACTATATCATACTAAACATGGAGCAAATAATAACTCATTCCTATTAAGTGTGTTTATCAGACCTGTGAATAACCACTATATTTCTAGTCTCTTAGAGAAACTTAAAAATAAGGAAAGAAAAAAAATGCAAGAAAAGGAAGGAAGGGATGAAGAAAAAGGTATAGATTGATGAATAGAAACCTAGATAGATAAAGGAATAAATAAGTAGATAGATCTATGAAAGATAAATGTCTTTACCAATGCAGGTTAACAAATGTTCTACAAATTATAGTCTTATAGTGCTACCTAGACATCTGAAAGATTACTTCCATAGGGTCACACAGATAATATATAAAGAAGCATGACTGAACCTATATTGTGCTGCCTCTAAAATCAGATTTCTATCCACTTTGCCACAATGCCTATCACATTATAACATATTGAAAATACATTATTCTTTTACCAATTATTTTCATTCAATTTTATTTTAAAAACTATCCTATTATAAAACACTGAAATGCAAATGGAATTGAATTTATTTATGAAATTGTCAAAGGAAATACATGTTCTAATAGTGCCAGTTCAACAACATGCAAAAATAAGGACTCTGTTAGATGTCTGGTCTATGATAATAATCAATCCATATGTCAGAATTCTAGCTATATGCTTGTATTTAATCCAAATATTGGAATTCTACTCATACACTAGCCCTGCCAAAGAAATAAGAATTGAGAGAATGGTCTGATTCTTTGAGATTTTTTTCTGTGATCCAAATATATTAAGAAAATTTATTTCTATTCATTCAGGAAACATCTATTAAATGCATACTCCTGAGAGGATTATGGAAAGATGGTAGGTTAGGTCAGAAAATTTCAAGCCCTCAAGATTTTCCCCCACAAAAGATATAAAAAGGCACCTCAGGGTGAATATCGAGCTGTAAAATAAATGAGAGTTAGGGGCAGAACTGGGTCTTCCTGAGAGAATCAGAGAAGATCTTAAGAAAAATCCCAGAATGAGATTTGGTTCCTGTGAAGAGTAAACACCTCCAGGTTAGGACCTAGGTCCACTTGAACAATAAGTGGTAAGCCCTCACATTAGCTGGGTTGGGAGGCTGCTTCAGCCCCAACTGTAGGAACTTTTACCTCTGGGACAGTAAGGGGTGTTGGGTATATGAGCCAAGGAAGATTGAGGGATCCTTTGTTGATGAGAAATTCCAGGCCCAGGTTTTCTGGGGAGATGTGGCACTGGGAAGAAGCAACCAACACACACTCGGTGAGTGAAGAAGCAGTGGGTCAGGGACACCTGTGGCTGTGGGCACTTACAGGAGACTGCAGGTCTTGGTTCCAGTTCCAGGACAGAGGGGAGAACTTGAAAAGGTTCTGGGGACAGATGCACCACTTCCCATACCCCCAAATTAGAGGTGATTACAAAAATTAAGCTACTACAAATAAAATAACAATAGTGCACGGGCAAAGAGAAAGAATCCAACCATGGAGAGTTACTATGGGAATAGAGGACAGCAGTTCATCTGCAAAGGAGGATACTGATGCACAGAAACCCTCTTCTATCCCCAAAGAGTAACGTTGAATTGTCACCTGCTCAAAAAGAATTCATAGAATAACTTTTAAAAAGACTTCGAAAATCAAATGGGAGAGATTGAGGAAAGCAAACAAACAAAAAACAAAGAACAATCCAAGAAGAACAAGATTACAAAAAGAAAGTCAATCAATTAAAAAAGGAGACACAGAATCTTGAAGAAAATAATTCTATGAAAAATCAGAATTAGGCAAGGGGAAGCCAGAGATGTTTAGGAGATCAAGGAATTATAAAACAAAATATAAAGAATGAACAAATAGACATGAGTGTGAAACATCTCATGAGAAAAACAATTGAAAACAAGAAAAAAAAAGTAAAAATAAGAATAGATCAAGAAGAGAAAACAACAATAATCAGATGACTTGAAAGCTATGATAAAAAAATAGAATCTTGATACAACAATACAAAAAAAAACAATTAAAGACAATTATCCTGAAGCATTAGAATGAGAGGGAAATGTAGAAATAGAAAAACTCCATTGATTCCTCACCTTAAAGAGATCCTATGAGAAAAAACAATAGGAATATTATGGTCAAATTCTGAAATTCCAAGTTCAAGGATAAATTATTACAAGCAGCAACAGCAACCACAAAAATGGCATGTCATAATTAGAATCACACAAGACCTACCAGTGGTGACACTAAAAAACTACAGTTCTTGAAACACTTTATGTCAAAGAACAAAAGAACTGAAGTTCTGGCTGAAAATAGCACACCCAGCAAAGATAAGCATAATTCTGAATAAAAAAAAATGAACATTTTGGAGCAGCTAGGTGGTGCAGTGAGTACAGCACTGGCCCTGGGGTCAGGAGGACCTGAGTTCAAATTCGGCCTCAGACACTTGACACAGCGTACTACCTGTGTGACTTTGGGCAAGTCACTTAACCCCAATTGCCCTGCCAAAAAACAAAAACAAAACAAAGCAAAAAAAAATTGGACATTTAATGAACTGTCACACTTTCAGGACATTGTTAAAAAAAAATAACCCAAACTCAGTAGAAGATTTGGCATACAAGAGCCAAGAGAAATGTAAAGGACATACCAAAGACTAATTACAAGGGACTCAATAAGGGTAGACTGTTTACCTTTTATGTATGTAAATCATAAAACACATGTCAAAGATTGTTATTAGTAATAGGGTAGTTCATAAGAAAGATTAGGATAGATCTGAATATGATACGACTATAAAAAGTAAAACAGTTTAGGAATTGATAAAAAGAATAATTATTTTAGAGAAATGAGGTAAGAGAGGAAGAACTGACGCAGGGGAATTATGTGGGGGAGGAGGACTGTTAGTTTTAAAAACCTACCTTCATCAGGAATGCGTTCAAGATATGCATATACATACATATATATACATATATATATGTATATATATATATATGTATATATATATGTATATATATATGTATATATATATGTATATATATATATGATATGGGAGGGATCTAGAGAAGATGGTGAGAGAATAGATGAAAGGGGGACATAGAAGGATGTTTAGATTAGTGGGAATGAAAAGATAAGAGAGGGATCTTTGGAAGGGGGGTAGGTGAAGTAAGAGGAGGGGAAGGTAGCTGGTAGAAGTGAAGTAAAGGAGTTAGGATGGATAGGAAATTAGATATGCACAAACAAATAGAAACATCAAAAGTGCAATTTATTAGGGAAGGTATATGTTTATATATTTGTGTATGTATATATGCATGTATGTATAAATATGTACACGTGTATGCATATATCTATATATAAATATATCCACACTTAATTGTAGCCTTCTAAAGGAGTGAGGGGGAAAAGAGGACAAAGTAAAAAGTACACAACAGAGAACTAAAGAAAACTTACAAGGAAGCAAAGGCATGATGGACAGCTCTCAACACGATGTATAGTTTTTATTATATGTTTTCTTAAAATGAAAATTTATTGCTCTATATTTTGAATCCTTATTTTCTGCTGTGCACATGACTTTTTTTTCCCTTATGTTAGTATTTAAGTTTCAATATATAAATTTACAATATGTTTCTTTTTCTTTACACATTGTGTATTTAATTTTCAGGAACAAACAAAGAAAAAACAATAAATAAATAAATGCATACTCCTTCCCAGGCACTGTCCTAGGAACTGGTGTTATGGTAATTAGGGTGGAACTTTTTTGTTTTCTCTTTTAGAATGGTAAGGTAATCAAGTACTTTTGATGAGTCTTGCCTTTCAAATGTAATGGCAAGCAAAGTGGACTTTTTGTTCTCTTTTTTTTTTTCTTTGATGGAATCAAGAGTCTCTGACCTGCTTAAGAAACAAGAAAACCCCAGGCCCCACACCTTTTTGCTAAGTAGGCTTTGAGCCCTCTGAGCCCTGAACAGGGTGTAAGAACTCTGAGGTTGGTGTTTTGCTTTGGGGCTTTCACTCACTGGAAGAGTGTCTTGTGATTTGACCAGATGAGACTTTGGGTAGCCACTGGATCCCTCCACCTGCCCCCAGCTTTGAACACCCAGATGTTGGCATGTCTCTCTCTGGTAATGATGTAACTGTTTAGTCAGGCAGCTAAGGGCCTATCTGTTGATAACTGTGTTTGTTTGCTCTGTTTATATTGTCTTTGTTTGTAATTTCTGTTTGTGTTTGCTCTGAAGTTCAGAGTGCTGGCTTTCTCCTCTGAACTAAGTGAATGACCTATGTATGTTTGATTAAAGTGAGATTGTTAGACCCTTAAAGTTGCTTTCCTTAGAAAAGCAGATCAATGAAACTGTGCTGGCAGCCCTCCTGTGTGCTGATCTTGTTGATCTTACACCCCAACAGCAGCTTCTAGCAGCATTGTTGTTACAACTGTAAATACAAAATTTGAAATAACGCCTGTGCTGAAGAACCTCCAATTCTATTAAAGGTCAGGGATCAAGCTTGGGGGAGGGAGGGGTAGAACAAGAAGAAGGGATCCTGGGAGAAAAAAAAATGGCATTGGAAAGAAAATCAATAAAATTTATTTTTAACTATTAAAAAAACAATTGTGCGATTGGGTAGGGTTGAATTTCTGGAAGACAATCATTCAGGAAAAGGTAGACTAAAGTAGTAGACTAGTAGGTGTTTGCTATATTTGAGAAATTAATTAGAAAATTATGAGTTACTAGAGAAGGACAAATAAACAAAGTAGGTGACCAATAAAATTCATCTGAATTGATGTTAGACTCAGAAATAAAAAATCCAGCAAAAATGAATTAAAAAGAAACCAAAGAGATAAATAGAACATTAGAAAAGTTAGATATGACAGCCCTTGGAGAAAACTGAATGGAAACAGAAAGGAATGTAGCAATTTCTCAAAAATTCTCAAAAATTGACCATGTAATAGGGCATAAAACCTCAAAATCAAATATAAAAAGGCAGAAACAGTAAATGTATTCTTTTCAGATCATGATACAATAAAATTACAACCAATAAAGGTCACTGGAAATCTAGATTTTAAAAAAAAGAAAATCAAATATACTGTATCAAAAATGAAAAGGATGAAATTATCACCAATAAATCTGACAACCTGAGTGAAATGGATGAATATTTACAAAAATATAAATTACCAAGATTAACAGAGCAGAAAATAGAATGCCTAAATAACTTTATTTTTGAAAAAAAATTCAAACTATTAATTCTAATACTATATAAACTATTTGGAAAAATAGGTGAAGAACATGTCCTACCAACTACCAATGTAATTTACCATACCAATAGCAAAACCCATAGAACTCATATAATTATCTCAATAGATGGTGAAAAAGCTTTAATAAAATACAGCACCCATTCTTGTTAAAAACACAAGAGAGCATAAAGAAAAAGGAAGTGTTGCTTAAAATGATAAGCAGTATCTATCTAAAACCCTCAGGAAGCACTATATGTAATGAGGATAAGCTACAATCCTTCCCAATAAGAACATGAGAGTAGGAAGAATGTTCATTTTTACCACTATTATTTCATATAGTACTAGAAATGTTAGCTATAGAAGTAAGAGAAGCAAAAGAAATCAACGACATTAATATAGGCAATGAAACAAAATTAGCACACTTTGCATATGATATCATGATATACTTAGAGAACCCCAGAGCATAAACTAAAAAAATACTTGAATTAATTAACAACTTTAGCAAGGTTGCAGGTTGTAAGATAAATGTCCATAAATCATCAGCATTTCTTTATATGGCCAACATAGCCCAGCAGCAAAATACAGAAAGAGAAGTCCCATTTAAAGTAGCTGTAGACAATATAAAATATTCAGGAGTCTACCTGACAAGACAAATCCAGAAACTATATGAACACAATAACAAAACGCTTTTCACACAAATAAAGACAGATCTAAACATTTGGATATTTATCAATTGCCTATGGTTAGGCCTAGCCAGTATAATAAAAATCACAATTCTGCCTAAACTAATTTACCAATTCAGTGCCCTACCAATCAAATTACCAAAAATATTTTTTATAGAGGTAGAAGAAATATCAGCAAAATTCATCTGGAACAATAAAAGGTCAAAAATACCAAGAGAATTAATTTAGAAAATTACAAAGGAAGGTGTCCTAGCCATAGCAGATCTCAAACTATATTATAAAGCAGGAATAGTCAAAATGATGTGGTACTGGTTAAGAATTGGAGTGGTGGATCAGTGGAACAAACTAGGTACATAAGATACATCAATGCCCGTAGTAATCTAGTGTTTGATGAACCCAAAGACCCCAACTTTGGGAATAAGAATTCTCTATTTAACCAAAACTGCTGTGAAAAGAAAAAAGGAAACTATAGGATGCAAACTATTTATGGACAAACATCTTACACCATATACCAAGATAACTTCAAAATAGATACATGATTTAGATATAAAGAGTGACACCATAAGAGAATTAGAAGTGCGAGAAATAGTCTACCTGTCAGATCTGTGGGGAGGGGAAGAAACCGTAATCATACAAGATATAGAGAGCATTAGAAAATGTAAATGAGATAATTTTGATTATATCAAATTGAAAAGCTTTTACGCAAAGTCAATTTAACCATGATCAGAAGGAAAGCAGAAAGCTGGGAAACAATCTTTGCAGAAAATGTCTCTGATAAAGTCTTCATTTCTCAAATATATAGATAATTGCATCAAATTTATAAGAATACAAGCCCTTCACTAATCAATAAGTGGTCAAAGGACATGAACAGTCAGTTTTCAGATGAAGAAATCAAAGTTATCTTTAGGCATATTGAAGTGTTCTAAATCACTTTTCATTAGAAAAATGCAAGGTAAAGCAACTGTAAGATACCACCCCACACCTATCAGATGGGCTAATATGACAAAAATGAAAAAAAATGGCAAATCTTGGAGAGGATGTGGGAAAATTCAGACACTGATGTACTGTTGGTGGAGTTGTGAACTGATGCAGGCATTGAGGAAAGCAAATACCACTAAAAGTTTATATCACAAAGAGATCATAAAAAGGAAAATTGACCCATGTGCAAAAATATTTATAGCAGCCCTTTTTATGGTGCCAAAATGTTGAAAATTGAGGGGATGTCCATCCTTTGAGGAATGGCCAAACAAGCTGTAGTATACAAGTGTAATAGAACACTATTGTTCAATAAGAAATGATAGTCAGGCAGATTTCAGAAAAATCCTGAAAATCTTGCAGGAACAGATGCAAAGTGAAATGAGCTGAACCAGGAAAACATCATCCACAGTATCAGCAACATTGAGTGACGGTCAAGTACTCAATTATGAATTATGAATTACTCAGCTCTTAGCAACTTGGTGATCAAAGACAAGTACAAAAGACTCACACAGGAAAAAGCTATCCATATCCAGATAAAGAACTGATGGACTTTGAAGGCAGATGGAAGCAAATTTTTTCGACTTACTTTATTCTTCCTTGTGTTATTTTTTTTTCAATCTATTTCTTCTTTCACAACTGTGACTAATATGGAATTTATTTTTTTTGCATGCTAGCACATGTATACACTTTGTTGAACTGCTTACCATTTTAGAAGAGATGAGGGTGGGAGGGAGAAAAAAAATGGAAACTTTAAAAAATTGATGCTAGAGTCTCAAAGAGAGAAAGGCTATTTAAATGGTACATGTAAACATACATAATTTAGGGCAAATATAGAACAGGAAGAAGAAAAGAAAAGCAGAGAGTTCCCTCAATTTCAGTTCAGTCTTCAATTTTATCAGCTACTGAAGGAGCTATAATAGCTTCTCCTCCCTTCTCTCTCCAGTTCTGCTATAGAAATGTTGTAGCATAATAGTTACAAGTCCCTTGTACATTTGGGAGACAATGACTGTGGTTTCATTGGTTTAGGTTACTCTCAGTTAGGCGTCCATCTATCAAAATAGATTGTCATTTGCTCCCAAACTTAGAAAATTATATTATTTCTCTGTACTCTGAAAGGTTGAATGACATGACCAAATTCACATAGCCAATATATATCAGAGATTAGATCTTTCTCATTCCAAAGTTAGCTCTCTACCTGCTACACCATGCCTTCTCTCTGACCTGTATGTGTGTTCACTAAGGGTCATTTTTGTTTTACATGATGTAGCTGGAAAGAGGTAAAGAGCTTGGCAGAGCAAAGTGTTGAATGTAACTTTAGTCAAATCATTTTGCTAGTCTTGGCCTTAGTTTCTTACTTTGCAAAATGAGGGAGGTATTAGATGTCCTCTAAGTCTATTTCTAACTCTAGGGCTGTGATCATTTTAGTTGGAAATCCTAAATTCATACTATTTTATCCCATGTCCCTGTTCAGTCACTATTTCACAGACCAAAAAAAAAAAGTCTCAGGGAAGTGAATGGTTTGATTTTAATCAGTCATGTATTAACAGACATATAACTTATATAACAGTACTCTATTATTTGTGATTAGATGGAGCCTTGAAGATCTCTTGTTTAACCACTTTATTGTGCAAATGAAAAAAACTGATGAATACACAGGTGAAGTGCTTTTCCAATATCATGCATGGCAAAGTAGTTAGCCTTTTTCAGGTCTCCTGACTCCCCTGCCCAGCATGCTTTTCTCTAGGACACAGGGGAAAGAAAGTAAAGATTTAAATAATAGGGCAAAATTAAAGCTTGCAGAATAAAAGAAAAAAAAAAGATGTGTTTACAAAATGACAATTCACCTAGAAATGTTTAATTAAATAATGGCAAATAACAGTTATTTGACAAAAGTACTAATGTCATTTATCTTAAAAATCATTGCAAAATTATATCTTTCAAGTTTAGAAATTTCTTTCAGGCTTGTATATTTGTTCATACTTATGTAGATGGATTTTTTTTTTCTCTCCTCAGGTATAAATCAATTCCTTTTATGTTTTTCTTAGTAATTACTGTTTTTACCACTGGCAAATTTTGACATTGCTGATCAAAGTATCTGCCTGCATATATTAGTTTCCATTGATTGTTCACTTCTTTGTTCTCTCCTTACCTTTCTGACCACCCATACTTTTCTTGGCTATATCATAAGCTATGTCCTGACCTCTAACTATATATGTCTACCAGGAAGACTGGGAGGATTGAAATTGAATTTCATTTTTGTTTTTTCTTTTATCCATAGTTCATGCATCACATATAGTAGATAATAAATATATAAAGAATTTAATTATATAGCTACTTTTTTATATGTTTCTGTTGGGTCATAAAGGCATAAAAAAGAACTTTCTGACAAAGGTTCTTCAAAGACCATTAAACGCATTTGGCCCATTAATAAATGGGTTATGACAGATTCCTAAGGACCCCATAATTAAAACATGTATCCAACTTTCCAATTATTACAGTTACATATCGTTCAGGTCATATTAATGTCTATTCATAGCCTTATATGAGAGAACAATTCATAGGCTAAAAAGTAATTCCAAAGGCAGGAAGCACTAAATAACTGTACTACAAATAAAATATAATAATTTAAACTTCAACCTTTCTTCTTCCAAGATTATGACACTCAAGTTTGCAAGTACTACCACAGAAATGTCAGCCCAATTATTTTTAGAGTAATTAGCTTCATTATATAAGGAAAGTATGTGGAGATATAAAATTCAGTTTCATGATTCTTAAATAGCTTCAATAGCAATCAACCCCAAATTGGGAATAAAACTAACACCTGCTACCTGCCTCCTTTGTCACACTTTTATGCAGGGTTTTACCATGTCAGCATCCAGAGCACTACAAACACTTGCAAATAGCTGATTATGAAAGAGCCAGTTGAATGGAATAGATGAAGTCTCTGGCTCCCCATTAAAAATACTGAAATTTCTCCAAAGCCATCATTTCCTACCACCTATATCTACATGAGATGAAATTATATCACTTTGTGAGGACCTAGCTCAAATAAACCATTCTCTCCACAACCAGCCCCAATCTAACTCACATCCCAAAATTATGTCTTCATCCCATTAATGCTGTCTAGAATATTCTTTATGACTCTCATGAATTGATATTCAATTTTATATTATAGTTAGTTATGTTTGAGCTTTATCTCTTCATCTGAATTTAGTTTAATTGAAGGTGGGGATTGTGTGGTATCCTCACACTATACCCATATGTTAGGTTCTTCCTATTATTTTACTTAAAATGAGAAACATTCCAAACCTTTTTAATATTTTGTATTTTTGTTTGTAATGTAGAAACTAAGGCAGAGAGTAAGTTTGCTCCCCAACAGCATCATTTCTTTTCAAATTATGTGTTAAAAGGAATGATTTTGAAATTATTATTATTATTGTCACATTCACAAATGTCTTCATCCTCAAAATCTTCAGCTTTTATGAGTTAGATGTAAGAAGAGGTATGAGTTTTATAGAACTGATTTCATTAGTATAGTGAGCCGCCAGTATGGAAAGTAATTCCACTCCTAAAAATTTACCTGGGGCCCTGAGAGCCTAGGTCATTTTGCTTATTGTCACAAAGGTACTATATGTTAGAAGTAGGATCTGAATCTAGTTCTTCAAAGGCACCTGGTGCAAGATTTGAAATTAGATATTCCACCATGCAATGCTGCCTCCCACATTACTAAGTAGCTTTTATTAATAGTGTGATAGTGTGTCCTGTCATGCATGATACTTTGTCATTATTCATGTAGAAGTATCTTCCTACCACACACAACATTGCTGTAAATATATGTAAGAATGGAATAATTACTTATGAGTAAAAATGGAGAGGCAATAGAATAACACAATGTTAAACTGCTCTTTTTATCTCTCTGAAGACTCATTTACTCTAAACTCATTTTTTTTCTTCATTTTTTGTCATTTTACCTATCTTTTCTTGAGTCTGTCAGGCATAAGTCTAAAAAAGAGAGGGAAAATCAATGGCAACATTTTACAAGAGCATAGGATCCTAATTTTAGACCTAGAAAGAAATTTAGAGGCAATCTATTCCAATCATTTCTCTTTATAAGTGAGCAAACGGAAGCCAATAGAGGTGACAAGTGTGCTAGGACATGTTGGAGATGTAGCACATATAGGCTCTGGGAACTCTCTCCTAAACCATGTTCTAAAGTGTCAGAATAGCTTTCCTGCACTTGTCTCCTCAAGGTTCTTATAAAACCTGAGGAATTGGGGGAGGGGATGATAATGACTAGTGCTTTTCTAGATCACAAGCCCTCACTGGTATGTATCTTCTTGTGATAATCAATTGAAATCAGTTAAACAGCTTGAGTTAATTAGCTTTAAGAAATAAGTTCTTAGTAGATGAAATAGTAAGAATAGTTGTTACAGAACACACATAGACACACATCTGTCTGAAGACTCATTTACTCTAAACTCATTTTTTTCTTCATTTTTTGTCATTTTACTTATCTTTTCTTGAGTCTGTCAGGCATAAGTCTAAAACAGATAGGTAATATCAATTGCAACATTTTACAAGAGCATAGGATCCTAATTTTAGACCTAGAAAGAAATTTAGAGGCAATCCATTCCAATCATTTCTCTTTATAAGTGAGCAAACTGAAGCCAAGCTAGTCTGTTTTAAGTCTTGAAGCTACCTTTCTTCAGGTTGCCTAGTTTGTCTGTAGCTCCTGATAATGACATTGCTGTCAGCTTTTGTAGGAGACTAACACCAGTCCAACATCATCTGACCTTTTATAATTCAGAAGGTCGTACTTTGGTGTATTCCATCTCTGATGTACATTATAAAATACCAGGAGAGATTACATACAGCCAAGACAGAAAAAAAACAGCATCAGACATCCATGACCCTATGGAGACGTGTGTGTAGACAGTAGATAGTTGATAGCATGCAGCAAGGAGCTGCCACGTTTCCTCCTGCTACCCTTCTCCATACTCAGAAGCTTACACATCTCTTCTTCTCATTTGAAAGTCATAAGGAAAGAGAGTGTTCTGTTGTTTCTTTAAGTCTTTTGCACGGGCACTATATTCTTGCTCAATAGATGATGAAGGTACTGTACATCAACACACAATAAGTTGGTGGAAAACAATCATCAAATACTGACACATTTTCTGATTTAAGGAAAGGTCTTTTCCATCACACATTTCTAGAATTAAGCTTACCCAGTCTCCATATGCACTGGCAGCAGGAAGAGCATATGGTACTTATTTGTAGAGCTGGATCCCCATTGGCTGGTTATACTTTATTAGGATATAAAGGAAACATAAGGCACATCACTTAAACTCAGGGAGCATACAGTCTATTTGAGGAAATAACTATGACTCATTGAAAATTGGGAGGGGAAATTCTGTTTTTTGTTTGTTTTTTACATACTGACTGTGTAGTAGATTATTGTTGTCAGAAGGAATCAGGGAAGACTTTATCAAGAAGCTGAAATGTTAATAATATATCAAATTTAATATGTAGGATTTGAAGACATCAAGAAGAATGGATCAAGGATGTTCCAGTAAGAGGATGAAATGGTAAATATGGTAAATATGAAGCCACTGGACTCACTCAATCAAAAGGTGTGAGAAAAAGCAAATTAGTGTCAAAACACCATTTCAACCATTAGTTTCAACCTCCAACACCACAAAACTTCTTAGGAGGACTCTAACAAGAAACAAAATTGACTATTTTGAATTTGACATTTATTATCTCTGCCACCCACTGATAGAAGTGCTAATGAGCAACTGAATGGGCAGCCAAAGGGGAGAAGAGAAAGGAAGAGAGATAAGCTATGCATGGATAATCTTGCCTTGAAAAGGATTCAAAATTCTCCCTACATTCTTCTCATTAATGTTTCTTTAAAGTAGTACTTTTTGATTTGACATCTAATTCTCTGAGATGATTCACTTTTCACTGAAAGGACAGAATTGGGATAGATGGGGAGGGGGATAAGGTAGTCTTCATTTTTTTCTAAACTTTTAAAACTTTGAAAAATACTACCAAATACTTTTTTTTTCTTTTATTAAACATTAATGCTAAGGTGCTGTTTATATGAGTAAAGGATATACTGAATTGTATTTTTAGGATCAAAATAATATCTGTCCCCTCAAAAATGCTTATGGTATGGTTTGGAAATCCCTTCCCTCATGACTAATGAAAGAATATATTTTATATGATTGCCTATATATAACAGATATTGTAATTCTTGTCTTCTTGAAGGGTGGGGAGGGGTAGAGGGAAGGAGAAAAATGGGAACTGAAAATGAAAACAAAATTGAATTATATATATATGTGTATATATATATATATACATATATATATGTATTTTTACCTCTAAACTCATGATTTCCCTACTTTAGGGAGGTAAACCCCCTTTCCTGATATAGTTTGAGATTCTTTTCATAGAGTCTTAGAGAGTTATTTCAGTTCCTGAGATGTTAAGAGAATTAATTGTCCTTGTTCATAAAGCCAGTATGTGTCAGTATCAGGACTTAAAACTAGATTTTCTTTTATATTTCCCCACATTGTCTATACGGAGTATGAAAAATTTTTAAATAAATGGATTTGGATTCATGAGTTAAATTAAGTTCAGAAATATGGCATTAATGGAACAGTTGAATATCTTTGGGGAGTGAGGTGAGTGACCTATGATTTCTTTGGTTTATAGAACTTAATAAGAATTCAGGGCAATCCTAAATGTTTAGCAGTTTTAGAGAGCTGCTTTGAACAATGAGAGGTATAGTTTCCCAGACAGAGTGTATATGTACACACACACACATACACACACACACACACAGATACACACACATACACATACATACTATCTATGAGAAAAATATATGTATACATGGGCATATGTACATTTGTTTATGTATATATGTGTATGCATGTATGTATTCATGTATGTATGTATGTATGAATGAATATGAAACCAGACTTGGACACCTATGTCTTGCTAACTCTGAGGCTATTTATTTAGGTAGTTAACTCCACTACCCACTTTAACTAAACATAGTCATAAAAATAATAGATTAGTAATGTATAATCATCCCCAGAGTTCAACAAATACATCTATTTCATTTTTTTCATGGGACATTGAGATGCAGGTATTTACTGTTGCACAGCTCATCAGTGGAAGAGCCAAAACTAGAATATGTATCTCCTATCTCCTAGCCCTAGCATCCTTTCCACAATGATATATTGCCTTTTTTATTTAGTCATTTCAGTCATGTCTGACTCTTTGTTACCCTATGCGGTTTTTTTCAAAGTCACTGAAGTAGTTTGCCTTTTCCCTCTCCAGCTCATTTTACAGATGAGAAAACTGAGGCAAGCAGAATTAAATGACTTTTCCAGGCTTACACATCCAGTATATATGTGTCTGAGGCCAAATTTGAATTTAGGGCTTCCTGACTCCACGCCAGGCACTCCATCCACTGGGCCTATCTAGCTGTCCCAAACTATGCCTTTAAGGCAAGGAAATACTATGGTACCTTTGGTATTATGTACTTTAAACCATTACTGTTTGACTGCTATTGGAAAAAGCTGCAGCAACTATTCCACCCTTAATCCTAGTCCCAAAATCTAGTTTAAGTAGTCTGAATCAGGGATGTTTTAAATGGGATTTCAGTATTAGAAAGAGGCCAGATTACATAACTCTTAGCTAATTTCCATTTTCTGATTGAATTTGATGTCATACACGAAATTTGTTTTCAAAGAAAGAAATTAAATATAAGGTTACAAGTAACTACCATTTCTCTGGTATAAAAAAGCTCAAACTCAGACTTGAGTAGGTAGGGTAGCTTAATACTTAACTGGCAATCAGGGTAACTGTATTTAGTTCAACCTCTAACCATTTTAGGGATCCCTCAAAAATGTAGAAGAAGCAATGAGGAAAAAAAATTATAGACTTGGCTCTGATTATTAAGGGTGCCAAAGCAGAAGTGATAACAACTCTGGGAGTGACTAGTATCATGCATCATTGTTAAATAAGCAGAGGAATACTAGGAAAAGACCATAATGCATCCTACTCCTACTTATCCCATTATTTTCCTGCATTTCTACCCAAAGGAACATACATTTTGAATATTATAGGATTTAGGCCTAGAAAGGGCCTTAGGACATAGGCAAATTCACTAATTTTTTTAGATGATAAATACAAGGCTTAGAGAGATGAAATGATTACCGATTACCACCAGACTCATAGAGATAGCAAGTAATAGAACTGGATTTTGGACATGATCTTCTGACTTCAAATTCAATGTCCTTCCCACTACAATATACTGACTGCCATAAGTATATTTCTTGATAAACAGTGATATTCCCCTCATTGCTTTAATCAAATCTGTTCTTTTTTAAAAAGGCATTCATTTTCTTAGTCATATTTCATCCATAAGTCACATCTCATGGTCACAATGATGCCTATGAGATTAAACTTGCTTCCTTGTATTAAGATCTCTATTTCACTGAGTTTATTACCCATACTCTGAACATTAGTTTAGAGACATCTGAGGCCATGAGTTTTATGACTTCCACTTTCTTGTATATTGCATAATATAAATTTCATCACTGCTACACAACTATTCTTTCTGTGCTATGAATGCTGTACTTCATGATATTTAGCCCCATGGTCTTCTCTTTTCAATTTAAAAGTTTATCATCATATTCAGGTCCACAAGGTAGTATCTATATCTACACCATCTATATTTCTAGCCCATATTTTCTGAGATTTTTTTAGATTTACTTTGTCCTTGGACAGGAAAACATCATTTCTTTAGTGGTAAATTAGAATACAGTAATCCAAATCTTAATCTGGTTCCATTATCACTTCTACTCTTTTCCCCATCTGGAACACAAACTTGCAATCGGTAATTATAATTAAGACATTATCTTTGTTCATTTTGTCTAAAATTTCTTGTCTTTTAATTTATACTCTTTTGCAATGCTTCCTGTATTCAAATAAGAACAACAGAAAATGTTTATTAATTTTTATTGACAAGCTCTGATTTTTTTCCTCATTTTTTCTTCCCTTCCCTAATTGAAAAGGGAAGAAAAACCAGGAAACAAACATACAATTGACTAAAACAAAGTCCTGTGTTGGCTGTGTTCAAAATGTATGTCTTACTTTGTAATTAGAGTTCACAGCAAACCCTGAGCAAGCCTCAGGGTGACTGAATCACTGGCAGTAATGGGGGTTTCCAGACTAGTCAGCCTACGGATGCCAAAGACAACTCAGAATGTCAATAGGTAAGGTCTGTTGCATTTGGGTGAAAGTAAACACTGTCCAGTACAGGCTGTGCAGCCCCGGCCCCAGCAAACCAGGAGAAGGCCTTAGGAGCTGCTATGACTGCTTCTGGAGCTCTCAGCACATAGACAGTAAGGAGATTGAACAACTGGTCAGAAGGAGACTTTATCTTTGACAAGATATGAATAACAGGCTTGGTCCTCTGCATTAATCAGTGCTATAAGAAATTATTAATGGGTTAGATTCAGTTATATCTTGGAAGGCTTGGATGTACTCCTTCTCCCTGGTTTTCTTTTTTGTGCCATTAGTTGGTCTGAGGAGACTATTATATATTGGATACACAGTCCTTGAATTAACTACTTCATTTTTGTCCATTTAAGGTCCTTATATAGATTTTCTAATATTCACCTTCTAATCTCATAAAGAGGTTACCAATTCCCATGACTCATCTTTTTTAATTTTCTGATTAATGCCTAATATACTTTCCCTCAGTAATATTTCTGGTCTTTTAAAATAACATTTCTGGGAAACAAGATGGCAGAGTTAAGGCAGCGACTCACCTGAGATCTCCCTCAAACCCTTCCACATAACTTTTTTAAATTATTCTAAACAAATTCTAGAGCAGTAGAACCAACAAAAAGACAGAGTGAAAAAAAAATTCCAGGCCAAAACAGTTTGGAAGCTCAGCAAGAAAGCTCTGTTGCACAAGGGTGAGAGAGCAGTACAGTGCAGCATATGCTGTGCCAACTCATACTAGGCCCAAGCAAACCCTGAGCAGGCCTCAGGGCTACTGAATAACTGGTGACACTAAGGGTTTCCAGACCACTCAGCCTATAGATGCCAAAGACAACTCAGAATGTCAGTAGGTAAGGTCAGTTGCATTTGGGTAAGTGTTAACATAGTTCAGTGCAGGATACACCAATGCAGCCCAGGTCCAAACAAACCAGGAGCAAGCCTTGGGAACTGCTGTGACTGCTTCTGGAGGTCTCAGCACATAGATAGTAGGGGAGTTGAACGAGTGGTCAGAAGGAGACTACAGGTGTCTTTTTGCTAGCACCGAGGCAGGTCTTTGTTTCCCAAACTAAGATCCAGGTTCCAGTCCTGGGTGGCAGTCTCAGGGCCAGGAAGAGGATTAGCACAGCAGAGCTTCTGGACATAGTGGAGGGTGGACCATCCCCACAGTTCCAGGGTAGAAAAGAGTTGTTGTTGTCACTCACATATGAGAGCACAGGCCAGGAGAGGAGGAAACACATATCCGTAGATCATACCATCTTGGAAGGACTGAAAACTGCAAGGTCCCTACAGGTATCTCTGAAAATAGCTACACAAAATCCCTGAAGCTTGGGACAGTGTGCCCTCTACCCTGAAAGCAGACCCCTATTTTAACAAAGAGTAGAAAGTCAGGTAATAGGGTGGGGAAATGAGCAAATAATTAGAATAAAAACTTTTAACTTTAACTTTTAACATGGTTATAAGGAAGATCAAAACACACTGTCAAAAAAAGAAAATTAATTTAAAGCTCCTACATCCAAAGCCTCCAAGATAAATATGAACTGGTCTCAGACCATGGAGGAGCTCAAAAAGGATTTTGAAAATCAAGTAAGAAAGGTAAAGGAAAAATTGGGAAGAGGAAGAAGAATGATGCCAGAAAATCGTGAACAACAAGTTAACAACTTGTTGAAGGAGACCCCAAAAAATGCTGAAGAAAATAACAATTTAAAAAATAAACTAGGGCAAATGGCAAAAGAGTTCCAAAAAAGCAATGAGGGGAAGAAAACCTTAAAAGGCAGAATTAGCCAAATGGAAAAAATAGGTCTAAAAGCTCACTGAAGAAAATATTTCCTTAAAAATTAGAATAGAGGTGGGGCAGAACCAAGAAGGCAAAGTAAAAGGGACTTGCATGAGGTCTTCCCCAAATGCCTCCATATTAATGTAATTATCGCTCTAAACAAATTCTAGAGCTACAGAACCCACAAAATGACAGAGTGAAACAAGTCTCCAAACCAAGACAGCCTAGGAGATCGATGGCATTTTTATCGCATGGTCCTGGGAGCAGACTGCAGATCAGCATGGGCCATGCTGGCACACACTGGGCCAGAGCAGATGTGATAGAATAGGCCTCAAGACATTGAACCACTGGCAGCTGTGGTGGTTTCCAGACTTCTCAACCCACAAATGCCAAAGACAACTTAGCAGGTCAATGGGAAAAGTCTGTTGTACCTGGTGAGAGAAGGGTGTGGTTTGGTTCCAACCCCAGGGTGGCAGAGGTGGCTGCAGCAGTAGTGGCAGCAGCAGTGGCTGCTTCTGGAGTTCCAGGCAAACAGACAGTGAGGGTATCAAGTGGCTGATCAGAGCAGGAGTGCAGGGATCTCTTTGAAGGTGCTGAGGCAAGAATCTCTTGCTTTGCCCTCCTTGGATCTGGGTGAGTCCTGGGTGGCACTCCTGGCGTGAGGAGGAGCACTTATGTGGAAGAGCCTGTGGTGGCTGTGGAGAAGGAGTTCTCCTAACAGTTCCCAGGCAGAAAAGAGTGCTTGAGGTCACTCCCAGACAAGAGCACAGTTCAGGAGAGGAGTAAAGACCTCTCCTTGGATCATACCACCTCAGATGAATGGAAAATTTACAGATGCCCAGAAGTAGATCTGTAAATAGTTGCTCAAAACCACTAAAGGTTGGGACAGAACATTCTCCACTCTGGGATCAGTCATACCTTGACCAAAGCTCAAAAGTCAAGTAATTGGTTGGGAAAATGAGCAGACAATGCAAAAAAAAATTATAGAATCTTACTTTGGTGACAAAGAAGATCAAAACATACAATCAGAAGATTCTACATCGAAAACCTCCAAGAAAAATTAGAATTGGTCATAGGCCATGGAGAAGCTCAGAAAGGATTTTGAAAATCAGGTATGAGAAGTACAGGAAAATTGGGAAAAGAAATGAGTGATGCAAGAAAATCATGAAAAAAGTGGCAATAGCTTGTTAAAGGAGAGTCCAAAAAATACTGAAAATAATAACATCTTAAAAATAGACTAACCTAAATGGCAAAAGAGATTCAAAAAGCCAATGAGGAAAGAATACATTAAAAAAAAAGAATTGACCAAATGGAAAAAGAGGTCAAAAATGTCACTAAAAAATGATTTCTTAAAAATTAGAATAGAGCAAATGAAAGGTAATGACATAACAAGAAAACAAGAAATTATAAAACAGAAAAAAAGAATGAAAACTAAATGATGACAATGTGAAATATCTCATTAGAAAAATCACTGATGTGGAAAATAGATCTAGGACAGATAATTTTAAAATTATTGGAATACCTGAAAACCATGATCAAAAAAAGAGCCTAGACATCATCTTTCAAGAAATTATCAAGGAAAACTACTTGATATTTTAGATCCAGTGGGTAAAATAGAAGTTAAAAAAATCCACCAATTGCCTCTTGAAAAAGATTCAAAAAGAAAACTCCTAGGATTTTGTAGGCAAATTCTCAAGTTCCCAAGTCAAGAAAAATATTGTAAGCAGCCAGAAAGAAAGGATTTAAGTATTGTGGAAACACAATCAGGATAATACAAGATCCAGCAGCTTTACATTATGGGACCAAAGTGCTTGGAATATGATGTGCTGGAGGTCAAAGGAGCTAGGATTAAAACAAAAATCACCTACTCAGTAAAAACTGACTATAATACTTCAGCGGGAAAATGGGCATTAGATGAAATAGAGGACTTTCAAGCATTCTTGTTTTTTATTCTTCGTTATATTTAACATTTTAGTTTTCAACATTGATTTCCACAAGATTTTTTTTAAATTTAATATATTTATTTAATATATTTAGTTTTCAGCATTGGTTTTCACAAGGGTTTGAATTACAAATTTTCTCCCCATTTCTACCCTCCTCCGCCCCACTCCAAGATGGTGCATATTCTGATTGCCCTGTTCCCCAGTCAGCCCTCCCTTCTGTCACCCCACTCCCCTCACATCCCCTTTTCCCTTCCTTTTTTTGTAGGGAAGGCTAAATTTCTACTCCCCATTGCCTGTGTATCTTATTTTCTAGTTGCATGCAAAAAACCCTTTTTTTGTTGTTGTTTTTGAACGTCTGTTTTTAAAAACTTTGAGATCCAAATTCTCCCCCCCTCCTCACTTCTCACCCACTCTCAAGAAGTCAAGCAACTCAACCTAGGCCACATGTTTATCATTATGTATAACCCTTCCACAATACTCATGTTGTAGAAGACTAACTATATTTTGCTCCTTCCCAACTCCTCCCCCTTTATTGAATTTTCTCCCTTGACCCTGTCCCCTTTTGAAAGTGTTTGTTTTTGATTACCTCCACCCCCATCTGCCCTCCCCTCCATCATCCCCCCTCCTTTTTTATCTTCTTCCCTCTTCCTTCCTGTGGGGTAAGATACCCAATTGGGTATGTATGGTATTCCCTCCTCAGACCAAATCTGATGAGAGCAACATTCACTCATTCCCCCCTCACCTGCCCTCTCCCCTCTTCCCACAGAAATGCTTCCTCTTGCCACCTTTATGCGAGATAATGCACCCCATTCTATCTCTCCCTATCTCCCTCTCTCAATATGTTCCTCTCTCATCCCTTAATTTGATTTTATTTCTTTTATATATCTTCCCTTCATCTTCTACTTACCCTGTATCTGCTCTCTCTCTCTCTCTCTCTCTCTCTCTCTCTCTCTCTCTCTCTCTCTGTATATATATGTGTATATATATATATATATATATATATATATATATATATACACACACACACACACACACATACAGATATATACATACATACACATTCACTTATATATATACACAAACATATATACATATATGCATATTCCCTTCAGCTACCCTAATACTGAGGTCTCATGAAACATACATGTTATCTTTCCATGTAGGAATTTAAACAAAACAGTTCAACTTTAGTAAGTCCCTTGCAATTTCTTTTTCTTGTTCTTTTTCTTGATTACCTTTTCATGCTTCTCTTGATTCTTGTGTTTGAAAGTCAAATTTTCTATTCAGTTCTGGTCTTTTCACTGAGAAAGCTTGAAAGTCCTCTATTTTATTGAAAGTCTATATTTGGCCTTGGAGCATGATAGTTTTGCTGGGTAGGTGATTCTAGGTTTTAATCCTAGCTCCATTGACCTCCAGAATATCGTATTCCAAGCCCTTTGATCTCTTAATTTAGAAGCTGCCAGATCTTTGGTTATTCTGATTGGGTTTCCACAATACTCAAATTGTTTCTTTCTGGCTGCTTGTAATATTTTCTCCTTGACCTGGGAGCTATGGAATTTGGCAACAATATTTCTAGGAGATTTCTTTTTGGGATCTATGTGAGGAGGCTATCGGTGGATTCTTTCAATTTCTATTTTGCCCTGTGGCTCTAGAATATCAGTGCAATTCTCCTTGATAATTTCTTGAAAGGTGATATCTAGGCTCTTTTTTTGATCATGTCTTTCAGGTAGTCCAATAATTTTGAAATTATCTCTCCTGGATCTATTTTCCAGGTCAGTGGTTTTTCCAAGGAGATATTTCACATTGTCTTCCATTTTTTCATTCCTTTGGTTCTGTTTTATAATATCTTGATTTCTCATAAAGTCACTAGCTTCCACTTGCTCCAATCTAAATTTTAAAGTAGTATTTTCTTCAGTGGTCTTTTGGACCTCCTTTTCCATTTGGCTAATTCTGCCTTTCAAGGCATTCTTCTCCTCATTGGCTTTTTGGAGCTCTTTTGCCATTTGAGTTAGTCTGTTTTTTAAGGTGTTGTTTTCTTCAGTGTATTTTTCAGTATTTTTTGGGGTCTCCTTTAGCAAGTCATTGACTTGTTTTTCATGGTTTTCTCGCATCCTTCTCCTTTCTCTTCCCAATTTTGGGTTGGGAGTTCTTGGGTATGACTGCTTGTAGACTAAAGAGTTCTATGTTCCACATTTGGGGGGGAGGTGCCAGCTGTGCCACACCTGCACTGCTCCTTCCCCAAGAACCCCCAACCCGGACTGGGCTTAGATTTTCAGCAGGCTGTGCGCTCCTGCTCTGATCTGCCACTTCATTCCTCCCACCAGACGGGCCTGGGGCCGGAAGTAACAGCAGCTGTAGCCACCCCACCTCCGCTGCCCCCGGGGCTGGAAGCCGAACTGTGAACTCCTTCCACTCCCGCAGCTTTTCCCAGTAACCTTCTCCACTGTCTTTGGTGTTTGTGGGTTGAGAAGTCTGGTAACTGCCGAAGCTCACTGATTCAGGGTGCTAGGGCTCCCTCCACCCGGCTCCTGGTCTGGTTGGTCCTCGCGGCTCAGGCTGGGCTCTGCTGCACTCTGTTCCCAGCTCCTAGCTCCGTGTGGGATAGACCTCACCCAGAGACCATCCAGGCTGTCCTGGGCTGGAGCCCTGCTTCCCTCTGCTCTTTTGTGGGTTCTGCAGTTCTAGAATTGATTCTGAGCCATTAGGTTTTTGGAGGGACTCGGCAGGGAGGTCATGCTAGTCCCTGCTTTCCAGCCGCCATCTTGGCCAAACCTATCGATTTCCAAAAGATTTTGAATTACAAATATTCTCCCCATTTATACCCTCCCCCACTCCAATATGGCATATATTCTGATTGCCTCGTTCCTCAGTCAGCCCTCCCCTCTTTCATCCCACTCCCCCCACCAATCTCCTTTCCCCTTACTTTCTTGAAGGGCAGGATAGAATTCTATGCCCCATTCCATATATATCTTGCTCCCTAGCTGCATGCAAAAAGCCTTTTTTTTATTTTTTAAGCATCTGCTTTTAAAACTTTGAGTTCCACAATGTCTCCCCTCTTCCTTTCCCACCCATCCTCCCTAGGAAGGCAAGCAATTCAACACAGATCACACATGTATCCTTATGTAAAACACTTCCACAATGCTCATGTTGTGAAAGGCTAATATTTCCTTCCATCCTATCCTGTCTCCCTTTATTTAATTTTGTCCCTTGACCTTGTTCTTTTTCAAAGGTGTTTGGTTTTGATTACCTCCTCCTCCTATCTGCCTTCCCTTCTATCTTACCCCCTTTTATTTATCCCCATTCCCCTAAATTTCCTGTGGAGTAAGATACCAAATTGAGTGTGCATGTTGTTCCCTCCTCAAGTCAAATCTGATGAGAGCAAGATTCACTCATTCCCCTCACCTGCCCCCTCTTCCCTTCCAATGAACTGCTTTTTCTTGCCACTTTTAAGTGAGATAATTTACATCATTCTATCTCCCCCTTTCTCCATCTCTCAATATATTCCTCTGTCACCTCTTAAATTTATTTCATTTGTTAGATATCATCCCTCCATATTCAACTCGTCTTGTGCCCTCTGTCTATATTCCCTTAAGCTCCTCTAATACTGAGAAAGGATTCATGAATTTCACAATTCATCTTTCCATGTAGGAATGTAAACAAAACAGTTCAACTTTAGTAAGTCCCTTGTGATATCTCTTCCTTGTTTACCTTTACATGCTTCTCCTGATTCTTGTGTTTGAAAGTCAAGTTTTCTATTCAGCTCTGGTCTTTTCATTGAGAAGGCTCAAAAGTCCTCCATTTTATTGAAAATCCATATTTTGCCCTGGAGTATTATGCTCAGTTTTGTTGGTAAGTGATTCTTGGTTTTAATCCTAGCTCCTTTGATCTCCAGAATATCATATTCCAAGCCTTTTGATCCCTTAATGTAGAAGCTGCTAGATCTTGTATTGTCTCCACTGTGTTTCCACAATATTCAAATTGTTTCTTTCTGGCTGCTTGCCAGAACATAGAAACTCTGGATTTTGTCCACAATATTCCTAAGAGTTTTCTTTTCAGGATCTTTTCCAAGAGGCGATCAGTGTATTCTTTCAATTTCTATTTTACCCTCTGGTTCTAGAATATCAGGGCAGTTTTCCTTGACAATTTCTTGAAAGATGGTATCGAGGCTCTTTTTTTGATCATGACCTTCAGGTAGTCCAATAATTTTAAAATTATCTCCCCTGGATCTATTCTCCAGGTCAGTAGTGTTTCCAATGAGATATTTCACATTGTCTTCCATTTTTCATTCCTTTGGTTATGTTTTATAGTATCTTGATTTCTCATAAAGTTACTAGCTTCCACTTTCTCCAATCTAATATTTAAGGTAGCATTTTCTTCAATGGACTTTCGGTCCTCCTTTTCCATTTGACTACTTCTGCCTTTCAAGGCATTCTTCTCCTCATTGGCTTTTTGGAGCTCTTTTGCCATTGGAGTTAGTCTATTTTTTAAGGTGTTGTTTTCTTCAGTATATTTTTCAGTATTTTTTTTTTGGGTCTCCTTTAGCAAGTCATTGACTTGTTTTTCATGGTTTTCTCACATCATTCTCATTTCTCTTCCCAATTTTTCCTCTACTTGTCTAACTTGCTTTTCCAAATCCTTTTTGAGATTTTCCATGGCCTGAGGCCAGTTCATGTTTTTCTTGGAGGCTTTTGATGTAGGCTCTTTGACTTTGTTGACTTCTTCTGGCTGTATGTTTTGATCTTCTTTGTCACCAAAAAAGCAATCTAGAGTTTGAGTTTGAGTCTGCATTTGAGTCTGAATTTGTTTTCACTGCCTGTTCATGTTCCTAGCCAACTACTTGACCCTTGAGCTTTTTGTCAGGATATGACTGCTTGTAGAGTAGAGAGTACTTTTTCCCAAACTTTAGGGTCTAAGCAGTACTGTATTCAGAGCTACTTCTACTCCACCATCACCCCAGGCTCTGTACCAGCAGCACTCCTCCTCCCCCAAGAACTGCCAACCAGGAAAACAATGCAGATTCAAGCAGGGCACAACAAGAGGTCTGCCTCTGTGCCCACAAAGCCCTCCTTGCACTCATGCTGTGATCTGCTGCTAGATTCCTTCCACCATGTGAGCCAGGGACTTGGGAGGCAGCTGATGCTAGAGTTCTGGAAGCAGCCTCAGGAGCTTCGTGCTGCTGCTAATGCCACCACTGCACCACCTCCTCCACCCCCAGAGTTGGTGGCTGGACCATTCTGAACTTGATACCGCAGTTTCCCCCTAACCTGCTCTTTGATGTTTGTATGTTGAGAATTCTGGTAACTGCCACAGCTCACTGTTTCATGGCCTCAAGGCCTGTTACAGCTGACCGATTCCGGTTCTTGTCTCTCCAGGAGTGACCCACGCTGGTCTGCCCTCTGCTCTCAGCACTGTGCAATAGAGCTTCCTAGTGAACATCCAGGCTCTCCTGGTCTGGAGACCTGTTTCCCTCTGCTATTTTGTGGGTTCTGCAGCTCTACAATTTGTTCAGAGCCATTTTTACTTGTGTTTGGAGGGATTTGGGGGAGTGCTTAAGGAAGTCCCTGCTTTCCAGCTGCCATCTTGGCTCTGCCCCCACATTCAACCATTCTTGATAAAAAAGATCAGAGATGAATAGAACATTTGCCTGTCAGGCATAAGAATGAAGAGAAGCATAAAAGGATAAACAGGAAAGAGAAATCATAATGGACTTACTAATTTTGAACTGCCTACATTCCCTAGATGGAAAGATGGTATTTGTAACTGATGAGATCTTTCTCAACATTAAGGTAGCTGAAGGGGATATATATATATATATATATATATACAACATATATAGGCAGAGGGCACAGGGTGAGTTGAATATGAAAGACTGATATCTAAAAAATAAAGTTAAGGGGTGAGAGAGAAAAATATTTAGAGAAGGAGAAAGGGAGAGATGGAATGGGGTAACTTATTTCACATAAAAGAGGCAAGAAAAATCTGTTATAATGGAAGGGAAGGGGGGAAAGTGAAAGAGAATGAGTGAATCTTACTCTCATCAGATTTGGCTTAAGGAGGGAGTAACATACACACTCAATTAGGTATCTTACCCTACAGGGAAGTAGGGGGGAAGGGGACAAGAGGGGCAGGATGATAGAAGTGAGGGCAGATTGCGGGAGGAGGTAGGCAAAAGCAATCACTTTTGAAAACAGACAGGGTCAAAGGAGAAAACTGAATAAAGTGGAATAGGATAGGATGAATGTAAGTATAGTTAGTCATTCACAATATGACTGTTATGGAAGTGTTTCTCATAACGCTACATGTATAAACTATATTCAATTGCTTGCCTTCTCAATGAGGGTGGGTGAAGAGGGTGGAAGGGATAGAATTCGGAACTTCTAGTTCTAAAAACAAATAACTTGCTTTTCATGATTTTCTGGCATTACTCTCTTTTGTCTTCCCATTTTTCCTCTACTTCTCATACTTTATTTTCCAAATCTTTTTTGGGCCCTTCCATGGCCTGAGGCCAATTCATATTTCATAAATCAAGGAGTATGCTTTCTTCTGCATGTAATCTCATACTCATAAAATGAATTCATATAAATACCTGTTACCTTCCAAAGTATACATATCTGAATTATTTGAGAACTCAATACTAAAAATACTCGTTCTTTTGTTCCTGAATGTTTCTCATAAATATTGATGTATTTGTTGCCCAAATCTTATCATTTAAAGGAAAATATTCCTTAATTCAACAACTTTATACTTGAAAGAATACCAGAGGGTGACTTAGCCAAGATGGCCACATGAAAACAGTGTCTTACCAGAGGTCTCTCACAAATTCTATTAGATATGTCTACAAATGAATCTGAGCAGATTTGAGAGAATTAGAAGCCACTAATAGACTGAGTGGGACAGAAGTGCTAGTGTGGAATTTTAATAGAACACACTAGAAAAGGAGCAGCAGAGCAACCCAGCCAGCACGTCAGTCTGGGAAAACACTGGGCTGGCAAAACCCAGGAGCAGGAGCAGGCCCACGGTGGAAGTACCAGCTACAGCAGTGATCCCCAGGCCTCTCAACCCAGAACAGGAGGCTTTTGGACCTATCAGAGACAACAGCACAGAGCCTGTGGCCATAGGAGTACCTACTTCTGAGGCCTGCAGCTCACAGTCTAAAGGTTGAAACTCACCTTCTTGAACTTCTGGGAACCATGATGACCAGGTAAAATGGCTCTCACCCCTCCCTTCCTTACCCAGATAATACATAGTCTGGAAAAACCCTGAAATAGAGGAGCCAGAAGAGGGGCTTCAGTGGCATTGTAGCTAGGGAAGATGGGGAGATCCCCTCTTGTGATGGTGGAAGGAGATTAGTGCAGGAAGAGAATTGGTGTACCAGAAGGCCATACCTCATCAGAACAGTGGGATATCCTGAGACTCAGGTGGGGTGGGGTGGAGCCAGCAATCATCAACACCAGGATCAGACCAGGGAAGAGACAGACAACGGTTCAAGCAATTGCTGAAACCACCTAAGCTATAGGGCAGACTTATAGGAAGGGGAGACTTCCAGCAGCCAGGCTACCGCTCTCACACACCTCCTGATACTAGAGGGCACAACACACAAAGCCAGTGAGCTCCAGAAGCAGAGATCCACTTTAAAAGCCAGGAGAAAAAATGAAAAACAAACGAACATACACGATTAAAAAACAAACCAGAAGAGCAAAGTATACTGATTCCTATAATAGAGATAAGGAAGATCAAAATACCAATTCAGAAGGGGACAGCATTGAAACTATACCCACATTTGAAACCTCAAAAGAGAATGTGAGCTGGTCTCCAGACCAAAAAGCATTCCTGGAAGAGCTCAAAGAGTATTTTAAAAACCAAGTTAGAGAGGTAAAATAAGAGAACAAATCTTTAAAAAGTAAAATTGGCAAAATGGTTAAAGAGGTTCTGAATACATTTGGAGAGAATAACTCCTCAAAAAGTAAAGTTAATCAAATGCAAAAGGAGATACAGAAGCTAAGTGAAGAAAACAATGTGTTAAAAATTAGAATTGGGCAAGTAGAAGCTAATGACTCTATGAGATACCAATAATCAGTCAAAAAAAATCTTAAGAATAAAAATATAGAAGAAAAGATGAAATATATGATTGGGAAAAACAACTGACCTGGAAAACAGATCGAGGAGAGATAGTTTAAGAATTATTGGTCTACCAGAAAGCCATGATAACAAAAAGAGCCTGTACAGTATCTTCAAAGAAATCATGAAGAAAAACTGCCTCCGAGGTCCTAGAACTAGATAGCAAAATGGTCATCGAAAGAATCCACTGGTCACCCCCTGAAAGAGATCCCAAATTGAAAACTCCAAAAAATATTGCACTCAAATTCCAGAATTATCAGGTCAAGCAGAAAATACTGCAAGCTACCAGAAAGAAACAATTCAAATATTGTGGAACTACACTCAGGATTATGCAGGATTTTGTAGCTTCTACTAAAAAGAGAGGAGAAACTGGAATATGATATTCTGAAAGGCAAAGGAGCTTGGACTACAACCAAAAATCAACTAACCAGTGAAATTGAGCATAATTATTTTCAGGCAAGGAGTTGTACATTCAATGAAATAAGGGAATTTCAGACCTTCCCGATGAAAACGCCAGAGCTCAATGGAAAATTTGATCTTCAAATACAAAACTCAAGAGAAACATAAAAAAGTAAAAGGCCAGAGAAAAAGTACTATGTTATTCAATAAGAGCAAATTGTTCACATTCTCATATAGAATTACAATGTTTTGTATGTGTCGATCTTAAGAATTATTATTCTGTTATTATGACAAGTGAAAGGGATATACATAGACTGCATGTGTCATTATAAAGTAACTGATGTGATGATAAAAAACATAATTAAGGGTTGCAAAGGAATTTTTCTGGGACAAGAGGTAAGATGGAAGTAGAAAGGGGTAAATTGAATCACATGAAGGTGCACAAAAACAGAGATGGAAAAAAGGGAGGGAGAAAAGCAGTGTCTGAGCTTACTCTCATTGGATTTGGTCCAAGGAGGGAATAACATAGTCTGATAAGTACAGAAATCAAACTTGTCCTACAGGCAGTAGGAGGGAAATGGGAAAGAAAAGGAGGGGGGGATAGAGGGGAGGGAAGAAGGGTATGATAAGGGAGGGGTGTCATTAGGAGGAAAAGTTGAGGAAGATGGTGATTAAAAGCAAAACTCTTTTGAGGAGTGTAAGGGAGAAGGGAGAAATAACAGCATAAACTGGGGAAGAATAGGATGGAGACAAAGACACAGATAGTAATCGTAACTGTGAATGTGAATAAGAAGAACTCTCCCATAAGATGAAGGCTGATAGCAGAATGGATTAAAAACCATAATCCTACAGTATGTTGTTTACAAGAAATACATTTGAAACATGGGATATACACAAGATAAAGGTAAAAGGCTGGAGTAGAATATATTATACTTCAGCTGAAGAAAAAAAAACAGGGCTAGCAATCCTAATCTCAGACAAAGCCAAAACAAAGATAGATCTAATTAAGGAAGGACATTATATACTGCTAAAAGGAATGATTGACAATGCAGCAATATCATTACTTAACATATATGCACCAACTGGTGTAGCATATTAATTCTTAGAGGAGAAGTTAAGAGAGTTACAGAAAGAAATAGACAGCAACACTATTTTAATGGGGGACCTCAACCTCCCCCTTTCTGAACTTCATAAATCTAACCTCAAAATAAAAAGAAGTTAAGGATGTGAATAAAATTTTAGAAAAGGTAGATAGGGTAGACCTCTAGAGAAAACTGAATAGGAATAAAAAGGAATATAGCTTTTTCTCAGTAGTACATGGCACATACTCAAAACTAGTCATGTACTAGGGCATAAAAACCTCTCAATTCAGTGCTGAAAAGCAGGAATAGTCAATGCATCCTTTGCAGATCATGATGCAATTAAATTTACTTGTAATAAAGAACCACGGAAAGATAAACTGAAAATTAATTGGAAACTAAATAATCAAATCCTAAAGAATGAGCGGGTCAAAGAAGAAATTCATAAAAAAAAAATCAAAAACTTCATTCAAGAGAATGACAATAATGAGACAACATACCAAAACTTATGTTAAACAGGAAAAGCAGTTCTTATTGGAAGTTTTATATCTCTAAATGCTTACATGAATAAAATAGGTAAAAAGGATATCACTGAGATTGGGCATGCAACTGAAAAAGCTAGAAAAAGAAAAAATTGAAAATCCTCGATTAAATACCAAATTAGAAATACTGAAAAACATAGGAGAGATTAATAAAATTAAAATAAAGAAAACTATTGAATTAATAAATAAAACTAAGAGCTGGTTTTATTAAAAAAAACAATAAAATTGATAATCCTTTGGTCAATTTGATTTAAAAAAAGAAAGAAGAAAACAGAATTCTCAGTATCAAAAATTCAAAGGGTGAATTCACTTCCAATAAAAAAGAAATTAAAACAATAATTAGGAATTATTTTGTCAAATTGTATGCCCATAAATGTGACAACCTGAGGGAAACAGATGAATATTTACAAAAATAAAAATAGCCAACGTTAACAGAAGAGGAAGTAAAATATCTAAATAACCCCATCTCAGAAAAAATAAATTAAGCAAGTCATCAATGAAATATCTAGGAATACATCTCCAAGGCCAGATGGTTTTAAATGTGAGTTCTATCAAACATTTACAAAATAATAAATTCCCATTCTGTATAGAATATTTTGGAAAATAGGAGGAGTCCTATGAAATTCTTTTTTATGACACAAATATGGTACTAATACCTAAACCCCAGGAAGAATCAAAACAGAGAAAGAAAATTATAGATCAATTTCCCTAATGAATATTGATACAAAATTTTAAAATAAAATAAAATAATAGCAAAAAGATTGCAGTAACTTGTCAGGAGAATAATACACTATGACCAGGTAGGATTTATTCCAGGAATGCAAGACTGGATCAATATTAGGAAAACTATCAGCATCATTGAACATATCAACAACAAAACTAGAAAAACCATATCATTATCTCAATAGATGCAGAAAAAGCTTTTGACAAAATACAACATCCATTCCTATTAAAAACACTGGAGAGCATAGGAATAAATGCAGTCTTCCTTAAAATTATAAGTAGCATCTACCTAAAATCATCAGCAAGCATTACATGTAATGGGGATAAGCTAGATGCATTTCCAATAAGATCAGAGATGAAACAAGGATATCCATTATCACCGCTATTCAAATTTGTGGAAATGTTATCTTTAGCAATAAGAGAAGAAAAAGAAATTGAAAGTATTAGAATAGGCAAAGAAGAAACTAAGTTATCACTCTTTGCAGATGATATCATGATTTACTTAGAAAATTCTAGAGAATCAAGTGAAAAACTACTTGAAATAATAATAAACAACTTTAGCAAAGTTGCAGGATATAAAATAAGCCCACATGAATCCTCGGCATTCCTATATATTACTAACAAAGTCCAACAGCAAGAGATAGAAAGATAAATTCCAATTAAAGTTACTGTAGACCCTACAAAATATTTGGCAGTCTACTTGCCAAGACAAAACCAAGGCATATGTGAACACAGTTTTCACACAAATAAAGTCAGATCTAATTAAATGGAAAAACATCAGTTGCTCATGGTTAGGCCGATCTATTATAATAAAGATGACAATTTTACCTAAATTAATTTATTTATTCAGTGCCATACCAAACTACCAAAAAATTATTTTACAGAGCTGGATAAAATAATAACAAAATTCATCTGGAAGAAAGAATGTACAGATTATCAAGGGAATAAATGAAAAGAAATTCTCGGGAAGGTGACGTATCCATACCAGTTATTAAACTGTATTATAAAGCAACAGTCATCAAAATTACTTGGTACTGGCTAAGAAACAGAGAGGCAAATCAGTGGAATAGCTTAGGTACACAAGACACAATAGTCAATGACTATAGCAATCTACTCTTTGATAAACCCAAAGAATCCAGCTTCTGGGTTATGAATTCAGTATTTCACAAAAACTGCTGGGAAAACTGGAAAATGGTAGGGCAGAAACTGGGCATAGACCTTTATCTCACAACATATACCAAAATAAAGTCAAAATGATTCATGATTTAGGAGTAAAGGCTGACACTATAAGAAATTTGGGAGAGCAAGAAATAGTTTACCTATCAGATTTATGGGAAAGGGAAGAATTCATGACCTAACAAGAGATAGAGAGCATTACAAAATGCAAAGTGCATAATTCTGATTATGTTAAATTGAAAACTTATTGTATAAACAAGGCCAACGCAACCAAGATAAGGAGGGGAGAAGAAAATTGGGAGAAATTCTTTACAACCAGTGACTCTGATAAAGTCCTCATCTGTAAAATATACAGAGAACTGAGTCAAATTTAGAGGAATACAAGATATTCCCCAATTGAGAATTGGTCAAAAGATATGAACAGGCAGTTTTCAGAGGAAGAAATTAAAGATATCTCTAAGCATTTGAATAAATGCTCTAAATCACTAATGATTAGAGAAATGGAAATCAGAACAACTCTTAGGTACCACATCTCTCCTGTCAGATTGGCCAACATGACCAAACTGGAAAATGACGAACACTAGGGAGGATGTGGGAAAATTGGAACATTATTTCATTATTTCAAATCACCAAAGTTTAATGTCACAATAAAGGATCATTATGTCTTTATTGTGAATCATCTCTTGCATCAATGACAAAGAATGAATCCGTTGCTGTTATGGAATTTAACACAAGTTCTTTTACTTCTCTCCTCCAGGCAAAAATAATTATAAGAAGGAATTGCAGACTATGTGAAGTCTGGAGTATGAAATGCACTAGTCAGAATAATCATTGTGCTCTCTTTTTCTATAAAATATTATACATATACATAATGCTTCATATGACATCTCCCCAGTATAATGTAAGCTTTGTGTGGGCAGGGATTTTTTTCGTTTTCTTCTTTTTGAACCCCCAGTGCCTAAAACCATGTTTTCAAATAGTGATATAAGCTCTACATATACATTCCTATTAAACATATTTTTATATTAGTCATATTGTTCAGAGGATTTAGAATTAATGGGAGTACCCATGAGAAACATAAAACAAAACAAAAAATTGAAAATAGTCTGCTTCAATCTTCATTCCTACTTCATATTTCTTTTTCTGCATATGGATGGCATTTTCTGTCATGGGTCTTTTAGAATTGTTTTAGGTCCTTGCATTGCTGATAAAAGCTAAGTCTATAAAAGTCAGTCATACCTATAAATATAATAAACTAGATATTGCCAGGGACAAAATTTCTGAAAACAATCATTAGAGTTTTGTTTCCAAATTGATAAAGATCCACCTAACTGTATTATAATCATTATCATCATAAGATATATCTCTATTGTCTCCAAAGATTTCATGAGAGACATTGTTAAATGCTTTATAAAATTCTAAGTGTGATTTCTACATTTTTTTCTTGATTTACATTCTAGTACACCGTCAAAATTTAAAACAAAGCATATGTGTCATGACCTACACATTATGAAGCCATGGTGAGTCTGAATGATGATGATTATTTTTCCAAAGGCTCATACAACATCCTTTTAAAGATGTAGTCTAGGATCTTAGTAGGAAATATATGTAAGCTCCCTCATCTATAGTTAGCTATTTCAATTTTTTTAATGAGAATTTTTTTTCTTCACCAATCCTATAATATGTTTTCTTGCTTCTAGATGCGTTTTCTATGTCCTGATCCTCTTCTCTCTATTCAGATGTCATTTTGTATATTTGGATAAAAATAACTCTTTTGTGTCTCCCTGTCTTGGCCTTCTCACAAAGGTTTTCCTCCATATTCTCTCCTCTGTTTATTGGATTTCCTCACATGTGTGACTGCATCTTCTTTATTTATACTGCTACTATGCTACTTATTTTATCAATGTTATGCCTTTTGAATAATATCTATTCTTCTAAATCTGTATTCAATTTGAGTTTCATCCTGAGATTCAGTAATACCTCTATGGTCAAATTTAGATGCTCTTTGGATTTTCTTGCTTATTAATTATTCACTGCATATTCCTTTATAGTGGATAGACCACTGAACTTGGAGTCAGGAAGACCTGATATCAAATCCCACATCAGACACATATTAGCTGTGTGACCCTGGTGAAATAATTTAATTGCTATCTGCCTCTATATCCTCATCTACGAAATGAAGAAAATAATAGCACCTACATTCCACAGTTGTTGAGAGGATAAAATAAGACAACATGTAAAGAACCTTGCGAACCTCAAAATACTATTTTGTAAGGATAATTAATATCATAAGCTTTGTTGGCTTTGGATATGCTTTGGTGACTTTCAAACAACCTTCCTCCTTTTGTGTCATGAATGCCTACTCTGATGAAAATCTTGGTGGTTTAGAATATTGAAATGTTAAAAAAAGAATTCAGTGGCTGCGTTTTTACTTATAAAGTAGCAAAAGATGATATATGCCTTTAGATCCCTGTAAAATATGACTACTCTCTATATTATTATTTGGACTTTTATATTTGCAAACATCATTATACTATCAGAAAAATAATAACTTAAGTCAACAAAAAAATCTCATTCATAGCCACCTCCAGAGCTTAATTAGCATTGATATTTTGTTTTAAAAGTGAAGAAAATGAGGGTATGGTGGTTAAGTAAGTTGTTTTGTTGTCATTACAATTCTCTTTTAGAATCAGGTTTACATTTCTAATATTTAGAGATAGATGTGTTTTGCTCAGTCTCCCAGGTCATTTGATCATTTGATACATTTTTAGCATAGCAAACAATGGTTGTAAAGTGCTACTAAAAAATGAACATTTGGGGAGGGTGGAACCAAGATGGCAACGGGAAAGCAGGGCCTTGCTTAAGCTCTCCCCCAAATTCCTCCAAATATCTGTAAAAAATTCCAATGAACAAATTCTAGAGCTGTGCAACCCACGAAATACCAGAGGGAAACAGGTCTCCAGCCCAGGAGAGCCTGGATGGTCACCTAGAAGTGTCTATTGCATGGTGCTGGGAGTGGAGCTCAGCCCAGCATGGACCCTGGCAGGACAGACCAGACATGAAGAAAGCCATCCAGAAAAGGCCTTGGGGGCATGAATCGTTGAGCTGTAGCAGTTAAAAGACTTCTCAAGCCACAAACTCAAAAGAACAGGTGAATGGGAAACAGGGGAGTTCAATTTAGAGTGGTCCAGTCCCATCCTGGAGGTGGTGGGGGTGGTGCATCTTCCAGAGCTCCAGCATCCCCTGCTTCCTGAGTCCCTGGCTGACATGGTGGGAGGAATCTAGCAGCAGATCAGAGCCTGAGTGCAAGAAGGGCTTTGTGGTCACAGAGGCAGTTTCTCTTGCTGTGCCCTGCCTGGATCTGGATTGAGGTCCAGGTCTGCAGTTCTTGGGGGAGGAGCACTGCTGTGACAGACATGCAGTGACAGTGGAGTAGCAGTAGCTCTGAAAACAGCAGTGCTTGGACCCGAAAGCTTGGGACAAAGTACTCTCTACTCTACAAGCAGTTATACATTGACAAAAAGCTCAAGGGTCAAGTAGTTGTCTGGGAACCTGAACAAGCAATGAAAATGAACACAGACTCAAACTCAAACTCTAGATTGCTTTTTTGGTGACAAAGAAGATCAAAACATATAGCCAGAAGAAGTCAACAAAGTCAAAGATCCTTCATCAAAAACAGCCTAGATATCATCTTTCAAGAAATTATCAAGGAGAACTGCCCTGATACTCTAGAGCCAGAGAGTAAAATAGAAATTGAAAGAGTCCACCAATTGCCTCCTGGAAAAGATCCCAAAAAGAAAATTCCTAGGAATGTTGTTGCTAAATTCCAGAGCTCCCAGATCAAGGACAAAATATTACAAGCAGCCAGAATGAAACAATTTGAGTATTTTGGAAACACAATCAGGATAATACAAGATCTAGCAGCTTGTACATTAAGGAATCCAAGGGCTTGGAATATGATATTCCAGAGGTTAATAGAGCTAGGATTAAAACCAAGAATCACTTACCCAGCAAAACTGAGTATCATGCTCCAAGGCAAAATGTGGATTTTCAATAAAATAGAAGACTTTCAAGCTTTCTCAGTGAAAAGACCAGAGCTGAATAGGAAATTTGACTTTCAAATACAAGAATCAAGAGAAGCATGAAAAGGTAAATGGAAAGAGAAATCATAATGGACTTACTAAAGTTGAACTGTTTGGTTTACATTCCTATATGGAAAGAAGATGTGTATATTTCATGAGACCTTAGTATTAGGGCAGCTGAAGGGAATATGCATGTAAATATACAGAGGCCACAGGGTGAGTCGAATATGAAGGGATGATATCTAAAAACATAAAGTCAAATTAAGGGATGAGAAAGGAATATATTGAGACAGGGAGAAAGGGAGAGATAGAATTGGGTAAATTATCTCACATTAAAGTGTCAAGAAAAAGCAGTTCATTGGAAGGGAAGAGGGGGCAGGTGAGGGGGAATGAGTGAATCTTGCTCTCATCAGACTTGACTTGAGGAGGGAATAACATACACACTCAATTGGGTATCTTGTTCCACAGGAAAGAAGGGAGAAGAGGACAAAAAAGGGGGGATGATAGAAGGGAGGGCAGATGAGGGAGGAAGTAATCAAAAGCAAACACTTTTATACAGGGACAAGGTCAAGAGAGAAAATTGAATAAAGAGTGACAGGAAAGGAGGGAAGTAAATATAGTTAGTCTTCCACAACACGAGTATTGTGGAGTTTTACATAACGATATGTGTGGCCTATGTTGAATTGCTTGCCTTCTTAGGGAGGGCGGGTGGGGAGGGAAGAAGGGAGAGAATTTGGAACTCAAAGTTTTAAAAGTAGATGTTCAAAAAAAAGTTTTTGCATGCAACTAGGAAACAAGATATATAGGGCATAGAAATCTATATTGCCCTACAAGAAAGTAAGGGAAAAGGTGATGGGTGGGGGGTAGGGTGAAAGAAGGGAGGGTTGACTGGGGAACGGGGCAATTAGAATATATGCCATCTTGGAGTGGGGGGGAGGGTAGAAATGGGGAGAAAATTTGTAATTCAAAATCTTGTGGAAATCAATGATGAAAACTAAAAATATTAAATAAATAATAAAATACTGAAAAAAGGAATTAAGGAAGATGAAAAAGAAATAAAGCATGATGGAATGGGTTGTGTTTTTTGCATCAACGGTGAAGAAAATTTTGGGAAATTAAATTTAAAAGTGTAAACAACAAATCATTTCATAATGTACAGTACAGAAAGGGCACCCTTTAAAATCCGACTATTTCATTTCTTCTGAGTAGTTATTTTCTTCACCTAGAACTTTAATTAGATTTTTAACTATTTCCCTTGATGCACTTTGTATTATTTATTTTGTCACCAAACTTTTCTTTTCTTTCACCGTAAAACCCATCTCCAAGTCTTTTTCTCTCCATTTCCCCATGGTCATACTGTTCAGTTTTAAGTTGTGAGAAGGAAGCTAATGTAATTCCACTCTTAGGGACTTTGCATTGACTCTGTGAGAGTAATCAAATAGAAGTTGAACACTTTCCTTTGTCCCAAGTGAATTGACTGCCTCTTTCCAAGTCAATGCAATTCTACTGGGAAGACACCAATACCACATGACAGCAAAGTGACTCTTCCCCCCTGGAGCATTGTCCTTCCTAATCAGGTCATGAAAGTAGGTAGAACTGAAGGCCAGGTACCATGGAGCTAAACATATGGCCATAGTTTTCCTACTTGTATGAATAAACCATCCATCAAGTCATTTATAACAAAAGATCTAAACATCTGACAGTCATAATCAGTTACACACACACAGACACACAGACACACATGCACATGCACACACACGCGCACACAAAATGGAAAAGGCTATTTCCAGTGTATACAAAATCCATGAATAAATTCTGCCTTCACAGTTTGTGTATTGATTTGATTTTACTGTCCTTCAGTGGTTTCAAATTTGAGTGTATAGCACCCGCTGTCTCTCTCTCTCTGTCCATATACATATACATATATGCATACATATACATATGTATATGTATGCATATATGTATATCATATGTATAATATATACATATATGTATATGTTTGTATTCATGTGTTCAGTTTCCCAGTTCCGTAATTCAGTGCCATTGGTTACTTAATTTTAAGTAAAATCTTCTCAATTACTTTAGTCTTATTCATTTGAAACCTAATCAGCAGTAAAACATTTTTGGTCACTGATTCCATTTCTCTACTGCTGTTCCTAGGACCTGAACATCTGAAACAATTCTCAAAATATAAACTCTTTCTTCTGGGTATCTGTGGCAGGAGAAAACTGTAAGGAATATAAAGTAGCTACCATCCATGGAGTTTCTCTCTGGTGAGAAACAGTATATTTTTAAGACTTTATACACAAAAAAACCTTATTAAATATCTGCTTCCATTGAGAACATCCCTTCTTTCTTAAGCGGTCTTGATGCATTTTTCCCCTCTTGGTTTCAAAGATTCCTTTTTAGTATTTTCTATTGAGTATGAAATTGTATGTTTTACTTTAGTATGCATATAATTATTATTTTATTTAATTTTTAAATGTCATTTCCTAATCTGTAAAGTTGTTGCTATAATGAGGTTTGCTCTCAGGTAACTACTTCCATATTAATTAGAATTTTTAAAAAGTAGGTGTGTGTCTTCCTTTTAACATTCTTTCCAAAATGTTTGACATATTTTGAATTTTTGATTTTACTGCATTGCATTTAATATATGCTAATGCATGCCTACAACATAACCAGATAGTATAATGATTAAGTAGGTGTAAGAATCTGAGTAAAATGATTAAAATGCTTTCAATTTTAATAGAATTGTTGACAGGATAACTTGTCTATTATAGGTATTGATTGCTCTGAATTAGAATGGCATGTTTTTAGTACTTTTTTACTTGGGATAGGAAAAATCTGATGGCTTTTCCCAATAAAAATCAACTTCTCCTTTTCTTCAGGATAAGGATTCCAGGTTGTTATAAATCTGTAAGGAGATGCTATTGGTATTTCCATGTGGATTTAAATAGAAAGGAAACAATATTATTTCCTTCTACAATTGAGTCTTGTTATTATTAATGTACCTGAGTTATTCCGATCTCTTTACTGAGATCAGTTCTCTCTTCTAAGCCAAGTTGCCTCTTATCTATCTTTTTTCTTTTCATATATGTGAAAGTATAAATATTGTATGTATGAATGTATACATATACACATATTTATGTATATATGAACATACATGTGTAGATGTGTTTATATATGTGCATATTATGTATGTGTATATATATATGTATACGTGCGTGTGTGTATTTACCTTCTGTTTATCCAAAAAAACACACTAATTTATACAAAGTGTCTCAGATATCAATGAAGTTTTAAGCTATAATAACTTAAAGCTTCACTGAGGCATTTGGGATGTCCTGTATAGACTCAGATAATTTTACAGCTGGAAGTGACCTTATATAAATTATTTAGTGCATATACATTTGCATATATTTCATCTCCAGACTGTATATAGACTATACTCAACTGAAGAATGAAACCTAATATCTCATTTAAATCCACGTAGTAATATAAAGTGTCCCTTTGATGATTTATAAGAGTCTAAATTCCCTACCCTGAAGGAAGGCAAAATTGGATTTTTTTAATTAGAAAGATCAGCTTTATTTATTTCTTGCATATATAAATAAATATACAAACACACAGATATGAATGTGTTTCTATGCATATACATACAAAGAAACAGTTAAAGAACAGAATCATGTGATTTTGGAGCTTTAAATGACATTATTTTTCCTGAGCTCCATCATTTTATATCCAAGGAAACCAAGGTTCTGTGAAGTTAAGTGAATCTACTTTAATGACAAAGAGTTAGTAATTGAGTAGGTTTTAAACCCTGGGTCTGAGCATGGGGCCCTTTCCATTTCATCCTGCCATTTTTTTTTTTACCTCAAATCTTTAATGCATCTAAGAGTTTCAGAAGAGAAATTGAGATGAGTTCTTGGCTGACCAGAATGTTGCCTATCTTCAAGACTATTCTCAAATCTTACCCACTTTTTAAAGTATCTACTAATAACTCCAGCTACTAAGTCTTTCACTGCTCATTCATAGCCTTTGTAATCTGTATAAGGAACACAAAAATTATATAATCGTAGCATTCTAAGCTAAAAGAAATCTTAGAGATCATGCAAACTTACCTCCTCAGTTAACAGATAAAGAAATTGAGGCTAGAGAGATGAAACAACTTGCCCAATTGTGGTGGGAGCAATATCTGATATGAATGCCGGATTATCTCTTCCTTAAAAGAGGAGGGTGGGAAAGAAAACAAGCATTTATTGATCATATTACAATTATATAATTTGGTCCTCACAATAAACATGTGTGTAGATACAAGGATCGTCCCAATTTCTTAGTTGAAGAAGAAAGAGGGGTTAAATCATTTTCCCAGAGTCATGTATCTAAAACCAGTTTTACACTCAGTTCTTCCTGCCTTTAGGTGCAGTATTCCTCTCCCGTGCTACTTTGCTTATTTTGCTACTTGCAGTATTTTGAAACTGTCTTTGAAATTTAATCAGTTCAGATGGGAAAAACTGAATTTTTGGTTAAATCTTCCTTATAGCCTAAGGTTAAAAGCTAACCCAAGAAGTCAGGAATTCACTGCTCCCTCAACCTTCTAACCCATGAATCTCCATGACCTACATAGAAACTGGAAAAAAAGTCTTTAACTGAATCAATGCTGTATCATTGATAACTTACTTTCCCAGCTAAGGCCGAGTAAAGCTAATTTTATAAACTGTAGGCTGATTGATGAGTGTTTCAGTTTTCTTCAGTTCTGACCTCGAAGGACACCTGAGTCAGGCCTGGCTGACAAGGCTAATGATAGTGCTGGTAAATATCACAATTTGAATCCATTTTTTCTGAATAAGAATGTGATGTTCTTTGTATTACACATAATCCATTGAATTGAATTCAGTTTGGCATGTTAGTTAATAATATGATTCATTGTTCTTTAGTATTTCAAGTCTATAACTAATGCCTTCTTCCATCACAATTCTTTGAAAGGAGAGTTAGGTCATGTTAGGAGGTGGTTGTGATATAGGAGTAAGAACACTGGAATCAAAATAACTGAGTTCAAATTCTAGCTCTGCGATTTGCTGTCTTTGTGACCTTAGTCAAGTTATTTAACCTCTGTAGACCTATTTGTCCCCTTCTCTTAACTAACGGCTAAGTGCTAAGGTTGGTGGAAGCTTTTTAGGTTATATGTTTCCTTTTCAGGTCCTCCTACCATCGACAGGCTCTAGCAAAATGCTGAAATATTTAGCAAGGACACAATAAATACAATTTAAACAATTTGGCAATCCAGCCGAAATGTGTAACACCTTGACAGAAAAATGTTATTTCTCCAGCTTCTAAACTGATTGACTGATAGCCAGCTTCCTCAGAATATAACAAAAATAAATTGTTTTACTCATATCAGTGTGGAAAAGGTAAGTTCTATAATGATGGGGGCGGCAGAAACAGTAAAATGTAAACCCACCCCACCGTTTCACAGTAAAATGCAAACTACTTTATGCAGTAACCACAAATAAATATGCACAGACTTAACAAACTGAAATAAGGAAAGATTTCCTGAGACCCCTATATGTGAAGATCAGACATGAGCTGAACATTCCAATGATTCAGTCATGAAACTAATGCTCTTGTAAATGTCTACTAAAAGTGACACATTTGGCATTGAGGGATATGCCCCTCCTAAAAACCCATTCAATAAGTTACTTTGAAATGCATAGAATCCATCAAGTTTTATTTTTACTGTCCACATTGTAAGGTCATTTCACAATACTCTGGGGAATTCTGTTTCACTGGAAGAGAGAATAAACAAAAAGGGATGTAAACTAAATAAAGCTACATGGTTTTGAGATGACTTGATAAGAGCTTGCTTCATTTCTTCTCCCTCCTCCACCTCTCCCTCCTTCTTTCTCTGCTGTCCTTTCTTATTTCTTCCCATATTTCCTTCTTTCCTCCCTTATTCTCTTCCACCTTTCTTTCCTTTCTCCTTTCCTTCCACCCTTCTTCTCTCTATTTTCCTTCCCTCTCTTAATCCCTCCCATCTCCCTTCCCTCCTTCCTTCTTCCTCTCTCTTCCTCCCTCCCCTCCTTCCTTCTTTCCATCTATCTTTTTATGGTGTAATTTTGCTTAATATCCAGACCAACTAAAGTGGCATTACCTATTTTGCAAGGCACTAGGAAATTATTTTTCATGACTGGAGCATGCATAGACATTTTGAATTTGTTTAAGAGAAGTCTTTTCCATTAAATACCAAGCCAGAAGAGTTAGGTCTTTAAGATGGCCTGACTCAACCCAAATGGACTCAGCAAGGACCAAGACTTTTGCTGCTTTCCTGTCTGAGGGTAAAAATGAGTCCTTCACTCAACTCTAGTGAGACCATGAAGCAAGAAGGGAGAACCACAGGCCCTCGTTTCCTAGAGAAATGAGCCTGGGTCTTTGGTTTTTCTACTTGTTCTTTTTCATTCTAGTGTCGAAAGAGTAGTCTTTGATCCAGCTTGAAGCATGAGTAAAGGAGATGTATGGGTCCAGGAAACCAGGCTAGATATTCAGTCAATGCAGCAGTGTGTCACTAAGGAGATAAAAATTATTTAGGAGCTGATCTAAAGGTGAAGCTAATTTCCATGGCAGAAACCCATACATGATCCTTCAAAGACCTAGGCAGTGTATTGGGGATTATACCTCTGAGGTGTTTGGGAAAGATGCTTTTGTATCTATCTGTCCTTTAAATAAATTCGAAGTAAATCTTTCTTTGTAAAAGGTAATCTGATGTTAAGTGGTAAAATGGAACTGGGGTGCTAGTAACCGGGCTTTTCAAAATAGAAGGTAAAAGGACTATACCTTCTTGAAGAATATACTGGCTTAAGATGAAGGGGGAAAAAGTGCTTTCCATAAGCCTTTCAAGGTATCAGAGAATTCTGTGGAGTAAGAGTGAGGATGTAAAATGCAACAAGCCTGATTCTACATGAGTGGGGCTGGAGTCATCTATGTTACCTTTTCTATCTATTTCACTTTATTTCTAAACAGCTCTGTCTTATTATTCCTGTATCAATTTTCTATTAGGAAAAAGTCACTAGTAATAATCTAAGGAATCATGAAGAATTCAAAAGTATTGATACTTTGAACAGCTATAACAAGTATAGAATATGAAGAGTTGAATGGCATTAACAATAAAATGTGCTTCAAACTAATTCACCCTCATATTCATGGAGAACACTGAACCACTGTTCTTCATTTCATCACCAACAACAAACTATATGGTATCTACCACATAATATGGTTTAAAAAAAGTGAAAAATACTTGTGTAGTGGAAAAGAATCATGAACAAAATAGATATAAATTGGACAATTTCTATGCGAATTTGGTAGATTAATGCAATAAGAAATTAATAAATAAAGTTTCAGAAGAATTATATTAACTAATATGAAGTGAAGTAGGCACAGACAGTAAAATAAAATGTCCAATTACTAAAAAATGTAAAAGGAAAAACATCAAAAATAGAACAGTGTGTTATCCTTGACCCTGAAGAAGAGGCCAGAAAATTAATGTCTCACCTCCTTTATAGAAGAATGATACTACGGGTATTAATCTCTGCATTTTGTCAGACATTTCTGATATTTTGACTAATTTTCTTTGTACAAAATTTCCAGCCTTGAAAGGTAGATGTTATCTAATGCAAAAGAATTTTAGACTTGAAAGGGACCTCAATGACTATCTAATCCAAATGATTCTATTGCAGTAGAATCCCCACTACAACATATTCAACAAATGGTCACCCCACCCATGCCTGAAAACCTCTAAGGACAGGAAATCCACCACCATTCAAAGCAAAGAAAATTCTGCTTTTGAACAATTTAACTATTAGAAATTTATTTTTTTCTTCCTTACATCAAACTTAAATTTTCCTTTTTGCTACTTACATCAATTATTGCTTATTCTTCACTGTAGAGTCAAACATAATAATATGATCCCTACAAATTACTGAACACAGTTATTATGTTCCCTCCCCACCCAGTCTTTTTTTTCTGTAGGCTAAATATACTTAGTTCCTTCAACTGATATTCATATGTTATGAATTTTTGACTCATCAGCATATCCATAACCCTCCTCTAAACACTCTTCAGCTTATAATGTATACTAACAAGAAATGATTTCCTAATACATAAATGTCCAAGATGAAAAAGAAGTAAATCATCTCAACAACTTCATAACTTCTCCTCTCTACTCTCATATAAAGTGCTATTTCTTGCTCTCTATCTCTCTGTCTATCAGCCTGTCTGTCTGCCTCTCTCTCTCTCTCTCTCTCTCCCTTTCTCTCTCTCTCTTTCTCTCTTTTTCCCCTTTTAGTGTGTCAAATTCACAAACACAACAAATTTTTTCTCACCTATTTAAAAAAAAATTCTATGTAAAGCCCATATATTTTCTTTCCTTTCTAATTTTTCCTTTTCTTTTTTTTTCTCCCTATCACTTCCTCATCCTTAGAGTCCATTCCTTATTGATATGATGATCTGTTGGTTGGTTGGCTGTTGTCTTCCACGCTTGAAGAGGACCAAAATGATATCACTACGTTGGGGTCAAGGTACTGTGTGTCTAATCAAACAAGAGATTGGAAACAGGAAATGCAAAATGGATGATTTTGATTACATTAGATTGAAAAGTTTTTGCACAAAAAAAGCAAATGTGACCAAGATTAGAAGGGACAGAGAAAGCTGAGAAACAATTTTTATAGTCACTGCATGTGATGAAGGCCTCATTTCTGAAATGCATAGAGAGCTGAGTCAAATTTATAAGAATACAAGTCATTCCTCAGTTGATAAATGTTCAAATGATATGAACTGGCAGTTCTCAGATGAAGAAATTAAACTATATATAGACACATGAAAAAATGCTCTAAATCCCCATTGATTACAAAATTGCAAATCAAAACAACTTTGAGGTACTACATCATACCTATCAGATTGGCTAACATAACAACACAGGAAAATTATAAGTGTTGGAGAAGATGTGGGAAAATTGGAACACTAATGCATTGTTGGTGGAGTTGTGAACTCATCCAACCATGCTGGAGAGCAGTTTGCAACTATACCCAAAGGGCTATAAAATAGTGCCTACCTTTTGACCCTGCAATACAACTTCTAGGGCTATATCTCAAGGAGATCATAACAATGGGGAAAGGACCCACATGTACAAAATTATTTATAGCAGCTCTTTTTGTGTTGGGCAAGAACTGGATAATGTGGGGATGCCCATCAATTCAGGAATGGCTGAACAAGTTGTGGTATATGAATGTAATGGAATACTATTGTGCTGTAGGAAATGCTGAACAGGCAGACTTCAGAAAAACCAGAAAAGACTTACATAAACTGATGCTGAGTGAAGTGAGCAGAACCAGGAGAACATTGTACACAGATACAGCCACATTGTGTGGTGGTTAACTTTGATAGACTTAGCTTTGCTCAGCAATGCAAGGATCTCAGAAAACTCCAAAAAACTCATGATAGAAAATACTATCCACATCCACAGGAAGACCTTTGGAGTCTGAATGCAGATGTAAGCATACTATTTGCTTTCTTTTTTAATTTTTGTTTTGTTTTGTTTCTTCTTTCTCATGGTTCCTCCCATTGGTTCTAATTCTTCTTCACAACCTGACTAATGTGAAAATATATTTAATATGAATGTATATGTAGAGCCTATATCATATTGCACACTGTCTTGGGGAGGGGGGAAAAGGAGGAAGGGGGAAAAATTTGCAACTCAACATCTTATGGAAGTAAATGTTGAAAATTAAAATAAATATTTTTAAAAGGTATATAGTATGTTCAGCTATGACTGTTTAGACCAATACATGTTCTACTGCAGATATGCACAGTTTATATGGCAGAAATAGTGAACATTTGGATTGGAAATACATCTAATTTCCTGCATCTCATATTTCTTTTGAGCTACCGAAGTCTTGCTTTGTGCTTAGAACACAGTGCCATCATTGATGTGGCACACCATGCTGGGCAATCTTGTGTCAGTGTCTCCCATGTCTCACAATCTATTCCAAAGCTCTTCAAAGAGACCATGAAAGTATTATTGTATCACTTGTTCTGACCTCCATGTAAATTCTGTATTCAAATCTAAATGAGCTTTATATTAACATCAACTGTAACAAAAGTTGGGTCTTAAAAGATATTCAGAAATAAAAAGTGAAGGCAGAACATTTTGAACCTCAACCCTTGAAAAGAACTGTGTAATACAATTTGGAGCAATCAATGCAAGAGAAAGGCACCTAAATCAATACCATCTATTAATTAGACAAGATATAAATAGTTAAATTTCTAGAAATTAGTAAATATTAGCCTTTCTTTTTACCTACCTTGCAGATATAGACATTGATAAAACCTGAGAGCCTTTAAAATCTAAGGCAAGTTGATTCTCTATGGCCACATATGGTTCTTTGGCCATACACTGGATTCCTCTCATTATTGTGGCTTTATTTACTAAATGGAGTTTCTGAATCAGATTCACTTTGAGGTATTCCAAAAGAGCACCACAAAAGTATGAAGGAAATACTGTAATAAATGCATTCTTTTCATAGTTTGTCTTTCTTTATAGGTAAGAAGGATATTTGAATTACAGGATTTGGGCTTATAAATTGCAATAACGAATTGTCTACTTTCCATTGGCTAGAAGAAGGAAGAATATATTATATACTAAGATTTTCCAACTCCCTAGATGGCATGAATAATAAAAATAGAAGAGGGTCATCTAAGGTTATTCAACAACATTTATTTTTGGAGCAAACTTTAAAATAGCATTAAATTGGTCTTAGTGTAAGTAATAATTGTATCAGTAAATGACATTACCCATAATGGTCTTATTGAGATGAAATATTGTCTCATTTTTCATCACTATTTTAGAAGAATATAGATTCTCCTACTTGCTATGAAGAAACATACATACATGGATATATAGACATTTGATGAATCTGCATTGTCATTAATTTACTTATTTTTTTCCTACTGCTCTGAATTGAAAGATTTTTATGTCTTCTCACTGTAGGCAATTTTTGTCCACATCTTTCTATAAATTCTCAATACAGTTGTTATGTAAGCCTCTGGAAATGATTTTCTGTGATTCTTTTAGTAGGGGATACAAGGATTTTACTTGGGCTATGTGAAGGGAAACTTTATTTTAATAACCTTGTGTCTAATAATCTTACTGAAATATTTAGGACTTGCCTTAACCTTATTGTAATATTTTTACTTACCTGCTGATATATGTGTATATATATATATATATATATATATATATATATATATATATATATATATATATATATATATATAGTAACTATGCCTTATCTGGAAACTGCCTATATGCAGTTAGTGGATACAATGGATGGTGCACTGCGACTGGAATAAAGAAGACTTGAATTGAATTTGGCCTTAGATGTTTCCTAACTGTGTCACTTAACCTCTCTCTGCCTCAATTTCCTCAGTTGCAAAATAGGAATAATAATAGCAGTTATGTGGCAGGGGTCAGGTGAGGATCAAATAAGACGGTATTTATTTGTTTTTAAATCAAAAAAGCTTAGCACACAGTGCCTGGCACATAGCAGATTATTAATAAGTGTGTCATTGCTTTCCTTCTCTCATTTTATATCACTTCTCACATGCAAGTCATTAATATAAATAAAGGAGCAACTTTACTTATAGAGAGTTATAAGAATGTATGCATAATGTTCCTTTTCTAAAAAAAATGCTTATCTCTGAGAAAAGCATCTTTGAGGCAGGTATAGTTGCTGTTCTACCTGCCTCTTGGGAGTTTCACAGACTTGACAGAATGACTATGTGATTCACCTTCACTTGGTTACTAAAAATGCCTTTGCAGGTAATGGGATACATTATGGAGGCATATCTACTTCAGTAAAAGCAATCATTTTGAAAACCATTGTTCCAAATGTTTTATTTCCACCAGATCTAGTCAACTATGTCAGTTGTCCTTGGCAGATTTCAATGCTGTTTAGCCCAAGTAGAACACTTTGAGTTACAGTATTCTAAACACATCATGTGACCTTTCTTGACATCATCTGCAAGAGATATCCTGAGTAACTCCATATGAAGTTGGGACACAGATATTTCACGAGGTCTGAGAGTCTCTCCATATGTCCTTTGTAAAGGGAAAGGTATAATATGCCTCTTCAGAGAGACCTGCATCTCCAGATAGTCATTCGTAAGCCCACCCAAATCTTACATCTAATGGTATATTGTATCATATTTAGTTTATTTATGAATTACTACAGGTCTGACAAACTCTTGTCCTACTTTCCTGCCAAGAAAAATTAAGTACTCAGTCTATACCTAAAATGAAACTAAATTTCAAATGGGTAGAGAAAAGTGCAGAAGATTTATTTACTCAAAATAACTACTGATTTCTTTCCATTTACTGCTAAAATTAATGGCAGGAGAAAGTTTAAGAGAGAGATTTTAGAACAAAGGTAAAGGGATGGAGAATGCATATGCCTGGAATTATTGAAATGTGTATTAATTCCTTCTTACTTCATTATTAGTTATAGCCCTATGTTCAAATGCATTGTTTTGCAGTATAAGAGATGTTAGGCATTTTAGAAGCATGTTGGTGTGCCTATATTCTTAATTGCTGTATCTTCTGATGTATACTAGCGTGGCTGGAAATATTCTGTATCCTATTCTACTAGGTTTTTGAGAATGAAAGGCCACTAATCCCTAAAATGGGTCATCTTATGCTCCTCAGATGCTTTTTTCTTTTCTTTTCTTGTGTTTCTTTTTAAAATTTTTGATGCTTAATAATTCATGGGAGGATAGCAAAGTGACTGCTCAATAAAGGTTCAATACTTGTGAGCATATGAGTTTAGTAGTTCTGCTTCTGTAAGTGCTTGATGTTGTGAAATGGAGGGGTCCCTGCTTTTTGCCTCAGACCATAAGCAGATAATCTATAACTGTTTCCAGTACACTAGTTAGAACTATTTTATAGTATTTTAGAGTCAGAGTATATTTCAATCCTTGCTCCTCCAATGACCAAGTGTGTGAGCATCAGAAAGTTATTTCACCTCTCTAAAAGTTAACTTACTTCACTGTCAAAATGGTGCTCATAATAGGGATACACCTTTCCTCTAAGGGTTGTTGTGAAGAAATAACTGCAAAATGTGGAAAGTGCTTTGGAAAATCATTGGAAAGGAAAATGATTAGTAATATTAGAGTCAATTTGGCAATTCAAGCAAACAAACATTAAGTGTCTATTGGATGTTGCTGCTCATCTACGCTTTAGACTGTATCACCAGAGAACATATCTAGAACTTCTCCCCTTTGCCTTCCCTCTGAAATCCCTGGAAGACCGAAATTCACCTTCACCCCTGCTATTTTTAGCTCTGTCATTATCTTCTCCTCATTTCTCCACTCTTTCCACCTTTTCCTCTAATAACTATAATCTAATCACCACTATCACCATGTTTGGAAAAAGCATATAAAGGGGCAACTTTATTGTCCCACGCATTATTTCCATGATATCTCTGACCATAATTCCCTTCCTGGCTACAAATCCCCTTTTTCCTTTGCTTCCCTCATTACAATGTCAAATCCTTAAGAACAGAGACTAACTTGTATTAAAGAAAACATTCTACAGAGATTATTACAATTCTTAACATATATTATGTTCAACAGTTTTATTCATTCATTTATTTGTTTTATATAATCTAATTTTACTTTTAAAAAACTCATCCTACTTATAACAATGCCTTAAGGTATTTCTACAGATATAACTGTTCTTGAATTGCTATATTCTAACTTTTGTCCAAACTGGCTGCATAATTCTGAGTCATTAGCTGTTATAGGGATTTATGAGGAGCAAAACTGGTCAGTTTAAATAAATTCTATGATTTCAGTTATGGCAAATGGTTGACTTCAATAAAACAATTTAAGAAATATTTATTAAGTGCCTACTATATGCAGGAAAGCATGGTTTACTGAATGTAGTGTGGGGGGTTGGAGACAGGAAGATAAGAGCTGAAATTCAAACAAACTCTAACACTATATTATCATGAGCAGGTCCCAGATTTGGAGTCAGAAGACCTTGATTTAAATTCCAAATCTGCTTCTTGCTAGTTTTGTGATTTTGAGCAAGTCAGTTATATTCCCTTGGTCTCAGTATTTTCATCTATAAAATGGGAATAGTGCTATCAGTATGACCTATCTTACAGGGACATTGTGAGGATGAAAGGAGGTAATGGAATTTGAGATACAGATAAGTAACTTGCAAATCCTGCTAGTTACATAATTATGGTGTTCAATCTATGTAAGGATGGTTCCAAGGAATATGTATGCCTTACATAAAATAGTTAATAAATTCCAAAAAAAATATTGTATATAAAATAAAGTTTCAGGAGGCTTATAGGTCCTCTGGAATGATGCTATTAACATAACAAATAAATGTTTAATTGATAGACATTATAAAAGAGTAGTGATTTTAAATTAGAGTTTGTTTATAATGTATTAATGACAGTTTTGTAATATAATTTTAATTGAGATGGCGTTGTGCAAGCTTTCTTGTAGTCCCATATTAAAATAGAATCAGGTAAATAAAATAATTAGTAACTTCAACAATGTAAATGAGAAGAGCAACAAAAAATGAAATCTAGTGCTGTACAATTATAATTATTAAGTGTGACCCTGAAGAAGAGGCCCACTCCACTCCTCTTTCTTTAGAGAGGTAGGAGAGTATGAGTGGCGAATACTATATATAAAGTAATGTCAGGCTTGGTCTATATGTTGGCGAGTTCTGCAGGAGTGGTGCTTTTTGTGTCCTTTTAGCTTGTTCTTTCCTTTTGTTTCTTTTGTTTTAAGTAATGTCTCTACAGATTGATGAAGCAGAAGCATATACTTATGAATGAAGGTGATGTATTAGCAGACATTATTTCTTTTTGAAGAAAGAAAGGACAGATAGAGTAGGGAATTCATTGTAGGAACAATGTAAAGAAAGGCATAAAGAGAGGAAAAAATATCACCACTAGGTAATATTGTGTAATCTTTCATTATTGAGACAGGAAATAAAGTCATGAGATCCAGTGAGAGAACAAACAGCATTCTTTATATCTATTAATTATAAAAATGTATCTCTGAGAATCTTTGATCTATTAACCTGGAAGTTATTTAGTGTCTTTATATAGTATCTCAGTTTCTTTGGATAGAAAAAGAAATTAAGATTTATTTTCTAATTAAAGAAAGAGTGGAGAGCAGGAGTGAGATGAAACAATATTTCTATAATTTTAAGTTTTGCCTGATGTCGTGTTTTCTTCATGATCACCATCACCATCACACAATCGTCACATAAACATTGAATTGCATGTCCAGTAGAAATTTTAAACTCAAATATGTCCAAAAAATGATTCATTATCTTTCCTTCAAATCTTCCAACACTACCGATCCCCTTAATTTCCCAACTACTGTAGAAGACAGCACTGTTTCCAAAATCCCTCAGGTTTACAACCTAGGAGTCATCATGGATTCTGCACTATTCTTCACACTGATATTCAATAAGTTTCCTTGGCCTGTCTATTTCACCCTTGCAACATCTTTCAAATGTGCCTCTTTCTCTCTTTTGACAATGACACTGCTATTGTACATGTCCTCATCACCTCACCGATAGTTTATAGCAGTAACTTGCTTATCAGTTTACCTGCCTGTTTTGTTAATAAAAATGGGAAGATCTTTCCAATCCATTAATGGGCCCACATGACCTGCCTGAATCACATGAGTCTAAATCACATGGAGCCTGTGGTGGGGGGAGCTTGCTGAACGGGTAAAGCAGGAAGGGGTAGAGTAGGAAATTGGAGTGAGTCAGAGCTAAGAGAGAGATGGTGAGAGTTGCAGCTTGGAGAGAGAGGCAGGTACAGACAGACTAGTTAGTGTGAGTGAGAGAGAGATTTTTTTCCCTTGTTCATGAGGAGGCCCTAACAGAGGGAAGGTTTGGGGATGACGTTGCCTCCTGCATTGATAATGTGCATGGAATTTTTTGTTGCTACGAGGAATGTGGCTTTCTGGTGTTGGAACTTTGCTTTCTGGTGATTGAATAAATGTTTTGATTCTGCCTTCCATGAAGAGACTGTTATATTTTGCTATTCAGAACTGTGCCTGCATATTCATAGCAGCTACAGCCACTGTGGGTATTACATTGGTGCTACATTTGACGACCCAGATGGGACCACAAACTATAAAACCTCACTTGGAAGCTGGAAGGCTTTAGGGAAGGAAATGGATTTTCAAGGATTTGGAGGATTTACCTTATTCCTCCCTGGTGAGAGAGAATGGGCTAAAAGCACAGGGCTCTGTGAAAACTGGGAACAGAGGCTACACAAGGGAGGACTCAGAGATTTAGAAAGATGCTTGCAAGGAATACAAATAGTACCTTGGAAAGAACTAGCAGCGATGTGTAGGAAGGGATGGGCCTTGCTAACAAGTTATTGTATCATGTATAAGAGCAGAGACAAATTGCTGGAGGAAAAGGTTCAGATGGAAAAGGAGTTGGTTTGCATGATAAACTCTCTGTGCTACAGTGTTTGAACTTTCCTTTAGAAGAGCAAGCTAGAAAGTTTCAGGTGGCAGAAGAGAAGGCAACTGTTAGTTTAGTTCATAAAAAGAAGCTAAAAAGTAACAAGAGGAAGCCGCTGCATGCCCTTGCACAGGCTGGGCTTGTTGGGGGTCCAAGTACCTGCCAGGAAGATGTATGGGAGGAGAATGAAACAAAGTCAGATGAGGAGGCATCTGTTCATCCAATACTAAGAAGGAAGCAGGAGAACCAGGGCCTGGGAGGCACACCGTGTTAAGGAAATAATTGAGGATTTTACTAAGGAACAGATGTCACAGATATTTTGAGTTGATTCACTCAAAAAATGGGAGAATCTTTAGTATCTTGGATAGTGAGAATCAGTGATAAAGGGGCCAGAAGAGTAGGAATAGATAACATAGGTTTTTTGAAATTCATAGGTATTAGTCAGAATCTTTTTGTACAGCAAGCTTTTAGGGATCACCATATGCAAGGAGGTAGCAATGCAACTAATCCGTTAGCTTTAACTGCAGAAGGATACAGCAGACAGTATCCTACTGACTATGTGGCCTACTAGAGATAGACCTTGGTATTAACTTAGAGACTGTATGAGAAAGTTGAAGGAAAAGGTAATGATGACTACAATCATGATTAGAGATGAAGATGCATATTACAATACCCCTTTAGCAGTTTCTCATGTATATATGATACTGGAGACAGCTCCTCTTGCTTATAAGCACCTAATTCTGACCCTCTTTCAGAGGTGCTGGAAAAGATTTCAGAGTGAAGTTACTTAGGGGAATGGGGAAAGATAAATTTCCTTGAGAGAGAAGAGTAAATAGCCAGCAGATTCAAAGTCAGAATAGATTAACAAGAGAAGAATTGTTTACTGCTCTATTAAGATCAGGGATAGATTTTGGAAGAATAGATAGTATCCCAACTCATGAACTATATAAGATGTACTGAGAAAAGGGACTTACTATTAGACTGAATAGGGAAATAAGAACTGCCCCTACATATCTTCCTGAATAATGTACAAGTTTATCACACTTTCAATGAGAATGGAAAATTGGCTAAGCCCCAGCTCAGATTAAAGAAATACATAGCAGTAAGGAGGATAGGAATTAATCCAGTTTATCTGGTTCATGGACTCCAGAAGCACAGCTGATCCCATATTTACCCTGCTTCTGATTGTTGTCTTCTTATTCTTTTTGGCTTTTCATACTGTTTGCCAGATTTGTTTACTATGAATTTGGTGCCACCAACCTGTAGATACCTGACTGCTTGAGCTGTATGTCGCCCTCTGTCCAAGGCTGTGCTATATCACCCTTGTAACTGGCATTGACCAAGCTCTGGATGCCAGCTAAAGAACTGACCCCTCGAATGGGACCTCTTGGGGGAGGGTCAGCTCTATGTCCAATTCCAGCAGGAAGTAGCTATAGAAGAACAGACCTTTGCCCCTTATCTCAAGAGATTTGGGGCCCCATTTGTTTCAGGGGGGAATGATGGGGTGCTTGTGCTCAAGCCCCACCCTAAGATATCATTTTATGTACTTATTTTGTATTATCCCTTTTGTATTGTTGTACAGTTCTGTTGTCATCAGTTGTCCCTAAACTCCCATTGACCTATGTAATGGATATGCAAGATCTTGGGGCTGAATGTTATGTTAATGACAATGGGAAGATCTTTCCCGTCCCTTAATAGACCCATGTAACCTGAATGAGTCACATGAGTCTGAATTACATGTATCTAGATCACATGGAGCCTGTGGTGGGAGAAGCTTGCTGATAGGGTGGAGCAGGAAAGGGTAAAGCAGGAAGTTGGAGTGACTCAGAACTGGGAGAGAGATGGTGGGAGTTGCAGGAGAGAGAGAGAGAGGGAGAGAGAGAGAGAGAGAGAGAGAGAGAGAGAGAGAGAGAGAGAGAGGCAAGCACAGGGAGAGGAGCTAGTGTGAATGAGAGCAGTAGTGATTTTGCCCTTGTTAATTGTGGGGGTGGGCTCTAACAGAGCAAGGACTCAGGGATAGTGGTGCCCCCTGCGTTGATAATGTGTATAGATTTCTTTGTTGCTATGATGGATTTGGCTTTCTGGTTTTTGAATAATTGTTGTGGTTCTATCCTCTATGAAGAGAATCTGTTTTATTTTTCAATTCAGAACTTTGCCAGCATATTCATTGCAGCCACAGCTGCTATAGGTATCACATTGGCACTACACTGCCTCAAATCTTTTCCCACTCCAATACATCCTCAATTTAGCTACTAAACAGCTTTTATAAACTGTAGGTCTGATCATTTCACAACCCTACACAACAAACTCCAGTGGCTTCCTATTTCCTCCAAGATCAAATACAAATTGCTGTTTGGCATTTAAAATCTTTCATAATCTAGTTCTTTCTGGTCTTTCCAGTTTTATTAGATCTTACTCTCCACCACATACTCTTTGACCCATTGATATTGGACTCTTTGTTGTTCCTAAAAAAGACACTCCATCTCTCTGTTCTGGGCATTTTATCTGGCTGTCCCCCATTCTTAGAATGTTCCCCCTCCTCTCCTCCAACTATTGACATTTCTGGCTTCCTTTAAGTCCAAGCTACAATCTACCTCCTATAGGAGGCTTTCCCCAACTCCTTTTAATTCCAGTGCAATGCTTCTGTTAATATTTCCCTAATTATCCTGTATATATCTTGCTTGTATATATTTGTTTTCGTGTTTGCTCACCTCTCCCCCTTTCGATTGTAAGCTCTTGATAACAGGGATTATCTTTTGCCTCTTTTTGTATCCCTAGCACTTAGCACAGTGCTTGGCACATAGTAGGTTTTGACATTAATAAATTTTTGTTAGATGATTGACCACCAACACCATCACCAAAATAATAGTTAAAATATGTTTACCATTTTTTAGTTCACAAATTGTGCTACACATATTACTTTTTTATACTCAAAAAGACTCAGGAAAGGAGTTGCTAATTTGTGCTCTAACTTATTTCACAGGATGTAATCCCAAATATACAAATATTTCCTCAACATGTTGATGGCATTATCCTCCTCCCAATTTCTGCCACTTCAGTCTCTAGAAAAGAAAAAGGGAAGACTTTTGGGAGCCAAGATGCAAGCCAAGAGCAAGCAGTATATCTCTGTATCTCTCCCATATTCACCTCCAAATAGCAGATTCAGCAGAAAGATGGGGTAGAATGGTCTTATAACCCAGGAAATTTGAAGGATGGGCAAGAAAGGTCTCACTCACTTGGATAAAAGGGGAGTGCAGGACAAGACAAGTGTCCTAACTAGCCAGCAGCAAAACCCACATCAGTAAACCAGTGGGAGATCCAGAGCCCAAGTGTAGTGGAGGAGACAAACTTCAACACTAGGACCTCCCACATGCCTTAACATAAGTCAAGGGTTCCTAAAGACTCCCATGTGCTTCAGTACAGCCCCTGACAAATAGGCATCCTCCAGCATGAGGAGAAAATAGGCCAGAACTCCAGATGATTCAGCACTACTTTGTATAAACAGCATCCTCCAGGAACCAGGCATACATGAGCTTCAGCATAGCCCTGTGCAAACACACAAAAGCCCCAAAGAGCCCCAGCACATGCCAGACACCACCACTAGTATCCTAGTTCACCACCAGGCAAGATGTCAGACCCTTATGGCCTCCAGCACCACCAGCTCTGCTATACCCCACACACTCAGCAAAGCACCAGACTCTAGAGTCCCCTGTGGACCTCAGGACAACATTAGAATAGAACCAGGTACAGTCTGGACCTGCAGCCACTGGAAGAAGAAGCCTGAGACAGAACCCCTTTCCAACCTGGGATCAGAGATGAAATTTAAAAGAAAAGAAAAAGAACAAAATAAAAGAAAAACAAGTAAAAAAAATATCAAAAAGAATCTGACCATATAAAAAGTTGTTATGGTGACAGGGAAGACCAACACACAAATTCTTAAGAGGATAACGGTGTCAAAACACTTATGGGCAAAACCTCAAAGAAAAATAGTTAGTGGACTCAAATCCAGAAAGAACTTATGGATGAGCTCAAAATGGAGCTTAAAATTATATGAGAGGAAGAAGAAAAATTGGGATAGGAAATGAAAGTGATGCAAGAGAATCATGAAAACGAGTCAACAGCTTGGAAAACTCCTTAAAGAATACAGTTTGCTAAATGAGAAAGAAAGTACAAAAGTAAATTGAAGAATGCAATACCTTTAAGTTAGAATTGGGCAAGTGGAAGCTAATGATTTCATGAAAAATCAAGAATCAATCAAACAAATTCAAAAGAATAAAAAATGGAAAAGAAAATACCTATAAACAACTGACTTGGAAAACAGATGCAGGAGAGAAAATGTCAGAATCATTGGACTACTTGAGAGGCATAATCAAAAAGAGGACTTGGACAGCACCTTTCAAAAATTACTAAACTGTCCTAATGTCCTAGAAACAAAAGACAAAAAAGTCACTTAAAGAATCCATTGATCACCTCAGGGAAGAGATTTAAAAACAACGGCAAAATACCCTAAGGACCATCATAGCCAAATTTTATAACTATCAGGTCATGGGAAAAAGACTACAAGTGACCAGAAAGAAACAATTAAAATATCAGGTAGTCACAATCAGAATGACACAGGACTTGGCAGCTACAACATTAATGAAGCAGAGATCATGAAACGTGATATTCTGGAAGGCAAAGGAGCTAGGACTGCAACCAATAAACACTAACTTAGCAAAATTTAGCATAACACATCAAAGAAAATGGTCATTCAAAGAATTAGAGGGATTTCAAGCTGTCATAAGTATAAGACCAGAAGTAAACCAAAAATGTGACCTCCAATATCAAGATCCAAGAGAAGTATAAAGAAGTAAAAAGGGAAAAGAAACATAAGGGATTCAATAGAGCTAAACTATTTACATCCCTACATGGAGGTGATACTTGTAATTGTTAAAAATTGCATAGCTAATAGTACAACTAGAAGAAATATACATAGTTTAGGGTATAGGCAAATTTGAGAGAATGACATAAAAAATAAAGGTTGAGAAAGAGGAATACAATTGGTTCAGAAGGAAAGGACAGGTAGAATGGAGTAAATTATTTCACACAAAGAGGCACTAAAACATATTGCTGTGGAGGGGAAGACAGGAGGGTGGGTGACAAGCATTGTTTGAACCTTACTTTCATAAATGTTGACTTAAAGAGGGAAATACATACGTAATCAGTTGAATATAGAAATCTGTCTTATCCAACAAGGAGGTAGGATGGGAGGATATCAAATAAAGGGGAAATGGGGAATGACAGAATGAAGGGTAGATCAGGAAAAGCAGAAGACAGAAGTAAAATACTAATGAGGAGGGAAAGGGTGAAAGGAGAGAGAAGACAGAAATGAGGAAGAATTCGATGGAAGGAAATACACAAATAATAATCATAATAGTGACTGTCAACAGGATGAATGCTTTGGTAAAATAGGAGTGGATAGCAAAGTGGATCAAAAACTGGAATCTTACAATATGTTGTTTACAAGAAGCACACTTCAAGCACACAAACACACACACACACACACACACACACACACACCCAGAGAGAGAGAGAGAGAGAGAGAGAATAAAGGTAAGAGGCTGGAGCAGAATCTGTTATTCTTTAAGTGAAGTAAAAGAAAAAAAAGGGGTAGCAATCCTGATCTCAGACAAAATAAAAGTAAAATAGATCTAATCGAAAGAGATAAAGAAGGAAACTACATCTTGCTGAAAGGTACCATAGACAAGGATTTAATATCAACACTAAATATACATGCACCAACTGATGTAGCATTCAAATTCTTAAATGAGAAGGTAAATAAATTATAGGAAGAAATAGCAAAACTATACTAGTGGGGGACCTCGACTATGGATAAATACAGACAAAACTCAATAAATCCAACCAAAAAATAAACAAGAAAGAAACTAAGGAAGCAAATAGATGATTAGAAAATTTAGGAATGAGAGACCTTTGGATAAAACAGAATGGGAACAGAAAGGAATATATATATTTTTTTTCAGCAGCGCATAGCACCAACACAAAAACTAACAATGCAATAGGGAATACAAACCTCAAAATCAAATGTAAAAAGGCAGAAATATTAAATGCATTTTTGAGATCATAATGCAATAAAACTATGTTCAAGAAAGGGCAGTAGAAATATAGATTAAAATTAATTGAAACTGAACTTATTCTAAAGAATAAGTGGGTCAAAGAACAAATTAGAGAAACAATCAATGATTTCATTAAAGAGAATGACAACGAGACAATAAACCAAAATTTATGACATTTAACCGCAGCAGCACTGACGGGAAAATTTATTTCACCAAAGTCTTACATCAACAAAATGGAACAAGAACAGATCAATAAATGGGGCATGCAACAACAACAACAACAAAAAAAAAAACTAGAAAAAGAAAAAAAAATAATGATCTGGTACTGGCTAAGAAATAGAATGATGTATCAATGGAATAGATTGGTAATAGTAAAAATAATAATAGGTATACAAGAAACAGTAGTCAATGAACATAGAAACCTAGTGTTTAATAAAACCAAAGACCCCAATTTTTAGGATAAGAACTTACTATTTGGCCAAAACTGCTGTGAAAATTGAAAAACAATAGGACAAAAGCTAGGTACAAACCAACATCTCACACTGTATACAAAGATAAGGTTAAAATGGGTGCATGATTTAGACATAAAGGATAACACTATAAGGAAATTGGAAGAGCAAAGAATAGTCTTCCTGTCAGATTTATGGGGAGGACAAGAATGCATGACCAAATGAGAGACAGAAAGCATTACAAAATCTAAAGTAGTTAAATTTGATTATATTAAATTACGAAAGACTGAAATAATGCAACTAAGATTAGAATGAAAGCAGAAAGCTGGGGAACAATCTTTCCCACAAGTGTCTCTGATAAAGTCTTCATTTCTCATATATATAGAGAACTTAGTCAAATTTTTAGGAATACAAGCCGTTCCCCAGTTGATAAATTGTCAAACGATATCAACAGGAAGTTTTTAGATGAAGAAATCAAAGCTATCTATAGGCATATGAAGTACTCTAAATCACATTTAATTAGAGAAATGCGACTTAAAAGAACTTTTAGATACCACTTCACATCTGCTAGATTGGCTAATATCATAAAAAAAGAAAAAAAAAATTATAAATCTTGGAGAGAATGTGGGAACATTGGAAACTGATGCAGTGTTGGTGGTGTTTTGAACTGATTCAACCATTCTGGAAAGCAATTTGCAACTGTGCCCAAAGGGCTATAAAACTGCATACCCCTCAAGCCAGTGATACTATTACTATGTCTGCATCCCAAAGAGATCATAAACAAGGGAAAAGGACTTATATGTGTAAAAATATTTATAGCAGCCCTTTTCATGGTGACAAAATATTGGAAATTGAAGGGACATCCATCAGTTGGGGAATGGCCAAACAACTGTGGTGTATGAATGTAATGGAATACTATTGTACAATAAGTAATGATGGCCAAACATATTTCAGAAAATCCTGGAAGGATTTGTATGAACTAAAGCTAAGTGAAATGAACAGAAACAGGAAAACATTTTACACAGTGTTAGCAACATTGTATGATGATCTTCTTTGAATGATTCAGCTCTGCTTAGCAATACAATGATTCAAAGTAAGTACAAAGGACTCATAAAGATAAATATTATCTATATCCAGAAAAGGGACTGATTGACTCGGAATGCGGATCAAAGCATTTTTTTTTACTTTATCCTTTCTCATTTTTAAAAATCTGTTTTTTTTTTTCTTTTCCAACTGTGACTAATATGGAAATATTTTTACCATAGTAGCACATATATTAACTATATCAAATTGTACCAATTTTAGAAGAGCAAGGGTTAGAAAGGGAGGGAGAATAATTTGGAACTCAAAATCTTGCAAAAATTAATTCTAACATTTTTCTTTGCATATAACTGGAAAAAATGAAATACCATTAAAATTTTAAAATTTAAAAAAAATAGAAAGGAAAGAGAAGTGTATTAGCTACATATTTCAGCTTAATTCCCATGTAGTCCTAATTCCAAGTTCAAAACCCTTTTGAGGTTCAGTCCCAGGTGACCCAGCTTCTTAGGGCTTCCATGAGCAGTGGATAGGCTGTACCATCCTGCCTGCAAGCCTGCCTCCAGTTGGTAGGCATTATCTCTAACTTCTAAAGCTGCTCAGGACACACAACATGGAATAGAAACAAACACCACCAGAAACATTTCTTGGAGCTAACACAAAAAAAGGAGAGAAGGGTAAGGGAGTCTCTCTTCTTTCACCAGGTATTTTCATGGCACCCATTAATAGAGTAGAAGAAATGAACTATGAAGAGAATGACCAATTTTAAAGATGCAGCCAATCAAATGATTATATAGATACTGAAGCGATAAGGAACACAAAGGCCTCTACGTTAGGTAATCTGCACTTGCTCCAAAGGCCTCTTAAGGGTGACTCCATCTCTGGAGAACTAACCATACCCAGACTAGTCCAGGTTACAATGAGGAATAGAAAAAAAAAAGACCCAAAGTAAAAGCAAATTTAGGGTGCTTATCAGCATTTCCTTATTATAAAATACTAATCGTGGTACTTATGTTCTCGTACCATAAAGACAGCAGATTTTTTGACTCACAAAAAAATGGAATAAACACATAAATAAAAATCAATATAGGTATATGAGAAAGAAAAGTACAGAATGAGAAAGATTAACCTATCAGCTAAAATAAGATATGCAAACACATTTTTTGTTTAATTTGTGCAGAGATAAAAATGAAAGCAGAGTTTAAAGAAATAGAAGGATAGGCCCAGAACAACTGGGAGGCAACATAGAGTAGTAGAGGGTCAGCATTAGAATGAGAAAAGATCCGTGTTCAAGTCCAGTCCTGAAAAAAATGTACCTTTGGAATCCTGAGCAAGCTACTTAACCTCAGAGCTACCAATGTCAGTTCTTTCAAACTAAAAGAGAAAAGAGGGAATTAACCGTATAAGGATCTCTGTGGGCCTCATGTTAACTAGAAAATGACATATTAATAATATATATATATTTTTGGTATTTTCTTTAGTTAAATATTTCCCAATTACATTTTCATCTGGTTTAGGTTTTATAGATCTCATGGCACACATAGGAAGAAAGTTTGACATTTCTGCCCTACACCATTGCAACAATAGGTCTTAACTGTAAAAGTTGCGACACTACCTGTGCTATAAAGACACACACACACACACACACACAGACACAAAATATATACTCACTCACTCTAGACAGTTAAGCATAGAACAGAATATTTCATTTATTCTAAAGACTGATTGATTTTATAACAAATGTTCAAAGCTATAATGATGTGCTCCCCTTTGTGAACACATACTGTAATTTCTTCAATCTAGACTTAGTCAACTTGAGTTCATTTGTTTTTGATATAAAAACTTGTAAAGTTGAATCAATGACTCTTACTTCCTTGTTCACACAGCTAATTAAGAAGGTCAAAATAAGAATTATCATTTGGAAATCACTGTTTCCTAACTGGAAAGACACTTCAAAGCCACTGCTGTGAATGTAGAGTGACAACATGGCAATGTAAGTATTTAAATACATTTTCTTTGTAGTTTCTTGCAATATTGAATGTAATTTTATTAGTGATCATTACAGGATCACCAAAACTTTTCTGGGGATTTTTCCTTCTGAAATTTGGCTGAATTAAGACGACCCTCAAATTTATGACCAAACAATTTAAAATTATTATTATTGTTGTTATTGCTATTATTGGTGTTGTTGTTGTTGTTATTTTATTACTATCCTCACGATCACCTCAGCACTACCACCAAGATCATCATCATCATCATCAGTGATTATTTTTCTTTTGCTTTCTTTTGTGCTTTTCTTTCTCTTAAATTATCTCCATTTATTGGTTGATTTTTATGTTCAAAATATCACCTACATACTTTACCTTTTCTTCTTCATACAAAATCTTATTATCGGTTCCTTTCTCTTAAAATATTGCTTCTAGTTGTCACTGAAGTCCTTCTATATGAACCCCTCCCCTCCAAAAAAAATTCCAGAGCCAGGAGGATTAACAAGAGAATTTTACCAAACATTTAAAGAATAGTTAGTCCCACTATGATATAAAGTATTTGGAAAATAGGCAAAGAAGGAATACTGCTATTTTTTTCTGATACAAATATGGTGCTGATAGTTCAAATGACAAGAGGCAAAACAGAGGAAAAACATTATAGACCAATTTACCCAATGAATATAGATGCAAAAATTTTAAATAAAATAGCTAATAGATTACAGCATCTTATCTGGAATATATAACTAGGAGTGATCTATACCAGGAATGCAGGGCATTTAACCCGAATGCAGGTTCAATATTAGGAAAACTATCAGAATAATTGACCATATCGATAAAAAAAAACCAACAGAAATCATATTATTATCTCAATAGATGCGGAAAAAGCTTTTGATAAAATAAAACCACCATTCCTAATAAATACACCAGAGAGCACAAGAATCAATGGGGTTTTCCTTAAAATGATGAGTAGCACCATTCTAAAACCATCCACGAACATTATATGTAATGGGGATAAACCAGAAGCCTTTCCAATAAGTTCAGGGGTAAAACAAGGATGTTCATTATCACCACCGTTATGCAATATTGTACTAGAAATACTAGCGTTAACAATAAGAAAGGAAACAGAAATTGAAGGAATTAGAATAGCCCATGAAGAAACAAAGCTATCACTCTTTGCAGATGATATGATGGCATACTTAGAGAATCCTAGAAAATCAACAAACTACTTGAAGTAATTAACAACTGTAGTAAAATTGAAGGATATAAAATAAACCCACATCAATCATTCACATTTCAATATATTGCTAACAAAGTCCAGGAGTAAGAGATAAAAAGAGAAATTCTATTTGAAATAACTGTAGAAAACATAAAATGTTTGAGAGACTTCCTGCCAAAACAAACCCAGGAACTATATGAACATAATTACAAAACACTTTTCACACGAATGAAGTCAGATCTAAATAATTGGATAAATATTAGTTGCTCACAGGTAGAACAAGCTAATATAATAAAAATGACAATTCTACCTAAATTACTTAATCAGTACCATACCAATCAATCTACCAAAAAATGTTTATAGTATTAGAAAATATGATAACAAAATTCATCTAGAAGAAGAAAGCTCCAGAAAATCAATGGAACTAGTGAAGAGAAATGCAAGGGAAGATGACCTAGTTGTACCATACATAACATTGTATTATAAAGCAACAATCATCAAAACTACTTGGTACTGACTAAGAAATAGAGCTGTGTATCAGTGGAATAAGTTAAGTACTCAAGACACAGTAGTCAACGACTATAGTAATCTACTATTTGACAAACCCAAAGACCTCTGCTTCTTGGATAAGAACTCACTATTTGACAAAAACTGCTGGGATAACTGGAAAATAGTATGGTGGAAACTAGGCATAGACAAGCATCTTCCACTGTATACCAAGATAAGGTCAAAATGGGTACAAGATTTAGACATCAATGGTGATAGTACAAGCAAATAAGGAGAGCAAGGAATAGTTTACCTGTCACATCTATGGAGAATGGAAGAATTTATGACAAACAAAAAGATAGATAACATTATCAGATGCAAAATTGATAATTTTGATTGCCTTAAACTAAAAAAAGGTTTTACACAAACAAAGCCAATGCAACCAAGATTAGAAGGGAAGCAGAAAGAGGGGAAGCAGGCTTTTTTTTTGTTTTGTTTTTTGTTTTGTTTTTTTAAAGCCAGTGTCTTTGATAAAGGCTTCTTTTTAAAAACACATAGAGAACTGAGACAAATTTATAAGAATACAAGTCATTCTCCAATTGATAATCACTCAAAGGATATGAACAGGCAGTTCTCAGATGAAGAAATTAAAGCTATCTACAATTATAAGAAAAAAATGCTCTAAATCACCATTGATTGATTAGAGAAATGTGAATTAAGACAACTCTGAGGTACCACATCACACCTATAAGATTGGTTAACATGACAAAACAGGAAAATGATAAATGTTGGAGAAGAAGGTTTAGGAAAATTTGAACACTAATGCATTGTTGATGGAATTGTGAATTGATCCAACCATTCTGGAGAGCAATTTGGAACTACGCCCAAAGGGCTATAAAAGTGGGCATGCCCTTTGACTCAGCAATACCACTTCTAGGTCTATATCCCAAAGAGATCATAAAAACGGGAAAAGTCTCTCTCTCTCTCTCTCTCTCTCTCTCTCTCTCTCTCTCTCTCTCTCTGTATATATATATATATATATATACACACACATATATATATACATATATATATATACATATATATGTGTGTGTGTGTGAGTGTGTGTGTGTGTGTGTGTGTGTGTGTGTGTGTGTGTGTGTGTATACAAATATTATAGCAGCTCTTTTTGTGGTGGCCAAAAATTGGAAATTGAGGGGATACCCATCTGCTGGGAAATGGCTAAACAAGTTGTGGCATATTAACATAATGGAATACTATTGTTCCATAAGAAATGATGTACAGGAAGACTTCATGAAAACATTGAAAGAATTGCATGAATTGATGCTGAGTGAAGTGAGCAGAACAAGCAAAACATTGTACACCATAAAAGCAATACTGTGCAATTACCAACTATGATAGACTTAGCTATCTCAGCAATGCAATGATTTAAGATAATTCCAAAAGACTAAAGATAGAAAATGCTATCCACATCCAGAAAAAGAACTATGGAGTCCCAATGGAGATCAAAGTGTACTATTTTCTCTCTTTTTTTTTCTTATGATTATTCTCTTTGATTCTTGATGAGGGCTGGGAATCATATGTTGAGGTTTAGGGTGCTCAGGACCCCAAAATACCAGCACATCAGGTCTTGCTCGAATGAATTTGACTCAAGTCTTCTTGATGAGGCCACAGTCTCTGGGAACCCCTTGAATCCTTGAACTCTCCTTGAATCTTCCCACTTGATCTGGCCTTGGCCTGAGGCTATAACCATTAGGCCCAAATGCCTACCTTGCCCAGTCCTCTATTGTCCAGCTGTTTCCCACCCTTAATCCTGTTTCCCATCCTTAATCCTGATCAAAATATCTATACCCTAGCTCTGTTACCTTAGCCCTTTATTGTCTGTCATTTCCATGTAGCCTTCAGCTATTTCCCACCCTGGAGTCTGACCTCATCCCAGTCTCTTCAAGCTCCTCCTTAGACTCCTCCTCAAGTCCCTCCCTAGACCCCTCCTCTGGTCACCCCAGACCACCCCTCAATCCCTCCAACAATCTTTGTGTATATAATCTCCATCTTGCCTCCATGAAGGTTGTGAGATCCAATCTAGCTCAGATTGATCTGGCCTGCTTTCCTTACAGACGTCACAAGGGGTAGGATCTCTTGGGGCAGGCCTATTTGGCTAACTCTTAATAAACTTTATCTTTTCCCTTGGCTGAGAAAGCTTGAGTCAAATTCTTTCAGCAGGACCTGGTGTGTCGGTACTTTGGGGTGTCGAGCACCCCTCACCCCAAACCCTCTTCATTCTGACAGCCAAAGAGGAAAACAAAGCCTGTTAAAGAGTCACCATACTGGGTAGAGTCTTAAGAAATCTCACCATTTGTGATGCTCATTTTGATAAGTGGGTCAGTTTCAATCTGCTGAGTGAGATTGAATATGAGCACCTTCATGGAGGTGACATGGATTTTGTATAAAGAAAGACTGTGGGAAGGATCTTGGGGTGGTTCAGGGGTGAAGAAAGAAGGGGTTTAGGGAGGGACTTGAGGAGGATTTAAAGGAGGATCTTAATGGGACTGGAGTGACTAGAGGTCAGACTCCAGGAGTGGGATTAAGGGTGGGGAAATAGCTGAAGGCTTCCTGGAAATGACAGACAATGGAGGGTTAGGCTAGTTTAGGAATAAGAAGAGATTTGGATCTCTTTGGATAAAGAAAGGTTTATGACCTCAGGGAAAGACTTCATCAACTGGAGAGTTCAAGGGGGCTGCCAGAACCTATATCCCATCAGTTCTGATTCTTCTTTATGACATCACTAATGAAGAAATATATTTAATATGATTGTACATGTATAGCTTATATCAGATTGCATGCTGTCTTGGGAAGGAGGAAAGGGAGCGAAGGGGAAAAATTCAGAACTCAAAATCTTATAAAAGTAAATGTTGAAAAGTAAATGTAAATTTTAAAAATTAGAAGAAAATAGAAAATAGACATTCCTTCATCTCAGGGTAAAGTCAAAAAGTATGTATTAATTTTAGTTTCCTCATCCTAGAAGTGAAATGATGTATAAAATAGGAAAAATACTATTTGTACAGTTTTTCATTGATTTGTTGTAAGGTAAACTTCTTGTGAACTCTAAAGAATCAGATAAATGTATGTTTCCTCTAAAGAGTTGGAAATAGGTGAAAATTAATGAATTTGTTATTTGTGGAAAGAGAAATTTTCTGTACAAGTGAGAACTTTGCAGGTAATATTACTATCACTACTAATCACAGGAATAGCTGGCATATGTATAGTGATGTATGGTTTACAAAGTGATATCTCATTTGATCAGCTCCATTGGAAGTATTCCAATCCACCCTGCCCTACCCTACTTCCTATTTGTGGAAATTTGGATTGGTCACTTGACCATTTTTTTGCCCCTCAGTTTTCTTACCAGAAAAATGAGAGTTTGGGACACAGGACTTTGGAAGTATCTTCCTGTTCCAGATCTATGAAACTTAAGTGACCTTGAGCATTTTTTTACTCCTTTGAGCCTCAGTTTACTCATCTATAAAATGAAGAGGTTGAACTAGATTACCTCCAAATTTTATTCCAGTTCTATATTCTTTAAACCCATCTCTTCTTCTATTAGGTTGCTGGATAATCTGAATACTCACCACAATAGCCATTTCTTTCATCTATGGCATTTAATTCAGAGCACATTGAATTCATAAATGTTTTGTAGTCTGGAGGGAAAAGAATATATTTAAACCTTAATATATTGGCATCTATTGAATATGCAATCCTGGAATCTTATGACACATAATTGTACGTATCTTTTAACTATAGAACCAAAATAAAAAATAAATTATTTTGTAGGTGTATGTTAACTCATCTCATTAATGCTTAACCATATAAGTGCTATGAACAATGGTTCCTAGTTCATGAGATAGAGAAAAGTTGAGTATGCAGTTTCTGCCCTTCTTTCCCCTACATAAAGTATATCTTCCTTAATGGCATGCCCAGAAAATACAAGACGGCACCAATGAACACTACTATTCATGACCAATTGTCATGACTATTCATGACAATCTACTTTCATAGTATTCAACATACTTTATACCTATTCTGATCCCTGGAAAGTTGTTTACTCTAATACAGGTTTATCATTATAAATAAATCTTAACACATCAGTCATATGAATTACCTTTCTTATTTTACATTGACTAATAAGCTATGATGTACCAACAATCTTGCTGCAGCTACTGTAGCTGTGTAAAACCAACAACAACTATCACACAGAGGACTTCTAACACAGGTTTTTTGATCTGCTTTTCTAAGGAAAGCAATTTTAAGGGGTTAACAATCTCAGTTTAATTAAACATATATGTATATATATATGTATATATATATGTATGTATGCATGTGTGTGTGTGTGTGTATATATATATATATATATATATATATATATATACACACACACACACATATATATCATTCACTTAATTCTAGGGGAAAAGATCAGCCCCCTGAACTTCAAGGTGAATACAAACAGAAACTGCAAGCATCAGCAGACAAACCTTGTCTGACTCAAATCACAATTCATAGTTATCAAAGAAGCATCAATATCTGTCTGGGTTATCAAAGCAAGGGGACAGCTACAACAGCTTGCCCAAAGTCACAACACTCCTTCCATGAGTGAACACCAAAAGTCAAATACCAAGCTCTCCTCAATCATATCCTATTCAGAGCCCTGAGGGCTCTGACCTAAACCAGGCTGGGTGTGTGAAAGTTCCCTGCCCCCAGTATTACATCATATGCAGGTCAATGACTCCTGATTGCCTCAGTGCTGAGAAATAGCTGAGAAATATTCCAAAACAAAGACAACAAAAGCTTTCCCACCAATTCAAAAATAGGGGAGAATTGATTGTCTTAGCATCCCAAATGAGAAGAACAGTGAAAAGTCTGATTGCCTTAACATATGGCAATGTACATTTATGCTTTGAACATCACTGAGGTTAGGGACCCAGTGACCCAAGTATTTGTAAAATATATGCAAAAACTTTTGGCCCTCCTGTACCAGAGAAGAAATCTGATTTTTTTTTCCTTTTTCTATTATGTGGTGTTTACAGTACTTTAATGTAAAATTTGAGTTTAATATTTGGTCATAAAATCTTTGTTATCTGCTGACCTTCATGTGTTGTCTGTAGCTTCCACAAAACTCTCCCCAAAATCGCATTTATTTTCTCATGCTTACTGGTAATATATCAAAACTGTGATGGGGAAAGTAGCAATGTGGAAGAGATAATTGTAATGCATCCTTCAACATACAAGGTCACTTCGTGTTACCTCATACTGAGGCTCAGAGGAAACTGGGACTTAGCCTTATAATAGCTAAGCTGATGATGGGTAGCGATAAAGGCTAATTAGCTTATAAAGGCTAATTAGTTCTTAAATTGCCATTGAAAACGGCAAGTTAGGTAAATTCTATATTCTGAAACTTCGCTCCCAACCTCCAGAAGAGAGAGCACCAATCCAAACCACTGCTGTGGTAAAACATCAGCAGTCATAAAGGGACAGTTGTGCAAATAGCCAAAAGCCTTTGGTGAATTAGATAACAATTTGATTTAGTACTTAAGAGACATCTAAGTAATTTTTAACCAAAAATCTCAGAATGGCCACTTGGCTGATTACCAGATGTTATTTTACTTACTTATCAGGAAAAAAAAAATGAGATAAAAATGTTAGTAAATTCAGAAATAGTTTTTAATATGCTAGCCTTAGGTTTCCATATGTATGACTAAAGTGGGAAGAAAATTTTCTAAACTATTGGTATTATGTAAACATAAATAAAATCATGAAATATGGAAAGCCAAAGGCTAAGAATCAAGGGCTCTAGTAATGAATTATTAACTTAACCCTCCAGGCTGAAAGATTAAAATAATATCTTTGATATTCATAAAAAACCTTAAAAAAGATTGTTTCAAATTGTTTGTTTACCCACATGGAATGAAGTACCAAACTCAATTCAGTTATTGGCATATTAATATTATCAGCTTACTTTGTATCCTTTTGGCAAGGTTTAGTAATAAATGAAAGGACTTCTCTTCTCCAAATGGCAAAATACATACATTAAGGAAGGAGAATGTTGGTAGGATTTAGAAAAACCTGCCCTTTTCACTTTTATTTCCATAAACACATTTCTCTATTCTTAGATTTTCATAAATTTAACATTATCAGCATGGCATCAGTTCTTACTATTGGAAAAATAGATGTGTTTTCCTCATTCCTTACACAAATATGTGAAAATAATAAATGTAAAATCTGTAGACTGAAAGTGATATATCTTATGTTAATATTTGACCAAAATTTGAAAAAAATGTAATTTTCATTATTGTTTTTAAAATCTCTCTCTCTTTGATCCTACTTTTATATCTTAAAAAACTTCATTGAAATTTTTGAAGAGTTATTGTGTGACCTAGGTTTAGGCTTCCAGGGATACTAAGTGACAGCTCCAGAGCTCCATCTGCTGTTACATGAGAACCTTAAAAACAGCCACAGGATTATATATGAGAAAATCAGAGGAAATACTATTTGTATTTCTAAAAATTAATGCAGAAAGAAAAAGCATAAAAATCTTGTTTCCTTAATGTCTATGGTATTGCTGTTTCCTGCTTGATGAAAAATTGCAAATAAAAATAATAAACTCAATATAAATTATACCTATAATTACAATAAAAATGACTTGATTTAAATCAATATTTTTTTTTCATATTCAAGTTATTTTCTGTACTAATGTCCATCTTACCCAAAAATTTTGGTTTTAGAAATTTTTCCCTTTCTATAGCATTGTCATCTCACTTATCTGAACATGGGGCTATATTGAGCTATTCTGTTTAGTTCATTAGGAGTTATTCTTTCTCACATGTAGACTTTGACAGACTGTAACTTTGAAAGAAAGAGCTCACCTTTAAAAACCATTAGTGTTGTAATACAGGGTGTTCCTAAAGTCTGGACACATAGGCAATTGATGGCAATGTGGAGTTATTGCATTGAGTCCATGTGAATCTTACAAAGAGCATCAAACTTTGCATCATAAATGAATTGAAGATGTTATTTGTTAACATTCCAATTCAATAAAATGTTGTTGAAAATTTCATTCATTTCATTTCTAGAAAATATGCATTTTTGCCTATGTGTCCAGACTTTAGGAACACCTTGTATATTCAGCATTCTGGCAAGCCTAACTTTACTATTTATTAATAAAATATTGCCTCACAATAAGCTAAGTGTTTCCAATAGTGAAATAAACATGATTTAGATGTCTGGATTGCATTTTTAGTTTTCATTATTTTAATTTGCATTTAAATTTCTCTAAATTGTGGTACAACAGTGAATCAGTGACTAGGCTTACCCACCAAATCAATGCTTTGAAGGGGAAAAAAATCCCTACAAATGGCATTTTGCATCTTACAAATTGTATTTTTTTTTTAGCAAACAAACTCATATTGATCTCTTTTTATGCTCTCCACAGCACATTACTTAGTAAAAATCACAATTATTATTAAATTAATTTGTATATTGTTCTCTTCATTCTAGTTTGTTCATTCTCCATTTCTGTCAACTCTTCTGAAATCTGCTTTAAAAAAAACAGTATCATAATATTCCATCAGTGTCGCATGCTACTATTTGTTCAGGCATTCCTCAGTTGATGAATACTCACTTTTTCAATGCATTTCTAAGTTATTTTTGGTTTTTTAAATACTTTGTTGGCCTTTTGTTTTTGCTTTGGATGTTTTTTTTTATGATTTTGCCCTAACAGGATAATACACATATCGATGACAATAGGAAAATGAAGGGAATGGTAACATTTTACTAAAGCCAAATTAATTCCAATGACCAATCTTGGTTATGAATTAATGAGTAGGGAACTCACATCCTTTCCTCCATAGAGAGGTGAGAGATTGTGGATATATAAATGTTACATATGTGATTTCTACGTGGGTGATATCCTCTACATAAATAAGGAAATTCAAAATAAAGGAGTTGGGATTGGGGTACAATATGATCTATTCTGTGTTTTGTTTGTTTGTTTTACTTTGACATGCCTCAGGGTGAATCAGCTTGAAATGTCTAAGAAGGAGTACATCATATTAGAACACATTTCAAAAACTGAGGTAGAGGAGTCAAGCATAGAACTGTCTATGCTTTATATGTGTATCTCATATCTATGTTGTTGTTTTCATGTTGTTTAATGATGCTAGAGAGAAGCTCATGACTTTTTAATAATTTTTTTAAACCATACACCTCTCTACCTGTCCATTTAGAAGTGAAATCTAATGGTCTCTAAGAAGGGAATTGCAGATATCAGGCACAGGCTGTCACAGACTACCATGGGACAACTATCACCTTTCCTTTCCCCTCTCCTTATTGTTGAGAGATCCTAAAAATTCTCACAATACCTCTTCATCCTCCTTTCTGAGGAATGGTCTCTTATTAGTTTATTCTTTTCTCAAGCTAAGAAGAACTACAAATCCCAGGGTCTTTGTGGGCAACCAGTACCTTCTATATTACATTGCATCCATATCCTCACTGTTTAGCAAACTACCTGGCACCTGCTAAGCATTAATAAAAGATATTTGCTGACTGTAGAATGAAAGACTGAAATACTTCACAATTACATTTCAACATTCCTATTTTTTCTGTCCTCCAAAACCTTCAGAGCATCCTTTCAAACCCTGTTAAAGGAGGTCTACAGATTTTAGTAATAGGGAATGAGCCAGCAAATATGACAACACTAAAGATCATAGGAAAAAATTGATTGTGGGAGGAAAGTGGTTAAGAAGGAAACAAACGAAGTCAAGTGTACAAAAGGGAAAATTGGCCTAAGACAGAAGGTCCATGATTATTCAGAAACTATAGTAAAGTGGAAAATAATAGGGAATACTTTCAAGGATTTTTGAGATATATAAGAAGGGAGAAGAGTTAGCTCATGGGAAAATTGCCCCTGTTTTATGAGTGAAGAGTTTCTTCTGAAAAATTATATGCAGGAGAGTGTGTGGAAGGTTGGAGGAAAGAAGAGAAGTCTTGGAATCCCTTTGCGGCAATGCCAATGAAAATCAATTAAAGAAGAGTGAAATGATTACTTTGCTGTAGTGAATGCTTTTTTGAGATTAGATAAAATAAATTTGTATTGGACATATTCCACAATATTGCATGGCTTACTCCAGCCCAATACTGTAATATGTAAACAGGAGCAGAGGAGCCAAGTGATAGGAATACTAAATAATATGACAAGGCTACAAGGAGAGTTGAGAACAGTAAAACGTTAAGCTTGTTAACTAGAATATCAGTATTCAGAACAATAAATCCCAGAACAGTGTTGATAGAGAAATTAAGTCTTTAGGGGTAGATTAACTGAAAGTCTTGTTGAAATCAAGTAATAGTTTCAGAGGAAATGAGGGATAAGGAAAGCTATAATGATAGGTTCTAATCAGACAAAAAATTGTAGCATGTCCAATCATATAGTGAGATAAAGTATGTGCCCATCCCCAAATGTGCCTGAGGTGGAGAGAAAGATCAGATTCAGGTGAAGGAGATTGAAGAAGGAAGCCTGAGTGGTTGAGGTAACACCAATGTATATGTTTAAAGTCAATTGGTATAATGTTTGTGTGGAGAGAAAATACTGTGAGGTAGGTGCTAATCTTCTTATGAAAGAAAAGAGAATCATCGGCAACTATAGATAGCTGCAATTAGGATCTAGCAAGGATGATACAGGTAGATGGAGTGAACCTTTCTAAGGCAGCACTTGACAAATTTTTTGGTCCCATCTCCCCCTTTACATGCTGAAAATTCTTGAGGCCCCAAAAATGCTCTCATGTATATTTTATCTATCCATATTTATCATATTGTAAATTAGAAATAATATTTAAATACTTATTAACTCACTGAAATAATGATTATAGACATCATTAAAGGTTAATATTGTTGTTGACTTCTTTTAGTCATGTCCAACTCTTCATGATCCCTTTTTGGGGTTTTCTAGATAAAGTTAATGAAGTAGTTTGCTGTTTCCATCAACAGCTCATTTTACAGATGAGCAAACTGAGGCCAACTGGGCTAAGTGACTTGCCCAGGATCACACAGCCAGTAAATATCTGAAGCTGCATATGAACTCAAGAAGATAAGTCTCCCTGATTCCAAGCCTAGTGCTCTAGTTACCCTATGGATCTAAGTACCCTATGGATTAATAGACTAATAGTTTTATGAAGAATAACTGTATTCTATTAAAAAAACATTAGTGAGAAGACTGACATTGTTTCACATGTTTTTGCAAGTATCTTTAATGTCTGACAGGAGAAAACAATTGTATTCTCATATTTTCTTGTAGATTCAATATTATGTGATATGTTGTGGTAAAAATAAATGTAGAAAATCTGGTTTTATATAGATTTGTAGTTTGCAAAGGAAGGCATTTTTATATAGGCAAATTACATCATAGTATTATGAAAATGGATTTAATGCCACCCAACACAAACACACATTATCCCTTCATCTGTTTTTTTTTGGGTGTGAGGAGGCATTGAAGTTGTTTTTTTTTATTTTTTTCCAGGAACAACATGCTTTTGCCCATGCCTAGGATTTCCTCTTTTGAAATAACAACGTGGTATGCTCTTCAACAGAGCCAGTGCACATGCTTAAGAAAAGCTGTCCCAGGCAGGCTTTGATCTCCCTTGTGAAAGTATTGCTTCTCTAACACTTGAAGAGGCTATTGAGTCTAAGATAGTATAATTTTCAATGTGATCTGCACAGTTTAAAGGAAAGAAAAGAGTTTCAAAATATTTATGCCCTCTTAATCCAACAAAGGAGGATATTCCCTTCAATAAAAATGAAGACCCACTTCCAAATCCACAATTTGCCTAAATTGAGTCAAGGCTACTAATTATATCATTCCTTGGGTGTAAATTTAGGGTAAATATAGGATTAGGGTAAAGCAACTGGTACTGGCAAAAAAATTAGCTATTTATAAATATATTCACTAATAAATTAATTAAGAATGTTTATGAATTATAATGTACATATGCATGTAGAGTCAAAGTGTCACAGTAGATAGAGGGCCAAGCAAGAACCCAGTAAGACCTTGGTTCAAGTTCCATCTCTACAATTTACTCACTATGTGACCCTGGGCAGATCACTTATCCTTTCAGTGCTCTAAGCAACTCCCTAATAGTTCTTATGTTGTGTAAGCAATGCTAGTCTGCAATAGTAGTATTTCCTCCCCAGTTGTAACCCTGTATTGATTAAATAACAGGTCTAGTTCCTATTATTTTTCATATATGTACACATATACACATGTATATATGTGTTTGCACATATATGTATATATACATATATATGTACAAACAAGGAGAGTCACATACATAATTTATGTATAGTGTATACACAGATGTTCACTTATTTATACTTGGCAAATGAATATAGTCCATAGATACCAAAATTTAGTAGGAGAACTCAAGTTTTCATGGGTTTTGATTGCTTACAGAGACTACTTAAAATATATTTTGCTGAATTATTAATAATATAAATTTCCTTAGCTGTTACTCAAAATGTCATAAGATCATAGATTTAGAAATGGAAAGGAATTTAAAGGCCAACTAGTCCAAACCCCTGATTTTACAACTCTGAGCAAAAGCTGGTCAAAGAATTCATTTCCCTCTATGTGCTTCCCATATCTGTCTTTCCCTTTACCTACTCAGCTAAGGGCCTCAACTTTTACTTGAAAATTGAAGCTATCCCAGTGAACTTCCCCTAAGGTGCTTCTCTTCATTTGAAAACCCCTTCATATTATTTTCAGTTTCTTATCCTTTCTATCAGGTTTTTTTTTTTCCTTTATTTATTTTTAGTTTACCACACACGGTTCTACATAGTTTTGAGTTCCAGTTTTTCTCCCCTCCCTCCCCCCTCCCTCCCCAAGACGGCATGAAGTCTCATATAACTGTCATGTATAACTTCGCATTGAATTAATTTATGCTCTAGTCAAGTCGTGGAGAAGAATTTTGACCAATGGAATGAATCATGAGAAAGAAGAAACAGAACCAACAAAAAAACAAACAAACAAACAAAAAAAACCCCAAAACCAAAAACAAAAGAGAAGCAGAAAGGGCGAGCATGTAGTGTGCCTCAGTCTGTATTCAAACTTCGCAGTTCTTTCTCTGAATGAAGATAGCATTCTCCATCGTGAGTCCCCTGGAGTTGTCCTTGCCCCTTTAGGTTGCTGAGAGAAGCGCAGTATGTCAGGGTTGGTCCTCACGGAATCCACATATCTGTGGCTGTGCACAACGTTCTCCTGGCTCTGCTCCGCTCACTCAGCATTATGTCGTGTAGGTTTTTCCAGGTTGTTATGAAGTCTGCATCATCCCCATTTCTTATGGCACAATAGTATTCCATCACCTTCATATACCACAGCTTGTTCAGCCATTCCCCAATTGATGGGCATCCCTTTGCTTTCCAATTCTTGGCTACCACAAAGAGAGCTGCTATAAATATTCTTGTACATATGGGTCCTTTTCCCGCTTGCGTGATTTCTTTGGGATACAACCCTAGAAGTGGTATTACTGGGTCAAAGGGTATGAACATTTCTATAGCCCTTTGGGCATAGTTCCATACCGCCCTCCAAAATGGCTGGATCAGCTCGCAACTCCACCAGCAATGCAACAATGTTCCAATTTCCCCACATCCTTTCCAGCATTTATCATTCTCCTGATTTGTTATTTTAGCCAATCTGACAGGAGAGATGTGGTATCTAAAAGTTGTTTTGATTTGCATTTCTCTAATCAGCAGCGATCCAGAGCATTTTTTCCATATGCCTGTAGATAGCTTTAATTTCTTCCTCTGAAAACTGCCTGTTCATATCCTTTGACCATTTCTCAATTGGGGAATGGCTTGTATTCCTATATATTTGGCTTAGCTCCCTGTATATTTTAGAAATGAGGCCTTTATCAGAGATACTAGTTGCAAAGATTTTCTCCCAATTTTCTGCTTCCCTCCTAATTCTTGTTGCATTGGCTTTTTTTGTACAAAAACATTTCAATTTGACATAATCAAAATTATCCATTTTGCATTTTGTAATGCTCTCTATCTCTTGTTGGGTCATGAATTCTTTACTTTTCCACAAATCTGATAAGTAAACTATTCCTTGCTTTCCCAAATTACTTAGAGTATCAACTTTTACTCCTAAATCATGAACCCATTTTGACTTTATTTTGGTATATGGTGTAAGATATTGGTCTATGCCCAGTTTTTTCCCTACCATTTTCCAATTTTCCCAACAGTTTTTGTGAAATAGTGAATTATTAGCCCAGAAACTGGCTTCTTTGGGTTTATCAAAGAGTAGATTGCTAAACTTGTTGATTTCACCTACTTGTGTACCTATCCTATTCCACTGATCCACACCCCTGTTTCTTAACCAGTACCAGGCAGTTTTGATGACTGCTGCTGTGTAGTACAGTTTAATATCTGGTGTGGCTAAACCACCATCCCTAGCATGTCTTTTCATTAATATCCTAGATACTCTAGACCTCTTGTTTTTCCAAATGAATTTTGTTATTATTTTGTCCAGCTCAGTAAAAAAAAAAATTGGTAGTTCGATTGGTATGGCACTGAATAGATAGATTAATTTAGGTAGAATTGTCATTTTTATTATATTAGCTCGGCCTAACCATGAGCAACTGATATTTCTCCATTTATTTAGATCTGATTTTATTCGCGTGAAAAGTGTTTCATAGTTATGTTCATATAGGCCCTGGGTTTGTCTTGGCAAATAGACTCCCAAATATTTTATAGTGCCTTCAGTAACTTTGAATGGAATTTCTCTTTCTATCTCTTGCTGTTGGGCTTTGTCAGTAATGTATAGGAATGCTGAGGATTTATGTGGGTTTATTTTATATCCTGCAACTTTGCTAAAGTTGTTTATTATTTCAAGTAGTCTTTTACTTGATTCTCTAGGATTCTCTAAATAAATCATCATATCATCTGCAAAAAGTGATAATTTAGTTTCTTCTTTTCCTATTCTAATTCTTTCAATTTCTTTTTCTTCTCTTATTGCTACAGCTAATGTTTCTAGAACCAAATTGAATAATAGGGGTGATAATGGACATCCTTGTTTCACCCCTGATCTTATTGGGAATGCATCTAGTTTATCCCCATTACAAATAATGCTTGTTGATGGTTTTAGGTAGATGCTATTTATAATTTTGAGGAAGGTTCCCCTTATTCCTATGCTTTCTAGTGTTTTTAATAGGAATGGGTGTTGTACTTTGTCAAAGGCTTTTTCTGCGTCTATTGAGATGATCAAATGGTTTTTGCTAGTTTTGTTGTTGATATGGTCAATTATGCTAATAGTTTTCCTAATATTGAACCAGCCTTGCATTCCTGGAATAAATCCTACCTGGTCATGGTGTATTATTCTCGTAATGAGTTGCTGGAATCTTTTTGCTAATATTTTATTTAAAATTTTTGCATCAATATTCATTAGAGAAATTGGTCTATAATTTTCTTTTTCTGTTTTAACTCTACCTGGTTTAGGTATTAGTACCATATTTGTGTCATAAAAAGAATTTGGTAGGACTCCTTCTTCCCCTATTTTCCCAAATAATCTGCAAAGTATTGGAATTAGTTGTTCTTTAAATGTTTGATAGAATTCACATGTAAAACCATCTGGCCCTGGAGATTTTTTCCTAGGGAGTTCGTTGATGGCCTGCTCAATTTCTTTTTCTGATATGGGGTCATTAAGAAATTTCACTTCCTTCTCTGTTAGTCTGGGCAGTTTATGTTTTTGTAGATATTCATCCATATCTCTAAGGTTGTCAAATTTATGGGCATACAGTTGGGCAAAATAATTCCTAATTATTGTTTTGATTTCCTCTTCATTAGAGGTGACCTCACCCTTTTCATTTTTGATACTGGTAATTTGATTTTCTTCTTTCTTTTTTTAAATCAAATTGGCCAAAGGTTTGTCAATTTTATTGGTTTTTTCATAAAACCAGCTTTTTGTTTTATTTATTAATTCAATAGTTTTCTTGGTTTCAATTTTATTAATCTCTCCTTTGATTTTCAGTATTTCTAATTTGGTATTTAATTGGGGGTTTTCAATTTGCTCTTTTTCTAGCTTTTTCAGCTGTATGCCCAGATCATTGATCTCCTCTTTCCCTATTTTATTCATGTAGGCATTTAGAGATATAAAACTTCCCCTAAGAACTGCTTTTGCTGCATCCCATAAGTTTTGGTATGTTGTTTCATTATTGTCATTCTCTTGAATGAAATTATTGATTGTTTCTCTGATTTGATCTTTGGCCCACTCACTCTTTAGAATTAAATTATTTAGTTTCCAATTAGTTTTTAGCTTATTTTTCCATGGTGCTTTATTAAAAATGATTCTTATTGCATCATGATCTGAAAAGGATGCATTGACTACTTCTGCTTTTCTGCACTGGATTGTGAGGTTTTTATGCCCTAGTACATGGTCAATTTTTGAGTATGTGCCATGTACTTTTGAGAAGAAAGTATATTCCTTTTTATCCCCGTTCAGTTTTCTCCAGAGGTCTATCATATGTGCCTTTTCTAAAATTCTGTTTACCTCCTTAACTTTTTTCTTATTTATTTTGAGGTTAGATTTATCAAGTTCAGAAAGGGGGAGGTTGAGGTCTCCCAATATTATAGTTTTGCTGCCTATTTCTTCCTGTAACTCCCTTAACCTCTCCTCTAAGAATTTGTATGCCTTACCACTTGGTGCATATATGTTAAGCAATGATATTGCTTCATTGTTTATGGTGCCTTTTAGCAGGATATAATGTCCTTCCTTATCTCTTCTAATTAGATCTATCTTTACTTTTGCTTTGTCTGAGATTAGGATTGCTACACCTGCTTTTTTTACTTTAGCTGAGGCACAATATATTTTACTCCAGCTTTTTACCTTAACCCTATGTGTATCCCCCTGCTTCAGATGTGTTTCTTGTAAACAGCATATTGTAGTATTATGGTTTTTAATCCATTCTGCTATCTGCTTCTGTTTTGTGAGAATGTTCATCCCCTGCACGTTCAGGGTTATGATTTCTATCTGTGTCTTTTTCTCCATCCTAATTCCCCCTGTTTATGCTTTTATTTCTCCCTTTCCCCTTCTCCTCCCCAACAAAGTTTTGCTTTTGACCGCCGCTTTCCTCAGTTAACCCTCCCTCTTTATTCCCCTCCCTTATCTAACCGTTACCCACTTGCTACTTCTCCTCTTCCTTCTGCCCTCCCCCCTCCCTTTTTCCCCCCTTTCCCTCCCACTTCCAGTAGGACAAGTTAGATTTCTAAACTTATCAGAGTATGTTATTCCCTTCTTGAACTAGATCAGATGACAGTAAAGCTCAAATACTGCTCTTCTCCCTCCCTTCTTTCCCTCTACTATAATATGTTTTTTTGCCACTTCCTTTGGTGTAATTTACCCTTTTCTACAACCTTCTTACCACTTCCCTCATAGCCCTCCCTTTATATCTCTTATTTATATTTTATATCTTTACATCAGTTAATTTATACAGGCATTCACAACCTATGTATATCCCTTTCATTTGTCACAATAGTTGTACCATTCACAAGAATGACTTATATATGTATATGTATATATATATATATATACATAAAAAACATACATAAGATGATATAATCCCACATAAAGATGTAAACAACCTAAGCTTATTGGTTAATGAAGTTTGTGGGGTTTTTCCCCCGGTTACCTTTTTATGTCTCTCTTGAGGTTTGTATTTGGAGATCAAATTTTCCATTGAGTTCTGGCCTTTTCATCAGGAAGGTCTGGAATTCCCTTATTTCATTGAATGTCCATCGCCTTGCCTGGAAAATTATGCTTAGTTTTGCTGGGTAGTTGATCCTTGGTTGTAGTCCCAGCTCCTTTGCCCTTCGGAATATCATATTCCAATTTCTCCTGTCTTTTAATGTGGAAGCTGAGAGATCCTGCATGATCCTGACTGTAGTTCCACGATATTTGAATTGCTTCTTTTTGGCTGCTTGCAGTATTTTCTCCTTAAGTTTATAGCTCTGAAATTTGGCTATAATATTTCTTGGTGTTTTCAGTTTGGGATCTCTTTCAGGGGGTGATCGGTGAATTCTTTCAATGACTATTTTGCCCTCTGGTTCTAGGACCTCTGGGCAGTTGTCTTTGATAATTTCTTCGAAGATACTGTCAAGGCTCCTTTTTTCATCGTGGATTTCCGGTAGACCAATAACTCTCAAATTGTCTCTCCTGGATCTATTTTCCAGGTCAGTTGTTTTGCCAATCAGATATTTCACATTTTTTTCTATTTTTTCATTCTTTACATTTTGTTATATTACTTCTTGATACCTCATAGATTCATTAGCTTCCACTTGCTCAAGTCTAATTTTAAATGAGTTAGTGTTTACATTTTGCTTTTGAGCCTCCATTTTCAATTGGTTGATTTCACCTCTCAGGGTGTCCTTTTCTCTCTCTAGATTCTGAATCTCCATAGCCATTTCGCCAATCTTATTCTTTAGGGACTTGATTTCGTCAGTGGATTTTTTCTCCCTTTTTTCCATTTTTTCCATATTTTCTTTTAGCTCCCTAATTTGGTTTTTAAAATCCTCTTTTAGCTCTTCCAGCAGTGCTTTTTGGGCTGGAGACCAGATCATATTAGCTTTTGAGGTATCTGATGTATCTACCGTGTCATTGCTATCTTCTTCTATGTCGATATTTTGATCCTGCCTGTCTCCATAAAAAGAATCTATTGTCCTTGGTTTTTTTGTGTTCTTCTTCATGTTGGATTGCCTTTTGCTGGCGTTAGAACGAATTTCTATCTGTGAGTCTCAGGGTTTTCTGTCCCAGCTTTCTTACTCTGGGGGTTGTGAGTCTAGAATTATAACCTTCAGTTTCCTGAGGTGTGGGGGAGGGGTCTGGCTCCCTGGCGTCTCACTCCCTGTGGGTGCTCTCCAGCCCTTGCTTTTCAGCAATGGTCTCAGCTGTTTGTTGTTTGAGCTGATGACTGGCGCTTCCCCTGGGGGAGCAAGGTTACGTCTGGGCTCCTGGCTTGGCCCCCTGCCGACTCTTCCCCTCTGGGACTAATGAGCTTCTAGTATTTGTCCTGTGAAGCCCCGCTACTCTCTCCTCTGTTTCAGTTCTCTTTTTTTTTTTTCCCGAGGAATTCTCTGGGTGAGGGGGGGAGGGGTTAGAGCCGTTTACCTGGCCATTGAGTCTTCTGGAAGTTCAAGAGGCCGAGTTCCTGGGTTTTGCAAGCGTCAGGACTGGGTGTTTTCGCGGCTGGTGGCGTTGCGCTGCCTCTCGTCGCTCTCAGAGACTGCCGTCCTGTGTTGGGAGGCCTGGGGATCTCCGCCGGTTTCGGGTGCCCAGCTTTCTCCCAGCCCGTCTCCCACGTGGATTTCCCGGCCGGCCGCTTCCGCCTTGGTCTGGAGGGGCTCCGCACCGAGCACTCTCCTAGCCTACAGATTCGTGCCTCTGGCCTTTCAGACTCTCCCGGCTCGGAAATTTGCCCCACGCAAACTGCTCGCGGTTTCTGACTCTCTCAAATCTGCTCAAATTCACTTTTTTATGGGAATCTGACAGACCTTGTGAGAGAGCTCCGGTAAGAGGCTGCCTTCATGCGGCCATCTTGGCTCCGCCCCCCCTTTCTATCAGGTTTTAAGTATGAGATGTTACTTGTTTGTTTTTACTTTGTCAACCCTTCTCTATATGCCCTTGATCTCATTTTATATTTTGTTGTCTTTCCTAGTAGGTTCTACCTCAATAATTCTCTCTTTCTCTGTCTTTGTCTCTGTCTCTGTGTCTCATTCTCTCTCTGTGTGTGTCTCTCTGACTCTCTTTTTCTCTTCTCTGTCCCTCCCTATCTGTGCCTCTATGAGTTTCAAATTATGTCTCTTTTGCTCTGTATCTATTTGGGGCTGTTTCTATATCCATCTCTATTGTTCTGTAACTCTATCTCTGTCTCTGTGCCTCTGTCTATTTTTATATTTGTCTATCTTTATGTTTTTTTTTTCTGTTTCTCTATTTCTGTTTTTGGCTGGTTTATTTTGTTGATCTGTCTCTGTCTCTGCCTCTGTCTCTGCCTCTCTGTGTCTCTTTGTAACTGTTTCTGTCTTTTTCTCCCTCTCTCTTTTTTTCAACCTCTCCCACTCCTCAGTTTCCTTCATTGCTTCCTATGGATTCCTTCATTGTTCAAATCTTTCATATTAGTTAAATAAGCAAAAATGGTGAATATACCTCAATATTCCCTTAATCTATTGCTCTGTACCTCTGGCTTTCTCAAATTCTTAAAAAAAAATAAAACAGAAGCAAACAAGCAACAATAAATTATTGACAGCCTTTGCCTTAACTTCTCACTCTCTTGCCAAAATTTTTGTCTAGCCTAGAGTTTCATCACTCATCTGAAATAACTCTCTCCAAAATTATTAGAAATCTCCTAATTGCTAAATGTGATGGTCTTTTTTTAGCTCTCATCTTTCTTAAACTCTCTGCTTCATTTGACAGTTTTTCACCTTGTCTTTCTGGATAGTTTCTTTTCACTGGCCTTTTTATACCTCTACTCTTTATTTTCCTTTCTAGATCCTAATGACTTCAAAAACAGGAATTATGTTTTAGTGATTATTAAAGCTGCCACAATGGCAAGTATAGAATCTGGCAATATAATGCATTTTATGTATGTTGGATGTTTGTTTGATTTACCTTGACAACATTGGTTAAAGGTAAAAGTCATGGGCTCTGAATTCAATTCTTTGGTTTGTCAATTACTATGTGATCTTATGTGAATCATTTAACATCTCTGTGCCTCTATTTCCTCAACCAAATAAAAAAAAAGATGAAAAAGGGCTAGGTGGTCTGTAACGTCATGCTAGTTCTAAATCTAGTATTCTATGATCTTTACCTAGCAGTCTAAGGAGACAAAAGAGGTAGTTTCTTGTAGAGCAAAGATGATCTTGTACTCATTTTTTTCCCTGACTCTGCCACAGAGTCTGGCTGTGTGAACATGGCAAATCATTTGAACACTAAGCACTCTGGAAAACAGACAAGACATTGTTTTGTCTCCTCTTAGAGGTTTTCAATTCTGGAAGCTCCGCATGGTATCAAAATGCAATCACAGATCCCTTCCCTTCCCCCCCCCCATCAAAAAAAATGCTTTAAAAGGAAATTAAAACTATCAGAGAGAGAATAATTGTGTTGATTTTGAAGGGTGTTTGTAAACTTTAAAACATATGTAAGCCAGAACCATATCAAACACATGAAAATATAAATACACACACAAGAATATGCAAAGAGGCTCATAGGAGCTGTCAAACTGAGTTAAAATGCTGCCTACTTTACATTGCAAGGGTAGTAGTTTGGCTCCTTAATAGAAGGGAGCAAAACTCTGTTTGAGCTTAAAGTGAGAAATGAGTAAGTATCCTGTATAAGTGAAACTGCATTGAAAATTGTCAGCAAAATTTAAGTGTTCAATTTGGTAGTGAGACTAGGAAGAAAAAAAAGCAGGGCTTCATAACATCACTCCTTTCAATGTTCATATAGCTTCTTCAGTCATTAAAAGAGCAGCTGCTCTTTTATCTCACTGAAAATTCTGGCCCTCAATGTACCACTGTGATAGGATTTAGTTCAGTATTCTTTTAAAGATTGGCCTACAACCCATCCTAAATCAGTAACTTTTTACATCATTGTAGATTTCATTTTCTTTTCTCATTCAGGCTTTTACTGTCACCTGTTCCCATTTAACTCCTGAGATCTCAAAATGGTATAGTCCAATATGGTTTGGCTGCCTAAACTTGGTTTCAGAAGAATGTCACTTTTTATTAACAGTGGGTGGTAGCTGACAACATACATTATGCTTCATGGATTGCACTTGATTTACAAAGCATTGGAACTCTAAAGAAAATGTGTGGATTTACAGCATTAGGGTATTAGGGACTAAGTCTGGAAATTTATATGATACCTCAAGGGGGCTTTTTTTGGGGGGTAATATAAGATAGCTCATGAAAGTTTGAAGAGAGTTCTATCCCATTCAATCTATGAGCAAGACTTCCTAAGGGCGCTGTAAAAATTAATTATGAAGCACTATAATAAAAAACACAATAAAACAATTTTGTTGAAATTAAATTTATTGGGGAACATTTATCTCCTTGCTACTGAAAGAGTGGGTAAAGTAGTCTTACAACTATTTCATGAACATAATCCTCCTTATGTATCAAATTATAAAGTACACAGCTCTGAATGCCAAAGCTCCAGGCTTATTATTCACTATCTACCATATGTATATATGCAAGTATACACACTATTTTAAACTAACAGATACTTTACATAGTGCTTTGCAAATAAGCTCTTCATACATTATCTCATTTCATTCTTATGACAATCATATGAAGTAGGTGTTAGCATTTTCTCCAAATGCACAGACAAAGAAATTGAGAGAGATTTAATAATTTGCCATCTAGTAAGTATCTGATTTGGGGATTGAGCCTATATTTTCTGAATAAAAATCTAGAACCTCATGGTCCATATTCTCTCTTACATATAGTAGAGGTGGAGGTTGTTTTAATGTTTTTCAACTTTCAGAGGTTATCAGCTTTAAAAAATTTAGAATTCCATGGCAATGCATAAAGCTGTTTTTAACTGTGCATTAGTGGTTTGTTTATAAATACAGCCTTAATCTTGAACCCACTAAGCAGTCTCCATTGTATTATTAATGATTCTTCAAGAGTTTCACATCCTTGACTGGTAGGCCCCTCTGATTTAGTCATGGATATCTCTACTTTTTACCAAAAGCAATGCATTTCTTTGTAGAAAGTTCTGTTAGATTCTAGAAGAGCAAATAGTTGAAAACAGAGGTATGTCCAGTTAAGCAATCATTTAGGAAGAGGCAGTGCTGTAAACAGAGCACTGAGCTTATAATCAGAAAGAGTCATCTTCATGAGTTCAAATCTGGCCTCAGTTATTTATTAGCTGTGTGACCCTGGGCAAATTACTTAAACAGGTTTGCCTCAGTTGCAGTCTGTAAAGTGTGCTGGAAAAGGAAATGGCGAACCATTCTAGTATCTTTGCCAAGAAAACCCCAACCGGGGTCATGAAGACTGGGACATGACTAAAAATGACTCAATAACATTATACTATATAAAAGGTTCTTCGTAGTAGTGAGGATATGAAAGTATATGAAGAGAGGAATAAATGAGGAGGGGAAATTAAAATGAAAAGGAAGGAAATATTTGAAAACTCTAATTCTGGAACCTTGAATATTTGATATGACAAATTCTAGAAATGTCTATTCTTTAGATAGGATAGATAACTAACCTTTGATTTCATTGGCATAAGTAACCACTAGATGAGGAAACTCCCTCTAACAATGCAGGGTATCTAATTCTCTGTAAATAATAGATTAGATTTAGAAAGTTGCCTAGATTATTAAAGAGTTAATTACACACCCATGGTCATATATCTAGCATGTGGAAGAAGTAGGAGGGGTCACTGATATTTAGATAAGCATTGATTTTAATATTAATTGAAGCCCCTAAAAGTAATTGGAGGTTTGTAATGAATAAATTCAGTCTTGTGTTTCTAACTAATCCCTTTTTGATTCATGCCTTCCCATAGTGTTTCTCTTGGAGATATTTACTTTCATTATATTTTTACTCTATACCTTTCCTCTTCACAAGCTGTTACTAATTCCAACTCTTTCTCCTGGACCACAGAAATAACTTACTGCAAATAAAATCACAGGTCTAAAACAAATTCCCACCCCACTTTCCATAGGGAAAGATTCAAATATATGGAACTAAGCACCTTTCCAACACTGAAACTTCTGAGTCTGTTTTCTGATTATTCTCCAAAATATTACACCAATTTGCAATGTATATGCTATGTAAGAACATACTATTTCCCCACAGTCCAGCTAATATTTATTTATATCTTCTTGATTTATTTTTCCCATTTTATTAATGGGAGATATGTTTCCTAAATGTCTTGAAAGAAGTAGTGGACTCATCTGATGTCCCAGATTCAAACATCATTAAAAGAATATTGATATTATTGAGACTGCCTTTTGCAGTGTGAGCAGTTATGAATGAATTATTGAATTTTCTGAATGCTGTTCATTCTCCCACATTGATATTTTATAATAATATTTTCTCCCACTATTCATTTATGGGCCCAACTCATTGTCCATCTATCATACTTGTGGAAGATAAACATTTTACTGGCCTGAGATGTCTGTTTTTATCCATCCTGCTGTATGTCATAATATAAAGAATGTGAGTTTTGAATATGCTTTCTTCTTCTTATGTGGATTGTTAAACTCTTTTGATTTAAACTGTTCTGGAGTTCACACATCTGGGGGTTATGTCTTTATTTATTTGGGGATTTATATAGTAAATATTACATACAAATAGGATAACCACATCATCTATAGTAAAGATTTCTTTTGTTTAAATCTTATATAGATTATTTCCCATAACACTACTGAGTGTCTTTGTTGCATATGTAATTTTTTGTTTAATAAGTAGCTTGTTGTTAATACTCAAGAGCATGGTATTTCAATGACTATATCTGTTATGAAGTCATAGGGTCATAATATTCACAATTAGAGGTGAGATAATAAATCAGCTCATCTGATTCTATCATTTTGTAAATAAAAAACATGAATCTCAGTTAAAATTATTTACTCAATGTTTCCCAAGTGATTAAGAAATAAAATCTGGATTTGAATAGAACTCATCTGATGCTAAATCCAGTGTCCTGTAAAATACGGTTAAATAAAATTAAAAAAAGTTGTTCTTATAGGCCACTAATTGGTTATATTAAAAATCCACTTTTGTTCAATGATTTTTTTCACTAATAATGCTGGTTAAATGAGGTACTCTGGAGGCAGTATAGAATATTAAAAGAACTCTGCATATGGAGTCAGCATATCTGATCCAAATTCCAGCTCTGATGTGTACTACATAAGGGAAGTTGGGATAATTGATAGACATTTATTAACAAATAATTTATCTTCCTTGAGCCTCAATTTCTACAGGTTCAAAGGAGGAGTTTGGAAGAGGTCATCTCTATAGCCTCTTCCATTTTTAACTCATACCACTTATTAAAAATGTTAAAAACAGAAAATATTCTTCAATGGGTGTAGATATTATACAGAGAAACTGAGAACAACAAAATTCCAATTAACATGCATAACCAATTTGATTTCAGCAAAGGAGAAAAGGAAGGACCATCTGGAAGGTGGAGGAAGAATCAATGTTTAGCATGGTGATTACATGGGGAAATATCCTGATACCCAGAAAGAAATAAATACCTTTTTTGACACATTGTTCTCTCTCTCTTTTTTTTTAAATTGCACTGACCAATTTCTTATTTTCCTTCCAACTTTGTGAAAGAAGGGAGAACTATGTTGGTGATCCATTCTAAGACTTGGACCTGTCCAGTGACCAAAGTCAGTTTGGCAAAGACACAGCAAATGGGTAGAGGCTTCTTAACATGAAGAGGTCTCAGTTCTTCTAGCAACAACATTATAAGATGGTCAATAAACATTCTGCCATCAAAACATTGCTGCTCAGCAATTCTGTTAAGTATAAATTTATGATAAATTAGAAACATTGCAAAAAAAAAACTGTTCTGCACCTAGGGAGAAGAAGTGGATTATTACTAAGTTATATAAATGATTTGACCAGTATTTTATCAATTATGGTTGCTTCCAAATATAACATTAGGACTTACTTTCTTTGCTTTCTTCTTACATTCCTTAACTTTTAAAACAAGTTAGCACATTTCAGATCATGTAGTCTCAGCTCCTGCTTTTTCAGATGTGGAAACTAAGGTTCATATTGGTGTGCCACTATTCCTAAAAAATTCCTAAAAAAACCCAAACAAACAACATTTATACAACTTCAGTCACCAAAGATATTAAAGCTGGAATAGTAAAAATGAATGCTTTTATTTTTGTACAATATATTTTATTATTATACACTATTGCTATATATGTTCTGTTATATGAAGTTTATGTTATGTTAAGTTATAGAAATTAGCTTAGGAATCATCTACTGATACTCAATCACCAATGGGACATTTCAGAAATTCCGTCATCCAGCCTCTTCTTGAAGATATTCAATGATAAAGAGTTAAAAGAAATAAGCAGAAACATGGATTCAAATCCCACACCTGACACTGGTGTAACCATTGAGAAAGAGTAAGCCTCAATTTTCTTAGTTGTAAAATGATAATAATAGGGAAAATATTTAACCCCCTAGGCATACATTAGAACATTGTCTGATTACACTGGTATATGCAGGGGAAGATTTCTATTTTTCCTATTGACTCTAAATATCTAAATATTTTGGAATAAAAACATCAAACACAGATATTTTTTGGGCAGTCATTTCTTTCTCCTAAAACTTAAGTGGAGTGTTAAAAAGTCTAGCAAGATAAAGGCTCTGATTTGTTCCGTTTTGTGGCCTCTTCCCTAATATTTATACTTCTTTGTTATTTAAAATAATTTTGATATACTTGAAAAATATGTTATATGCATATTCTCAAGATTAAAAATGATTTTATAATTCTTAGGTGGAATAATGGACTTTTATTTTATGGTGCTAGTTAATGGAGTACCTATCATTTCATTTTATCATTTGTTCACAATTTAATGACTTTCCTTTCTTAATAAATAGTCAAATAAAAATAAAATGGAATCAAAGCCTTTAGCTATAAAACATTTCAATGAACTTGAGTCTCTTATTTAACAATCACATAGCTTAGCAAGTCAGATATGCTCTCAGCAACAAAAGTTCTTATACTCATTTCTGAGTTTGCGAGGAAGTGAGATTGGCCTAAATGTTTTACACTCTTTACTTGGACTAGATACATTTAGTCTTGGACTAGATACATTTTTGGTTAGAGGAAATCAATATTCACATTTGAATCCCTCTGTGTTGGAGAAAATGCATTAAGGAATATGCACACAGGAAAAACATATGTACTAATACACATGTATATGTCTGTGTATATATACATGTGTACACTGTCTATGTATACACATGTGTATATGTCTGCATGTGTGTACACACATATATACATAATACATATATACATATTCTACCTGCCATAAATTTCAGTTAGCATGAAGATTTAAGTAGTCAGGAAATCATTATTGAGCTCAACTCTCTTCAGCTGCTTTCTGCAGATGGTTGGACATTTTGCTCTTGGTGTCCACTGAAAGATAATATCTTAAGAAAAGATGACAGTGCATTTTCTCTCTGCAGGACATTGATCTCAAGAAATTGGTTTCCCTCCCTACCCATTGATTTATTCTAGTCTCTATTTGTTTAAGTTATTGGGACCTAAAACTTTGTGAATTTGAATGGTGAGGAAAAACTTTCCCTCATTCCCCACCTCCATACTGGTCCTTCAAGAGGTTGAGTTTGTAACCCGTTCAGTATCAGTCTGATCAGTCAGAAGTAATGAGAGATATGATCAGAATATGAAAGGGCAAAGTGAGTTACAGACAAATTTAAGATTCCTAATGTGGGAGATTAAAAGAATAGTGTGATACCACTGACACAAATGATAGAAAATGTATCTAGCAAGGGATTACAGCGAATTTAATCTTTATATGTAGGCTAAGAGGTAATATGAGATTAAAGTGTTAATGAAAGATCATGGATGGAGTGGAAGACATGGAAGTTATAAACATAAGGTAAAGAATTGTATCTACAAGAATGGGTAAGTTCCTTCAGAGAAAATGAAAGTTTGAAACAAAGAACTGAAGATGAAACCGTTGTTGGATGGCAGGGACATAAATAATCAAAGACAGAAACTGAGTCATCAGAAACATAAGAAGAGGAATTGTAGAGTCAGTGCTACTAGTTTCATGAGAATGTTTCAAGATGATAATAGAAATTCAATGATCTCAAGGTACTGTCATTATTCCTGTTTCTTTTTTTGTCACTGATCTGTCTTTACTGACAATCCCATCCACACAAAGGTTAGATTTGGCAATTGTGGGGAGATATGCATGACATGAGTTAAAGTTCAATGAACATCTTGGAAAAACTAAGTTACATACTTAGTCCTGAAAGAGAAATTAATGTTAATGATTACTGAAATATAATCAGTGTATTATTTTATGGAATGATGGATAACTTTATTTCTCTTCATCGTAGTGTTGATCTCCAATTGGTGCCCGTATCAGTACAGTATGTATATGTACTCTTTTGTAGTACTAAACATTATTAGATTATTGATATTTTCTTTGAACTATCCATAAAAAAATACTCTATCCTGGGCCCTCTTTATTTTCTACCTCCACACTATCTCATTTGGAATTCTTATATTGTACCAAGGATCAATTGATCTATGTATCTATGTATATTTATGTATCTACTAAAGTATCTATGTGTGTATGCGTGCTATGTATCTATCTATCTATCTATCTCTATCTATCTTTATAGTTTAGTGCTAATAATTCTGAATTTGGAGTGTGAAAAGCAAAGATGAAATCTTGTCTTTGGCATTTACCATTTACATGACTAGGAAAATCATAAGTTCTCTGGACTTCTGTTTCTTCAATACTTTGGCCAAAAGAAAGGTTTTTGGGGAAACATGATTTCATTTTTGGATGTGTTGGTAGTTGGGGAGGTAAGCCTGTATGTCAGGAGAGAGGTTATGACTAGACAAAAAGATATGAGGTTTATCTCAATGGTAATGATGATTGAAATGATGGAAATAATAAGATCACCAAGAGAAATAATATAGGAGAGGTTATCAACACCGATGGTTAGTGCATATAGTCCTAATGAAAATTGATAATGAACAATTTATTTATGTTCATATCTATACATCCTATTGACACTTCAAATTCAGCACATCCAAACTAACTAGCTCTGTTCCCACTAAATGGGAGACTTTTTCCAGCTTTCATATTTTCATTTGTTTTTGCTTTTTAATATTTTTTCAGTTCTTGTTAAAACAATTTTAACATGCTTTCTTCCCCAAATTTTGAGTTCCAAATTCTCTCCCTCCCTCCCTGCCATTGAGAAGACAAGCAATATGACATAGTTTGTACATGTGCCATCATGCAAAATACATTTCCATGTAGGTAATGCTGTGAAAGAAAACAGAACCCCACCCCAATTAAAATTTAAAAAAATAAAGAAAAAGTATCTTCAATCTGTGTTCAACCTCCATCAGTTTTTACTCTGGAGATGAATAGGACCTTTAATCATAAGTCCTTTAGAATTGTCTTCAATCTTTGTATTTCGGAGAATAGCTAAGTTATTCACAGTATGTCATCATGTAATATTGTTGTTACTGTATACAATGTTCCCCTTGTTCTACTCATTTCACTTTTCATCAGTTCATGTAAGTTTTTCCAGGTTTTTCTGAGAGCATCTTGCTCATCATTTCTTATAACACAACAGTATTCCATCATAAATATACATGACAACTTCTTCAGCCATTCCCCAACTGATAGACCTCCCTTCAATTTTGAATTATTTCCCACTGCTAAAAGAGCTGCTATAAATATTTTTATACGTATTTCCTTTTCCTTTTTTAAAATCTCTTCAGGATACAGACCTAGTAGTGGTATTCTTTGGTCAAAGGCCATGCTTGGTTTTATGACCCCTTGGCCATAGTTTCAAATTGTTCTCCAGAATGATTGAATGGGTATACAACTTCACTAATAGTGCATTAGTGTATTAGCTTTCCCACAATCCTGTCCAACATTTGCATTTCTTTTTCTGTCATTTTAGCTAATTAGATAGGTATGTGGTGGTATCTCAGAGTGGTTTTCATTTTTATTTCTCTAATAGTGATGTAGAACATTTTTCACATGATTATAGATAGCTTTAATTACTTTGTCTAAAAGCTCAATGTTCATAGCCTTTGACCATTTGTCAATTGAAAAACGGTTCTAAATTCTATAAATTTGACTCACTCTTCTATATATTTGAGAGTAAGGTTTACGTTTTCCCCTGCCACCTTCCCCCACATTTCTCTCCAGTATAAAACCTCATTGGAGCCTTGTTTATGTATATATTTACCTATCCCTTCCCCCTTCTATGAGTGCATTCTTCTTTCTCACCCCTTAATTTTGCATTTTAAAATAATCATCCCATCACATTCACATCACAAATGTGCTTTCTGTTCATACTCCTTCTAACTGATATAATAATGAAAAAGTTTTAGGAGTTATGAGCATCATTTTCCCATGTGGGAAGATAAATAGTTTAACTTTATTGATTCCCTTATGATTTCTATTTCTCATTTACACTTTTATGCTTCTTTGAATCTTGTATTTGAAAGTCAAATTTTCTATTTAGCTCTGCCCTTTTTATTGGGAATGCTTGAAACTCCTCTATTTCATTGAATTTCCATTTTCCTGAAAGATTATACTCAGTTTTGCTGTGTAGATCATTCTTGGTTGCAATCCTAGCTCTTTTGCCCCCTAGAATAATATATTCCAAGCCTCCAGATCCTTTGTGTAGAAGCTGCTAAATCTTGTGTTGGCCTGACTGTGACTCCATGATATTTGAATTGTTTCTTTTTGGCTGCTTGAAATATTTTATCCATGACATGGGAGCTCTGAAATTTGGCTATGATATTCCTGGAAGTATTCATTTTGGGATTTCTTTCAGGAGATGATCAGACAATTCTTTAAATTTCTATTTTACCCACTGGCTCTAAAATATCAGGGCAGTTTTCTTTGATAATTGCTTGTCTAGGCTCTTTTATTTATTAATTTTTGTCATGGCTTTCAGGTAGTCCAATAATTCATAAAGTATCTCTCCTCAATCTATTTTCCAGGTCATTTTCCCCCAAAGAGTTATTTCAGATTTTCTTCTTTTCTCATTCATTTGATTTTGTTTTATTGTTTCTTGAGGTCTCTTAAAGTCATTAGTTTCGATTTGCCCAATTCTAATTTTTAAAGAATTCTCTTCCTTTTTTCTTTTTCAATGAGTCTTTGTACTGCCTTTTCCACTTGGCCAAATATACTTTTTAAGGAATTCTTGTCTTCAGTGAATTTTTGCATATCTTTTTTATTTGACCACTTTTGCTTTTCAAGGTAGTCTTTACTTCATTGGATTTTTGGGCTTCTTTTACTATTTGGCCTATTCTGTTATTATGGTGCTATTTTCTTCAGTATTTTTTTTTACCTCCTTTACTAAGCTTTTGGTTCTTTTTCCATTATTTTCTTGCACCATTCTCATTTCATTTCCCAACTTTTCCTCTACCTTTTCCTCTTGGTTTTTAAAATTCTTTTTGTGCTCTTCCATGGCCTGAGACCAATTCATATTTTTCTTTAAGGCTTTGGATGTTGAAGTTTTTATTTTGTTGTTTTCTTCTGAGTTTGTATTTTGATCTTCCCTGTTGCTATAGTAACTTTCTTTGGTCAGGATCTCTTTCTGGTACTTGCTCATTTTCCAAACCATTTATTGACTTTTAACTCTATGCTAAAGTGGGGATTTGCAGGGTTTTTTTACAACTGTTTTCACAGGTAATTCTGGGGATGTATAAATTTTCTGGTGCTTACAAGATAGGAGTAAATATGTGTTTACTCCTCCCCTAGCCTGTAAACTAGTCTGAGCAACCACAAACACTCTTTTTCATCTTGCAATTGGAAGCAGGTACCGGCTACCATGTGGCCACAAGCTCTGGTGTGCTAGTGCTTCTCCTTGCCCTTGGACTGAGACCCAAGACTGTGACCCAGATCCAAGTATGGGCAATGCAACCAAGTCTTGCCCCCAAGGCTGGTAAAGAGATGCCTTTGTGACCAATTGTCTGACCCCATTACTCATTATGGACTGAGAGGTCCAGAAATCACCACTGATGCCACTGTTGCAGCAGCTCCCAAAGACTGCTCCTGGTTTGCTTGAGCACCTTGTACTGGACTGTACTCCACTCTAATTCTGGCACAATAGACATTTTCTGGGAAATATCTAAATGGTCTTGGGCTAGAAAATTATTTCACTCTTTTTTTGAACATTCTGCCACTCTAGAATTTGTTTTGAGTCATTATTTGAAGGTATTTGGAGAGCTTTGGGGTAGAGCTCAAGAAAGTCCCTTCCTTTAATTTGCCATCTTGGCTCTGCCTCTAGCCTATATTTACTTCTTAAAATATAATATTTACAATTAACAAAAAATATTTTTTCTCTACCTTCCACTTTTCTGCCTCTATTATACAGGAAACAAAAAGAAATTCTCAGTGTGAAATGTGTAGTCAAAAAAGCGGTTTTGTACATTGGCCATTTTGAAAAAAAAAAGTATGCCTCATTCCGGGTCTTGATTCCATTACCTTTCCACCAAGAGTGTAGAGCACCTTCTCATTGGTCCTTTGAAATCATCATTTCTCTCTTGAAAGCACCAGTATCTTCCCACTAATGCAAATTTCAAATCTCAGAGTTGTCTTTGACTTTTACTTCTTCCTTGAAATCCATGTCTAAATAGTTGCCTAATAATATAAATACTACCTCCACAACATTTCTTTCATCCACACCCTCCCCTCTATTCATTGTCTAAACACTCTAGTCCATTCCTTTATTACTGCTCATTCTGATTATTGTAATAACCCACTAAGGCTCAATAACTTCTCTTTCCTGAATTCTACATCAGATTTCAAATCTGATATCAACTTTAACTAATTATATGCAGTAATTGGACCATTCAGGGCCTTAATTTCTTTACTGTAAAACAAATAAGTTAAACTATATGGTATCTAAGGGTTCTTCAACTTTATGCCCTCTATGTGGTTTTTTGACTCTTTGCATTGTCACAAACACCCCATGATACAGAGAATGCATTGTCTATTTATTTCCCCAGTTGATATTCCTTATTTTTCTTCAGGGTGCCATTCGTCTATTTTAACTTTAAAGAAGCCCACCTCTACCTCACTCTATTCATTTTTAGCTAAACCATGTTTTTAAAATTCAATAACAATTTATTGAAAGTTTCCTGAGGCTAGGGACTGTGCTATGTGCTAAGGACACAAATAGATGCAAAAGAGTCTTTGTTGTCAAGGAATTATAGTCTAATGAGGGAGAAAATATGCAAACAAATATAAAAAAGTTAAGCTATGTATAAGATAAATGGTTGTTCTTCATTCTCCAAGAGGACTAAAATGACATGTTGGGGTCAAGGTATTAGGTATACTACCATGGCTGATCAGATGAATTTGAGTTCAAAAGTCTCTACCACAGGTACGGCACAAGTAGTCCCCATGAACATTTGGAGTGGAGATATCTCTAAATTTGCACGCCTCATATTTCTTTTGAGCTACTGCCATTCTGTTTTCCTCATAGACCCCAGAGCCTTCTTTGATGAAGGCACATACATTAGACAGTCCTATGCCAGTGTCTGCCATGTCTTACAAACAATTTCAAAATTCTTCAGAGAGCCTTTGAGTGTCTTGTTAAGAAGGCAGAACCAAGTTGGTGGAGTAAAGGCAGAGACTCACCTGAGCTCCCCCCATCAAACCTTTTTAAATATCTTTAAAAATGACTCTAAGTTTATAGAGCACCAGAACCCAAAAAAAGATTGAGTAAAAAAAAATTTCTAGCCCAAGACAACTCGGAATGTTAGCAGGAAATGTCTGTTGTACCAGGGTGAGAGAAGAGTGCAGTCCAAGGCAAACCAGGCCCCAGAGCAGGACTCAATAAAAAAACTTTGTATCAACTTGTACAAGTCTTTCCAGATTTTTCTGAAATCTGCCTTTTCATCATTTCATATTGTACAATAGTATTCCATTACATTCATGCCACGAAAAATAGGGCTGCTGTAAATATTTTCACTCATGTGGGTCCTTTTCCCTTTATATATATATATTAGTGGTATTGCTGGGTTGAAGGGTATGCACAGTTTTATAGTTTTTTTTGGGCATAGTTCCAAGTTGTTCTCCAGAATGGTTGGACCAGTTCACCTCTCCACCAAGAGTTTATTATGGTCCTAATTTTCCTATGTCCTCTCCAACATGCATAATGTTCCTTTTTTGTCATATTAGCCAATCTGATTGGTATGAGGTGATATTTCTGAGATGTTTTAATTTGCATTTCTCTAATCAAGAGCGATTTAGAGCACTTCTTCATATGACCATAGATATTTCAATTCTTCATCTGAAACCTGCATGTTCATATTCTTTGACCATTTATCAATTGGGGAATGGCTTGTATTCTCATAAATTTGATTCAGTTGTCTATATATTGGAGAAATGAGACTTTTATCAGAGACACTTGCTGTAAAAATTGTTTTCCAGCTTTCTGCTTTACTTCTTATCTTGGTTATACTGGTTTTATTTGTACAAAAGATTTTCAATTTGATATGATCCAAATAAACTATTCTACATTTTGTAATGCTCTCTATCTCTTATTTGGTCATAATTTCTTTCCTTCCCAATAGATCTGGCAGGTAGGCTATTCCTTGCTCTTCTAATTAAATTGCTTCATTGTCTGTGGCACCTTTTAGCAAGATGTAGTCACTTTCCTTTGTAGATAGCTTTTTCAAGGATTTTAGTTAGAAAGGGCAGAAGAGAAATAGGGTAATAGCAGAGATGGGAGGATCAAGTGAGGTGTCAATAAGAAAGAATACATGGAGAGGAAGAAATTGCGTATAAATGAAAAAGTGAGGATGACAGAAGAAGCAATCTATTGGAGGTAAAATGGAATGGGATCACTGGAACAAATAGAGGGATCAGCCTTGGTAAGAAATAGGACCATTTCATAATGTGAACCACTGGTGAAGGAGGAGAAAGTAGCAGAAAGTATCTGAGTCATAGGAGATGAAGAATAGAGGAAAATTCATGGATAATGGGCTCAGGGTTTTTTTTAATAAAATAAGATGCAAGTTCCTCCTGTGAGAGAGTTGAGGGGATGGGAAGCCATGGGGGATTTTAGGAGGGATAAAAATTTTGGAAGAACTACTGTGTAAAGTGTTAGGTAGGTATAATAGCAGTAATGACCCAGTTGCAGTAATGTAGTATGAATGTGTAGTGGACTCAGTAAGAACAGATACATGAGTTTCTTTACTTTCATTCAACACCATGTATATAATCATAAAGGTCGCAAATGGTGGTAGTGATACAAATCTAAAGTTTGGTGAGAGGAAGAGAGGAAGAAATTCAGATTTGAATTGATTCATGAAGGAGTCAGGACAGGGAGAAAAGTAAGAATTGCTAATAGTATTGTATTAGCCATACAGAGAAATGGTCTGTAAAAGGACTGAATGGCCAAGGGACTTGAGGTCACAATAAGAATCAGGAATAGGGGCAGCTAGGTGGTGCAGGGAGTAGAGCACCGGCCCTGGAGTCAGGAGGACCTGAGTTCAAATCCAGCCTCAGACACTTGACACACTAGCTGTGTGACCTTGGGCAAGTCACTTAACCCCAATCACCCTGCAAAAAAAAATAAAAAAAAGAAATGTTTAAGAATCAGGAATAGTACAATATAAGAGAAAGCAGAAGGAGGCAAAAAGTGAATTGGTCAGCTAAGGATATTTCAGAATTTTTGAACATAGAAGTGGCACATCTGTGGGTGATGGCAAGATTAAGGGCATGACCACATTTGTATACAGCTGAGGTCTGGTGGAGCAGTAGTTCCTGAAAGAATAGATTGAGGCATTGAGAGAAATTGAACTAATGGCAAAGAGGGAGAACCTGGAAGTGGCAATGGGAAACAAGGAGTATTTCAAATCCTCTATCTTTACTAGTGAGCCTAGGAGAATTAGTGAAGCCAATTCTTGAAAGGGTGACTATGGAGGCTCTGTTACCAGGGGAAAGCCAGCTTTCAATAAGAGCTAGCAGATGAAGGGTGTTTTCTTGCCTACAGAAAAGGCATTCCAGGGAACACAGTGGTTGGATGGTATATGGATAAAACTTTAGGGTGTAATGGTTGAGAGGAATGGTGTAAGATAAATTTAGGTTATCTTAGGGCCACATTAAAATGAAATAATTATTCAAGGGCTGCACCCAGAATAAAAACTACACTACACTGATAGAGAGTGAAGGAACATGTGTCATCAAAACGACAGGGCAGGCAAAGGCACAAAGCACAAAAGCAAACACAAAACAACAAAGCAACAACACAACAGTATAAAGATAGGTGCATACTTACTAGACTGCATCATACAGACTGAACACATCCCACAGATCGATTGAAAATTCTGTGTGATATGTTCTATCCATAATACTGCTTAAAAACCCCAAAGAAAATTAACATCAATGAGATTATTTATTAAGGATGGAATTAAAAAATCTAATATGCATTCCATGCAAATTATTATTTCATTTTTTCACTCATGAAAATTAAAACCCACAGGCAGGCTGCATAAAATGCACTGCAGGCTGCTTTCAGCCCACCATATTTTTTGGACAACCCTGGTGTAAGGAATCAGGTGTTAGGTGGGTGTTCAGTACTGTTTGGATGATCATCTATAGGAGGTTAGAGTAACTGGGATGTGGAGCATATGATCAGGTATAAAAATGTTCATCACTGAGTGGAGGGCAGCAGGAGGTAGGAGGACTGAAGTAAAATTAGTAGTGTGTGTGTGTGTGTGTGTGTGTGCATATGTGTGTATATATTGATGTATATATTTATATGCAAATATATGTGTGTTCTTATGTGCATAGATATATACAGTCATGCATGTATATTTATATATGCATATATACACATGAATGTGCATATATAGACATACATGAGTACATATATGGCATGTGTATTGTATGTGTATGTATGTGTATATGTATTTGTATATGTACATATATGTGTGTATACATATTCACATATATTTTTGTGTGTATATAGATGTGAATATGTGTGTGTGTTACTTTCACACAGTGACTTGAGTTTTTGTTTATATATTTCTAACCTTTAATAAAATATTTTGCATGTTGCAGGTTTTTGAGTTTTGTCCTTGACTGAATTGAATTATATCTTTCCCCCAAAATACAGGGCCTTCCTAAGTTTTAGATTTTTGTTGATAGAATCACCATTAACTCTTTCACTCTGGCTTGACATATCGGATGAGTTTTATTCTTTTTTCCTCATTTTTCAATATTCTGCCCTTTTCTTTCCCCTCAAATAAGTGTCAAATACTTTTGAATATCCTCTGACAATATCTCTCACATCCTCAACATCTTTCCTATTTGTGCCATCTTTACCCTCTTCCAACATTCAGTTCTTCTAGCCTAGACTTTGATGGTTTCTTCAGTTTCCCTTTTGTATTATGCCCATGGCCTAGTAAAATACAGCATATATAGTGTTTAATGTAGATTTGCTGAATGAGTGAATGATTATGTTCTGCTGGCCCTATTCAGCATGTTTATATAAGAAATAAGTACTAAAATATTGGATTCATTATGAAGGAGAATATATATAAGCTTTAGAAATCTGTTTCAGCAAAGTGGTGTGATAAAAGGGCAAATTTCTAAGGAATGGGTGGCAGATAGAAAGTGAAGTAATTGAATATAGATCAGATATTTGATATGTTTATAAATGAAAAGAAAACAAAAGATAATTGCTATAAGGGAGATTAGATCCAAATAAAATCATATATATTCTGTTTTTCTGACTTGATGACAAAAACATTATGTGCAAGTGTTTTGTTTTCAATTCTTTTCAAACCCTTCCTATCACACATAATATAATGCCACAACAAACAGAATGCATTAGTAGGTGCTTATTGAACAAAGTTAGACCTTGGCTTATCTTTATGCATCAAGGATCTAGTTATTTTGCTCCCTAGTGTTATGGTGGACATTGTACAAGACCTTTTTCACTGTTCTTATGTGTTCTTAAGAACACAAACCCTTTCTGCATGTTTAGATAAGAATTAGAATTATTTAATCAGATGCTAATTCATCTTAAATCTCACTTTCCAGACAGAAGGATCTCTCCCGAATTTTCCCCCTGGGTCAAATCACCTGGGAAAGGAAAAAAAAACTGTTTTAAAGAATAGTCAGAAGACCCAGTTTCTTGAGTGAAGGAAGCATTAATTACTAGGTGGCTCTAGTAACTGCTGTGTGACCCACAAAATTTCTCATAACTGTGTGCTACTGATCCTCCTTGAACTTCACTCATAAGCTAACCAAATAGTATTTCACACACTGCCTCACTGCCACCAAATACAAGTAGCAAAACACAAAGTATAACTTGCACTTCAAAAAAGATAAATATAAACATCCCTATGTGACTCTTAAGCACACTCACCATTTCAAATAGTTTGAGATTTATTCCCTCTGTAACGTGAATGATATATTAACAGTTACAGGGCCATAAGTGTATCATTCAGAGGCAAACCTAAAACTCAAAAGATTAGAAAATATGTACATCAAAAAGAGATGCTTATGTATCCTTTGCTTATAAAAATATTGCTGCTTTTAATTCTAAAGGCAGCTGATGGTGCAGTGGATAGAATACTGGGCTTGGAGTCAAGCAGAGCTGAGTTTAAATCTGGCCTTCAAAACTTACAAATTTCTAGACCCTGGGGAAGTAATAAATTATATTTGCTTCAGTTTCCCCAACTATAAAATAGGAATAATAATACCATCTACATGGTATGTTGTGAGGATTAAACTAGATATTTATAAAAAGCACTTAGCACACTTACTGGAATAAAGTAGGTGCTATGCAAATGCTTATTCCTTTCCCTCCTCAATACCATTAATATTTAAGCTCTAAGTTAGAAGCAAAGAGAATATTTTTATTTGAATATGATATTATATATTTCAATGGAATTATCCTAAAAAAATAAAAGGATACAGGACCCCTATGCATAAGAGGAAAGTACAATTTTAAATTATGGATGTGGTAATACCAATTTAAAAAATCACAACCACTGTAGTAAAGAAAAACGTCCATTCTGGAGTAAATATTAGAGTTACACTATGATGTTATCCTTCAGAGCAAATGCAATGTTCCAACTTCATAGAAAATTCAAATTTTAAAAGGTATTTTGATAATTCAGTAATTGGGCCTTCTTGAGTGAAGTTCCAATATAGTTTTCCAAATGCTAAATTCTGCACTCTTGTATCATAGCAAGGTTGTAGCACATGGGAGGCAGAGCCAAGGGGGCTAAGTAAAGGCAGGAACTCACCTGAACTTTCCCAAGTTTTTCTCCAAACAACACTAATACTTCAAAAGGAATTCTGAAGTGTTAGAACCAACAAAGGTTTGGGGTAAATCCATTTTTCATCCTGAGACATCTTAGGAGGTTGCAGCAAAGGTCTATCTCACTGAGATCATTGTAGGACTTGGAGTGCAGTGCAATATAGGCTTTGCCCTAACAAGCCAGAACCAGGCCTTGGAATCAGCTTCATTGGTGGCAGCAGTAGCTTTGGGAGTTCTCAGCCCACAGGTGGTAAGAGAGAGGGACTCTTGGGCAGAAGAAGATTACAAGGGATTCTTTGCTGACACGGGGTACAGGACCTTGTTGCATTGCTTTACATAGTTCTTAATTGCAGTCACAGAGTGAAAAGGAACACTATTACACTAGAGCATGCCACCAAAGGGGAGCAGAGTCACTGGTCTCAAGTCCTGGGCAGAAAGGAGAACTAAAATTGGCAGCTACAGGAGAGTAGGAGTCCAAGTTTCATTTCCATGGCCATAAGAACTGAGAGCACTTGTGGCAGCAAGGGAGCAAGGGCCCTGCTCATACTTCCAGGCTGAAGAAGAGAGATTTGTTCACTAACAGACCAGAGTACAGAATAAAAAAAAATAGAAGAAAATGTAAAATACCTCGTTAAATAATTGAACAGGAAAGTAGATTGAGGAGAGGTAATTTAAAAATTATTGCACTACCTGGAAGCCACAATCAAAAACAGAGCCTAGATATATTTCAAGAAATTATCAAGTTAACACTCACAAAACCAATGCAATCAAGACTAGGAGGAAAGCAGAAAATTGCGGGGTGGGGGAGCTTTCATGAAATCTCTCTAATAGACACCTCATTTTCTGAATATATTGAAAACTGTGTCAAAAATATAAAAATATGTCCCATTTTCCAGTTGATAAATGGTCAAAGGATATAAATAGGATATTTTCAGAAGAAGAAATTGAAGCTCCCTATAATCATATAAAAATATACTAAATCGCTTTTGATTAGAAAAAAAGCAAATTAAAATGACTCTGAAGTACTACTTCACATCTATCTGATTTGCTGATATGTCAAAAATAAAAATGACAAATATTGGAGGGAATGTGGAAAAATAGGTACGCTAACGCATTGTTGTTGTAGTTGTGAACTGATTCAGGCATTCTGGAGAGCAATTTGAATCTATGCCCAAAGGGCTAAAAACTGTGCATATCCTTTGACCTAACAATACCACTACCAGGTCTTTATCCCAAAGAGAAGGAAAAGAAAAAGGAAAAGGACCTTTGTTGTTACAAAAATATTTATAGCAGCTGTTGTATGGTATCAATGAACTGGAAATTGGGGTATTGGGCAATGGCTGAAAAAAGTTGTGGTATATGAACAAATATGTGACATATGCTGTATGTGATATGATTGTGATGTTATTCTACTATGAGAAATGATGAACAGAATGATTTCAGGGGAAAAAAAATCTTAGGAAGCCTTACATGAATTGCTGCAAAGTGAAGTAAACAGAACTAGAAGAAAATTGTACACAGTAAAAGCAATATTGTATGATGAGCAATTGTGAATGACTTACCTATTATCAGCAATACAATGATCCAAGACAATTCTGAAGGACATGATGAAAAATACTATCCACTTCCAGAGAAATAATCGATGGAATCTTAATGCAGATCAAAATACTTTTTTGTCTTTGTTTTCTTTTGTTACATGGATAATATGGAATTTTTTGCATGACTACACATGTATATTCTATATCAAATTGCTTGCTCCCTCAAGGAGGAGAGAGGGAAAAGAGGGAGAGAATTTGGAACTCAAAATTTAGGAGAAAGAGTATTAAAGTTGATTTAAAGTGTAATCGAGGAAAAAAATACATAGTAGCATACTTATGTTACAAGTGATAAAAAGACGAACCATGGTGAGAAAAGATGTTTCATCTGGATTCAAAGGACCTGAGTTTGAATCCCAAATCTATGACAATCTGTGTGAATTGTGGCCAGTTAAATGATCATACGCCTATCTAAAGCTGGAAGGGAACTTGAAGTTCATCTGATCCACCTCCACACTCTAATTTTACATGTAGCAGTATTGAGTAGCCTCACATTCTCTCATGGCCAGGCCTGTTATGTTTCGTTCCTCTCAGGATTCTAGGGTACCCATGAAAGGGTTTGTTGTCACTTTACTTTGTTATTGCTTCAAGTCCCCACTGGATGTATTCTCCCATTTGGGGGTCCCTATTACTTGCACTTAAGTTCCATTTAACCATTTATAGCTGGATGATGATAACAATGGTGAAGATGATGATGATGATGATGGTGATGGTGATGATGATGATTTATAAAGGGCTATGTACAGCAAGAACAAACATGTACACATTTCCCCAGCACCTCAGGCTCATAATCCTACTCAAATCCATGGCTGTGTTGGAGGAGACTAAGAACACATCTTAGCTAGTTTCAATTTAACATTAATTCCACTAATTTCAAGTCTAAATCCAGAAATGTCTGCTTCTGCTCATCTGGAGACCCAAGAAAATTGCTCTTCAAGCCTTTATTGCTTGGATAGTTTACAATATCCAACCCAGAATTCTGGAATCACTTTATCAATGACTCAGATGCCTGTACTTATGGACTACAACTGGAGGCCATATTTTCTTTTGTTGTTAATGTTATTCAGTTAATTTGTCTGCTTATGTTTAAGAATTTTGGTTTCTTTCCTTTTCAGATCTTTCATTCCATCTCATTTTCTTTATTGCTAATTTACTGATGCCCTTCCCAGTGATGGTGGTTTCCTTGGGTGCAGGATCTCAGAGCATCTTGGACTCATTCTGTGCTGGGCAGTTTGTAGTTGACCAATCTAGGTCTCTTCGCCAAGTAATTTTTGAATGGACAGAAATGGCCTCAATTTGATGCTGAACTCTTTCTCTCAGACATAGTGTTGTCCCACATAGACTTTCCCATCTACTTCCATAAAGTGTTCTGTCCACATGTCCTGTTCCACTCTCACTATTCCTGAGTTCTCTGGTGGGGCAATTACAATTCAGAGAGCTACAACACTAGTATTACTAAATTGTATTCTCTAGTTTGGATCTCAGGGCTTTGGAAGGAAGGAGTTGGAATGTTGTGTTGAGCCGCAACATTTTTAAGGCCAGCCATATGCCCTCCACTTCTCCCCCTGTTCCTATCTACTTTTTCCTGCAAAGATGTTTTGTATCAAAGAAAGCTGCCTGCCTCAGAGATGGGTGGCTGGCTTGGCCAAACTCAGCAGCCTGGACCGAGTTTCTCTGTGGCACTGGAGAGTGTGGTAGGGAGGGAGACTAGAATGTGTGGCTCTATTTTGTGATAAAACTATGTATTTTGTCCTTGGATTTTATTATGAGCCCATGAAAGTGCAGCTTCTACACATTGTGGTAAAGGGGGGTAAAGTACTGAGTGAATTCTGTGTAGATGTCAGTGAATTTTGTTCATTTGTTTTAGTTTGCCCCCACTTTTGTTTTCTGGTTATTCTAGACCACAGAGATAACTGAATTTGCTTTATCTTTGCACAGTTTCTGTTTTGGAGTTGTTTGAGAGGTCATGGGTTTCAAAGAAAATGTCCGATCATCTATCTTGCTGGTCACAGGACCCAAAAATCTTTTATTTTTTTTGTAAAAAAAAGTATTTAAAGTTTCAACTGTGCACCCTTCTTCAAAGGGCTGGTCCAAGCTGCCTGCTATGTCAATAAAGAATGTTCATTCATGCCCAAGTCCTCTAGTTTACTGGAAATATGTCCTTAGAGTCATCCTTGGGAATGACATTATCCCAGGTCTTCTGGGTGTGAGCCAATTTTCCATCACATATTGCTGAGCAAAATGAAGCCCAGAGAACTTAGCAATTTTCACAAAGTAAAAAGTGCAAAGCACCAATTCAAACTCAATGGGAATCACAGCATTCCATGCTACAACTACACTGCCTACCTATCACTTACTCTCTCATCTTCAGTTTCCTCAAATATAAAAGAAGATGGATTAACTATTCTCTAAGATATTTTATATCTCTAAGTCTATGAAAGTGTAAAGTTTTTTTTTTTTAATAAAAGCAATTGGCACAAACAGCAAATATCAGTTCCCTAGCTCCTTGAATGAGGAAATTGCCTATTTACCATGTTTACTTTTATTTTTTTTTCCTTTTGATTCCAGTCTAGCGGCAAATGCATATATTCAATTCCAAATTCAGATAGGTTTGTTCTAGAATTTATGAAAGAATGTTCTGACAGCTTCTTGAATAAACTGCTCCTGATGCTTTCAAATAATTGGAAGTTGAAACTCAGTGGTTTTTATAAACTGTCAGAAGCTAACATGCAATATGGACTATCCCTGTCGATTTGATTTCCTGAGTGAATTACGGAAAGTACAGCCAGAAGCTCCCTGGAAAGACAGTGAAATAAATGTTAAATCCTGCAGTGACTCTGGAAGATTGGTTTATGCACTCTAAGAGCAAATATAATTTGATTAATGAAGAAAGCTAGTGAAATTAGAAGGTTATTAAAATTGTTGCCTGTCTCTACAAAAGACTGTGGGTTTCCAACTACACCAGATTGTTTGGAAAAGAAGACTTTCCTTATTCAATGCTATTTGACTATATGAAATTAGAAAAAAATCATAACACTTAAAAAATCCAAAGACTTAAAATGATAAGACTTAAAGAATCATGAGACAACAATGTGGTGTTAAAGAAAAAGCAGAGTGCAAATTTTTTAAAAAAATCAATCATCTAGAGAAAGTATTCTTGATCGTGGTTCTATGAAATTATGTTTAAGTATATTCTGATAAATACTTTAATATAATTCACTTCCTTTGCAATCCTGTGTTTTATTTGATGCATTAAAATATTATTTTGACAAGGGATTCATAATCTTCATCAGTCTGCCAAAAGGATTCTATCACACACACACACACACACACACATACACACACACACACACACACACACACACACACACACACATGCATCCCATCTTAAGAATCGTTGATCTAAAGATACTGATCTGAAAAACTTCTTTTTAGTGGAGTAAACAGACTTAGAGAAACAAAACTGGCATGCTATGACTGCAATTACTGACTCTATCACTAGCCTCGCATTTCCAATTACACATTAGATCTTAACATGTGGGTATCTTGTCAACACTTTAAAATCAACATGTTCAAACTTAAACTTAGTATTTTAGTTTCAAAGATTCTGTAATCCCTCTTCTCTTCAGGCTTTACATTTTTGTTGAAGGCAATATTACCCTCTCAATCAACTAAGCTTAAAATCTAAAAGTACTCTCGGAGTCTTTCATTGACCCCATATATCCAGTCAAATGAAAAAGCATATTACCCAATACTTTTTATGTACAGTAACTCCTTTCCAGATACACAGCACTACCCAAAGTCACAAACTTTTGCCTCCTTCTAGTAGACTTTAGATAATCTTTCTAACTGGCTTCTGTGCCTCTTTCCCTTTTCCTTTCAAAATTTCATAAAGCTGTCAAAAATAATCCTGTCAACACACACACACACACACACAAACTCACTCACTCACACACACATACACACACACACACACACACACACACATTTTCTTCTTTATTTCTTAGGGTGGGGAGAACTTCCACAGTTTCCATTAACTGTAGGGTAAAATACAAATCCCTTAGCCTGGTATGTCAGGACCAAGACAACTTATCTTTATCTTTTTTTTTATTCTTATTTCACTATATTTCCTTTCATATATTCTACTTTCCAAAAATACTGAACAACTGATTCTCCATTTCTTCCTACACTCTCCTGCTTCCAAGCATTTGAATGGGCTATATTTGGATCACACTTCCTATTTATTATGGTTTAATGAATAGAGTGGAATGACTGTTGGTCTTGGAGTCAAGAAGTCCTAAATTTGAATGCTTATTCTGATACAGACTTTATGATTTTGAAGAAAGTGCCTTAAACATAATGAGCCTCAGCTTCCTGATTTATAAAATTAGGAGTTGGGTACAATAATCATTAAAGTAACTGTAGCTCTGATTCTCTGATCCTAAAATAATTAATTTCTTTCAAGATCTTAATAAGATACTGCCACTTCCAAACTTTCCCTACTCTCTCACTAACCCATCCACTCTTGGTTTAGTGTCATTTCTCTTTCCACACTGCTATCTTATAGCATTTTATATTTCTCCATTGATCTTGTATTTTATTCCTTTCACATTCTTTCCCACCCTAAGTGTGTATATTTTATTTACAGCCTTATACATTTTAATCTTGTTGAAGGTAGGAAACATAGAAGTATCTATCTTCATAGCCATAGTTCTATAAAGATGGCAGACATTCAGTGTTAGTTGATATAGATTAGTTAAAAATTCAGCCAATAAACCAAAGACCCTCTTCTGAAGCCTTCCTTTGTGTGTGAAATTTAATCTCAGGAAAAATAACAATTAAAAGATATATTTGAGACAATTTTCATATATCTCTGAGGACTGGTAGTTTACAAATCTAAATAGATTACAAAAGGAAAAAAATGAAATATAGAGTAGGAGAATTACAAAGGAAATTATTACATCATCAGTACATTAAAGTCATTTTTTTCAATTTATTTATTTTCAGTTTTTAACATTCACTTCCACGAGATTTTGAATTACAAACTTTCTCTCCAACTCTCCCCTCCCAACACCATAGGACAGGATTCATTCTGATTACCCTTTCCTCCAATCTGTCCTTCCTTCTATCACCCCACACACACATTTCTCATATCCCCTAACTTCTATATTTTTCATAGCGCAAGATAGATTTCTATACCCCATTGTCTGTATATCTTATTTACCAGTGGCATGTAAAATGTTTTAACATTCATTTTTAACACTTTGAGTTCCACATTATCTCCATTCTTCCCACCCCACCCATCCTCACTGAGAAAGTAAGCAATTCAGTATAGATTATACATATGTAGTCATGCTAAACACTTCTGTAACAGTCAGGTTGTGAAAGACTAACTATATTTCCCTCTAACCTGTCCTACCCTCCATTTATTCTATTCTCTTCTTTGACCTGTCCCTCCACAAAAGTGTTTGTGTCTGATTACCTCTTCCCCCAATCTCCCATCCCATTATCCCCCCTCTCTTATCCCCTTCCCCTGTGCTTTCCAGGAGGAGAAGATAGATTTCCATACCCAATCAAGTGTGTATGTTATTGCCTCCTTCAGTCAAATCCATTGAGAGTTTAGGCTCACTTATTCCCTTTCTTCTCCCCCCTCTTCATCTCCATTATAAAAGCTCTTTCTTGCCTCTTTTAAGTGAGATGATTCATGACATTCTACCTCTCCCTTTCTCTTTCTCCCAGTACATTCCTCTCAACACTTAATTTTATTTTTTAGGGATCATCCCTTCATATTCAGCTCAACCTGTGCCCTCTGTCTACACACATACACACACACACACAAACACACACACAATACACACACAAATAGATGGATAGTCAGATATATATCAGTATGTCTACCTATCTATCCATACAGACATATATCCATCCATCCATATAAATAAACACATACACATATATGTGTGAGTGTATACATATACATGTATGTACATGTTTTTGCATGTATATATGTCTGTATATATGTATGTGTTTGTTTAGAGTTATCTCTCTATATATATGTGTGTAGACATATATGTATATATGTAGATATATACATATATGTATGTACATACATATACGTATAAATACATATATACATATACATATACGTGTGTGTGTGTGTGTGTGTGTGTGTGTGTGTGTACACACACATGTGCATGTGTATTCCTTCTAACTACCCTAAAACTGAGAAAAATGTCATGACTAACAAATATCATCTTTCCATGTAGGAATGTAAACAGTTCAACTTTAATAAGTCCCTTATGGCTTCTCTTTCCTGCTTACCTTTTCATGATTCTCTTGATTCTTGTATTTGAAAGTCAGATTTTCTATTCTGCTCTGGTCTTTTCAACAAGAATGCTTGAAAGTCCTCAATTTCACTGAAATTCCATATTTCCCCCTAAAGTATTATAATCAGTTTTTCTGGGTAGGCAATTGTTCATTTCAATCCTACTTCCTTTGACCTCTGGATTATCGTATTCCAAGCCTTCTGATCCTTTAGTATAGAGGCTGCTAAATCTTGTGTTATTCTGATTGTGTTTCCATAGTACTTGAATTGTTTCTCTGTGGCTGCTTGCAATATTCTCTCCGTGACATGAGAACTCTAGAGTTTGTCTATAATATTTTAGCAGTTTTCCTTTTGGAATCTCTTTCAAGAGGTTCTAGAATATCAGGACAGTTTTCCTTGATAATTTTTGAAAGACGATGTCTAGGTTCTGTTTTTGATCATGCTTTTCAGGTAGTCATATAAATTTTACATTATCTCTTCCAGATCTCCTTTCAAGGTTAGTTGTTTTTCCAATGAGGTATTTCACATTGTCTTCTATTCTTTCATTTTTTTTGATTTTGTTTTATAATTTCTTGATTTCTCATAAAGTCGCTAGCTTCCACTTGATCCATTCTAATTTTTAAGGAATTCATTTCTTCAGTGAGCTTTTGGACCTTCTTTTCCATTTGGCTAATTCTGCTTTTTAAGGAATTCTTCTCCTTATTGGATTTTTGGACCTCTTTTGCCATTTGGATTAGTCTATTTTCAAAGGTGCTATTTTATTCAGCATTTTTGGGGTCTCCTTTAGCATTTTTCATGAGTTTCTTGCATCACTCTCATTTCCCTTCCTAATTTTTCCTCTACTTCTCTTACTTGATTTTCAAAATTCTTTTTAAGCTCTTCCATGTCTTGAGACCATTTCATATTTTTTTTGGAGACTTTGGATGTAGGAGCTTTGACTTTGCTGTCTTCCTCTGGTTGTATGCTTTGATTTTCCTCATCATCATGGACCTAAGAAAATGCCTTTGCACCAGGAAAGTAACCTTCTATAGTCTTATTTCCCCCATTTGCTCATTTTCCCAGCCAATTACCTGACTTTTGAGCTTTGTTAAGTGAAGGGTAAAATGCCCCAAGCTTCAGGGGTTTTGTGTGGCTGTTTTAAGAGATTCTACTAGGGACCTGTAAATTTTTAATTCTTCCAAAGTGGTACGATAAAAGGAAAGCTGTTTACTCATCTCCTGGCCAGTGCTCTGCTCTGTGAACAGCCACAAGCACCCTTTTCTGCCTTGGAACTATGAGGAGGATTCTTTCTTCATAGCTGCCACAAACTCAGCCATGCCAGTGCTCCTCCTTGCCCTACAACTGCAGCTCAGCACTGTGACCCAGATTAGACACTAGATTCACCAATCATCTGCAGGCTGTGAGCTCAAGAAGAAACTGCTCCAAGGCAGTGGCTGCTGCCACCCTGAGGCTTGGGCTGAGGTGGGGTACCAGAGCATGCAGTACTCTCACCCAGGTTAGAAACCTTTTCCACTTACCTTTGATGCTGTCTTTGGTGTTTGTGGTTTGAGAAGTCTGGAAACTGTCACAGCTGCCAGTGATTCAGTGCCCTGAGGCCTGCCCCAGCCACGTCTGTGTCAGCATGACCCTCTGGGCTGTGCTCCACTCCAAGACCATTGCAATAGACTCTTCCATTTGGCCTTCCAGATTGTCAATCTGTTTTGTTTTGTCATTTTGTGGCTTCTGCTGCTCTAGAATTTTAAGGTATTTTACAGGTTTGGGGAGACAGCTTAAGACATCTTGGCTCCCCAGTCCCATTAATGTTATTTAAAGACTATATAAATGTTTGTTATCACAGAGTATGTGATTATTGTAGTATCATAGATTAAATCTAGAAGGAACCTGAAAGGTTACCTAGTCTATGAGTCTCATTTTATAGATAAGGAAGTGAAGACCAAAGAAGTTAACCAATTTGCTCATGTTGAAGTGACTTAATACGGGGTTTAACAGAGGCAGAATTCAATCCATCATCTTAACTACAAATTGAAATTCCCTTCTGCTGTGCTACACTATTTATTTAAAACAAACAAACAAACCAAAAACTCAATGTCTTCAGTTGTTCAGAAAGCCTCATCAGGCATGCAAAAGTTGTCTAATAAATGAAAAGAAAAAAATGATAAATTCAACAATATGACATCAAGTGGCTGAATTTTGTCTACAGGACAGAAAATAATGGGCATAACAAAATGTTTCACTTTTTGAGATTTTTTTTAATAAAAGTCTCAATTGCATAGTGAGGTAATAAAGAAAAATTCCAAGTGGTTAGTTTGGGCTTCTCATGATTCTTTGTATTTTTCTCCAACTGATTGAAATGCAAACTCTATTGCAAAGGAAATGGACACACATAAGTGCACACACACACACACACACACACATGCACACACACACACACCCCAGACATTCAAACACATACGCAAACACAAATATTCTCAGTTGCTGACTTATAATAAATCTGGATTTTTTTGTATTTTTTCTACCAGAGTGCTTTTTCTTTTGAAAAGAACAAAGAAATAAAAAGAATGATAGTCTATCCATGGAGCAGGCAAAAAAGAGCAATTTGCTAGTGACCACTGTAAATTGGTTTCTAGCAATAAAAGATGTTGATTCATTGGCCCTGTAGAATGACTGAGGATTTAAAACAGTAAAATGCCAAGAAAAGTAGTGTAACATGTTATGGAGTGAATAAGTTCAGAAATAAAATAGCATCAGGAAAGCATGAGTATGATATTCTGTTGAGTAAGAATTCAGAGAGTACAATATTTTAAAAATATCCTTGGTCAGGAATATACTGTGGAGACATAAAGCAGCAGGTAAGACAAAAACAAGGTGAGAAAGAATTGGCAAAAATATGACCAAATTATGGTAGAATACCTTAGCAAGGAAAATGAAGGAATAAAGAAAAGCTCAATATAGAGATATTAACAGAGGAACACTTGGGAACAACTGGGGGGAGATAAAGCAAAGATAACAGAGAAGAAAGGAAATATTTTCACTCAGAATCAAAGAAAAGTAGAAATATGATGCCCAAAATGATTGTCACACAAAGGATAAAAAGAAAAAAAAATCAAAAGATTCTGGTTAGTATTGTAGGTTAAGCAAGTATTATCACTTTGAAAACAAGTCAAACTTTGCCTCCCTAACTGGAAAAGGAGACACACACAGATATTTATCTATGTATCTATCTATTCATAGATATAGATAGATATAGATATCTATCTATGTATCTATCTTTACATATATATATATATATATATATATATATATATATATATATATATACGTGTGTGTGTATATACTGCAGAATTATTTTTTCTTATTTGTGTTATTGCTATGATAATGCTGGAAATTTGGTATCGACTTTAATTAAAATATATTTTTAGACTTCTATTAATGAGTACGTGTATCTTCTTTTGTACAAGAAGTCAGTGTGCCATTATTATTTTTTTCTTTTTAATTTTTTTATCCCATCCAGTCTAATACATTAAGCATTTATTTAGCTCCCACTATGCACAAGGTAGTAGGTGCTCAGGATAAAGTGACAAATGTTCACACACACACACACACACACACACACACACACACAACTTACCTTCTCCTGAGCATCTTTTGAATCATATGGTTTTCAAGGAATTATGCTATGAGCATACTAATTAAGGACGGATTAAAAATGTTAGAAAGAAAATACATATTGGTGTTAAATTTCTCCCATATAAAACCAGATTAAATCTGAAACTAAAGTTTCTATTACAGCTAAAATTCTAGTTCAAACTAAAAGTTTTAATTTTTACTGTTGGTAGATTCTAGATTATAATAGTAACAACTCATATTCATAGAATGTTTCACAGTTTACCAATTGTTCTTTGTGAGGGTGGTAGGTAATAAAAACACAATAATCCCATTTTACTCATGAGGAAATTTGGCTTTAGATAAGAAAGAATTGCCAATGAATCCATAGGTAAATGATAAAACCAAGACTGGAGCAAAGATCATCAAATACAAAATCCATTATTCTTGACATTTAAAAAATGGGTAATCTTGATTCATGTTATAATAGCCCTATTATTTCCATCAGAAAAAAATGGCCATTGGTTTAGAATGTGTTGTTTGGATATAATGCAAAGTTAATGGAAACTGAGTCTGCAAATATAGAACCATGAATTCCATGCACTTTAAGAAGATTTTAGAAAGAAAGGAAATATTTTTTTTCTTTAAGTCATTTATTAGCAGCTCAATGTTTTCAAAATTTAGTTGACATTTGGTGACAATCAAACTTAATGTATATGCTCCACATCAAATTCTATCAAAATATTCACAATTTGTAGTTGGTCTGTTCTTTGGATTGTCAAGAAGAAAAATATCCAAAAGGTCAAGGAGGCAGCAAAATCCATTGATCACCACCATCACTACCGCCACTACCATCATCATCATCATCATCATTGTCATCATCATCATCATCATCCTCATCTTCTTCATTATTGATTTTTGTTCTCCTTTTCTCCTTTTCTTTTTTCTTCTTCCTTCCATCCTTCCTTTCCTTCTTTCTTTTTCTTCTTTTTCTTTCTTTCTTTCTTTCTTTCTTTCTTTCTTTCTTTCTTTCTTTCTTTCTTTCTTTCTTTCTTCTCTCTTCTTTCCTTCCTTCCTTCCTTCCTTCATTCCTTTCTTTTCTTCTTTCTTTCTCATTTTTCCTTCTTCTCATCCTCCTTCTCCTCTTCCTCCTTCTGCTCTTTCATCTCTTCCTCTTCCTTCTTTTTTCACATTCTTTCTTCTTTTTTGTTTTCTTCTCTATCATCTTCTTTCTCTGCTTCCTCCTCATCCTCCTCCTCTTCCTCCTGCTTCTTTTTCTTCTTCTTCCTCTTGTTTATAACACTATGATTCACTTAAGAAAAGTCTAGCACATTTGGTAGCTCCCATTTGCCAAACCAAGTCATTGTAGATGAATTCTATGGTAAACAAAAACTGAATATTGTGAAAACTATGAATTTGGAGATAAGGGGCAATTTTAGATTTAATACCCCAAAACTATGATACATAAAAGTTCAAGTGACATAGTTTTTGGGTAATCATGTTATTAGTCATGTTAGCAATAATTAATGAAAAGAGTTGGTGACTCTCTTGAATGCCAAAGACCCCTCATGGAACTCACACAAAGCTTATATACCTTTGAAAGAGTGGCTATTCTTGAGGGTGGCAATCAACTCTGATTGGTTAACAATTGATGAGAAAAATGAATTTTGTAAGAAGAGGTTGACCTCTTCTAATGAGGGGCTGGGAGATATGACTTTAACTATGTCATTTACTTCAAAATCACACTCATCCTTGGGCAATCTAGACAAAAAGATCTAGCCCCCTGTTCAAACCTGCCTGAGTATAACACCATGGGCCAAAATTCATTGTAGGGCAAATTCTTTGTAAGCTTTTCTAGCTGGGAAGGGCAACAATTCTACCTAGATAAGGTAGTCTAGATGGGGTAAAGTTTTGCAAAAGTTCAGGGATCTCCCCAATAATTTGTTATTTAAGAATCATTTCTTTCAGAACAGAGTTCCATCTTTAAATATACCTTAACGCTTCAAGACTCCATGATGGCAGCAGGGTTAGTACTTACACATTTCCCTGATCGCATCCTTTCCATTATTTAGTAGGTGACCTTCAAGTGTTGCAGGCCATAAAATTCATAACCCTATAGTCAACCTTCTGATGAGTGTATATTAACTCCTCTAGTGTGGGCTTAGAAAACAGACAATCAGTGGGCAGGCATGTGTCCACTCATATACTCCTTTAAAAAATGATATCTTTGTCATTTTGACATGTAACATTGAGTCCTTAGAATATGACATTATGGAAGATTAACAATTTTCCCTAATGAAAAATAGTCATAGCAGATGTTTCTAGGGCAACTTGTAGTTTCTTTTTTCATTCTACTCATTACAGCAGTCTTGGAAATCTATGAAAGTATAGAAATGTAGGTTCTAATAACTATTCATTAATGCAGACATAGTATAATAAAGCTCATGTCAGTAGTTGTTTCACTTTGTATGCTACTCAGTAATCTTTGCCTAAAATGCTGCAATAGTAGATCACATTTTAAAGCTACTTAAAATTTGTAGGCTTACAAAAAAACAAAACTAAACTTAACTTTCCTCTAAACAACTTCATGAATGGTGCAATAGTAGATCACATTTTAAAGCAACTTACAACTTGTAGGCTTACAAAAAAAAAACTTTCCTCTCAACAACTTCATAATGAAAATCATTATTTTTCTCCCCCTATATAGATGCAGAAATTGAAGCTCAAGGGTGACAAGGGACTTGTCTGTAACCAGCAAAACATACAGTGGCAGAAACTAAATTCAAATACAGTTTTCTTTACTCAAAGTCCACTGCTATCACCAGATTCACAAGACTGCCTCCCCACTGGGAACAACAACTTATGTACATGTAATACTTTATAATGTGCAAAATATATTCTTTTCCATTCACAGTTGTAACTCTTCATTTACTATCAGATGTTTCAGGATCAAGACAGTGTTCACATATCTGCCAAGAAGGAAACCCGAAGGAATAGCTCATTCCAACAAAGGAATAAGAAATTCAGAAGAAAAAAAAAAAACATTATCCATTGTGGAAAATACTAAGATGTAATAAAAATAAATGGCAATAAAATAAATGGTCAAAATGTTTCAAAAATATTTGTCATCCCTTTGTTTTAGTCACTTAACCTCTCTCTGTTTTGTCATGATGAGGGAGTCAGATTTCACTGGCTTCTTGGATCTCTTTCAGGTTTATGATGTTATAAATCAGAAATTTTATAAAAGAAGGTAAAATATTTTGCAATAGTTTGCATCACAAGTTTTTGATAGGATGGGTTTTATATATCTTGAATGGTATAATTTATTCAAAAGATAGATGATAAATAAAGGAGTTTAAGCATTACATTATACTGAGGAGAAATAGTCATTTTAGGAAATTCAGACAATAGAGCCCATTAGAAAGTTACAGATCATCTTGAGGAAATTATATTACATGGGAGCATATTAGTAACCATCTAAACAAAGCAGGCAATAGATATGATTTTCAGTGACTATATCTAAACCTGGCACAGAAATAATGAACCTTACTTTTTTTGAAGAACTTTCCCTGCCTCCCGCCCGCTCTCTCTCTCTCTCTCTCTCTCTCTCTCTCTCTCTCTCTCTCTCTCTCTCTCTCTCTCTCTCTCTTTCCACTCTCTCTTTCCTAAAAGCAGGATAAATGTTAAGTTGATGACTGTTTAGTGATAATTTAATTCTTCAAAATATGAAAGAAAAGAAATGAAAAATTGCTGTCCTGTATATAATTTTGGTCATTTAGGAGGAATTTATTTTTAAGTCAAAATGGCAGGAACTTTTAGAGGTAATGATTGTCTCATCTAGCAATATATGAAAAACAAAAACAACAACAAAAACCCTAGGAATTTCTAACACACTCCACATTATTTAGAAGAGTAAGTTCTTGAATAGTTGAGAAAAGATAGGTAGATTTTGATGACCTAAAATTATAGAAGAAGTATAGTTTAAGAAGTATGAGTACCTTAAGTAAAAATTATAATAATACAAATAAAAATTATTAAATTGAATAAGAAATGTGAGGATTTACTGAATAAGGCAAAATAAGTAAGTATAAAAACCTACACTTGCTTAAAAATTGTAAAGTGGACATATACAAAACAGTAATTCAAATCACGTAAATATTGATTATCATGTTTTTTGCAGAAAATGAGCTAATCTCAATTAATTGTCAAAGCAAGGAGACAAAAAGTATCTAGAATGTCCCTTAATCAGAAAACATCTGGTTTACTTGATAAATGGAGAGAGATACCTGCCTGAAGCAAGACAAAGATAGAATATGAATGCATTTGTGAAAAGCTAAAAATGATAAATCATTCTGAGTATTACTGTTTCTCATATGTTAAAGAAAAAAGAGAAATATTTAAAATCAGATTGAAAGAAATTAAGACTTTAATCTAGCCAAGCAATTGATCCAAATGCACACAAAAACAGATATCATATTTTTTTTCTTCATCAAGGACAGAAGAACTAGTACATTTGGATTTTATCATCACAGTCCCATAGGCACTTAGAATGGAGTTAGCAATTACATGAAAGAGAATAAAAATAAGTAAAGCAAATGGACTTAAGAAAGTGTATAAAATGATAAAGAAAACATATTTGAAGGTCTTCACAATGATGTTATTTGTAGGAAACAAGCAGTGTTTGTAAGGGATAAAATGAATTAAAGAATAACATTAATTAATTAATTTAAATTATTAGGGCTTCTATGTGTCAAGCACTGTGCTAAGTGCTGGAGATACAAAATTTAACAAGAAAACACTTATCTGTTTTCAACGAGTTTACATGCTAATAGAGAGACAACATATATAGGGAAGTTATTTCCCTATATGTTGTAGTAATGAATTTTGTAAAGTTACAGGCATGAGGAAGCTTGCTAGTAAGCTTTGTTCCTGGGTAGACTGAGTCTGATAAATCCCTTGATCTCAGGAGTTCTGAGCTACAATAGAACTAATGCTAAATAGTGTCCTTACAAATTTTGTTACCAATCCGGTGAGTATTCTGGAACTGTAGGTAACCATCCTCTTGAAGAGGGTGCAAAAAGGGCCAGGAAAGTAGTAGAGCCATCAAAGCTTCAGAAATCAGCACTTGGAGTGGTTGTATGAGTGGGCACTGAATTTTAAGACTGGGTAAAATAAGGGAATTAAGTAAAAATAAAAAGCTATAAGCATGATAAATGAAGTCATAATGGAATAGACTGAAACGTTTTCTAGTAGCAATGGAAATAGTAAATTGATTGATGTTTGAAATCTTAAAAGTGGGGCAATAGAATATTTGAAGAGATAAAGTGGCAAGCAAGGTGACAAAGGAGCAAAAAAGTGATATGTAATTTTCCATATATTTGCCGTTTCAAAATTAACTGAATGAAGCAGACAGCCAACTATCCTATTGTGGTTATTCTATGTTATTTTGAAAAACAAAACAAAACAATTTGTTTTGTTAGAGTAAAACACAAGCCACTAGTTTGTAAAAAATGCCATGAATAACCCTCTCTAATGAATGATAATTACCATCAATTGAAGCATAAAGCAGATTGATCACTTTTTCTTCTATTTTTTTATTACATTCATTTTCTTTTATTATTTCTTGCTATCTCAGAGTCATTAGCTTCTACTTTCACAATCCTAATTTTTCAGGATTTATTTTCTTCAGTGAGCTTCTGTAACTCTGTTTTTTTCCCATTTGGCCAATTCTGCTTTTTCAGGAGTTCTCTTCGGTGCATTTTTGTGACTCTTTTACCAGTTGGTCTATTCTGTATTTTAAAGTGTTATCTTCTTCAGTATTTTTGTGCCTTCTTTATCAAGTTGTAGATACTTTTTTATGATCCTCTTGCATCACTCTTATTTTTTTCCGATTTTTCTTTGCTTTGTTTTACTTGATTTTATAAAAAACCTTTTTGAACTCTTACAATATTCTTTTTTTTGTTTGAGACCAATTCATATTTTTCTTTGAGACTTTATATATAACTGTTGTGACATTGTTATCTTCTTCTGAATTTGTGTTTTGACCTTCCCTGTCACCATAGCACTTTCTATGGTTAAGTTTGGATGCTGTTGTTTTTTCATTTTTCAAGCCTTTTTTCTTGACTTTTAACTTTATGTTAAGTTTGGGCTCTGTTTCTTACATGGAGGGCACATTGTCCCCAGCTTCAAATTTTTCATGCTTCTGTTTTAAGGGCTAGTTATTGGGGAGTCTATACGTTTTCAATTTTTCCAGTGTGGCATGATCTAAGGAGACATGTGGAAGCTGCTCACTTCACTGGTGCTCTGGTCTGTGAGCAACCACAAGAACTTTTTTCTGCACTGCAACTATGAATAGAGTCCCTGCTCCTGCTAGTACTCCTGCTAATTCTGGGGCTACAACCTGGAATGGCTAAAGATCAATGCAACATAGTCCTGCCTCCAGTGCCAGCAAAGGGTTCCTGGGATCTCCTTCTGACCAGTGTTTGATATCCTTACTTATCTGTTGGCTCAGAGCTCCAGAAACTACTATGACCACAGTTTCAGTCACTCTAAAGTCTGCTACTAGATGGCATGCATTAAACTGTTCTCCACTCTTACTTTGGTGAAATAGTCATTCCCTACCAACCTTCTAAGTTTTCTTGGAATGGAAAATTGTATCACTCCATCCTTTTGTTTGTTCTACCACTCCAGAATTCACTTTGAGGTATAATTGTAAAGTTGTTTAGAGGGGAAATTGCGAAAGCTCAGGTGAGTCCCTACTTTATTCTGATATCTTGGTCCCACCAAATTTATTAAATTATTTTTTTAATTTATTAAATTCTAAGACTCAACAAAAACGTTAAAGTAACAATAGCTTCCATAGCTCAAATTTATATAGCACATAACGGTTTATAATTCCCTTCACAACAACCCTATGAAGTCTGACTATGAATAGTCTTGTTTTACAGGTGAGGACACTGAGATTCAGAAAACTTAACTGATTTCATCAAAATCAAATAGCACATATGTGATAGTGCCCATGTAACAGATAGATTTGGTACTTGAGAGGAGACTCAAATATTCATTTACAATCCCAACTGTTATGTTTGGCTTATCTTTTTCTGGTTGTCATGTTGTTTAAAAAAGTTGAGTAGAGACAGATTTTGGAGATAAAGGAGAACTTTCCTTGGAATGTCACAGTAACAGGATATCAAAAAATGCAGGGGGGAGAACATCATTGCATCATTTAAAAAATAAATCCACAGAAAAGAATAGGATATTCAGGAAACAAAGACAAGCACAGAAGCTTTGAATCTAAAATATTGAAATGATATATGTAAAAAATTATAAATGTAATAATAAATTTATGACTCAATGTACAATTCCTTTTAAAAACATTCTGTTTGTGAAAATGTTCCTGTTTATCAAATATAGATAAACAATGAAAATATTAAAATAACCCACTCCATCACAATCTTGTGTACTCTGTTGTTGCTAACATCTCACAATATTCTCTTCATATATTCCTTGCCTTAGCAAAACTGGGCTACTCCTTTTTCTCAAAAAACAAACAAACAAACAAACAAACCCTGTACTCTTTTGCCTCAGGAACTTTGCTCATTATGACTCCTATATTTTGAACATTTTTTCCTACGTGGAATTCCTAAACAGCAATGTTCAAAACAGGTGCCCGTAACTACATGAATACTTCCATGGTTCATTCAGTTACAATAGCCTATGTCATTGAGTGTCACATATCATAATGTTTTGGTCACTCCAGTTTAATTAACTTGCTGCATATTATTGTATTTGCACTTTGTCTTTGCAGTGTAGTTACCTACTGGGGGTCTACTTTTGTAACTATAATTTGAGACATGTAAATGTCACATTAACTAAAATCACTAGAATAGTGTTTTATAATTAGGAAGGACTTCATAAAAAACTAACTGGTACTTTTAATTTTGAGTTCTGTAGAATCTTCAGTTGAGTATTAAAATATTCATATTTCATCATTCTGTAAGGCATATTTAGGAAAAAGGAAATGTTTCATGTATCACAGAACAGGTAAGACAGAATAGTATGTTCTTCATTCTACTTGGTCAGGAAGGAATATTTCTAACATATACTCTAGTTAAGAAACAGGGGGGTGTAGCCAAGATGTTGGCTGGAAAGCAGGGACTTGACTAGGGCTTTCCTCAGCACCCTCCAAATACCCATAAAAATGGCTCTGAACAAATTCTAGAACTGCAGAACCCATGAAATAGCAGAGGGAAGCAGGGCTCCAGCCCAGGACAGCCTGGATGGTCCCTGGATAAGGTCTATCACACGTGGAGCCGGGAGAGGAGTGGAGCAGCACACAGATTGGGCTGCGCCTGGACCAACCAGACTAGGTGCTGGGAGGAACAGGGACTAGCACCCTGAATCAGTGAGCTGTGGCAGTTACCAGACTTCTCAACCCACAAACACCAAAGACAACAGAGAAGGGTAGTGAGAAAAGCCACAGGGGACAGAGTGAAAGGAGTTTTCAATTTGGCCACCACCCTGGAGGCTGCGGGGGTGGTGAAGCTACAAAGCTACAGCTGCAGTTGTTTCTGGCCCCAGGCCCACCTGGTGGGAGGAATTAAGTGGCAGATCAGAGCAGTAATGCAGAGCCTGCTTAAGATATGAGTCCAGTCCAGGCTGGCGGTTCTTGGGGGAGGATGAGCACTGTTGTGGCAGAGCTTGCAGTACATAAATACCTCTGAAAACCACAGCACAGCACCTCAAGCTTGGGACAAAATACTCTATGCTCTACAAGCAGTCATGCCCAGATGAAAAACTCAAGTGTCAAGTAGTTGACTGGGAACATGGCCAGGCAGCAAAAACAGACTCAGATTCAGACTCAGACTTTGGAATCTTTCTTTGGTGACAAAGAAAACCAAAACAGACAGCCAGAAGAAGTCAACAAAGTCAAAGAGCCTACATCAAAAGCCTCCAAGAAAAACATGAACTGGTCTCAGCACATGGAAGAGCTCAAAAAGGATTTGCAAAAGCAAGTTAGAGAAGTAGAGGAAATATTGGGAAGAAAATGAGAATGATGAGAGAAAACCTTGAAAAACAAGTCAATGACTTTCTAAAGGAGACCCAAAAAATACTGAAGAAAACAATACCTTAAAAAATAGACTAAGTCAAATGGCAAAAGAGCTCCAAAAAGCCAATGAGGAGAAGAATGCCTTCAAAGGCAGAATTAGCCAAATGGAAAAGGAGATCCAAAAGACCATTGAAGAAAATACTACCTTAAAAATTAGATTGGAGCAAGTAGAAGCTAGTGACTTTATGAGAAATCAAGATATTATGAAACAGAAACAAAGAAATGAAAAAGTAGAAGACGATGTGAAATATTTTATTGGCAAAACCACTGACCTGGAGAGTAGATCCAGGAGAAATAATTTAAAAATGATTGGACTACCTGAAAGCCACAACCAAAATAAGAGCCTAGATATCATCTTTCAAGAAATTATCAAGGAGAACTGCCCTGATATTCTAGAGCCAGAGGGCAAAATAGAAATTGAAAGAATCCACTGATAGCCTCCTGAAAAAGATCCCAAAAAAGAAAACTTCTAGGAACATTGTTGCCAAATTCCACAGCCCCCAGATCAAGGAGAAAGTACTGTAAGCAGACATAAACAAACAATTTGAGTATTGTAGAAACATAATCATGATAACACAAGATGTAGCAGCTTCTACATTAAGGGATTGAAGGGCTTGGAATATGATATTCCTGAGGTCAATGGAGCTAGGATTAAAACCAAGAATCACCTACCCAGGAAAACTGAGTATCATGCTCCAAAGCAAAATATGGATTTTGAATAAAATATAGGACTTTCAAGCTTTCTCAGTTAAAAGACCAGAGCTGAATAGAAAACTTGACTTTCAAACACAAGAATCAAGAGAAGCATGAAAAGGTAAACAAGAAAGAGAAATAACAAAGGACTTACTAAAGTTGAATTGTTTTGTTTCCATTCCTACATGGAAAGATGATGTGTATAATTCATGAGACCTCAGTATTAGGGTAGCTGAAGGGAATATAGCTATTATGTATATGTGTATATATGTGTCTGTATGTGCATGTATATATGTAGGTGTATGTACATATATGTATATATATATATATGTGTGTGTGTATATATATATGTATGTGTATGTATATATGTATATAGAAAGAGGGCACTGGGTGAGTTGAATATGAAGGGATGATAGCTAAAAAAAATCAAATTAAGAAGTGAGAGAGGAATATATGGAGAGAGGGAGAAAGGGAGAGATAGAATGGGGTAAATTATCTCTCGTAAAAGAAAAAAGCAAGAAAAATCAGTTTTGTTGGGGGGGAAGAGGGGGCAGGTGAGGGGGAATGAGTGAATTTTGCCCTCATCAGATTTGACCCGAGGAGGGAATAACATACACATTCAATTGGGTATCATACCCCACAGGAAAGAAGGAGGAAGGGGATAAAAGGTGGGGGGGGGGGGATGTTAGAAGGGAGGGCAGATAGGGAACAATAAATAAATAAATAACTGAATGAATGAATGAATAATTAAATAAATGAATGGATGGATGGATGGATGGATGGATGGATGGATGAATAAATGAACAAGTAAACAAACAAATAAATGAATGAATAAAAAAACAAGAGAAATATTAAGAAGTTGAATGAACTCTTTTTTAAAGTTAGATATGATAGACCTCTGGAGAAAAATGAATAGGGATAGAAAGGAATAAATCTATTTCTTATGGATACATGTCACCTACAGAAAAATTGGCCAAATATTAAGACAAAAAAAAAACCTCACAATCAAATATACAAAGGCAGAAATCTTTAATGCATCATTTATGATCAAATTGCAATAAAATTATATTTGATAAAGGTACACAGACACACTAAAAATTAATTGTAAACTAAATAATCTAATCTCAAAGAATAAGTGGGTTTAAAGAATAAATCATAGAGACAATCAATAATTCCATTAAAAAGAACAAGAATAAAGAGACAACACACTGATATGTTCAAAGCAGTATTCAGGGGAAAATTTACATCTCTAAATGCTTACATCAAAAGAATACATCTTAATGAATTCAGTATAAAATTAAAAATGAGAAAAATAACATATTAAAAATTCCTAATCAAACATCAAATTAGAAATCCTGAAAATCAAAGGAGATAGTAATAAAATTGAAGGTAAACAAAAAATATACTAATACATAAAATTAGGAGCTGGTTTTATGAAAAATGATAAATTATTGGTTAATTTGATTTTTAAAAAAGATTTCTGTTATCAAAAATTAAAAGAGAGAATTCACAAACAATGAAAAGGAAATTAAAGGAATTATTAAGATCTAGTCTGAACAATCATATGACTAAATCTGAAAATCCATGCAAAATGTATATATATTTATAAAAATATAAATTGAAAAAGCCATCTACGAATATCCTAAGAAAAAATCCCCAAAGCCTGATAGAGTCATATATCAATTCTACCAAACAATTAAACAATATTTAATTCCAATGCTGTACGTTATTTGAAAAAAATAGGCAGAATCCTAACAAATTCCTTTCATGACACAAATATGGTGCTAATACTTTAAAAAAAAGGAAGATCTAAAACAGAGGGTGAAATAAAAAGCTGTAGACCAGTTTACCCCCCCCCCCCAAAAAATAAAATACTAGCCAGGAGATTATAGGAATATATCACAAGGATCATACACTAAGACAAAGTGGGATTTATACTAGGAATACAGGACTGGTATGATATTGGGAAAACTATTAGCATAATTGACTGTATCAATAACAAAATCAACAGAAAGTATATGATTATCTCAATAGATTTAGAAAAAAGCTTTTGCCAAAATAAAATAGTTATTCTTCTTCAAAATACTTTCAAGTACAGGAAAAAATTGTATTTTCCTTAAAATGAGAAATAGAATCTATCTAATGCCAGCAGCAACCATTATCTGTAATGGGGATAAACTAGAAGACTTTCCAATAAAATCAGGACTGAAGAAAGGACGACCACTATCACCACTACTATTCAATATTTTACTACAGATGCTAGCTGTAGCAATAAGGGGGGTGGGGAGAGAAACTGAAAAAAAAAATAGAGTAGGCCATGAGAAAACAAACTATTACTCTTTTCAGATGATATGATGGTATACTTAGAGAATCTTAGGGAATCAATTAAAAAGCTAGTTGAAATAATAACTTTATCAAAGTTGCAGGATATAAAATAAAGCCAAATAAATCTTCATAATTTGTTATATATTATCAACAAACTCCAATGGCAAGAAATTGAAAGAGAAATTCCATTTAAAATAACTGTGGACAATATAAAATATTTGGGAATTTACCTGCCCAGAGCTATATGAACACAATTGGATAAGGCTTTTCAAACAAATGAAGTCAGATTTAAACAATGATAAAAATACCAATTGTTTGTTGCTAGGCCAAACACATAATAAAAATGCTATCTAAATTTATCTACTTATTCAGTGTCATACCAATCAAACTACCAAAAATTATTTTATAGAGCTAGAAAAAATAACAAAATTCATCTGCAAGAGCATTAGGTCAAGAATATAATGGATATTAATTCTTTTTATTAGGAAAAAGTGGCTTAGCTGTACCAAATCTCTGAGAGAAATTATTATTTTTATATTATATTAAAAACCAAATTAGAATTGAGCATTTATCCCTTTCTTTTTCCTTGTTCAGAGACCAGTCCTTGTAGATCAGTCTGTCTCTGAAGGGCAGAGTTGATGATGAGATTGGCTTAATCTTCCACGAATTTTCCCCCTCAATCTTGAGTGGGATACTACCCAAAGTGTAATTGCCAGTGCTCTCCCCAATGGAAATGTAAATTTTAATCTCTGAAACCATGTGTTTATGTTTGTGTGTGTGTGTGTGTGTGTGTGTGTGTTTTGTTTTTTTTTCATTCTTAAAGACCAGCCTTAACCCCAAACTACTCTGGCTCTCATTAATTGGCCAACAATAGTCCAGGCTAAAAGCTTCATAATCATTGGGCCTTTATTGGCTCAGAATGAATGCACAGAACAATTATTTCTGTTTTGGCCAGAAATCCTGAGGGTCTTCCCTTCCCAGATGGATTTTTTTACAAGGTTAAGAGGCCATTGTGTGACTCATTTCTTATTAAGTCTTAATCACTGAATGGGTTGCTCAGTCAACATGAGACCCATTAAAGATCTTACTTAATTTGAAACAGCCAAGGTACCTCATTTCATTCTCATCCCAGATAGCTCCAGAGTAGAAAGTGAGGCTGGTGACTTTGTACAGCCCTTCCTCACTTAAATCCAATTCACTTGCAAGTCATGGCATCACCTCCCTGATATCATTTTCCTCTTCAAGAAGGAAAAACAAAAAATAACAACAACTAGAATCTATTCAAGGTGAATATCCGACCTAAAAGCCTTAGAATCTTGCCCTAGAAACTCCACTCCTATTGTTCAGTGTGAGTGTCTGGGAATAGATGGATGCCTTTGTCCAGATAGCTGGAGGCAGCTGACTCTCATGATAAAGCCAAGTTCTTCCAGGAGGTCTTGAAGGATTTTGGCCTACGTCTTAGTCCACCCTCTCATTAATTATTTACTAATCAGGGTTAATGTTTGTCAGGGACACACACTTCTCCAAAGGTATTTAAGCATTTGATAAACTCCATGGTATTGTCTTTGGTCTTTGGTCCACAGACCATTATATTGATTATCAGATATTCTTATTCTTATTCTTATTATTAATTACTCAGAGTATTGGTCTCTTGGGCTTTTCATTCATCTCAACTCAAATTGTTTTATAAAGCTGTGATCAACAAAACAATATGCTATTGACCAAGAAAAAAGTGATGGATCAGTGGAAAAGATTAGGTACACAGTACATAGTAGTAAATGACCACAGTAGTCTAGTGTTCGATAAACCCAAAGACCCAAGCTTTGAGGACAATACAAATTTGACAAAAACTGCTGGGAAAACTAGAAAACAGTATGGTATAAAATAGGTATCTATTTTGGAATACACTATATGCCAAGATTAGGTCAAAATTGGTAGACAATTTAGACATAAAGGACGATATGATAAATAAACAAAGAAATGACATTTAACCTGGCAGATCTATGGAGAAGGGAACAAGTTATGACCAAACAAGAGATAGAGAGCATTGCAAGAGGTAAAGTGGACATTTCTATTATATTAAAAGCTTTTGCAGAAACAAAATTGATGAAACTGAGATTAGAATAAAGGCTGAAAGCTGGGGAAAATTTTTTTTGCAGCCACCATTTCTGATAAAGGTCTCACTTCTCAAATATATAGAGAAGTCACTCAAATTTATACAAATACACATCATTCCCCATTTGACAAATGCTCAAAGATTATGAACAGGAAGTTTTCAGATGAAGAAATCACTACTCTCTATATTCATATGAAAAAATGCTCTAACTCACTACTGATTAGAGAAATGCTAATTAAAACACCTCTGAAGTACCAACTCACACTTATCAGATTATCTAATATGACTGAAAAGAAAGATGATATATATTGGAGGGGATGCGAGAAAATTGAGGCACTAATGCACTGTTGGTGGAACTGTGAACTGATCTAAACATTCTGCAGTGCAAGGTGGAGCTATACTCAAAAGGCTATAAAAAGTGTGCATATCCTTTGATCCAGCAATACTCCTACAATGTCTGTATACCAAATAGATCTAAAAAATGGAAAGGGTCCTATCTGTCCAAAAATATTTGAAGCAGCCCTTTTTGTGGTGTCAAAGAACTGGAAACTGAGGGGATGTCCATCAACTGGGCAATGGCTAAACAGGTTGTGGTATATGATTGTAATGGAATACAACTGTGCTATAAGAAATGATAAGCAGAATGATTTCCAAAACAAACCTGGAAAGACTTAAACAAAATGAAATGAGTAGAACCATGAGAACATTGTATGCAGTAACAGAAATAATGTATGATTATCACTAGTGAATGGCTTAGCTATTCTCAGGGATACAATGACCCCAAACAATTATAAGGACTTCAGATGAAAAATGCTATTCATATCCAGAGAAAGAATTGGTGGTGTCTGAATGCAGATCAAAATACAATATTTTTCACTTTTTTAGTTTTTTTCTTCTTTGTGTTTTCTTTCACAACATGCTAATTTGGAAATATGTTTTGCATGATCACACATATATAATTAATATCAAATTCCTTGTCTTCTCACAGAGGGGAAAAGGCAGGGAAAGAAGAGAATTTAGAACTCAAAATTAAACCAAAAATGCTATGAAACATTTTACAGGTAATTAAGAATAAATAAAATGTGATTTTTAAAAATTAATACCATGAGAAAAATATTATCCATAGTGATAGCAATGTTAAGATAATCAAAAGTGAAAGACTTAGCTACTTTGATCAATACAATGATCTGAGACTATTGCTCAGGACCTATGAGGAAAAATGTTATCTACCACCAGAGAGAAAACTGATGAATTTTGAGAGCAAATTGAAGCATCATTTTTATTCTCTTTATTTTTCTTGCTTTTTTGCAACATTGTTAATACTAATATATAATTATATAATAATAATGTATTTTGCACTACTTCACATATATAATCGTTTTCATGACTTCACATGTATAATGAGTATCTTATCTCTTGCCTTCTCTGTAAATGAAGGAGGTGATAAAGGGAGAGAGTTGGGAACATACAATTTTAAGAAAGAATGTATATTATAATAATAAATAGACACTGTGCTAAATGAGAAAGAAAGAAAAATTTACATAAGATGAAATTTGACCCCAGGATCTGAAAGGGGAACTAAAGTAAAATTCTATTTCTAGCCCATCCTTTACAGAGAAAACAGAATGATTTCTCCTAAAATACATTTCTTATCCTTCCTCAATCAATGCCATAGGTTCCAAATTTTTCTTTCATCAACATATGTCTTTGGGCATGTAAATCCCTTCACAGCTCAGCTTCCCTGTGCCTTTTGAACACACACACAGACACACACAGACACACACAGACACACACAGATACACACACACACACACACACACTTTCATTGGTATTGTTATGTATAATATACTTATATATTAAGATTCCAATTATATCTACATGAATGTAGGGTGTGTGTGTGTGTGTTTTCTCAAGATTTTTATTCTTATTTAGAATTAGAATCACTTGATTTACTAGACCTATCTGTCCCTTTTCTCAAGATTTTTATTTTTATTTAGAATTAGGATCACTTGATTTACTAGACCTATCTGTCCCTTTTCAGTCTTGCTTATATGTAAATGAATTTCGGTCAATAAACATTTATTCCGCACTTACTATGTGCTAGATGTTGTACTAAATTCTGGGAATATAAAAACATGGAAAAGATAGTCTCTGCTATTAAGGAGCTCACAATTCAAAGGAGGAAACATCAGACAAACAAATATATACAAACAATCTTTATACAATATAGAAAGGAAATAAGAGAAAAAAAGGAATTAGAATTAAGAAGGATTAAGAAAACCTTCCTGTAGAAGATAAGATTTTATCAGGACTTAAAGGAAGCAAAAGATGTCAATAAGGGCCAAGGAAGGAGAGCATTCCAGTCATGGTGGCAGTCAGAGAAAATCCCAGGAGTCGAGAGAATGGGTTGTTAAACTATATGGAAGTAAAAAAAACATTTTAAGAAGTTTCCAAGGCGTATTTTAAATGCCTGAGAACTCCTATAGCAAACTGAGTAAAACTGATTGTGGTCTCCAATATATGAGAAAAAGATAACTCTTGTGTCTATCAGATACAGAGCTGAGAAATTCCTTTCTCTCCAGAGATATAGCTGTATTACAAACAAAGGCCAGGAGATGGTAGCAGAGAGCATCAGCATGTCCTCAGAAATGCTCAGGAAAAAAGCAGCAGAAAGAAACCAAGAAGAGATCAGCTTTAGTAAGGAAAAGAATGACATCACTAGAATATATGGCTGTCTCTGTACTATCAGTGACATGAATTTTATCAGATGTGTGTATTCTCTGAGCGTTAGTATTACTGACATGTACATCTCCATGAACAACATCTTGTAATATTTATACCTTGAGGGTATGCCCTCTGGTATATGATGTGGAAGAAAAAGTACCTTTGTCAGGATGGGGGTAGGGCTTCCATATCAGTAACATTTCATTTATGTTTTATGAAAGTTCATTTGTTTTGAATTAATAAAGCCTCTGTCTGACTAGTAAAAGGAATGATGTTGGGTGGGTGGGTTATAAGTTAACAGTCAATAAAATCATAATGACTTTATAAATATTATTTCAAAAAAACAAACAAAAATAAAGCTTTGATACCAAGCAATTTTGCTTTGTTAAATTAGAGGACATGGGTTTGTAGATCTTTAATGAAATACCAAGGCCAAAAAAAGCCTACTGTTAATTATCATGCCATTAACACATAAAGATTTTTTGTTGTTGCTTTTTCACTGTGTTTTGAGAACCCACGGCAAAGTTTTATGGTCCATAAGCACTTAGAATTATGTTTATCTAAATAAACTCCTCTTTTTCATTAAGATTTTAACTATATGTATTTTGAGTTCTCTTTCAGGTCTGTGCCTTGGTCATCTCTGGCATCTAAAAGTTCTTCATACTTTTGTTTTTAATTCATTTTTGTTGATGATACCTGTGTGGTGTGGGTCTTCCCTAATCTATGATTCGAATGTAGTTAGAGTGTTTTCCTTTACCCTGGTGGTATTTCTTGAGGAGTTTTCCTTCAGTAAGAGCACCAAAGGTATCCTCTCCTTTGTTCAGCCTTACCTGAATCCCTTTCCTTTTGAAGAGGAGAAAGAAAGGAAGAAGAGTCTTTTTGTATAGTCCTTAAGTTAAATTCAAGGATGCATTCACTAGTAGGAAAGACCTAATTGAGGCCTTTTTGTGCATAGGGGTCACAAAATAAGTTAAAGTCATTTTCTTCCACAATTTAAAAATAATTGTCAGCCTGAGTAAAGGCTTTTTTC